>NC_088381.1:120137500-120762500 GCF_037993035.2 Macaca fascicularis | reverse complement strand
CAGACACGTATCTCTGTGTGTATATATCCATAAATGGTATGTGTTATTGCCATTACCATGTAGGTATTTTCTTACTCAGTTTTGTATGTGTGTACAAGAATTTCTCTTGAGTATCCACCTAGAAGTAGAAGTAAAATTGCTGTGTTTTAAATATATACATAATTCATTTCAAAGTACTATCAAATTGTCTTCCAGTTGGTTATCCAGTTTGTATTCCAACCAGCAATGTATGAAAACCCATTACCTCAAATCCTCACTAACCCTTGATTATGGTCTGTTTTATTGTTTTTGTTTCCAAGAGAAAAAGACAGTATTTTGTTTTAGTTTACAAAGCTAAGTATGTTTTTAAATCGTTATTGGACATCTAAGTTCCTTTTTTTAATTGTTTATGTCATTTGTCCATTTTTGAGAAATTAATAAACTTTAGTTTTTGCAAGAGTTGTAGGTTCACGGCGAAGTTGAGCAAAAGTACAGAGAGTTCCCACATACCCTCTATCCTCACACATGCACAACCTCCCCACTCTCAAAATCTGTACCAGAGTGGTACATTTATTATAACTGGTGCACCTACATTGACGTATCATTATCACTCAGTGACAGTAGTTTACGTTAGGGTTCGCTTCTGGTGTTGTACATGCTTTGGGCTTGGAAAAATACGTACTCATATGTATCTACTATTGTAGTATTATACAGAATAGTTTGACTGTCCAAAAAATCTTCCTGTGCTCTGCCTATTCACCCCTCTCTCCTCATCGCCACCACTGATCCTTTTACCTAATTTTGCCCTTTCCGGAATATCATATGCTTGGACTCATACAGTATGTAGCCTTTTCATATTGGTTTCTTTCACTTCATAATAGGCATTTAACTTTCCTCCGTGTTTTTTTGTGGCTCGATAGCTTATTTCTTTTTTTTCTGCTGCTGCTGCTGCTTCTTTTTTTCTTTTTTTGAGACAGAATCTCGCTCTGTTGCCCAGGCTGGAATGCAGTGGCACGATCTTGGCTCACTGCAACCTCTGCCTCCCGTCTTCAAGCAGTTCTTCTGCCTCAGCCTCCCAAGTAGCTGGGATTATAGGCGTCTGCCAGCAAGCCAGGCTAATTTTTGTATTTTTAGTAGAGATGGGATTTCACCATGTTGGCCAGGCTGGTCTCGAACTTCTGACCGCAGGCGATCCACCCACCTCCACCTCCCAAAGTGCTGGGATTACAAGCATGAACCACCACGCCAGGCCAGCTCATTTCTTTTTAGTGCTAAATAATATTCCATCTTTTGGATGTGTCACAGCTTATTTATCCCCTCACTTACCGAAGGATATCTTGGTTGCTTTGTTTTGAATAAAGCTGCTGTAAACATCTGTATGCAGGCTTTCAAGTGGACATGTGTCTGTTCATCCATTCTTCTTTTATCTTTCACCATTGATTTGTAGTTCTTTATAAATTCTAATATGTGCTGCAAATAATTTCTCCTGGTCTGTTTAATATCTTAAATCTTTGTTCATGATTAATTTTATTTACTTTTTATTTTTGTCTTTTTTGGTCATGTAGAAGTTAACGCTGGTTTGTGTTTTTGGGGTATTTAAAAAAGCTGTTCCTATTTTGAATTACAGGTATCTGTATTTTCTGCTAGTACTCTTAGAGTTTTGTTTTTCACGTTTACCACTTTTATCTACTTAGAATTTACTTTTGTGTGTTTTGTGAAATAGAGATGTAGTATAGCATATTTTAGGAGAAAATGCTAGCCAACACTGTTTATTGAATTGTCTGTTATTTCTCCACATAAGCATAATGTCAGCTCTGTCATAAACCAAAATTCCATGTTGTGTGGATCTGTTTTTGTATGCTCTATTCTTTTCCATCGATCCATTTATATGTCCTTACATGGATAGTACACTGTTTGAATTTCTGTAGCTTCATAATAAATCTCTGTATCTGGTAGGGCAAGTACCCCTTCTTTGCTGTTTTTCAGAATTGCGTGAGTTGATTTTGGAATTATATGTTTCTATATGAAATTTGAAATAGTTTGTTAATTTCCAGGGAAAATTCCATAGTAATTGATTGGAAATGCATGCATTAATTTTATGTAGGTCTTTCCATTCATGAATAAAATCTCCTTTTGTTGAAGTTACGTTTTTTGTCCTTAAATAACATTTTATCTAGAAAGATATTGTACTTTTTTAAAAAAGGTTTCTTCCAGGGGCTTTATACTTTTTCTAATTGGATACTGCTATTAGGAATGCTGTATATTTTTTTCTTATAATCTAATATCTGATACCTTGCTGAACTCTTTGATAAATTCTGATAATTTATTGATTCCCTTGGATATGCTTATTTTTTACTTTTTATTTATTTTTTGTTATTTATTTATTTATTTTGAGACAGAGTCTCCCTCCATCACCCAGTCTGGAGTGCAATGGTAATATCTCGGCTCACTGCAACCTCCACCTCCTGGTTTCTACTACTTCTTCTGCCTCAGCCTCCCAAGTAGCTGGGACTACAGTTGCGCACCACCATACTTGGCTAATTTTTGTATTTTTAGTAGAGATGGGGTTTTGCCATGTTGGCCAGGCTGGTTTGGAACTTTCGATCTCAGGGGATCCGCCTGCCTCAGCCTCCCAAAGTGCTGGGGTTGCAGGCATGAGCCACCACGCCTGGCCTTCTCTTGGATTTTATATGTAAACAATCATATCTCTTCTAAATAATAACTTTTCTCTCTTCCTTTCCCATTTTTATACATCTTATTTATCTTATGGTATTCGATTAAACCTCTAGCACAGTATTGCATAATAGCAGTAATGATGACTATTGTTGTGTTGTTCCTGACTTAAATGGAAATGCTTTTAACATTTGACATTGAGTTTAATATTGGTTGTTGTTTGGGGGGAAATCTTTTCCTGTTTTGTTTTGTTTTGTTTTTTGCTTTTTGAGATAGTGTCTTGCTCTGTCACCCAGGCTGGAGTGCAGTGGTGTGAACACAGCTCATTGCATCCTTGACCTCCTGGGCTCAAGCAATCCTCCTGCCTCAGCCTCCCAAGTTGCTGGGACCACAGGCATGCACCACCATGCCTGACTAATTTTCGTATTTTTTTGTAGAGACAGGGTCTTGCTATGTTACCCAGGCTGGTCTTTAACTTCTGTGCTCAAGCAGCCCACCTGCCTCTGCCTCCCAAAGCGATAGGATTACAGGCAGGAGCCCCACCACACCTAGCCTGTTTTTTGTTTTAATTGTTAGTGCCTTTAACTCAAGAATGCATGTAACCAAATGGAGCTTAGGGAGTGACTTGACCAAGATCACACAGAGAGTGACAAGAACCCACCTAAGTGGTTCTTGTCACCTAAGTGGTTCTTGTCACTCTCTGTGACAAGAATCTAGAGCTCCTTATACCTTACTTCATTATGCCTATCTTCACTGGCCTCATGCTGTCATCAAATCTCATAGATTTTTTCCTATAAAATGTTTTATGCGTTCATTCTTCATTCTACTCTCTGCTGTGTAGAATGAAGTTAGATGTTGAGAAGATTTTCAGGTTGTTACACTAATACTGCTCCACCTTCCTAAATATATCTGTAGTGGGTAGTTGGTCTTCCATTATTATTACTCCTCCTCCTACTACTACTACTACTACTGTTTTTGGCTGCATGGCATCTGAACCTCTGGCTCTGTGTTTTGGAAATGTCATACCTTATGAGTTGTGTGAGACAAAGCCCACCTCCCTCTTAGAGAAACCATAAAGTCCAGATAGTTGTTTCCCAACCCTCCTCATAGAGTGCAGGCAGTTGGCCAGGTCTAGGTTACATGCACATCAGAAATGTCTCCTAGAACTTTGAGTCAGGAACTCGTGACTCAAGCCAGGATGGCAAATACCTCATTCTAGTGGCATACATGGCCGCAACATCCAGCTTCTAAGGACAAAGCCATATCCAGTGAGAGCACTCATCCATGCATTGAGTATATTGGCCCGTTTACTCCTGGGGGATCTCATAGTGTTAGAATTTTGCGTTTGCAATGTTTTAAATTTAGATTACAAAAAGATACTATATAGTAAGCATATCTACATTATCCCATTTATGTTTAAATATTCACCTAGAGATATACTTGGAAGTATTTCACTAGAATGTTGACAGAGGTTATCTCAGGGTGATATATCAAGTATGTACTTTTTATCCCCAATTGTTTTCTTGTTGTTGCTGTTTTTAACAATTTAATATGTAATATTTGTATAAACAAGAAAGCTATTTTTCATTCAAGGATCAAAACCACTTTTAGCTTTTTATGTTTTTGTTTTTCTCTAGAATGTAAACTTCTAAAGTCAGAAACATGCCTTTCCATCTTTGTGTTCTCAGCATAGGGCATGGCCTTAGAGAACATTAATTGAATGAATAAGAGGAAAAAATGATGGAATAAAGAAATAAGGATCAGTTAATCCTATCACTGGGATCAAATGGAAAGTAAGGATCTATGACCTGGCATGGTGGCTCACACCTATAATCCCAGCACTTTGGGAGGCTGAGGCAAGCAGATCACTTGAGGCCAGGAGTTTAAGACCAGCTTGGCCAACATGGTGAAACCCCGTCTCTACTAAAAATACAAAAAGTAGCCGGGCGTGGTGGCACGTGTGGTCCCAGCTACTTGAGAGGCTGAGGCAAGAGAATCACTTGAACCCGGGAGGTGGAGGTCGCAGTGAGCCAAGATCACGCCACTGCTCTCCAGCCTGGGCAACAAAGTAAGACTCTGACTCAAAAAAAAAAGTAGTGATCTGTTACAGGATGTTCAGGGAATTTCTGCTCCATTGGGTAGTTACATTATATTTCCTCTAAACAGTCTTAACAGCTGTTAAGGGTCTGTGCACTGTCAGTATTAATGGGTAGAAATTTACATAAGATTTTGATAAGTTATAAGACTAAAGTCTTTTCTACAGAAAAGAGAGGGTCTTAATGAGTGGTAATTTTATTTGTGGATATATTAGAGAATACTCCAAGAACTAAGGCACTTGATTATGAAATTGTCTGAAACAAAAGGGATTGTGCTTTACAGACTAGTCATGTTTACATGAAAGAGCAGATACCAAGGACACAAATTTCAGAAATCTAGGAGATACATAAAATTTAGATGATCACAGTGTTCGGTGAGAGCCCAAGTACTTGACATGTGTGAATATATAGATGTCTTCACATGCTGGCAGCATGACAGGGAAGAGGGTTATCTGATAGCAGGCTCTATGCTGCAGTCTGCTTAACATCATGAAGAATTCGGGGTAGGGTTGGAGTCAGTATCACAGAGCAGGGTTCCTAAGATGGGGTCCCCATTTGGAGGAAACCGGGAGAAAAACTAGGGCATAAAGATCCAGTCAAATAGTTATACAGTTGAGGTTTGGCTACAGAAATAAATAAGAAAACAGCTAATTGGCCTTAGATAATAGTGTAATATATATTTAATAAATGCATATTTAATACATAATTTAACACTGTTATTGCTATAAAATATTCCTTGGAAGTCTATAAAATTTTCATATGTGTGTTAGGAAAGAGGGAAGGGTAGTTGATTTGCCAAGTGATTAAATTGTGTTGGCAAACTCCGGCCTGCAGCCTGCTTTTGTGTAGCTCAGGAACTAATTATCATTAGGCTTTTACATTTTTTTTAAGGGTTAAGAAAAATTAAAATAATATTTTTTATGCTGTGAGAATTATAAAAATTCAAATTCCCATGTTCATAAATAAAGTTGTGTTGGAATACAGCTACATTCATTGGCTTAGGTATTGTCTGGTTGCTTTTGCGTTACAGCAGCAGTGTTGAGTAGAGCTGCATACCCTAAAATATTTACTATCTTTATGGAAAAAGTTTGCCAACCCCCGAATTACATTATGGAAAACATTAGTCTAGCGGTTTATTTTTTTTTTCACCACTGAAACTGAAACACTGAAGTGACAGTGTATACCTCTTCCCAGGAATAATTAGGGTTTCTTTCTATTAATTATTTTAGATTACTTAATTTTCAACCCGTTATCAAATATTTCCCCCAAATTAAAATGAAGTCACTAAGTAGTGGTCATTGTGACTTAATTAATTTAACTCTCTTGTGTCTACTTTTGTGGCTTTTGCTTACTTACTGTATGAGCAGTAGAATTAAAACTAAGAAAGATGAGGACATTTCCATTGCTACCAAAATACATTGTTACCTAAGATCACCAAGTAAATGTGAAGGGTGTGCCAACCACTGAAAAAGGACAGTGATGCAAGACCAACAGAACACCATTTAAAGGGAAATACCTACTTTTGCTGAACACTGACATTTCCAAGCTTTTAATTTGGTAAAAATTATCTTTTATAATTTAACTCTTGAGAAAATGCTTCTGTATAATAATTTTTTTCTTCCAAAAACGTACTTTCAGATCAGTGCTTCTGTGTAATAATTAAATGAAGTTTTTGTTGCATTTTCCTTTTCTTTTGGACAGAAAGACTGTTGGCAAAGAAAGTCTTTTTTTTAATGTCATGTATTCTGGCACGCAGGCTTCACAAATGAAGAGCCTTATTGAGAGGAAATGAAACTTTTTCTCCCAAAATCTGACAATCGACAGAGAACTACTATAAAAGAACATATTTTGTGTTTAGAGCTTGTGACCATTCTATATTATCAATAGGACATGGCATTTGGGTCTTTCTGCATTAGATACATGCTAATTCATTCCTATTTTTTCTCTTTCTGTTCTAGCCTTGTGAAGAAGAATCTATCTGATAGGGATAGAGAAGCACAAAATGCTAGTGGAATAGAACTCAGACTGACTGAAGCTCAAATGGGCTTTAAAATTTTTATAATTATTGAAGTGGTTTAGGTAAATAAGCTGTATGTAAGAACTCTGTACAAAAGGTTTGTCTTAGTGGTAACAATAAAGATTGGATTTTTGTTGTTGTTTTTTTTTAGACAGAGTCTTCCTCTGTCACCCAGGCTGGAGTGCAGTGGCGCGATCTCGGCTCACTGCAAGCTCTGCCTCCCAAGTTCACACCATTCTATTGCCTCAGCCTCCCAAGTAGCTGGGACTGCAGACGCCTACCACCATGCCCGGCTAATTTTTTGTATCTTTAATAGAGACGGGGTTTCACTGTGTTAGCCAGAATGGTCTCAATCTCCTGACCTCGTGATCCGCCCGCCTCAGCCTCGCAAAGTGTTGGGATAACAGGCGTGAGCCCCCGCACCTGGCCCCCCTTTTTTTTTTTTTTGAGATGGAGTCTTTCTCTGTTGCCAGGCTGGAGTACAGTGGTGCAGTCTCGGCTCACTGCAATCACTGCCTCCTGGGCTTAAGCGGTTCTCCTGCCTCAGCCTCCCAGGTAGCTAGGACGACAGGCGTGCACCACCACACCCAGCTAATTTTTGTATTTTTAGTAGAGACAGGGTTTCACCGTGTTTGCCAGGATGGTCTCAATCCCTTGACCTCACGATCTGCCCACCTTGGCCTCCCAAAGTGCTGGGATTACAGGCATGAGGGGATTTTTAAATAAAGATGGAACGAGTTACTTAAGCTGCTTTTTTGTACTGCAGCCTCCACCTCCCAGGTTCAAGCAATTCTGCCACAGCCTCCTGAGTAGCTGGGATTACAGGTGCCCACCACCACACCCGGCTAATTTTTGTATTTTTAGCAGAGGTGGAATTTCGCCATGTTGGCCAGGCTGGTCCTGGACTCCTGACCTCAAGTGATCCACCTGCCTCAGCCTCCCAAAGTGCTGGGATTACAGGCGTTAGCCATCATGCCCGGCCAGAAATCTAGATTTAACAGTGCGTTAAACTATTAAGAGCCTTCTTTTTCACAGAAGAAGTTACTTGAGAAAATGAAGTGGTTGCTGGAACTGGATTCATTGTTCAGTTGTGTCTTCAAGGACAAACTCTTTCCATCCCTCAGTTCCTCATCCCTCAGCATGTCAGGTTGGCCTCATGATTGTAAGATGCTTCCTAGAGCTCCAGGCATACATGGATTGAGTAGCCCTCATCTGAAATTTGAAATGCTCCAAAATTCGAAACTTTATGACTGCCAGTGTGACATTCAACGGAAATGCTCATTGGAGCATTTTAGTCAGGTTAGGGGTGCTCAACCTATAGCTGCATTCCACACCTGTGTCCTAACAGCAAAGCAAAACATCCCGGAAGCCCCCCTCACATGCTACTGGCCCACCTTAGGTCATATGACTGCCCTTAGCTGCAAGGGAGACTGGGAAAACATGAATATCACTTAACTTTTCCAGTTTCCGTATACTAACCGCAAGCAAGAGGGCTGAGAAATGGCAAGTCAGTTAGCCGATCAGCAGACCTGCCAAATGCCCTTTTTAGTATCTAGTCAGTCGAACTGAGCAATAGAGCCAGGAGTTTAAAGAAATAAAAAATGAAATTTTTATTAAGGAGAGGACCCAAGGGACATCTTATAAGCTGTGTCCTTTAATTTTATTTATCCTTTTGATCAGTTTTGTTAAGGTATAATTTAAGGTAAAATAATCGTAATGGCAAAATTCAGTGCATTTTGACTAATGGACCACCAGCAAGATATAGGATAGTCCCCTCATGCCCCTCTGCTGGCAGTCCTCTTTACCCTTCTGACCTCTGCCAACCACTTACCTGCCTTCTACCACTATAGTCTTGCCTTTTCTAAAATGTCATATAAATGGAATCCTACAGTATTTGGTCTTTTCTGTATGGCTTTTTCTACTTAGCATAATGCTTCTGACCTTCATCCATATTACTGTGTGTTATCAATGCCATTTTGTTACTGAATAGTACTTTGTTGTATGGATATACCATAATTTGTTTATCCATTCACCAGTGGAAGGGCTGGGGCTTTTAATTTTTTAAAAAGCTTCTGTGACCATTCACTTACAGGTCTTTGTGAACATAGGTATTTACTCAAGAACAGTAAAAGCTATGAGTAGGTTTCTGGGTCATATGATAAGTGGATGTTTCACCTTGTAATAAATAGCCAAATTCTTTTCCAAAGTGACTGTGCTATTTTGCATTCTGCCTGGCAGTACTTGAGAGTTTCAGTTGCTCTGTTCCTTGAAACATTTTTCAGTTTGGGGTATTCTAGCAGGTGTCAGAGCCTATCTCCTTGTGGCTTTAATTCACATTACCCTAGTGACTAATGTTGTTGAGCATCTATTCATGTGCTTAGTTGCCACCCATATAATGGTGAGGTGTCTGAATCCTTCGCCTGCCTCTCTTTTAAATTAGGCTGCCATCTGATTGTGTTGTAAGCATTCTTTGCATATCCCAGATATGGAAATTTTTTGGGTATGTTTTGCAAATATTTTCTCACAATCTGTGGCTTACCATTTCATTAACAGTGTTTTCTAAGAGCAAAAGTTTTCATTTTGGTGAAGACCAATTTGTGATCTCTGTTGTCCCATTTCTTTTCTGTTTCCTTCCTTTCTGGTACATTAAGGGGTTTTTGGTGGGGTTTTTTTTGGGGGGGAGGTGTTTTGATTACATTGATCTCCACTTGTGAATTACTAGCTATTACGACCTTCATTTTGCCATTTTAGTGGTTGCTCTAGGGTTTACAGTATATGACTTTAACTTATTCACAGTCTACCTTCAAATAATACACTACTTCACACATAGTATAATAACCTTACAGCAGTTTAGTTTCATTTCTTCCTTCGTGTCCTTTTTGTGTCATGTATTTTACTCCTATATATGCTAAACCCTACAATGTTATTTTCCCCCAAAGCAGTAAAGTATTTAAAAATGAGCAAAATGGTCTTTCATATCACATATTTCCCGTTTTTCAGTGCTCTTTATAAGTATCCTTTCCATGTGGTCTCCTTTTTCTTAAGAACTTCATACGCCTCTCTTTTTATAGTGCAAGTCTACTGGTGATGAAGTTTTGACCTTTTGTTTATAGAAGTTTTGATTTGGTCCAGGCACAGTGGCTCATGCCTACATGTCGTCCCAGCACTTTGGGAGGCCAAAGATCACTTGAGCCCAGGAGTTCGAGACCAGCCTGGGCAACATGGCGAAACCCCATCTCCAAAAAATACCAAGAAATTAGCTGGGCATGGTGGCATGCACCTGTAGTTCCAGCTGCTCGGGAGGTTAAGCAGGGAGGGTCGCTTGAGCCTGGAAGGCAAATGTTGTAGTGAGTTGAGATTGTGTCACTGCACCCCAAATTGGGCAACCGAGTTAGACCCTGTCTCCAAAAAAAAAAAAAGTTTTGATTTTGCCTTCATTTTTGAAAGATACTGCAGCTGGGAGAAGAATTCTAAACTTCCCCTCACCCCCCAGTAATTGATGTCCCTCAGTTGTCTTCTGGTTTGCATAATTTCAGAGAAGTCTATTATTGTTCCTCTGTGTTTTGTGTCTGCCTTGGAAGATTTTATCTTTACCCTGGTTATCAGCAGTTTGATTATGATGTGTCCTGAAATCATGTTTTTAAGGTTTATTCATATCTTCGAGTCTATTGGTCTTTCTGCTGCTAATCTGCTGTTAATCCCATCCAGTGCCTTTTTCATTTGAGATGTATTTTTCATCACTAGAAGTTTGATTTTGGCTTCATTTTTATATAGATTTTTCATTTTTTTCTTTATTATGTTTGTTTTCTTCTAGTTTCTTAAACATGGAATATCTTTATATAGCTATTTCAGTATTTTTTATCTATCATCTGAGTTATTTGTGCTTCCCCGCCCCCACTCTTTACTCCTGGCTGTGTGTCATTATGCGTCATAGTGGCTGGATTTTTTTGTATTGAGTAGTCTTGACTTTTTTTTCTGGTCACCAAATTACTTGGAATTAGTTGGATTCTTTTGCTTTGAAGCTTTATTAGGGTAGACCAGAGGCAACATTAGCCTTAGGACTAATTTAGCCTCATTACTGAGGTCATAGTCTTCTGAGGGTGGTTCTCAGTACTCTGTGTAGAGGTCTTTCTGCTCTCCGTGATGGGAACATTAACTCTTTTAGCCGTTGGTTCTTTCTGCAGTCTCTGGTAGCTTCCTCTTAACAAATGCACAAATAGGATTCAGCTGGACTCCAGGAAACACCTCTGCAGACCTCCAGAGCACTCTCCGTGGAGCTCCCTTCTCTCCTGTCCCCTGCCCCACACGTTCTAGCCACCTTGTCATACCTGAATGCCATTCCAGATCTCTCAACTCTGCAAGACCAGGGCCCATGCGCCCCTCCCCTGCCCTTGGGCAGTAAGCTGGTACACTCAGTTCATCCTTTTAGTCTTTCTTTTGTATATCTTGTTGCCTAATGTCTGAAAGTGTTTTTCTTTTCCTTTATTTCTTATTGTTTAAATAAAACAGGAGAGTAAATCAAGTTCCTGTTACCCCAACTTACTTGAAATCCTCCATTCTTAATTCTTCCTAGATATTCTTCTAGCCTTGCATCTTTCTTAGAAAGCCATCATATGCTCATTGAAGCATTACGTATAATAACAAAACCATTTCTTTAACCAAAATTTTAAACTGAAACACACTCAAGGCTGAACTCATGGTATTCCTTTCCAAATCTCTGTGCTCCCTCCTCCCTCTTGTCCGCCTTCCCCCAAGCAATCACCATAGTAGTAAAAGGCTTCTCCATCCCAGGTACACATACCAGACACATGGGAGTCATCCTTAGCATTGCCCTCTTCCTCACCTACACATCTCATTATCACCTCCAAATGTTTGTTTTGCCTCGAGGGTATGTCTTCAGTCTTTCCACTTCTCTCCATCTCCACCCTCCACTCCTCCGGTATTCCAGCCACCACCTCTTCCTGCTCCAGGAGCCTCCTAAGCAGTCTCGTTTATCCATTCTTGTTCTTTCCAATGCATTCTTTATTCAGTAAGCAGAAAGATTTTTTTAAATTATTTTTTAATCAAAGCAATAAATGCAGAATTAAAGTAAAAAAGGCTTGTACCATGAAACTACTTTCCTGCCTGATTTCTCCCCAGTGCCTGGTTGCATTCCCTACCACTTTCTACTATTTTACTGTTTCTGGCTTTTATTTTCATAATTCTAAATATGTGCTTATACTGTTACTTCTTATCAATTTTAGATATCTGTTGATGTTTTTCTACTCAATCCCCTTTTTTTTTTTTTTTTTTTTGAGATTAAGTCTCGCTCTGTCCCCCAGGCTGGAGTGCAGTAGCGCAATCTTGGCTCACTGAAACTTCCACCTTCCTGGTTCAAGCGATTCTCCTGCCTCAACCTCCTGAGTAGCTGGGATTACAAGCGCACTCCACTACACCCAGCTAATTTTGTATTTTTAGTAGAGGCGAGGTTTCACCATGTTGGTCAGGCTGGTCTTGAACACCTGATCTCAAGTGATCCACCTGCCCTGGCCTCCCAAAGTGCTGGGGATTGCAGGCGTGAGCCACCTTACCTGGCTTCAACCCTTTCTTCTTTATTATAACTGTTATAATTTTTGGCTGAATCACTGTCATTGTTGACATTAACAAAGCAGACATTTTTACTTTCCGAGCCAAAATGTGTATTTTTACCTTTCCTATCTCGTATGCCTTTTTTTTTTCCCTCCTTTTAGAGATGGGGTCTCACCATATTTCCCAGGCTGGTTTCTTTTCTTTTCTTTTCTTTTCTTTTTTTTTTTTTAGGAAGAGTCCTGCTCTGTCACCTAGGCTAGAGTGCAGTGGTGCAGTCTCGGCTCACTGCAACCTCCACCTCCTGGGTTCAAGAGATTCTTATTCCTCAGCCTGCCGAGTAGCTGGGATTACAGGCACATGCCACCACGCCTGGCTAATTTTTGTTTTTTTGTGTTTTTTTTTCTGAGACAGAGTCTTTATCTGTCACCCAGGCTGGAGTGTGATGGCGCGATCTTGGCTCACTGCAACCTCCACCTCCCAGGTTCAAGCAATTCTCCTGTCTCAGCCTCTTTAGTAGCTGGGATTATAGGTGCGTGCCACCATGCCCAGCTAATGTTTTTATTTTTAGTGGATGTGGGGTTTCACCACATTGGCCAGGCTAGTCTTGAACTCCTGACCTTAGGTGATCTGCCCACCTTGGCCTCCCAAAGTGCTGAGATTACAGGCATGAGCCACTGTGCCCAGCTTAGTTTTTGTATTTTTAGTAGAGATGGGGTTTCACTATGTTGGCCAGGCTTGTCTCAAACTCCTGACTGCAGGTGATCCACCCACCTCGGCCTCCCAAAGTGCTGGGATTTCAGGCGCTAGGCTGGTTTCTAACTCCTGGGGTCTCAAGCAGTTTTCCCATCTTTGCTTCCCAAAGTGTCCTATGTCTTTTTACTATTTGCTGCTTTTGCAACATGTATCGGTTGCTGATTTGTTTACTTTCTGTTATTCTCCTTAATTTTCAACATGATCAAATACATTTTCAGATTATAGTCAATCTCCCCACTTTTCTTTTTTTCTTCCTAGACATCCTCTTGCACTCTGGGGTGGATATTTTCTTGGCCAAGGTGGAAAGTCACAGCCCTAGGACTTACCTTCAGCATTATCTTCTTTTCTCTCTTGTATTTTATCTTTTGGGTTTTCCTCAGTGTTAATTTGCTCTCTCATGTTGGTGGAATTCTCCATCAGGATAGTAAGAAAAAGGTGAATGGGATGTAAATTTTTGAGATACTGTGTTTGTCTTTATTCTGCCCTTTAATAGAATTGTGGGATCAAAAATTATTTTTCCCTCAGAATTTGGAAGTCATTGTTAAATTATCTTTTGGCTTCCAATGTTGCTATTAATAGTCCTGATAGTTTTCTTTTTTTCTTTTTCTTTTTTTTCCTTAAGAGACAGGGTCTTGCTCTGTTGCCCAGGCTGGACTGCAGTGGCACATTCACAGCTCACTCTAATCTCTAACTCCTGGGCTCAAGCAATCTTCCTGCTTCAGCTTCTCAAGTAGCTGGGACTACAGGCATGTACCACCATGCCTGCCTAATCTTTTAATTTTTTGTAAAGACGGGGTATCACTGTGTTGCCTAGACTTGTCTTGAGCTCCTGACCTCAAGCAGCCCTCCCACCTTCATCTCCCAAAGTGCTGAGATTACAGGCATGACCACCATGCCTGGCCTCCTAATAATGTTCTTGAGTTTGTTTGTTTGTTTTGTTTTTTATTTTTTCCAAATCAACAGGTCTTTTATTGCATCATTTAAATATCACAAGTAGGTCTTAGGAGTCATCTGATATCTTCTTTCTGTAGCTGGATAACTCTTAGATCTTATTCATCAGCCTACTGAACAGTTCCTTTTTCAGAGACATAGATACCATCCAAAAATTTCCTGATATCCTTGTTTTTAACTGTTGTGACTTGCTGAATCAAAGCCGCTGAATTTGAAACAAGCTTAATGTCATTTCCTTCAAAGATTAATTCATCTTTCTGGGCTTGAGATACCGAACAAGCAATACCTGGTCTCATCCAAACCCTGCGGATGTATTTTTCACCCAAGAAATTTCGGATTTCAACAAGAGACCCATTCTCCTGGATAACGACGTTGATGGGGAAGTGAGCATACACAGACCTCATCTTGTAACGGAAGCCCAGTGTAACACCCTTGATCATGTTTTGTACATGACTACAAATAGTCCGAACGGTAGCCCGTTCCTTTCTGTTACCCCACCATTTGTCAACCCGAAGCCTCTTTTTTTTCTTTCCAAGAAGACTTGAGTTCTACATTGATGTGATTGAAGTCCCTCCCCAGGGTTCCTCTGGGGCCCTTCACGATAACTGTGCGTCCCTTCAGAGTAATGTCAACATTTTCTGTAATGTCGACAGTCTGATTGCTGAGAATGGTCTTCATTCTTGCAGTAGACACAGCAAAAAAAGCTTGAGTTTTATTTTTAATCTTTTTTGTAGACTGCCTTTTCTCACTGGAAACTTTTGGGATCTGTTCTTTTCCCTGCCATTTTGAAATTTTGTAACAACGTGCCCTGCCTGATTAGGGTTTTATTTTCATTCATTGTGCTGGAGACTTCTGACTAGGGGATATTGCTTGTATTTATGGGGAGTTGTTTCATAATATTATTTCCTTGATAATTTCCTCCTCTTTGTTTTCTCTGTTCTCTCTGTTACTGTTAGTCAGACATTGTTCTTGGATGGATCCACTTGCTTGACCTTTTTTTTTTTTTTTTTGGTGATTATCACATTTTAATTTTCAGTGTTTTGGGTTTTGGGTTTTTGTTTTTTTTTTGTTTGTTGTTGTTGTTGTTGTTGTTGTTGTTGTTTTTTGAGACAGAGTCTTACTCTGCCACCCAGGCTAGAGTACAGTGGTGTGACCTCAGCTCACTGCAACCTCCATCTCCCGGGTTCAAGTGATTCTCCTGCCTCAGCCTGCCAAGTAGCTGGGATTACAGGCACTCACAACCATGCCTGGCTAGTTTTTGTATTTTTAATAGAGACAGGGTTTCACCATGTTGCCTAGGCTGGTCTTGAACTCCTGACTTTGGGTAATCCACCTGCCTCAGCCTCCTAAAGTGCTGGGATTACAAGCACGAGCCACTGCGCCTGGCCAGTTTTCAGTGTTTTGTATTTCTATCTGGATGTTTGTTACACAGGTATTCTTAAATATATTTAAGATTTGTGGACTTTATATAAGTTGTACTTCAACAGAATAGTGAAAATAAATGGAAAGGACCCTTCCCCCTCCATTGTTAATATCTAAAGTCTCTTTCTTAATCTCTTTTTTTTTTTTGGAGACAGAGTTTTGCTGTCATTGCCCAGGCTGGAGTGCAGTGGTGCGATCTGGGTTCACTGCAACCTCCGCCTCCTGGGTTCAAGCAATTCTCCTGCCTCAGCCTCCCGAATAACTGGGACTACAGGCGCACTCCACCACGCTCAGCTAATTTTTTGTATTTTTAGTAGAGACAGGGTTTCACCAGGTTGGCCAGGCTGGTCTTGAACTCCTGACCTCAGGTGATCCACCCACCTCGGCCTCCCAAAGTGCTGGGATTACAGGTGTGAACACCACCTCTCATTGTTTTTTATATTATCCTGTTTATCTCTTGTAGATGTCATTGTCTTTTTCTCAGCCTCTTCATTAAGCATGTTGTGTTTTGTTCTCTGTAGTCTGCGTCGTGTCTGTTTCTCATAAGTTATTTTTCTTTTTGTTTGGTCTCTTGTCTTTCCTGTTGGAAGGTTTGTTAGTGTTGCATTGCTGCCATAACAAATTACCATAAGTTTAGCAGCCCGAAACAGCACGAATTTATCTCACAGTCGCTGTAGGTTAAAGGTGTATGTATACACAGTGGCTCACTCATGTCCTCTGTAGACTCTTGAGTGGCTGAAGTTAAGGTGTCAGCAAGGCTGCATTCCTTCCTGGAGGCTCTGATAATGAATTTTGCATGGTAGAATTTGGTTCTGTGTGATTGTAAGACTAAGGTTCCCTCTGGCTTGTCTGCCAGGGGTCATTCTCAACTCCTAAAGGCTCTCCACATTGCTTGTGGCCCCCTTCCTCTATCTTCAAAGCCAGTAACAGCAAGTCAAGGTCTTCTCTGGGAATTTATCTGACCACTCCTGTCTCATCTCTCTTCTGCCTGCCTCTTCTGTTCCTGAGGCCTCATGTCATTACATTGGGTTCACCCAGATAACCCAGGATAATCTCCCTAAAATGAGTTGATAAGTAATCTTAATTCATTTGCAAAAACTCCTCACAGCGGTACCTAGATTGGTGCTTGTGTAACCATGGGTAGGGATCTTAAACCTTTAGTATTCTGCCCACCACAGAAGCCTTTCTCAAGTGTCTAGTAATCATTGGCTGTCTGTTCATATGTTTAATGCTGGGGCACTTTTTTTTTTCAGACGGAGTCTCGCTCTGTCGCCCAGGCTGGAGTGCAGTGGCGCAATCTCGGCTCACTGCAAGCTCCGCCTCCCAGGTTCATGCCGTTCTCCTGCCTCAGCCTCCTGAGTAGCTGGGACTACAGGCACTTGGCACCACACCCAGCTAAATTTTTTTTTTTTTTTTTGTATCTTTAGTAGAAACGGGGTTTCACCATGTTAGCCAGGATTGTCTCCATCTCCTGACCTCATGATCTGCCCACCTCAGCCTCCCAAAGTGCTGAGATTACAGGCAGGAGCCACGCCCGCCTGGGGCATTATCATTGCCTTATAGGAAGCTCTATATTGTATGGATTTTAGCTCATCATCCCTCTGTAAGGTATTTAGACAAATTGAGCAAGCTTTTTCAAACATCAGTATCTAAAAGATCTTTTCCCTAGGGCTGTTCAGGTTCTGCTTGTAAAGGATCCTAAAGGGTGTGTGTCTGTGGAGTAGGTTACCTGAGTTTAATTCAGTAATGGAACAGGAAAGGGACGTTGGGGCGGACTAAATTTTTTCAGGTAGTCTGTCTGTTTTCTGTGCCTCGGTTTGAAGATTAGAACAGTGAATCAGGGTATTTCCCATTTGTACCTCCTTCTACAAACACCTTGGTTTTATATTTATCCAGTTTACAAAGTTACTCTTCCATCTGACTTCTGCCTCCCAAAACTTTTCTGAGATTTATTATCCAATATTTTCTTCCATTTTGGGGGCCCTTATAGGTTTATGTTTTCTTTATTGTTTACGTGTTTTTAAAAAGGAGTGAAAATAAATGCGCATATTCAATATGCTTTTTTAACCAGAAAGCTTTATCTTCCCTGAGAACCCTTCTTTATCTCAGTTTCTCAATTCCTCACCCTCATGCTTTTTTATATGTATAGTATTTATATAGCCTGTATAGATTAGACTAGATTTGTCTTCTGTTTGGTAATATGCTAATTATAATAAACATTAAATTTCATTGCTGTGGCTGGGTGTAGTGGCTCAGGCCTGCATTCCCAGTATTTTGGGAGGCTGAGGCCAGAAGATTGCCTGAGCCCAGGAAGTCGAGGCTGCAGTAAGCTGTGATCACACTAACACTACTTCATTCCAGCCTGCGTGACAGTGAGCCCCTGTCAATTCATTTCTGTATATTCTGTTATAGAGGTTCTAGAGCACTGCTTTGTGTAGTGCCTCATAAATGCTAGCTTATCCTTATTGAAATGTAAAATTGAGCATAAATTAGTATAGTATTTTGGTATGGCCATTTTAAAGTTTTCATGTCTCACAGTCCTCTGGGTATGTTTTATTTTGATATAAATTCTGTTTAATTATTTATTCTCTTCTCCAGCCCCACTCTTACGCATCTAGAAATCTTATACAGATTTCTAAATCTATTCATTACTTCTTGAGACAAGGCATACAGTAAATCAGTAAGTCCTAAATTCTCATGTCAATGAAATAATCAGTATCTTAATGTGGAGAGTTAGGTTTACTTCGTTATTGTTGTAATGAAATGAAAACCACTTATTCACACTTCATATGCAGCCAATGGCTACCCACTTCCAATATGGAACTACCTACCATTAGAAAAATAAGAAGTCATTCTTCCTACCCTTCATTCTCTCCCTTCCCTAAGCTAGTGATTATCAAGAAGCTTGAGGCTGGGTGCAGTGGCTTACACCTGTAATCCCAGCACTTTGGGAGGCCGAGGCTGGCTGATCATTAGGTCAGGAGATCGAGACCATCCTGGCTAATACTGTGAAACCCCATCTCTACTAAAAATACAAAAACTTAGCTGGGTGTGGTGGCAGGCACCCGCAATCCCAGCTACTCAGAAGGCTGAGGCAGGGGAATTGCTTGAACCCGGGAGGCGGAGGTTGCAGTGAGCTGAGATCGCGCCACTGCACTCTCCAGCCTGGGCGACAGAGCAAGACTCCGTCTCAAAAAAAAAAAAAAGAGCTGGAATCAGAATTGCCTACAGAACTTCTATAAAACAAGCTGCTGGAGCCCTGAGCTACTGCAAAAATCTGGGGATATGGCCCCAGCATGTATTTTTAATATTGTTATTATTGATTTTACAAGCAATTCTTATGGGCCCATCTAGTTAAGAACTGCTTTATCTACTTAAGACTGATGAAAAAGCTACTTAATAATCTTTTACTAATGTAAATATGCATATTATTATACATTTAATACTACCTGGTTTGTGAGCCAGACAGAAAATGACCTAGGAACAAAAATACATTTGAATCATGGAGTACGGTGACTCTCAAACCTCGGGGATATGCCGGAAACATTTGGGAGAACTTTTCGAAATGTAATGCTTGCTTTACTGTCTCCCACTAAATAGTGCCTGTGGTGACTTTGATAGAAGCATATCATATCTAAGGCATGAGATTTGTTATATAAGGATTTGTTATTTATACTTCAATACTTTTTAGATATTTCATCACATACTAGTACTTCATTTACTTTGGAGAAATGAATGGGTGGAGAGAGAGATTACCCCACCACCACCCTACCTCCACTTAATGTTGAAGCAGTATAGACAACTGCTTATTCAGAGGCTTGGAATTTTCTAATGCCTTTATTTTATCCCCATATGACCCCATTGGCATTTAAAGCTGAGGAATCATTGTGAATTAAAAGTAGAATTCATAAACCATTAGATCTCTTCATGTGTTAAATCTTATTCCTTTAAAAATAACTCTAGGAAATCATGATGCAGCTGTATTAGATAAATCTTAGGTTCAAAAGATACACTTGAAATCACTTCTGAGTTTCTGAACCTACCTAATTATAGCAATCATTGCTAATCCATGAAACCCCAAGAATTACATTTGAGGATAAGCGGGTTAACTTTATAACCTAAATATACAAGAACGAAGAAAATATTTGATTTTTAATTGTGTAACTTTAGCTGAAAAATGCTGTAGTATGTTTTTAAAAAAAAAATCAGATATGCCTAGATGCTTTCAAGAAAGTGGCAGAATTTAAGGAGCAAGTATTTACTTGTTAACATGATTTCTGCTCTTTACTAGATATACTTACCCGAAATTTATTAATAATTGAAGAGCAGTTATAGTCACCTACTCTGTGGTCACATATTCATTCAGGATAGTTCTTCTGTTAATTCCATTTTCAGGTTTCAGAAAACCCATCAGAAAATAGCTTGTAAAATACAGAACAAAATGAAAACCTAGTTATTTATGTCCCAGAGTGTTCCTTTCTTTCTTTCTTTCTTATTTTTTGAGATGGAGTTTCACTCTCGTTGCCCAGGCTGGAGTGCAATGGCATGATCTCAACTCACTGCAACCTCCGCCTCTTGGGTTCAAGTGATTCCCCTGCCTCAGCCTCCCGAGTAGCTGGGATTACAGGCATGCGCTACCATACCCAGCTAATTTTGTATTTTTAGTAGATACGAGGTTTCACTGTGTTGACCAGGCTGGTTTCAAATTCTTGACCTTAGGTGCTCTACCCGTCTCAGCCTCCCAAAGTGCTGGGTTTACAGGCGTGAGCTGTCGTGCCTGACCGAGTGTTTCTAACAGAAAACCAGACCAAAACCCATATACTTATTAAAATAATTTATTTGGGCTTGTTATTTAAACATGGACAAAAAAAAGAAAGTTTTTTACGTGCAAATTAACTTTGATTTGAAGAAATCTTACAGAAAAATGAGAAAAGAAAATATATATAAATTATTAAAAACACATGAAAAGATGTACGTTACTACTAATCAAATACATAAAACAAGAACATATATCCATCTTCCATCTTTGCCTTAAAATTATATTATAACCTTTAATCCAGTAATTCTACTCCAGTGAATTCTGAAATAAAATATGGACAAAGATGGACATAGATGTTTGTAGAATTATTAAATATTATTTATAATGGGCTCAATATTAGAAGAATGATTAAATTATGATTTATTTACATAGAATATTACGCAGTTGTTAAAATGATCATTTACTAGTCATATTTCATCTTTTATAAGCACATTTTTTTTTTGCCCTGTCTTACGGTACTGAAAGAACACATTTTAAATGATTCAGTTATTTATATTTTTTTTGCCGGGGGGGGGGGTAACTTCCAAGTTTCTACCATGGTGGGTGTGTGTGTGTGTGTGTGTGTGTGTGTGTGTGTGTGTGTGTTATTTGTTTTGGAGATGGTCTTGCTCTGTCATCCAGGCTGGAGAGCAGTGGCCCAGTCACGGCTCACTGCAGCCTGGACACCCAGGCTCAGGCAGTCTTCCCACCTCAGCCTCCCGAGTAGCTGGGACTCCAGGTGTGCACCACTATGCCTGGTTAATTTTAAAAAAACATTTTTTTTTTTTGTAGAGAAAAGGTCTTCCTATGTTGCCCAGGCTGGTCTTGAACTCCTGAGCTCAAGCAGTTCTCCCACTTTGGCCTCCCAAAGTGCTGGGATTACAGGCGTGAGACACCTTGCCCGGCCTCTCTTGTTAGCCGTTTTATAATTAGAGGAAAAACATTAAGACACAAATACTTACAAAGCATTTGTTATGTATCATTTAATTTATACAACTACCTCCTGAGGCACTATTCTCATTTGAGATGAGGAAACTCAGACACTGACAGGCTGAGTAGCTTGCCCAGAGTCACACAGCTAATAAATAGTGGAACTAGGATTTGAATCTAGGTAGTTTGGCTGTGTGCTTCCACCTTAAATTGTGCCTCATCAACTCTGTGGCAGCATGGTAGGATCCTAGTTTCAGGTCCCCTACAAACAAAAAGCTTTCTGAATTTATAATACTGGGTTGAATCTAGTGGATGTCATGGGCTCCTAAAGCTGTAAACTGCCACATGTAAAATTTTGATCCAGTAATTAGCAGTCTACAGCTTTACAAGTTTTGTAGTGATATGAATTGTGTTGTCTGTTTTCTTCATACTCTGGCATATAGTGTAGTGCTGCAGACATTGTGATACTCAGTCATGGGCTGCATAGCAACATTTTGGCCAACGATGAACCACATATCCAATGATAGCTCCTTAAGATTATAATGGAGTTGAAAATTTTCTGTCTCCTTGTGATGATGTAGCTTTTGTAACATCATAGTGCAATTACTTTATTTTTAAAATAAATTTTAAAAATAAATGCAGCGACCGGGCGCGGTGCCTCACGCCTGTAATTCCAGCACTTTGGGAGGCCGAGGCGGGCGGATCACGAGGTCAGGAGATCGAGACCATCCTGACTAATAACAGTGAAACCCCACCTCTACTAAAAATACAAAAAATTAGCCGGGCGTGGTGGCGGGTGCCTGTAGTCCCAGCTACTGGGGAGGCTGAGGCCGGAGAATGGTGTGAACCCAGGAGGCGAAACTTGCAGTGAGCCCAGATCGCACCACTGCACTCCAGCCTGGGCCACAGGGCAAGACTCCATCTTAAAAAAAAAAAAAAAAAGGTGCAGTGGCTCACATCTATAATAGATCCCATTACTTTGGGAGGCCAAGGAGTTTGGAGACCAAACTCATGGAGCCTTGGCATCATGACAAGACCCCATCTCTACAAAAAATAAAATGAAATTGCCTAAGGACACATTTCTCAGAACACATCCCCATCCTTAAGTGACACATGACTGTAGACCTATTGCTTCTCCTTTCTGCAGCTTTTCTTTTTTACTGTTAATTTTTGGGTTCTTCATCGTTTCACACTGTTTTTTAATTAACTTTGTTGTGGTATAATAGATAAAATAAACTGTATCTGTTTAAAGTGTAAAATTTGAGTTGTGACAGATACTTATACCTTTGAAACCACCACAATCAACATTCAGAATATTTCTGTCACCTGTCAAACTTCAGCTCCCAGCAAATTGATCTGCTCTCTGTCACTACGGATTTGTTGGCATTTTCTGGAATTTTATGAATGGAATCACATATACTCTTTTCTAATTTGTCTTCCACTTAATATAATAAATTTGAGAGTCATTCATTTTATTGCATGTGTCAATAGTTTGTTTCTTTTTACTGATTGATGAGTTGTGTTCCATTGTCTAAGTAGTATACCATTGGTTTGCAAATATCACATTTTTGTTTATCCATCTGGGTTATTTTCAGTTTTGGCTTTTATGAATCAAGTTATTACAAATGTGCTTTTCATCTTCTTGGGTAAATAATTAGGGGTAGAATGTCTTGAGTTGTGTGGTACATGTATGTTTATACAAAATTGCTGAGCTGTTTTCAAAAAATTGTCTCATTTAATAGTCCCACCAGCCGCTTACGAGAGTTCAAGTTCCTCTTCACATCCTCACTGACACTGGGTAGTATGTCTTTTTAATGCTGGCCTCTCTGATGTGTGGATACCGCTATCTCACTGTGGTTTTAATTTGTATTTCCCTGATGGCTGATAATGTCAAGTATCTTTTCATGTGCTGTTTGGTCATATTTCTTTGATGAAGTGATTGTCCAGATCCTTAGTTCATTTGTCTTCTTGAGTTGTTTGGGCTCTCTATATATTCAGAATACAAGTCTTTTGTCAGATATATGCGCTGCAAATATGTTGTCCCATTATATGCTTGTCTTTTTGTTTTCTCAACAGTGTCTTTTAAAGAGTAGGTAGGTTGGTTTTTTTGGTTTTTAAATAAAGGGCAATTTTTTTGTGGTTCCTTTTTTGTGTGTGTCCTATCTAAGAAATCTTTGTCGTCTTATGCTTCTAGTTTCATTATTTTGGCTGTTGTGTTTAGATCAGTGGTCATTTAGAATTAATTTTCGCATATTGTTATAAGGGTTAATGGTCTTTAAAAATATACATATGAATCATTGTTCAGCACTTTGTTGAAAAGGTTTTTCCTTCGCCTTGAATTGCCTTGGTATCTTTGTCAAAAAATTCTGATCACCCATATGTAGGCCTGTTTTGGGGGCCCACTTCTGTTTCATTCATCTGTACGTCTTATCATAAAGCCAGTAAGTGCAGTATCTTGATTGATACAGCTTTATGATGTCTTAAAATCAGTTAGTGCAAGTCATCCAATTTTGTTCTTTTTAAGAATGTCTTTGACTATTCTAGGATTGTTCTCATTTTCATATAAATTTTACAATCTGTCAATTTCTACAGAAAAGCAAATTGGAATTTTGACTGGCATCTCATTAAATCTTTAGCTTAATTTGAGGAGAATTGACTTCTTAACAAAATTGAGTCTTGCAATTTGTGAACATGGTGTGCAATATGTAATATATGCGTGTGTGTGTGTTTACTTGGGTCATTTTAAATTTCTTTTGTTATTTTCATTTAACCATTTTGCTTGTTATCAGACTCCTCAAATGAAAATAGATCAGAAACTTGCAGCCATTTCATACAGGGCAGAATATCTGAATCAATTAAAATTTGGGATTTGGGGCCGGGCACGTTGGCTCATACCTGTAATCCCAGCACTTGAGAGGCCGAGGCAGGTGGATCACCTGAGGTCAGGAGTTCGAGACCAGCCTGATCAACACGGAGAATCCCCATCTCTACTAAAAATACAAAATTAGCCAGGCATGGTGGCACATGCCTGTAATTCCAGCTACTCGGGAGGCTGAGGCAGGAGAATCACTTGAACCTGGGAGGCAGAGGTTGCCGTGAGCCGAGATCACTCCATTGCACTCCATCCTGTGCAATGAGAGTGAAACTCATCTCAAAAAAAAATATTGGGGTTTGGTAATGATTTAAAAGTATCATGACATTTACTTCATTTATCATGTGTACGTTATGAGTGAAGGACATATAAATCTCAATTTTTCTTCCAGTTTTAGATAAAAAATGAGTATATAAATAAGGGCTTCTAATATTTTCTTTCTGTACCCTAGTAGATTGTTATCTCCACTTTGAGGTCATTACATTTATTATATAGTTAGGAATTAAGAATGCTTTGGGTAGTTTACGTGTCATAATCAGTATTTTGCATGACATCAGTGTCGGACACAACTCAGACATACAGAAGGAAGTTACAAATTCTTATCTTGAAACAGTAGATTTGCTAAGTGTAAAGTGTTTAAATTTTCCTTTGTTCTAGTAAAACAATCTATTTTTTTTAACAGATATCAGACACCCCGAAGAACTTTCTCTCTTAAAGAAACCCAGAGATCCAACAAAGAAAAAAAAGAAGAAGCTAGATGACCAGTCTGAAGATGAGGCACTTGAATTAGAGGGGCCTCTTATCACTCCTGGATCAGGTAAGACTTTTACCAAGCAATGGGCTCAAAGTAAGAACTGTGGACTGTGTACCTTTGTCTTTCTGGTGGTAGGTAAATGGATCATGTAGGTCAGGAAGAGTGGTCAAGTTAAAAAAACAAAAACTTCAATTAGCCAGGCATGGTGGCGCGTGCCTGTAGTCCCAGCTACTTCGGAGGCTAAGGCAGAAGAATTGCTTGAACCTGGGAGTCAGAGTTGCAGTGAGCCAAGATCACGCCACCGCACTCCAGCCTGGGCGACAGAGCGAGACTCCATCTCAAAAAAAACAAAAACTCTCCTTCAGCATTTTTCTCTGTCCTGAAATCGCTATCCAGTGTCGGTTTCTCTCATGTACAAATCGTCATGTCCAGTGTTAATAGTTGAATCAATAAAGAGCAAGCCCACTTCTCTTGTTCAGAGAGTCAAAAAGGAATAGTATCAGAATTGGACTCAGGCAGAAATTGGAAACTTTTTAGTATTTAGATCATGAAAACCACCACTATTTAATTAATGCATTATTCCTTAAAACCTTACTGAAGGTCGGGCGTGGTGATTCACGCCTGTAATCCCAGCACTTTGGGAAGCCGAGGCAGGCGGAGCACGAGGTCAGAGAGCGAGACCATCCTGGCTAACACCGTGAAACCCCGTCTCTGCTAAAAATACCAAAAAAAATTAGCCGGATGTGGTAGCACGCACCTGTAGTCCCATCTACTCGGGAGGGTGATGCAGGAGAATCACCTAAACCTGAGAGGTGGGGGTTGCAGTGAGCTTGAGATCATGCCACCGCACTCCAGCCTGAGCAGGAAGAGCAAAACTCCCATCTCAAAAAAAAAAAAAAAAAGCAGGCCGGGCACTGTGGCTCCCACCTGTAATCCCAGCACTTTGGGAGGCCAGGGCAGGCAGATCACCTGAGGTCAGGTATTTGAGACCAGCCTGGCCAATGTGGTGAAGCCCCATCTTGAGTAAAAATACAGAAATTAGCCAGGCGTGATGGTGGACACGTGTAATCTCAGCTACTTGGGAGGCTGAGGCAGGAGAATTGCTTGAACCCAGGAGGCGGAAGTTAAAGTGAGCCAACCTGGGTGACAACTCCGTCTCAAAAAAAAACACACACACACACACAACAGCCTTCTCTCTGCTTTGCATATTCTGGTTTTCTGGCCTTCCTACCTTTTTTCCTTAAAGGTTTTGCTCCTTTGAGGAGCTTTCTTAGATTGCCTTTCATTACTTTTCCAATCTGAATTAGGAATCCTTCTGTCATAAGTCAGCAGACTTTTCTGGGTTTGGTATTGTTATCCTGTGTTCTTCCCTGCTAATGTGAGCTCACTGCATGAAGGGGCTGTCTCACCTTTTTGTCACCAGAATCTAACTCAGCATATGGCATTCAGCAGGCATGCTGGTAATATCTGTTGGGAAACTAAGTGGCTAATTAATTAGGTTATATTGTTCTTTAATTGTGGGCATATACCTGGACTGAACATTGTAGTTTCCCATGTTTCCATCAGCCACAATTTATAAATCCATTACTTAGGATGGGTCCCTTTAGCAAATATCTAAATTAATCTTACTAATTTAGTTCATTCTGGTTTTTTAAATTCTGAGATGATGATGATGATACTAGTAATGAAAGCAACACTTACAGAGCACTTACTGTGCAGTGCCCACTTTACCCATGGAAACCCATCTAATTTTCACTACAGCTCTTTGCAGTAGATTCTGTTAATACCCACATTTTGAGGATAAGGATAAGAAATTATGGCACAGTAAAAAGTCTTCTAAGGTCACAAATCTTGTAACTTTTCTGTATTTATGTACTGATTGCATTTTGAAAGATACAAAGAAATAAGACAATCCTTACTCTTAAGTAGTTTATAGGTTAGTGGAAAAACAGTTACTATACTTAAGGAGGTAATATGTAAATATTAAATGACTTTTATAGAAGATAATGTTTTCGAAATTCAGAAAACAGTTCCAAACAAAGTTTGTGAATTCAGCTTTTAAGTTCCAGTGGTCAGGTTTTTGATGGGAAAAGGCAGTCCAAGCAGAAAGAATGATCCTAAGAAAGAACATCCTTGCAAAAACGCAAGATGTGAATAAATGAGTTGAGCCAGTTTATGGGGGAGAGACCTCCCAGCTCCTTCAGGATAACATTGGAACATATTTAACAGCAGACGATGGAATTCAGGCTAGGGCATTGTAGAACCATTGGTTTCTGAATGTTTTACAAAATTATCAAATCATAATTGTAGAAAGAGTATCAAATTTACTTCCAGTCAGTAATTTGTACAGGAGGGAATGTGGGGAAGGGTTGCTGATACTGGTGGAAGCCTGTGGGTTGAGGAAGAGGTAAAAGAGAATAAAAGGGGCCGGTCGCAGTGGCTTACGCCTGTAATCCCAGCACTTTTGGAAGGCTGAGGTGGGTGGATCACGTGAGTTCAGGAGTTCAAGACCAGCCTGGCCAACATGGTGAAACCCCATCTCTACTAAATATACAAAATTAGCCAGGCATGGTGGCGGGTACCTATAATCCCAGCTACTCTGGAGGCTGAGGCAGGAGAATCGCTTGAACCCGGGAGGCAGAGGTTGCAGTGAGCCGAGATTGCGCCACTGCACTCCAGCCTGGGCTACAGAGCAAGAATCTGTCTCAAAAAAAAAAAAAAAAGAGAATAAAAGATTATGTCCATGTGATATTGTGACATAGTAAGAAATATATATAGTCATGTGCTACATAGTGATGTTTTGGTCAATAGCAGATCACATGTATGATGGTAGTCCCATAAGATTATAATACTGTCTTTTTTTTTTTTTTAGACGGAGTCTCTCTCTGTCGCCCAGGCCGGAGTGCAGTGGCGGTGATCTTGGCTCACTGCAACTTCCGCCTCCCGGGTTCAAGCGATTCTCCTGCCTCAGCCTCCTGAGTAGCTGGGATTACAGGCGTGCACCACCACACCTGGCTAATTTTTTGTGTTTGTAGTAGAGATGAGGTTTCACCATGTTGGTCAGGATGGTCTCGAACTCCTGACCTCGTGATCAATCCACCCACCTCGGCCTCCCAAAGTGCTGGGATTACAGGTGTGAGCCACTGCGCCCGGTGTTTGTTTTGTTTTGTTTTGTTTTGTTTTTTGAGACGCAGTCTTACTCTGTCACCCAGGCTGGAGTGCAGTGGAACTATCTTGGCTCTCTGCAGCTGAAATACAGGCAATTCTCCTGCCTCTGCCTCCTAAGTAGCTGAGACTATAGGTGCACACCACCACACTCGGCTAACTTTTGTATTTTTAGTAGAGGGGTTTCACCATGTTGGCCAGACTGGTCTCGAACTCCTGGCCTCAAGTGATCTACCCGCCTTGGCCTCCCAAAGTGTTGGGATTACAGGCGTGAGCCACCGCACCTGGCCCTGTATTTTCACTCTACCTCTTCTATGTTTAGAGATGTGTAGATACACAGATACAGATACTTACCATTGTGTTACAGTTGCCTGCAGCATTCAGTACAGTAACATGCTGTACAGGTTTGTAGCCTGTGAGCAACAGACTGTGCCTTCCATATAGCCTGGGTGTGTAGTAGGCTATACCATCTGGGCCTGTATGAGTACACTCTATGATGTTCATACAACAGTGAAATCCCTTAACGATGCATTTCGCAGAACTTATCCCTGTTGTTAGTAGACTCATGACTGTACTAACCTTTGTCATTGCATCATTGGGCTGTTCCTGTGCTGCCCAATTTTTGGCTAGCTTGTGCCCAAGAAGAGCATCCTTACCAATTCTTACCCTCCCCAATCTTAGGCTCCCTTGTTCTTTTTCACCCAGTTCCCTTTTCACCCAGACTGCAGCTGCTTTTATTTCTGCTCTGTGTACCATTCCTCAGTTCTTTCCTTTCAGATGCTTGACCTTTGGACAGCTTTGAATGTCCTAAGGGACATTTGTGGCCTCTTTATTTGTAAGAGATCCTTTTCAGAAAAAAAAAAAAATATTTTTATTAAAACATTGCTGTTACTGACAACCACATTTATTGAGCAACTTCTTGTCCAAAACACTACATGTAATATATTTAATCCACACAGTTAAATATATTAATTGAGTAATTCTGAGAAATCGGTAGCCTGAGAAGAGAAACCCAGAGTGGCTAAATCACTTGTCTGGAAGCTGATCCCTGGTAACTGGTAGAGCTGAGCTGTAAGCCCAGGCTCATCCCGCTTCCAAGCTAGAGCTTACACCATTGCACACCCGTCTCCTTCCCCCTTCTATCCCTCATGAGTACATACAGACCCATAATTTTAGCAAATACGTCAGTGGCCACGGATGCCACAATCTAGCTTTTATTTAATTTTTGTAGCCTTGTTTACCTTAAAGAAAAAAAAAGTTAAAATTTATTTTATTTATTTATTTTTTTTTTTTTTGAGGCGGAGTCTCGCTCTGTCGCCCAGGCTGGAGTGCAGTGGCGCGATCTCGGCTCACTGCAAACTCCGCCTCCCGGGTTCCCGCCATTCTCCTGCCTCAGCCTCCCGAGTAGCTAGGACTACAGGCGCCGCCACCGCGCCCGGCTAATTTTTTTGTATTTTTAGTGGAGACGGGGTTTCATTGTGTTAGCCAGGATGGTCTCGATCTCCTGACCTCGTGATCCGCCCGTCTCGGCCTCCCAAAGTGCTGGGATTACAGGCTTGAGCCACCGCGCCCGGCCTAAAATTTAAATTCTCTAACAAATCTTTAATACTGTACTCTACATGAGTAGTGGCAATCTGAATCATCCCATATCAATAGAAGTGATAATGCTGAATGTTTCTATAAGTCTTAGAGTTAGAATTTGGAAAGCTAAGGAGGTTTTGTTGCCCAGAAACCATGGGTGAACACCAGTATGCATAGAAATTCTTGAGAGTATGCTGGTCTAGGAAGCAGGAAATCTTAAAATTTTTACATCATACAGAAATGGCTAGAAGCAAACCCTGTGACTGTGAAAAATAAAATTATCAGCTTAGATCTTACAAAACGACAAGAAGCTACTGGTAGAATTGGAAGCACTGGATAATTTTGTAATAGTTCCAGAACTTACTCATTTTTGCTTCTGTTCTCTTCAGCTTGGTGATAATGACAAAATGTAGGAAAGCTGATTAGTATATAACTTAAGCTAATGAATAATCATGATTGAGTTAGCATCAGTATTTTCAATGAATTCTTAAGCTGGGCTGCCTTGATTAAGACATAGTAATTTAGATTGAACAACCCACTAATACTTTTTCTTTTAGAAGTCACAGCTAATATGAATACTAATCCATATTTTAAAAATACTTTTGTTTGGTAGTAAAGTGGGTTGCAAACCAAAATCACAAATAAGCCTTATGGTTTGTTTTTCCTCTTGGCTGTCTCTGATTTTTAATGGTTGGAGAGTAGTGTATACTGTTGATATAAACAGAATAAATATATGAATTTATATTCTAGGAGAAAATTTAGCCACATAGAAATAAACATATATAATGTCAGGTTTTCCCTCCTCCATGGTCAACAATTTCAAAATAGTAAATAAGTTATAGGGGCTGGATGCGGTAGCCATGCCTATAATCCCAGCACTTTGGGAGGCCGAGGTGGGCAGATCACCTGAGGTCATTAGTTCAAGATGGGCCTGACCAACATGGAGAAACCCCGTCTCTACTAAAAACACAAAAACTTAGCCGGATGTGGTGGCGCATGCCTGTAATCCCAGCTACTCGGGAGGCTGTCTTGAACCCAGAAGGTGGAGGTTGCAGTGAGCCAAGATCGTGCCATGTCACTCCAGTCTGGGCAGCAAGAGCAAAACTCCATCTCAAAAAAAAAAAAAAAAAAAGTAAATAAGTTATAAGTATTATTGAATACATAATCTTTCACTTGATCGCCACAAAACAAAATACCAGCAGTTTTGGTGATGTCTTCATTTTACTTATGAGGAAATAATTCTACAAGGGTTAAGTAATTTTCCAAGGTCACAAAGCTAATAAGGAATAGAGCTAGAATTCACATCCAGGCTCCAATGCTCATGCCTCTAACCATTAAGTAACACCATCTCTCCAATTCATTTTTTTTTTTTTAAGAGACCCTGTGTTGCCCAGGCTGGTCATCAACTCCTGGCCTCGAGTGATCCTTTCACCTCAGCCTCCCAAAGTGCTAGATTATGGGCGTGAGCTACTATGCCTGGCCATAATGTTTATTTTACGAATTATAATAGGAATGTTTGCTAAATTTTTTCTTTCTTTCTTTTTAAGGGACAGGGTCTTGCTATGTTGTCCAGGCTGGTCTCAGACTTCTGGGCTCAAGTGATCCTCCTCCCTCCGCCTCCCAAGTAGCTGGGACTACAGGCGCATGCCAGCATGACCAGCTAATTTTTGTATTTTTTGTAGAGATGGGGTTTTGCCATGTTTCCCAGGCTGGTCTCAAGCAATCCTCCTGCCTTGGTTTCTCAAAAGTGCTGGGATAGCTATTCAGGAGGATGAGACAGGAGAGTCAGTTGAACCCGGGAGGCGGAGCTTGCAGTGAGCCAAGATCGCACCATTGCACTCCAGCCTGGGCGACAGAACGAGACTCCATCTCAAAAAAAAAAAAAAAAAAAAAAATGCTGGGATTACAGGTATGACCACTGCACCTAGCCTCAAAACATTTTTTTAAAAACTATTCTTTTAAGTACAAAAGTATCACATGGTTAAATATTCAAATATTACATAATTACGTATTTTTTTTCTAACAAAAGTGGGACTGTGTTATACACACATTGTGTTTTCTTACTCAATGATACATGCTGATGGACCTCTTTTTTTTTTTTTTTTTTGAGATGGAGTCTTGCTCTGTTGCCCAGGCTGGAGTGCAGTGGTGCGATCTCGGCTCACTGCAAGCTCCACCTCCTGGGTTCATGCCATTCTCCTGCCTCAGCCTCCCGAGTGGCTGGGACTACAGGCGCCCGCTACCACACCCTGCTAATTTTTGTGATTTTGGTAGAGATGGGGTTTCACCTTGTTAGCCAAGATGGTCTTGATCTCCTGACCTCGTGATCCGCCCGCCTCGGCCTCCCAAAGTGCTGGGATTACAGGCGTGAGCTACCACACCTGGCTGGACCTCATATTTTTTAATTACAAAATTTATACATTAATACAGTCTCTTTTATCATAAACTCAAGTAATATAAACAATTTATTAAACTTAAGGTGAGTTCCTTTTAAACTTATTCCCTGGCTACTCCTTCTCAAGAGGGAGCCATTTCTTGATTACTACATATAACGAGATTGTAAGTTTGGAGTCCAGCTCAACAATACCCTTTCTGTGTGTTTATACACACATGCGGGTGTAAGATTTGCATATCTAGTCTTATTTTAATAACATAAATGAGATCCTAATATGTATTTAATGCTCTGCAATTTGATTTTTGGTGCTCAATGTTTTGGTGATTTGTGTCAAAGCAGAGAAGTCTCCGTAGTTCTTATAAATGACTTCAGAGTTTTACCTATGTAAAAACTGTATTTATCTGTTTTTCTACCTAGGTGGTATCTAATTTTTCTGTCACATGTATCCCAGAGCTGGGCATTGTGGTGTGACCTGTAGTCCTAGCTACTTGGGAGGCTGAGACAGGAGGATCTCCTGAGCCCAGGAGTTCAACCTGGGTGCTCACACCACTGCATTTCAGCCTGGGCAACAGAGCGAGACCCTATCTCTAAAAAAATACCTGTATGTGTAGATACATATATATCTATATACTATATCACATACATTCTCTCTCTCTCTCTCTCTCTCCAGAAAGTTTCTGTGGTTTGTACTTCCATCAGCAGTATATGAAAATGCCTCGTTTCCTACATTCTGCTCAATATTGAAATGTTGTAAATCTGTATTTTGCCAGTTTGACAATAAATAGTATCTCAGTTATTTTGCATTTCCCTGATAAATACTAGGATAGTTTAGTAATTTATATGTTTATTAGCCATTTCTATTCTATTTTCAAATGATAGATTTTTTGTTTAATTTATATTTTTGTTTTTACCGATATTAAAATTTTAATGTGTTACTTCCCTTTATATACTGGCATTTTGTTTGTGGCCTTTTTTAAAAAAAAAAAACCATATTGTTTTACATTTTTATGTGGTCTTATATCTGTTAGCCATTTACTTTATAGTTCTAGGTTTACTCTTGCTTGGGAAAATTTTCTCAAAATATAAAAATAATACCATAAAAATCCTTTTAATAAAATATGGTATAAGATAGGTATTTTGGTGAAAATTTTGTAAAATTTATTGCTTTAGTACTCTTTTTAAAAATATGTAATTTATAATCAGGTAAATTTTACTGTGTTAAAATATAGCAATATTTAGGAGTTTGATTATATCGGGTTTTAAATATCTACAGTAGGTGGACTCAGACTGTAGTGCTTTTTGAACTCTTTATTTCTCCTCCTCATAGTTTTTAAGTTCTCTTTCCATGTTGTTTAGTAAGCTCATATTTTGTTGCTAAATCTGCTACTTTATCTGAGTCTTTACTAGTTTTCTGCCTCAGATGTATTTTAAACCAGGCATTCAGGAAAACAACTTAGTTGGGATTCTCTCTGAACCGCGACTGAGGAATTTAAAATACCCATACCCTCTGACCCAGCAGTGCTGCTAGAATTGGGAAATAACTACACAAATGTTTATCGAAGCATTGGTTTGCAATAATGACATTAGTAACAGAATTTTTTTTTTTTTTTTGAGACAAAGTCTCGCCCTGTAACCCAGGCTGGAGTGCAGTGGCGTGATCTCAGCTCACTGCAACCTCCGTCTCCTGGGTTCAAGCGATTCTCCTGCCTCAGCCTCCCAAGTAGCTGCGACTATAGGTATGCACCACCACACCCAGCTTATTTTTTATATTTTTAGTAGAGACAGAGTTTCACCTTGTTGGCCAGGCTGGTCTTGAACTCCTGACCTCAGGTGATCCGCCCGCCTCAACCTCCCAAAGTGCTGGGATTTACAGGCGTGAGCCACCTTAATAGTAACAGAATTGGGAATGGCTTACATACGTTATAGTACATGGAGGCAGTGTGTAGCCCTACGGGCAGACTGGCTGGGTGGGTTGGTTGGTTGGTTGGTTGGTTGGTTGGTTGGTTGGTTGGTTTGTTTTGAGACAGAGTTTCACTCTTGTCACCCAGGCTGGAGTGCAATGGTGCAATCTCTTATTGCAACCTCCGCCTCCCGAGTTCAAGCGATTCTCCTGCCTCAGCCTCCCAAGTAGCTGGTATTACAGGCATGCCGCCACCGCGCCTGGCTAATTTTTTTTTTTTTTTTTTTAGTAGAGGCGGGGCTTCACCACGTTGGCCAGGCTGGTCTCAAACTCCTGACATCAGGCAATCCACCCATCTCGGCCTCCCAAAGTGCTGGGATTACAGGCTTGAGCCACCGCGCCTGCCCAGACCAGCTGATTTATAGCTTGGCTGCACCCTACTTGCTCTTGACCTTGAACAAGTTATTTAACCGTGCTTTGCCTCAGTTTCCTCCTCTGAAGTGAGAATAATAGAGTTGTTGTGAACACTAAGTGAGTTATTATCACATAGTGCCTACAGAACAAATAAGAACAATGAAGTGATTAAGTATGAATTGAAGAAGATACAAACTGTAGGAAGTTGAAAGGGAGATTTGGGAGGGTGGCTGATTCTATTAAATGTGTGACTGTATTTGTTCCTTCTAGAATTGCTATAAGGAAATACCTGAGACTTGGTAACTTAGAAGAAAAGAGGTTTAATTGGCTCACAGTTCTGCAGGCTGTCCAGGAAGCATAGTGGCATCAGTTCCTGGGGAGGCCTCAGGAAACTTACAATTACAGTGGAAGGCAGAGGAGGAGCCAGCCCTTCACGTGGCTGGAGCAGGAGGTAGGGGTAGGAGGGGGGAGGTGCCACGTACTTTTAAACAACCAGATCTCATGAGAAGTCACTCACTATACAGTACCAAGGGGGGATGGTGCAAAACCATTATGAGAACTCCACCCCTGTGAGCCAGTCACCTCCCACCAGGCCTCTCCTCCAACATTGGGGATTACAATTAGACATGCGATTTGGGCAGGGAAACAGATCCAAACCATTATCAGTGATTTAGGGGGAGTATCTTTTCTATATTAGAAACTTTATAAAGCAAATTGTCCATTCTAACTTGACTCAGTTTTGGATAGGAATTATAAGCACACCAGGTGCACATTTTCAGTATTCTGACATTCTTTGTAACAGATTTAACAGATCTTTGAAATAAACAAGACTTTGCCTAGAAGTTAATGTTTTTTCACACTTTATCTACATGCGCACACTCTGTAGCAGAAATACCCTTTGCCCAACTGAGTTGGAGTAATGTGTTGAACCCATTTATAAGTGTGGGGTGCCCAATTAATCCTTTCAAAAGGTGTCACACAATTTTAATTTTGAAAAATACCTGTCTAGTTTAAGGATCTAACTTTTAAAGCCCCAGGACTAACTATCCCGGTGTTCTTCAAATGCTGATAAAGAATTCACAGCTTTGCTTTGTGTTTTAGGATTAACAGTGTTCGGATTTTAGAGGGTTTTTTGTTGTTGTTTTTTGAGATAGAGTCAGTCTTTGTTGCCTAGGCTGGAATGCATTGGCTCAATCTTGGCTCACTGCAGCCCTCGCCTCCCGAATAGCATGCACCACCACTCCTGGCTAATTTTCCTATTTTCACCATGTTGGCCAGGCTGGTCTCGAACTCCTGACCTCAAGTGATTCACCCGCCTCGGCCTCCCAAGGTGCTGAGATTACAGGCGTGAGCCACCACACCCGGCCTGGATTTTACAAGTGTTTTTAGTACTAACATTGGAAGAACACATGTCAGGGACATCAAATCAAATATCCTGTGTCTAGCAAGAGATTACATATTTTCAGTAAACACTTTTTTTTTTTAACTTTGCCTTTGCTTCCTAGACTAGGTCATGACAGCTACAAAAATCTCTAGCATTAGCACCACTTTTTCACAGGTAGTGTTTCTATCATTGCATGGGGAGAAGAGTTATAAAATAGTAAGAAAGGGCCAGGCGCAGTGGCTCACCCCTGTAATCCCAGCACTTTGCGAAGCCGAGGCAGGCGGATCACAAGGTCAGGAGATCAAGACCATAGTGAAACCCCATCTCTACTAAAAATACAAAAAAGTAGCCGGGCGTGGTGGCGGGCACCTGTAGTCCCAGCTACTCAGGAGGCTGAGGCAGGAGAATGGTGTGAACCCGGGAGGCGGAGCTTGCAGTGAGCCAGATTGCACCACTGCACTACAGCCTGGGCAACAGAGGGAGACTCCGTCTCAAAAAAAAAAAAAAAAAAAAAAAAGTAGTAAAGGAGATGGATTCCTAAGCTTAACCCTAAATTTAGGGAATGGAAAAGCCATTTTCTGTACATTGTTGAACAGTGTTATACCTATTACACATTTTCTTTTGAAAAATTATGACTACAGGACAAATTATAATTTAACAGAGCTAGGACTTGGGGGAGCTGCTTGTACTTAATGTCATTCTGAACATTTTTAAATGCCTTAAATTCATCTCCTTAATTTTTGTAGTTTAAATAAGCACATACCATCAGTTGACTAATGTAACAAATAGTTATTTATGTAGCCTCTACTATATGCCTAGCCCTAATACTAAGAAATCAGAAGATAAATAAGGCAATATCCCTTCCTTTTGGGATTTGACTATTAAATATATCTCTGTTAGACTCTTTCTAGGGCAAACTTTTATCTACTCTTTTGCATTAATACTTTATTTGTTGTATCCTAGAACTTAAAAAAATACTTTATTCGTAAATCTGTTGAAACCTGTTTATTCACTGAGAAGACATTACCATAAAATTATTTTTAATCTATATGAATGAATTCAGTTCTATTGTGTTACCTTAAAATTATATGGATTTCAAATGGTGGTAAAAGTTGTAGACATGTTTGTCACTATGTGCTTGACTAGAGCACAACTTCATTCTTTTAAGTTGAACCAAAAAAAACCTGGTTTACTTAGGTTGTAGCTTCTAAGGTTCTCTTAAATCCACTTGAAATGTGTACTCTGAAATCCACTTGAAATGTGTATTTCAGTTTATGATTCACAATTAGGGAAAATCTGTTTTTTCTTTTTCTCATTTTCTTTTCATTCTTTTGTTTCTGTCCTCTGTTGTTGCCTTTCCTTTACCTTCTGAATTCCTTTCTTTCCTTTCCTGTAGGCACTGATGTTCTTTACATTGGCCCTCTGAAAGGTGAGCCTTGCCACAATTTAAAGACAAAAAATGTTGGTCTGTCTGCTTCAGCTATATCCTTATTTTCTAATTCTCTTGAACTGATTTTTTTCCCCCAAAATTTCTGCCAACTTAATTATATTCTTAAGGCTTTGTTAATACGTATTTTAATGTTATAAAAGGAGAATTAATTACACATGTTCTCATAACAGGTAAAATAATATACTAAGCTTTCCTTTCAGAATAAAACTTTTGTTTCACAATGTGCTTTCTGTCATAGTATGTGTTATTATTGAAAACTAAGATTCTGTACTGCATACTTACTACCTGTTTTTCATGTTACTTCTCAGGAAGTATATATTCAAGCCCAGGACTGTATAGTAAAACAATGACCCCCACTTACGATGCTCATGATGGAAGCCCTTTGTCACCAACTTCTGCTTGGTTTGGTGACAGTGCTTTGTCAGAAGGCAATCCTGGTATACTTGCTGTCAGTCAACCAATCACGTCACCAGAAATCTTGGCAAAAATGTTCAAACCTCAAGCTCTTCTTGATAAAGCAAAAATCAACCAAGGGTAAGTTTTAAGATATAGATAAAATTGAATTTCTTATCCAACTAGAGGTAGAAATGTTGTCTTAATTCTATGTTGTTTTCTTCCACTATTCTTAATTTGTCCAGATGGCTTGATTCCTCAAGATCTCTCATGGAACAAGATGTGAAGGAAAATGAGGCCTTACTGCTCCGATTCAAGTATTACAGCTTTTTTGATTTGAATCCAAAGGTACCGAGGGTTTAAAGGGATCTTTTTTCCCCTATTTATTTGTTTTGTTCATATGGATGTTTGTTTTTGGAAGTTGGTGGAATAAGGAATTATTTGTATATAGGAAATCTTGAATAATTATTAAAAACCCAAACCTTTAGGCAAAGGTATTTGTATTTTAAGTACTTCTATTTTAGTAGGTTGGCAGCATAACTAAACCTTTTTTATTGTTGTTATTAAGATAATGAAACTTTTGGTTGATTTGGTTTTGGTTTTTTTTGTTTTTGTTTTTGTTTTTTTTAATCTCTAAGCTCTTAGTGTGGCATGATTTGTATTTTAAAGGTACTCGTTTGGTACTATAGAATTGACAAAGTTTAGGCCGGATGCGGTGGCTCACGCCTGTAATCTTAGCACTTTGAGAGCCCACCCGTCTCTACTAAAAATACAAAAATTAGCCAGACATGGTGGCGCGCGCTGGTAATGCCAGCTACTCGGGAGGCTGAGGAAGGAGAATCGCTTGAACCTGGAAGGTGGAGCTTGCAGTGAGCGGAGATTGTGCCACTGCACTCCCACCTAGGCAACAGGGCAAGACTCCATCTCAAACAAACAAACAAAAAAAGAATTGGCAAAGTTCATTTTTAAAATTTAAGACCTCTCTTCAACTCTATTTAAGTAAAAGAAAAGTTTCAGAAAGATTACCTTTTCAATTACTTTTAGATTACTAATTATGTGCCAAAAGATGTTGCTTCAAAAAAAAGGTTTTTTCTTGAGACAGGGTCTCATTCTGTCCCCCAGGCTGGATGCAGTGGCATGATCATGGCTCACTGCAACCTCAAAGTCCTGGACTCAAGCCATTCTCCCACGTCAGCCTCCCAAGTAGCTGGGACTGCAGGCTCACCCAGCCATACCTGGCTAACTTTATTTTCTGTAGAGACAGAGTCTCACTTTTTCATCCAAGCCGGTCTCAAAACTCCTGGGCTGAAGTCATCCTCCTGCCTCAGCCTCCCAAAGTGCTGGGACTACCGGCCTGAGCCACCATGCCCAGCCAAATTTTTCTTAGGTCTACATATTTTTCCTCTGTAACAGGCAAACACTGTTATTTGTCTTTACTATGATTGGTATTATCTCTGCTACCATAGTACTTCACTTTTCTGGTAAGATTTAACTTTGCTATAAATATCTGGAGCTTTTTTCCCCCGTGGAAAACACTTGGCACAGAGGTTTGAATCTTCTACTTCTCTTTCAGCCTGGGGGTAAAAACCTATCTTGGCTACCCTCTCATCCTTTTCATGTTTAGACTGTAGTCTAGATTTTAATGTTATGTTTATCATCTTTTATTATATGCTTAAGTAATTCTTTATACAACAGTAAAATCTCTATAATAAAATTATAGAAAATAATTTTAATTCATTTTCAGGCCACATCTTATCTACTTTTAGTAAAGCCAAAGCTACTTTGGGAATAGTTAACATTTGTGAGGGGAGTGGAGATGTATTTTGTCAACATTCTAAAACACATGTTGAGCATTCCTAATTTGAAAATGTAGAGTGCTCCACAAGCTAAAACTTGTGAGGGCTGACATGATGCTGAAAGGATATGCTCATTTTGGATTTCTATGTTAGGCACACTCAACTGGTATAATGGAATATTCCAACATCTATACAAATTCTAAATTCAAAACAGAAGGTCTCAAGCATTCTGGATAAGGAATACTCAAATCTATAGTATTCTTAAGGCATTACTGTTGACTTTTATTTATATAATTAAATGGATAATTGAATAACATATAAGTAAACATTTTCCACAAGTATATTTGCCCTGTATTTTGCATACTTAAAATAACTGCTGTTTCCACGGACTTGCCACTTTATCTGGGTATGCTTCTCCACAGTGAACAAAATGTTCCCCAAAATAATTTGCTTTCTGATTACATTTTAGTATGGCAAGTTGCAGTAACGACCCTGAAAAATAATTGGTAGTTCTGCCTTACTTTAATGTCATCAAATTAGATTTCTTATGTTAAAGGCTATAATGTCTAGTGGTTATTTCCCTGAAAAATAACATACAGGATCTACTTTCAATACAGGAAAATCAATTATTCTCTGTCATATTTTAATGTCTTTTTTTTTTTTTTTTTTTTGAGACGGAGTCTTGCTCTGTCACCCAGGCTGGAGTGCAGTGGTGCGATCTCGGCTCACTGCCACCTCCCCCTCCCAGGTTCACGCCATTCTCCTGCCTCAGTCTCCCGAGTAGCTGGGACTATAGGCACCCGCCACCACACCCAGCTAATTTTTTTTTTGTAGTTTTAGTAGAGACAGGGTTTCACCGTGTTAGCCAGGATGGTCTTGATCTCCTGATCTCGTGATCCCCCTGCCTCGGCCTCCCAAAGTGCTGGGATTACAGGCGTGAGCCACTGTGCCTGGCCTTTAATGTCATTTTTAACAGAAAATTAGATGTGGGCATATATATGCATGACTGACCCTATAGGTATCCTTCTAATAATACTTGATTGTAAATAAAAATTCTTGGTTGTAAATTAAAATCCCAGGAAAAAAAAAGTATTAAATTTTTCTTATCAATTGAATATTCAGAGTTTGAAATTTTTCCATGGTAAAGGTTATATATTACAAAATAACTGTTTCTCTTGCTGCAGTATGATGCAATCAGAATCAATCAGCTTTACGAGCAGGCCAAATGGGCCATTCTCCTGGAAGAAATTGAATGCACAGAAGAAGAAATGATGATGTTTGCAGCCCTGCAGGTAGTTGAAAGGTCTAGGAAATGGGACCTATTCGGGTAAAGGGTAGGGAGGTATTTTTAAACAGTAAAGTGGAATAGTAATTCCAGTAACAATTCACAAGACAGAATTTTTGCCATTAAGAAAGTGAGCAGACACTTAGGAAAGCAAAACAAATACATTTTAGTTTGATTTTTTTATCTTTTCCAAGAGTTTAGTGGTATACTTAAGTACTTTTCTCTATTTTGTAGGAAAAAAATTATCCTCTCACCCCTAAATATATATCTGCTCAAAGCTCCTCAGTTTTTCCTTGGAAAGAAAATATTTATTAAAAATCAGATTTCTGAAATCTAATCTGAAGCTTACCTACATAATTTCATAAATAGCTGGGGATGATACAACACATGATAAAATGGGCTGTAGCACAGCAATACTTTTAGGTGATAAGATTTAGAGAGACTAGTGGAACCAAACCTTTTTCTACAGTGATAATTCTTAAGTAGATAACTGACAAGCCTCCTTAGATTAAACCAGTTTTTTCATATGTGGTTCTTACATGCCACCTCCTTCAGAATTATAGGGGAGCTTATTTAAAAATTATCCACTTCATTAATAACTTTAAGGTAGCATCCACACGTCCACATTCTTACAGATACTGAGGTCTGGTGACCAAATTAATTTATCTTTCTTAAATTTCAGATACCCGAGTAATGCTTTGGCAAGTATTCCTGGTTATGACGGGATTCTAGGTTCAGCCTAAAGTCCTGATGAAGTTGGTGTTCTATAAATAACAGAAGTACAGGAAGCAGAGTTGACATTCAGCTGAAGAACTTTTCACTGTAGAAAGGATTTTGTTTTTCTTTAGAACACAAAAATGCTCTCAGTCTTCTGGATGCCTTCTTTTAGGCATCCAGAAAAGTTTTCAGTTGTGACTCAAAAAGTTGCCATTAGAAAGCAAGAATGGGGAGTGAGATTAGCCAAAATAAATAAATAAATAAAGCAAGAACAGCTAATTTTCACCTTAGTTTACGTAATGAAAAGAGTGGCAAAGAAGCGTAGACAAGGAAAATCCCAGGTGACAGATATTTTCAGTTATTTTCTAGGGACTTGCTTAATGAGCCAATTAGGATCCTGTATTGTGTTTCCAGATAATTCTGACTCTCTGGCGAATTTCTTGAATTAAATTCTGGAGCAGTTTGTTGGGAGTCCCCTTACCTGGTTATGGCCTTCTTCCTGCATCCTTCTCACTTTGATACAGGCTCATGATTTTCTAGTGGAGGTTTTGCCAATGATAGAATAATAATACCTGTAAAATATGTGTGAAAGACCACAGATTTTATACTGTTGCTTTATTTTTGTATTAAATAGTCATGTTTATGGTTGTTTTAAAAACCAACAGATGCCTGTTATATGCGTGGCACATAGTCGGTGCTCAAAACGTGTTTGTAAAATGAGAGTACACACAGTGGTGTTCTCACAAGAATGACATGATTCTGCAGCCCACCTCACCAAATGTATCGTGGACATTCTGTATCAGTACAGAAAGAACACCTCAGGAGAAGACCATAGGTTTCAGTTCATGGAAGTGGAATGGGCTCAAAACCATAGCCCTCCAAGACCATTTTAGAATCTAGATTTAATGAGAGTATTTTGGCATACAGATACCTTGAGTTGTTAGAGGCTTTCTCAGAGACTGACCCTAAGGTTGTATGAAACCATCTAGCATCAGAATAAGGAAACTGAAAGTATGGTGAGGAGGAGATGCGTAGTATTTTTTCTTTCAGACAGAGCCTGTACTCTGAAGTATGCTCTCCTTGGGACATCTGGATCATTGTGTAAAGTAAATTTACGATAGTAAAAAGAAGCAAAATAATAAAAACAAGAAGGTGGGGATAAAAAGTAAAGTAGATGAATTAGTCACATTGTTTTTAAAGCATTTAGGTCAGAGTATGTATTAAGAAATTTAAGATATCCCTTGCACTTTTGAAAGCAAAGCTGGATTTTTTAAGTGCCATTCACAGCCAGGATTTCTCCAGTATGACTCATAAGGACATTTTGCATCAGAATTACCCAGAGCAGTGAGTAAAAATGCAGATTCCAGGCTGGACCCCAGACTTCCTGAATCAGGATCTCTGGAGTAAACCTAAGGATCTGTATTTTTGACCAGTTCTTCACCTGGTTCTTAATATACTCTGACATTTGGGACCTGAGGACCTCAACCTCTACCTCATTTTCCATAATTTATGAACATGGACATTTCTACCATTGTAAGATCTCATTTCAGCACAATTGAAGTAGCCAGAGACTATTCATTACCAGTCACTAAACCTTAAAACACAGAAGAACATTGGTAAGTGGCCTCAGATTAGTTCACTAAATGCTCCCATGAAATGAATGTATTAAATGAATACTTCAGACATTTGGAGCACCATTTGTTGCTTTGAAAGGTAACTGATTAAGATTTAAAGGTTCTGCTGACCTTTGTAGAAGACTTAAGGTTTAACATAAAAATCTATTAGATTATGAATATTGGTTCTAAGTCACTTACTGAAGTATATTTAAAATCAATAACTATTCTGTATCCCAAAATTTTCCTGCCTACATATGAGTAGTCACCACTACTGACTGCTCTCTCTTCACCCCTCCCCACCCACGTATATGTGGGTATCCATGTGCGTACTCATGTACAAACATTCTTACATATGAGAATACAGAGCATTGAATCGAGGATGGGGAAAAGGTGGAGCTTTAGCTTTTGACATAGTAATGATGACTTTCTCCTGGGTAATAGGAGCAATGTACAGCATTCAGTGTTCATCCGTTTCTACAAAAGACCTTATGCATATTCTATATGTCTATTCAATATTTCTTGATAACAGGCCCTGTTATAGACACAGGGAAGATTACAATGAAAAAAAAAAAAAAAGTCAAATCTCTGTTAATGTGAAATAGAGTTGAGGACAGTTAACTCCCTTAAGTCTAAGGGCCCCCAAACGATGAATTCATTGGTATGTGTCCAAAGACCCTACGTCTTTTGGATAAATATTTATTAGCAGGCCGGGCGCGGTGGCTCAAGCCTGTAATCCCAGCACTTTGGGAGGCCGAGACGGGCGGATCACGAGGTCAGGAGATCGAGACCATCCTGGCGAACACTGTGAAACCCGGTCTCTACTAAAAAATACAAAAAACTAGCCGGGCGAGGTGGCGGGCGCCTGTAGTCCCAGCTACTCGGGAGGCTGAGGCAGGAGAATGGCGTAAACCTGGGAGGCGGAGCTTGCAGTGAGCTGAGATCCGGCCACTGCACTCCAGCTGGGGCTACAGAGCGAGACTCCGTCTGAAAAAAAAAAAAAATATTAGCAGGTTTAGGATATTGATTTCAGGTGCCATGCCCTTTATTTCCTTTCATTCTATTCCCAGACGCTTCTGTCTTTTCCAATTAGGTACTGAAAAACATTAAATATAGATTCAGATAGTAATTTCGTCTTAGAGTTTTACAGTTATAGCAATTATTTTAATAAAATAATTCTGGTTTCAGTATCATATCAATAAGCTGTCAATCATGACGTCAGAGAATCATTTGAACAACAGTGACAAAGAAGTTGATGAAGTTGATGCTGCCCTTTCAGACCTGGAGATTACTTTGGAAGGGGGTAAAACGTCAACAATTTTGGTAGGATGAATCTTTTTTTTACCTATTAATTTAGCTTGAATTGATGCATTCCATTTTGTGGATTTAGGTTCAAAGTATTTGGGGGGTGGTGGAGAGAAATATTTAATGCTTTAGAGAGAGAAATCAGATGTTAATTTTTCAGGAACTTTGAGGAAAGTGGTGGTTTTGTTTTGAGACAGGGTCTTGCTCTGTTGCTCAGGCTGGAGTGCAGTGGTCACTGCATCCTCAAACTCCAGGGCTCAAGCCATTTCCTGCCTCAGCCTCCTGAGTAGCTGAGACTACAAGCATGCACCACCACACCTGGCTAAATTTTTAATTTTTTTAGAGATGGGGTCTGACTGTGTTGTCTAGTCTGATCTCAAAGTCCTGGCCTTAAGCAGTGCTCCTGCCACCGCTGGGAAGTTTGTTTGTTTCTAAAATAATAATGTATTCGTCTCTAGTGCATTCAACACAGTTAGAATATATCTAATACTCTAATACTCTGCAAATTCTTCTACAAGTGGTGAGAAGACATTTCTGCAGAGGAAAATAATCTCAAGTCATGGTAAAAATCCACTTAGTGATGTGCACATTTGAAATATTACAAAAAGAGGCCGGGCGCGGTGGCTCAAGCCTGTAATCCCAGCACTTTGGGAGGCCGAGACGGGCGGATCACGAGGTCAGGAGATCGAGACCATCCTGGCTAACACAATGAAGAAACCCTGTCTCCACTAAAAATACAAAAAAATTAGCCGGGCGTGGTGGCGGCACCTGTAGTCCCAGCTACTCGGGAGGCTGAGGCAGGAGAATGGCGGGAACCCGGGAGGCGGAGCTTGCCGTGAGCCGAGATCGCGCCACTGCACTCCAGCCTGGGCGACAGAGCGAGACTCTGCCTTAAAAAAAAAAAAAAAAAAAGAAATATTACAAAAAGAAAAAAATAGATCTCGGGAAAATTGTGAAATGCTGGGTTTGGTTTTTAAGTATAGGGATTAGTTACTGCTGAAGAAACACTTTGGGCCTTTTACAGTGTGCAGATTTAGATGCAGCTAGTTTCAGCGGTATTAAAGATAACATTCTTATGAGTTGTATCAATTGCCATTTTGATGAAAATTTTGTTAACCTTTTATGCTATTTGAAAATGCCTTTGTACCAAGAATATGGTCCATAAGACCATGTAATGTGATTGTGTTAAAATCTTTATCATCTGTATTTTATGTCGTTCTGTTCATTAAGTAAGCTAGTTCTTGATATCAGATACCAAATGTTAGAAAGAATTTGAAATATTTAAAAAAAATAAAAAAGGATTTAACTCTCTCCTAGGGTGACATTACTTCCATTCCTGAACTTGCTGACTATATTAAAGTTTTCAAGTAAGTACAAAAAGAGGAGGGATTCCAAATATTAATGACTGTCAGTTTTATAGTTATGGTCACATTGAAACTAACTGTAAGTTTGACTAACACATCTACTGTAAACGGATTTACCAGTTAGGTGAACACCAAATTACCATGAGAGAAAATAACCACTTTTACGAAATTAAAATCACAATGCTCATTCTTTTATCAGATAAACATTTTTCTTTTAAAAAAAGATTGTGAAACCTAGATTGCATCATACAGATGCTGAAACAGTAATACAGTGGCACAGCCCCTCTGGGCCTCAGTTGGAAGCAGTACATAACGAACTGTGTTACTGCCAGCGATTATTTCCTCGTTCAGAGCGCAAGATTCTATTGAACTCTGTTCATTTGTTCATGGAACATTGTATATGAAGTTCTAGTATATCTGATCAAGATTTGTAAACACTCTATCCAGCTGCATTGCCCAGAATCAAGAGAGCTCGGCATTAAGGCAGAGAGGAAAAAAAGGAAAGGAGGTGACGTGGAAAATACTGTTTTCTACTATATAAGATAAAACTACTCTAGAATAAAACATTTACCGTAGCTGAACATAACAACAGTTCAAAATATGGAACATTTCTGAGATAAGGGCATGATTTCAGATGCCACTACGCTACCCTTTCTCCTTCCCCCTTGACACATTTCTCATCTACCTGCACCTTAAGGTCCTTACACACCCTCATGACTGCTCTGTCATCTTCCTTCTGTGTTTGACATTGGAGTGGCAAGTTAATGTCACCATTGGAATTTACCCTGGAGAAAGCAGCACTTCCCCCACTTTCAGTCCTGCCAGGTAAACTTGCATCTTTATAGAGGCCCCAAGGCAACTCTGCAGACACCCATAAACCTGCAGGTAATTACAGGATTTAGGAATCTTCCAATTACTGACATTTACTTCACCTTTCTTTTCCTGCCCTTCCCATGTGACCTCCTGGTCAGTGATGTGATGACTACGGCTGCAGAATACTGGAACACAGGCACGCTGTTTGTGTGATCTTCTAGAGTAGATTGAGAAGGGAGGCTCACATCCAGTAACAGCAGCACTGACTCTAAGACACTGACGAAGGGGGATCGATGTCAGCACGTGTAAAACTTGACCCCAGACTTAATATTGTGAAACTTTGCTAATATAGCGTCAATAAAGTTACTTCAAAGTGATTTTGTTGTTAATTCTGTTTGATACATAGGCCAAAAAAGCTGACTTTGAAAGGTTACAAGCAATATTGGTGCACCTTCAAAGACACATCCATTTCTTGTTATAAGAGCAAAGAAGAATCCAGTGGCACGCCAGCTCATCAGATGAACCTCAGGGGTAAGGAGAGCCTGTCACGGCTGTTGATGGTGGCATCCCCATTGGCCTCATAGTCAATGAGCCACTTGCTGGGATAAACAGGTTTTTTAAAAATCAATTTCTTTACTCCTTTGGGTACTTTAAAAATGTTTAGATATGTCTTTTTTACATAGTACTTTTCACAGTTTTGAAGTATTCAATTCCAATAAATATTTCGTTGTAATCTGTTTGTGCAGACCTGACCTGAAATGTATGACTCAACTTTTCTTTTTGTTTTTTGAGAGGGAGTCTTGCTCTGTTGCCCAGGCTGGAGTGCAGTGGCATGATCTTGGCTCACTGTTACTTCTGCCTCCTGGGTTCAAGCGATTTTCGTGCCTCAGCCTTCCCAGTAGCTGGGATTACAGGTGTACACCACCACACCCAGCTACAAGGTTTCATCATGTTGGCCAGACTGGTCTCGAACACCTGGCTTCAATTGATCTGCCCACCTTAGCCTCCCAGAGTGCTGCGATTACATGTGTGAGCCACCACACCCAGCTGATTCTGCATTTCTAGCTTGTCAAGTAAGCGTATGTTGTCTTTCCAGCTTCAGCATTAAGGACATTTAGAGTTTCCTTATTCTGCAGGGACTGCCTCCTTGTCTGTTTTGGATTCTGCCTTATTTTCAGCCACGTTGTAGTCATCCCTGGGCTTTCATCTTCAACATCCTGCTCTTCCTCACCCTCCCTGATGACAGGCTGGTCCCACTCAGGGTCCTCAGCCTCTGAATTTTCCTGGCTCGCCAGTAGGGTCGCTGACACTTTCAGGGTTTGGGCAAGTCCTTCCCTTCCTCTTCCCCTTCCCCAACACCTCTTCCTCACACAGTTTTTTCTTTGCTCTCAGCCTGGCTTCTGAGGCCACTCCAGGATATTCCTCGGAGGCTTCTAGCTGACACCTTGAGTCTCCTTGGTTTCCTCTTGTCCTGTCTTTTCAAATCCAAAGCTATCTCAGAACTAGGGGCTGGTATTTGGGTTGCTCATTTCCTTTCCCTCAGGGCATTTGTGGCAGGCCTGCTTCCTACAGCCTGGGCTAAGCCTGGATGAAGGCTAAGCTATTGGCTTTGTTTTGGATTTTGTTTTTCCTTTTCTTCAGTAAGGTCTATGAGCTACAGCTTAATTTCCTATTTCATTGATTTCTTCTGTTGGTTCTTTGTACTTCTCCTTCACTTTTTTCATCTGATGATGGCCTGGCTCAGATGGTAGGCGAATTTCCTCTCCAGATTAGTCTGGTTCTTCTGCAGATAGATGGCATTCTGCTGCTGTAATTTCTTTGCAGAGCGCTAATGAGCCTCTCACTTGGGGTAATACTTTTCAATAAAATCACCTGGTTCGCTTCAGTTTAGATACCACTTCCTCCAGAAAGCTGTATCCCCTGAGGACCACTCTCCCGTGAGCACACACCCTTGGCACCTGGCATGCCTTTTGGATGATGCAGTCAATCGGCTGGCTCCTCACTGTCTGTTCCATAGTCCTCTTACTGTATCTTCCCTTAGAGCAAAGACTAAAAAACTAAAATACACTTTCTAGACTCATTTCCAGTGAGACTTAGATCCTAGTCAGATGCATTCATGGGAGACTTGAATTCGGAATAGAGTTAAGACACAGAAAATGAAAGGAAGGAGGTATTTCTAGGCGCTGGAGCTAACACCTGCAGCCATAGCCTCCTGGTTTCTCACCAGCTTGATAATAGCAAAGGTTGCACCACCCTTGGCAAGCCAGTTCAGAGTTATTTCTAGTGGCCCAGCCCATCTCTTCTTTAGGTACATTGTACATACACATATTTTTGTAGGTAAGGCCGTATATGCCTAACTCGAAGTACTCAGATGTGGACAACAGCACCAAGGAAAAGGGCTTCAGACTGATTTCACAAAAATGACTCCCAAAACAATTTCATTTAACACTTAAAACACAAAGGTGCTTTTCCTGATTCATATTTCTAAATTGTACTTGGTACCGTCGTGTATCATTTAACAGTAGCGATACATTCTGAGAAATGTGTCAGCAGGCAATCTTGTCATTGTGTGAGTATTATGGAGTATGTGTACTTACACAAACCAAGATGGTATAGCTGACTGCACACCTAGGCTGTAGGGTATAGCCGACTGCACCCTAGGCGTATGGTTTAGCTGATTGCTCCTAGGCTACAACCTGTATAGCATTTTACTGTACTGAATACTGTAGACAACTGTAACACAGTAGTATTTGTTATCTAAACATATTTAAATCTAGAAAAGGTACAACTTGGATGAGCATGGTGGCTCATGCCTGTAATCCCAGCACTTTGGGAGGCCGAGGCTGGCGATCACCTGAGGTCGGAAGTTGGAGACCAACCTGACCAACCCGTCTCTACTAAAAATACAGAATTAGCCGGGCATGGTGGCACGTGCCAGTAATCCCAGCTACTTGGGAGGCTGAGGCAGGAGAATCGCTTGAACCTGGGAGGCAGAGGTTGCAGTGAGCCGAGATCACACCATTGCACTCCAGCCTAGGCAACAAGAGTGAAATTCTGTCTCAAAAAAAAAAAAAAAAAGGTACACTTGTATAAAGCAGTTTCCATGAATGGAGCTTGCAGGACTGGAAGTTGCTCTGGGTGTGAGTGGGTGGTGAGTGAATGTGAAGGCCTAGGACATTACTATACACTACTGTAGACTTTATAAATACTGTATACTTAGGCTGCATGAAATTTATTTTAAAACTTCAGTAATCTTCTTTCTTCAAATCTTTGCTTACTGTAACTTTAGAAACAACTTTTAACATCGTGACCCTTTTCTCATGACACTTAGCTTAAACATTGTACAGCTACACAAAAATATTTTCTTTATATTCTATGTGCTTTTTTTATATTTAGATTTTTAATTTTTTTTAACCTTTTGTTAGCTTAAATCACAGGCACACACATTAGTCTAGACCTCCACGAGATCCGGTTCATCATTATCACTGTCTTTCACCTCTGCATCCTGTCTCACTGGAAGGTCTTCAGGGGGAGTAACAAGCATGGAGCTGTCATTTCCTCTGGTAACAATGCCTTCTTCTGGAATCCCCCTGAAGACCTGTCTGAGGCTGTTTTACAGTTAACTTTTTTATTTAAGTAGAAGTACATTGTAAAATAATGATAAAAAGAATAGCATAGTAAATACATAAACCAGTAACACAGTCATTTATCATTATCAGGTATTATGTACTATTTGTAATTGTACTTGCTGCATTTTTCTGTGACTGGCAGCAGAATAGTTTTTACACAGATGTGAGCTATGATATTATGACAGCTACAGTGTCACTAGGCAGTAGGAATTTTTCAGTTCCATTATAGCCTTATGAAGGCACTGTCGCTGTCATATATGCAGTTTGTTGTTTACTGAAATGCTTTTATGCAGTGTATGACTGTATATCGTACATTAGGATAGATTTACTGTATTTCAACACAATGTTGAAATCTGTACCCTAGTACGTGAGCTCTGCCTAGTAGTCACTTAAACTGTTGCTTTTAAAGTTACACAAATTAAAAAAAAAAAAATAGAAAAACTCAGTGCTGGGTAGAGAATTGCTCTTCCCACATGTTGGAATTCTGTAATTTACCTGAAACTCTTAATTAGGCTCACTGCCTTCCTCCCTCAGTCACGGGCATTTCACTTTTGGGTGTCAGTCATTCTTTGCTGCCCTCAGGATCCACCGCAGCCTTCTCCTGCTTCCCTCTTCAGCGGCCCAGGACCAGCATAAATGATCACTGTTGACTTTGAGACTAGATCTGTCTTCTGGCCTCTGTTCTCACTGTCCCTGTTACATCTTAACCTTCTTTCTGTATAACTGAGAGGTCAAGTCCTGGCATGGAGATAATAAGTGTGTAAGTTGTTCTCAGTTTTCATCCCGCTGTTCCCAAGTCCTCTGAAAGGACTCATCACACTGATCATCACACTCATCACGGGCACCACCACACTGATAACACCTTGACCAAGAATCAAATGGCCTAGATGCTGCTCTTCCACTAAACAAGCCCTGTGATTTTTGTTGTTTCATTTTTTGAAACTGTGTTGTACATGCTTATCTCCAACTCTTGGGCTCAAGTGATCCCTCCACCTCAGCCTCCCGAGTAGCTGACACTGGAGGTGTACACCACTACACCTGGTTTAGATCTGTGATTTTGGAAAGATAGCATATCTGGGCCTATAATATCTTCTTCTGAGAAATGAGAGTGTTAGACTGGATGCCAAGGCTTCATAGAGATCTAAAATGCAAAGTTCTAAAAATTCATTTCAGCTAATACTAAGTGAACTTCTGTGCCACAAACTACTGGGTACTAGAGATACAAGGGAGAACCACTTACACTCCCAATCCTCAAGGTGGTTTAGAGCATGTTGGGGAGATAAAATTGCAATTGGCGTAATAAATAGTACTTTGGAAAGTAAGGAAAGGAGCAAGGGGTAAGGGTGCTCTATAACTTAACCTTCAGTGAAGATGGAGAGACTTCATTGGGGATAGAGAGCCAGGCACAGTGGCACATGCCTGTAATTCCAGCTACTCAGGAGGCTGAGGTGGGAGCATCACTTGAGCCCAAGAGTTAAAGACCAACCTGGGCAACATAGCCAGACCCCATCTCAAAAAAAAAAAAAAGCCTAAAGAAAAGCACCAGCAACTGCAGAGAGTTTTGTGCTGCTGGAATATAGAATTTAAGGGAAAGGATGAATACTTCCTTAATAGCTATTGAATGTGATTCCTGCTAACATGAGAGATAGTCGCAGAAGAAACTGGCAGACATTAGATGATAAAAATGGTAAGGAGATTGTTTTTTGAACTGGCAGCAGTGACATGTCACTGAAAATATTAACACAAAAATGACAAGATCCATATTTATACCAGTTACAGTGCAGAGGAGTCATTTTAGAGAGATGATAGTAATCCAAATTAAGATAATCAACATGAGATGAGAAAAGGGGCAGACTGAATAGATACTGAGGAAGTTTGGTCAATAGTCTGGGTGATTTATTTGGGAGGAGGTCGAAGTGGGGTCATTTTTCTGACTTGTGCATTGAGTGGATAGTGTGATACTGAGATAAGAATGTAGAGGAGCGAGCTGGGTTTGGGGGAAAACATGAGTTTAATGTGGGGATATTTTGAATTTGAGGTGCCTATGGGATATCTGTTTGGAGCTAGCCTGTAGACATTGGGTTGGGGAAAGATGCACATGCTCCAGATGCTGATAGGATAGCAGTTAGCAGTAATGGTAAGTGCAGCCACTGGAATGGTGGTCTGTAAATGTGAGAAGACAAGATGAAGAACAGAACCCTGCAGATCACGCATGTTTAAGAGACAGGGCAGGTTAGAAGAACGGGACCTTGCAAAGGAAACGAAAAAAAAAAACGCATAGGAAGACTGTGGCAATGAGGTATGATGAAAGCTAACATAAAAGTCATTTCAAAAGGACAGAGTAGTTAACAGTGTCCGATATTGTAGTAAAGTAAGGTAGTTAGGCCAGCATAGTATCTAGCCATGTGGTTCGTGACCTTGACAAGAACAAACTGAGTAGACTTCAGTGGTTTATTGAGTATAGAGCCAAAGTACAATCATTGAGAAGTAGATAAGAGATGGGCACGGTAGCTCATGCTAGTAATCTCAACATTTTGGGAGGCCAAGGCCGGTGGTGGATTGCTTGAGACCAGGAGTTTGAGAACAGCCTGGGCAACATGGTGAAACCGCTGTCTCTATTAAAAAAAAAAAGAGAGGAGACAAAGCTTTTTAATGAACCTTATCTATGACAAGGAAGGGGGAAAGAGGTAACAGAAAAGGGAGGTATGTTGTGGTATAAGATGGGAGAGATTCGAGGAAATGAAATGCTGATGGAAATGTGGCAGTAGGAAGAAGGAAATCTGGTGTCTGAGAGAGAGGATCTCGGTGGTGGAGCAGGGTTCCTGGGATGGTAATGAACTCAGCCCACTTGGATAGGAAAGCTGGAGGAGGAGGGATGCCTCTCGCACTGTGTGGAAGCAAGGACAGCTCAGTTTATCTTCTAGGGTGGCAGGAAATGGATGGACTTAACTTCTGGTGGCTTTCATTTTCTTGGAGACATAAGAGGTGGAGTTGTCCCTTGAGACTAGGTGACATTGTAGGATGTCTGAGAAGATTTGAAGTAGGCATTGTTGAAAATGTCTGTATAAGCACAGAAGGATGCAAGCATAAAGGGCCCAGTTGAGGTTGGTATCCATGAATCTCTAGTGAAACCTTTTTTACTTGCTCCTTCCCGTCTTGCAGTGCTAAGCAGCCTGAGTATAGGCAAGGAAGAGATAGAGGGATTTATTTACCTAGGGGACAGATTTTACTAGGAGAATGTATAATGTGAAGACAGTGAGTCTCGGCCGTTGGAGTTGATGTCCAGTGAATGTGGTCCAGGCTGGATTGGGAAGGAGGGAGCTGTTGCTTCCTTCTGTTGCTGTTGGGGAGAAAGTGGAGGGGTTTCAGGATAGGGTTCCTGAAAGAGTTTGATGAGAGTTAGGATTAGAGATTGTGATCAGAATCGGCTGTTTGCATTTCACCTTTCAGAAGTACACTAATTGGGTAACTGAGGAAGTCCAGTGGTTGCCGTGGAAGTAGGTAGCTGAGGTGGCATGGAATGGGTGTTTGAGATGTGGCCCAGTGTAGGCCTCTGAGCCTACACTAGTGCCTGAGTTACCACCCACTTTGTCTCTCCCTGTTTAGTTTTGTTTTTTTAAAAGAGGCCTAATTATTATGGAATTGTATACGTAAATCCTCTTGAATTATTAATGATACTTGTGCAAAAGATTGTGTACTTTCAAACAACTGTTTCAACTTTGCACGTTTAACAGTTTGTCACACACGTTCTCATCATTCTAAAGCCTGTATAAAAGGAGATATAAAAGAAGACATTTGTGTGTAGAAATATTTTAAAAAGAAAACAAAGGGCAGGGGGGAATCTACCAAATTCATGGTACGAGTTGCTAGGGAGGAGAATAAAGAGGGCCTCATCCTTTATTTAAAGTGTTTTTATTTAATACTAAAATATTTATGTAGAGGGGGAAAATGACAATTTTAACATTTGTTCTTCTGGATATGGAGTGTGTATGATCTTCTTATGTTCTGTGCCAAGAGGAATTGAAAAGGCAAGCCCTACTAACAGTTTAAAATTTTCCTCATCGAGCCTATTGCATGATCGTATGACACTGTGCTTTGTTCATGTCATTCTCAGACAATTGGAATAAGCTTTAGGAAGCTTCGACATGTGTATTATCTTATTTATCCTTAAATCATCCCTGTGAGGTAGAGTTCAAGGTCAGGAAATGTAGACTTAGATAAGTTAAATGGCCCATAATTATTAATAAGTGACAAAGAAAAGTCTGGAACCCACGTCTCTCTGCAGAGCTCTACGTTGCTGTATTTATTATACTGTTACTACTTGTTTATGCCAGCTGTTATGCCATCATCTAACACCCAGTTCAGTAAATCTGCACTGCCTTCTGTAAAGCCTCCTACAAAGTGAAATTCTGAATAGAGTTTTTGTTTGTTTTTTTGTTTGTTTGTTTGTTTAAGAGACACAGTTTTGCTTTTGTTGCCCAGGCTGGAGTGCAACGGCACGATCTCAGCTCACTGCAACCTCCACCTGCCGGGTTCAAGTGATTCTCCTGCTTCAGCCTCCCAAGTAGCTGGGATTACAGGTGTCCACCGTCATGCCTGGCTAATTTTTTGTTTGTTTTTGTTTTGTTTTGTTTGAGACGGAGTCTCGCTCTGTCGCCCAGGCTGGAGTGCAATGGCGCATCTCCGCTCACTGCAGGCTCCCCCTCCCAGGTTCACGCCATTCTGCCTCTGCCTCCCGAGTAGCTGGGACTACAGGTGCCCGCTAAGTTTTTTGTAGTTTTAGTAAAGATGGGGTTTCATCGTGTGTTAGCCAGGATGGTCTCCATCTCCTGACCTCAGTCATTTTTTGTACTCAGTGGAGACATGGTTTCACCATTTGGTCAGCTGGTCTCAAACTCCTGACCTCAGGTGATCCACCCACCTCAGCCTCCCAAAGGGCTGGGATTACAGGCATGAGCCACCATGCCCGGCTTATTTTCATTCCAGCTTCCCAAGCAAATGTGTATATTACCTTCTGCAGCAGATGCCTTCATAAAATACTATGGCAAAATCCAACATGTTAAGATGCCACAAAATGAGAGCTGCTTATATTGACTTGAGATTTCTTAAAAGTAAATTTAGCCATTTTGATAATTAAAAATTTTTTGTTACAGGATGTGAAGTTACCCCAGATGTAAACATTTCAGGCCAAAAATTTAACATTAAACTCCTGATTCCAGTTGCAGAGGGCATGAATGAAATCTGGCTTCGTTGTGACAATGTAAGTCTTTCAGTTAAAAATACACTTCAATTTTCTTGGATTTCTAAATGAGTTGACCAGTCATCCTTATATTTTATACTTGAAAGACCTGTCTCGTGATACACTGCACACATCAGTATTTCTTTTCTCCAGGAAAAACAGTATGCACATTGGATGGCAGCCTGCAGATTAGCCTCCAAAGGCAAGACCATGGCGGACAGTTCTTACAACTTAGAAGTTCAAAATATTCTTTCCTTTCTGAAGATGCAGCATTTAAACCCAGATCCTCAGTTAATACCAGAGCAGATCACGACTGATATAAATCCTGAATGTTTGGTGTCTCCCCGCTATCTAAAAAAGTATAAGAACAAGCAGGTACTTGCTTCATTTTACTTCATCTGTTTTCTGCTGGTTTGTTCTTATAATTTTATACATAACCTTGTTTTTCCCCTCTTAAACAACACTTTTTCGTCTTAATATTGTGTCAGGTGGTTAGAATATAAAATACAGATAAGAGTATCCCTAATTGGAACTTCTGAAATCCTACAAAATCTGAAACTTTTTGAGTGCCAACATGACTCTCAAATGCTCATTGGCACATTTTGGATTTCAGATTTGGGATCCTCAACCGGTAAGTGTAATACAAATATTCCAAAATCCAAAAATATCTGAAACCCAAAACACTTCTGGTCCCAAGAATTTTGGATAATGGATACTCAACCTGTAGGAAATAAAGTAACCTTTAGTCAAGTTTAAATTGGTCATTTAAAACAAATCTTTATCATTTTAATAAGGAGGCAGAATAGTTGAGAACTTACTCTAAACAACTTGCAGAAATCATTCTGTTAACATGATGATGTTCTTTCAGACATTTTAGGGAATTGAATATGGTCTCAATGCTTTGCATTCCTTAATTTATTTAATTTTATTCCTTATATAATTAAGTAAATGTGACGTAAAGTGCAGCCAGCATTTCCCAACAAAATTCATAATACCAACTATTGTTGAAATGGGCTTTTCCAACTTTAGAATGAAACTTTACAAGAGTATATTTTTAGCTGTGTCTTTTCTTAACATTATCAGTCAGAACCTAACCAAAATTTTATACATAGTTACACAGTTTGGTAAATTTTCATTGAAATTTGCTTTTGTCCACTCTGTTTAGAATTCTTTTCTTTGGAAATTAATACCATAAAAGGGTTGCTACTTAGGAAAATGGTTCTTTGGTACAACATAAAAGTCCTTTACAGGGGAATTTCACTTGGGATAGGCCCTGGTATTCCCTGCACCCAACATCATGCCATAAAAGGAAAAGGCTTCAATTTGGGGGTGGGGGGGATGAAGACCTTTAAAATAAATATTTTGTTTTTATCTAATTGTGCTTTAATCTTTGTTAAGGAGTAATTTTAAAACATACTGAAAAGGCTCAATGAAATGCCCAGAACACTTATTAATTCCTTAACTTTAAATATAATATTGATTATATGGGTCTGAAATTATTTCTACCTAAATGTTCAGAGGTTTTAATCACAGAGTATTTGTCTTTAAGTCTCAGAGGTTGTGTAAGCCTAGAAATTGTTTATCCCATGGTCATATGATGTGGGAGTAGTAAGGAATGGAGGAAATGCTGCCCTGGGGAACTGTGTGGAATGTAGATTGTAAGTTAAAAAGGGAAAGTAAAGCAAGTGCTAATTTCATTTTTCATATTCGTAGTTATTTCATTTTAAAATTATACAGAATCTTGTTTCTAAAAGTGAATATATTTGCCTTCAAAGGCAATAAGTAATTTCAAACCTGTTTTATGACCAGTTTTATCATTTCACAGTAAGGTATCAGGGAGATAGACGAGCTTAAACGAGAACTGCCACACATTATTTTCTTTTTTTTTTTTTTTTTTTTTTTTTTTTTTTTTTTTGAGACGGAGTCTCGCTCTGTCACCCAGGCTGGAGTGCAGTGGCCGGATCTCAGCTCACTGCAAGCTCCGCCTCCCGGGTTCACGCCATTCTCCTGCCTCAGCCTCCCGAGTAGCTGGGACTAGAGGCGCCTGCCACCTCGCCCGGCTAAGTTTTTGTATTTTTAGTAGAGACGGGGTTTCACTGTGTTACCCAGGATGGTCTCGATCTCCTGACCTCGTGATCCGCCCGTCTCGGCCTCCCAAAGTGCTGGGATTACAGGCTTGAGCCACCGCGCCCGGCCACACACATTATTTTCACTGTCAACTATTTGTTTTCTCAGAGGCCTTTTAAATGATAGTTCTTGACTAGAAACTATCAACTGAAAATTCTCCTGAGAACAAAGATGAGGATTCATCTTTAACTGACAGGAGGACAGTTTGTGTGTGGTCCATGGTTAAAGATCCTTCTGGCCTTGCCTTTCATGTTGCCATCTAATCAAATGCACATTTTTAACCCTACTTTCTCTCACCAGAGTGATAGGTTAGGTTTTTGGTGTGTATTTTGTTATTTTTGAGGCAGAGTCTTGCCCTGTCTCCCAGGCTGGAGTGCGGTGGCACCATCATAGCTCAAGCTCACTGCAGCCTCCATCTCCCAGGCTCAAGCAATCCTCCTACCTCAGCCTCCCTAGTAACTAGAACCACAGGCACACACTGCCACTCCAGGCTAATTTTTGTATTTTTTGTAGAGACGAGCTCTCGCTATGTTGCTTAGGCTGGTCTCAAACTCTTGAGCTCAAGTGATCCGCCTGCCTTGGCCTCCCAAAGCACTGGGATTACAGGCGTGAGCCACCACACTTTGCTGGAATAGACTTACAAATTGTTGGCCAGGCACAGTGGCTCACGCCTGTAATCCCAGCACTTTGAGAGGCCGAGGCAGGCGGATCACTTGAGGTCAAGAGTTTGAGACCAGCCTGGCCAACATGGTGAAACCCCATCTCTACTAAAAATACAAAAATTAGCCAGGCATGGTGGTGTGCATGCCTATAATGCCAGCTACTGGGGAGGCTGAGGCAGGAGAATCGCCTGTACCTGGGAGGCGGAGGTTGCAGTGAGCCATCACACTCCAGCCTGGGCAATAAGAGTGAAACTCTGTCTCAGGAAAAAAAGAAAATTGTTTCCAGATATTACTGCCCTGGCGCCTAGTAAGTAGTGATCCTCAGAAGCTTAGTTGCTACTGTGTGTCAGACACCACACTAGTCACACTGGACGTAGTGCTCAGTAATTATTAAGCTATATCCAGTTGCATTCTGGAGTCTGTAGGAAGATGTGCAGGCCACAAGGACATTCTTCCCTTCCAGGGCATATCGACTGGTAGTTTTCTTTTGGGTCTATCAAAATAACCTGTTGTATTTAACCTACTTTAATTCCCTTCAATTATACATATATTAACTAAATACTCTATGGGTATTTTTAAACAAATATGACTCTCAAACTGGCTTTTTAAATTTTGAAGAATTATTCTATATGTTGATTTATGTTAATCTAAATGGAAATGACTAATGCCATAAAGCCGAAATTCCTCATGTAGTATACGGCATCTCTTTATTTTCCCTTCCAGGAAAAAGGATGCAAAAAACACATGGTAACTGAGGGGTTTGCTTTTCTTGTGTAAAAAAAAAAAAACAGATGGGCACTGCACTTATTTTATGCCTTCAAATTCTTATTTCTGAAAAGCAGTGCATGGATCATATTATCTGACTAAATCTGAGAATACTTTAAAGGCTTTTGAATACTTTTATTTTGCTACTAAAATAATTGGCTTTATCCTAACCAGTGAGAACTGGGTACATGATGTAGGGGGAAAGAAATATTTGCTCTTTTTATTTTCTCCCTACAAATTTCTACCCTTAGGTTCTTTAGTAACATTTAACATTCTAAAATAATGTGGAGTGTTTCTCAGTGTTCTAAATGGAAAGTAATTGCTGCTTCCTCATTTTCATTTTTCATTCTTGCATTTACTTTGCTTGGTTTCTACCTAAAGTAGTTTTTTGCATGACTTTTGGCTGGAATTTTGGTTTGCAGGTGACCGCAACTTTTTCTTTGCTTCATTGCCATTTTTTCTGATTGCCTTTTTTTTTCTTTCTGCTTCCTTTTTCTTTCCTCGCATTGCCATCTACAGCCAGGCTATGTAAGAGATTTGGTAAGTTCTCCATATTTACCAAAAAAGAAAAAGAAGAATAAAAAAAAATTCATAGCCACAACCTTCCCTCATGGAATTTACTCCCGTAGTGAAATTTAAAATAAAAATGATTACGGTGATTTCAAGTACCTTAAAGCTGCTAACAGATAATCCTGCTAGAAACTTGTATTCCAGGTATTCATTCTGATTATAGACATAGTGCTAAATTTAATTAAAACTCATCTATATGTGGATTAGAATGTGCTGTTCTATAATAGTAGTACCATTATCTGTATGCATTTGAAATATGTCTCAAGTGTGGCAACTGTGTACTCCTAATAGTACTTTTTGTTGATATATGAAAACTGAAATTAAGACTTATTTTGAAAAATCATTATATAATAATTATTAAAATTTCCAAATGTAGCTTCAGATATTTTGATTTCAACTCTTACAATGTGATTTTGGGGTACGGGGTACGTAATTCAATCTTTTGATCTTTTGTCTCGATTGTCCCATGAGAGAATAATGTTCAATGGTAAAGGTGATGTTTAATCATGTTTAGATAACAGCGAGAATCTTGGAGGCCCATCAGAATGTAGCTCAGATGAGTCTAATTGAAGCCAAGATGAGATTTATTCAAGCTTGGCAGTCATTACCTGAATTTGGCATCACACACTTCATTGCAAGGTCAGTGGTTCTAAGCATCTATGTGTAAACCTTAATCTGCATTTTTGCTTCATCTATGTCATGTAATTAGATATTAAACATTTAAAGCATACCTATGTAGACCCATTAACTCATATTACAGTAGAATTCAAAGACTGTTAGAATGTATTTTGTAAGCTTTTAATTTCTACATTAAAAATTCAAGATAATTGTGTTTGTTTTACTACTAAGGGAATAGCACTCTTTTAGGGTTGGAGAACACTTACCTTGAAGAAAAGCAGTCCAACATGTTCCCCCACGACATGTTGTAACTGTTCTTTTCTTAAATATTATAGGTTCCAAGGGGGCAAAAAAGAAGAACTTATTGGAATTGCATACAACAGACTGATTCGGATGGATGCCAGCACCGGAGATGCAATTAAAACATGGCGTTTCAGCAACATGAAACAGTGGAATGTCAACTGGGAAATCAAAATGGTAAACTCGTCCCAATGTTACTTGAATATAGTTCTTCTGATACAAATTAGCATATTAGGAATAAAAAGGCCTATAAATTCTGATGATTGTTTGTACCACCACCTCTTAAAGTACAGACAGACCATGGTTGACTATTCATTTCTCACTTAAATTTGCCTATTTCATAATTAGCCCAGTTACTAAAATTCTAAGCATATAATTTGCTTAGAATGTTGCCCTTTTTGTCTTTCTGTAATGGATAAAGCCCTTCTACTCCGAAATAGCAACTACTATTTGTTGAATGCCTACCCTGTGCCAGACATGATACTGGAGGCTTACATTAGTACCCCATCTCAAAACCTCATCACAGCCTTTTAAGGTAGTTGGATTACCGTACGTTACAAATGAAGACACTGCAATATAGAGGCTTGAGGGCCACCATTGTCTATGACCACGCACAAAGTAACTACAGAGTCATTTCAAACTCAGATGCTTTAGGCTTAAAAACCTGGCACATTTACCACTGTACATCATGTTGCCCCTGGTCTTGGAGTACACAAATATCATTTAAATTGAACAATCTTTTACTAATAAGTCATTTGGTTTAGGATCATATTGGATTTATTGTATCAATTCATGTTACTTCAAAGAATCTTATATTTCTGAAATACTCAAACGTGATACCTAAAGTTTAAATAGCTGAAGCAAATATTAAAACACAGGAAGGAGGCTTTCCTCCAGGACTTGAAGAGAGGCATTCTCGTTAATTGAATCGTCAGAGACCATTTGAGAACTGAATGACCTAAAACCCTTGCATTCCTAGTCTTCCTTTTCAGAACATGAAAACTTAAAAAAGGGTAGGGGAAGGGCAATAAACTTAACTTCTTCTTTGGGACTTAAAGGCATTACTAGTTTAGGTTTTAAACAGACTAATTATTTGAGGATCAACAAGTGTTTTCTGATGGGACCGGCTTTAAGTAGCGCAGTAGTTGTGTGAGTCGTTTTGTGTGGACCCCGCCACCTGGCATTCGGGACAGCACTGATGATTCTTGTCTTTGTTCCAGGTCACCGTAGAGTTTGCAGATGAAGTACGATTGTCCTTCATTTGTACTGAAGTAGATTGCAAAGTGGTTCATGAATTCATTGGTGGCTACATATTTCTCTCAACACGTGCAAAAGACCAAAATGAGAGTTTAGATGAAGAGATGTTCTACAAACTTACCAGTGGTTGGGTGTGAATAGAAATACTGTTTAATGAAACTCCACGGCCATAACAATATTTAACTTTAAAAGCTGTTTGTTATATGCTGCTTAATAAAGTAAGCTTGAAATTTATCGTTTTATCATGAAAACTTCTTTGCCTTACCAGACCAGTTAATATGTGCACTAAACAAGCACGACTATTAATCTATCAGGATATAATAAACTTGAATTTGGCACACATTCCTTAGGGCCATGAATTTAAAACTGAAATAGTGGGCAAATCAGGAACAGACCATCACTGATTTAAGCTAGCCAAACTGTAAGAAACAAGCCATCTATTTTAAAGCTATCCAGGCCTTAACCTATATGAACTCTATTTATCATGTCTAATGCATGTGTTTTAATGTATGTTTAATTTGATATCATGTTTTAAAATATCCTACTTCTGGTAGCCATTTAATTCCTTCCCCTCACCCCCAAATAAATCAGGCCTGCAGGAGGCCTGATGTTTAATAATGTCATTGTGTTTGACCTTGAAGGAAAATGCTATTAGTCTGTCGTGCTTGATTTGTTTTTGTCCTTGAATAAGCATGTTATGTATATTGTCTTGTGTTTTTATTTTTACACCATATTGTATTACACTTTTAGTATTCACCAGCATAATCACTGTCTGCCTAAAATATGCAACTCTTTGCATTACAATATGAAGTAAAGTTCTATGAAGTATGCATTTTGTGTAACTAATGTACAAACACAAATTTTATAAAATTGTACAGTTTTTTAAAAACTACTCACAACTAGCAAATGGCTTAAATGTAGCATCTCTGCATTAATTAAATGCCTTTAAGAGATATAATTAATGTGCAGTTTTAATATCTACTAAATTAAGAATGACTTCATTATGATGATTTGCCACAATGTCCTTAACTCTAATGCCTGGACTGGCCATGTTCTAGTCTGTTGCGCTGTTACAATCTGTATTGGTGCTAGTCAGAAAATTCCTAGCTCACATAGCCCAAAAGGGTGCGAGGGAGAGGTGGATTACCAGTATTGTTCAATAATCCATGGTTCAAAGACTGTATAAATGCATTTTATTTTAAATAAAAGCAAAACTTTTATTTAATAGTTATTTTTGTACTTGTTTTTAATGTTTACATAGTATCAATTTAGTAGAAATGAACTTCTGCCTTTTGGAAATGCTTTGCCTACATGTTGTTATTTTGTGAGAACAACGGGTTAGTATTCCACATCATCGCCAGATAGACACACTTTATCTCAAAGATAGTCTTTCGCCTCAATTGAAAAGCCCTCATTTTCTTAACACTTAAAAATGAATGTGTAATACCTAAATGTTAGAAATGTACTTATAAATAGAAGTTGGCTGTGGCAGAATTTGTTTTAAATAACAAAATTATTCTTGTTTTACAAAAAAAAATACGTTTACGAATTTACTGCCAGTCATTACTGCTGTCATCATTCAAGACTCAAGACTTTTTAGTCCTTTACCCTTTGCATGTAGACCAATTCCTGATTTTCCCCTCACACAGCCTTGCATCTTTTGTTATTGCTGCCACCATCATCCAAATTCAGTTCTTTGTCCTGTGCCTGCTGTAGTGTGGCACCATCTTAAGACAAGGCTGAGATCACATTCTCCATGACTTTTCTTTGCACTCTAAAGCCATAACAGGCCTTGCTCCAAAATTTAAGAGCACCTTTCCACTAAACATTTTAAAATATACTCCCTTTCCTCATCTTTAGTAAGTGACTGTGCAAGTCACCAACTTGAATATTCAGCAACTTGCATGTCACCTACCGAAAGCCCCAAAACATTCATTGAAACCACACCTATTCAAGTGCTTTCTAGTCCCATGGCCTCCACGCAAGTGAGAATAGCCTCTGTGCTGATTGCCCCACTTCTAGTTTGCCCTGCTGCCCTCCCAGTGATTTTGAGATTAATCCAGCCCCAACATAGCACTGACTGCATTTCAGCTCTAATGACTTCTTATTGCCTACAGGATAAAAGCCAAAGTAAAGTGCTCAGAGGTTTTGTATGGTTTCCCAGCCCACATTTTCATCCTTATCTCCCAACAATCTGCATTGCAGTCCAGCTGGGCAGCTCACATTCTCCACTTTGCACTCATCCCATCTCCCTATCATTCCCCAAGTCTGGAATGTCTAGTCCTGGACCTTCGTACAGTTTGTACCTGTCTACACCTCATCTGTCTAGCATTTTAGAAAAAGGTCAAGTGGGCCTGGCACAGTGGGTCACACCTGTAATCCCAGCATTTTGGGAGCCTGAGGTAGGTAGGTCACGAGGTCAGGAGTTCAAGACCATCCTGGTCAAGATGGTGAAACCCCGTCTCTACTAGAAATACAAAAATTAGCTGGGCATGGTGGCACACACTTGTAATCCCAGCTACTGGGGAGTCTGAGGCAGGAGAATTGCTTGAACCTGGGAGGTGGAGGTTGCAGCGAGTTGAGATTGTGCCACTGCACTCCAGTCTGGGCAACAGAGTAACACTCCATCTCAAAAAAAAAAAAAAAGCCAGGCATAGTGGCTTATGCCTGTAATCCCAGCACTTTGGGGGCTGAGGTAGGAGGATCATGAGGTCAAGAGATCAAGACCATCCTGGCCAACATGATGAAACCCCGTCTCTACTAAAAATAGAAAAATTAGTCGGGCATGGTAGTGCGCACCTGTAGTCCCAGCTACTTGGGAGGCTAAGGCAGGAGTATCGCTTGAACCCAGGAGGCGGAGGTTACAGTGAGCCAAGATTTCACCACTGCACTCCAGCCTGGGTGACAAAGTGAGACTCCATCCCAAAAAAAAAAAAAGAAAAAAACTCAAGTGTTCTTTCTTCTATAAACACTTTCAAGTTTCCTTGCAGCCAAAAAACTCTCTTCCTCTTCTGAACTGCCATTGAATTTGGTCCTTCTGCGGAACTAAAGAGTGATCATCCTTATTATGGTTGAGTATATCATGTCGCCCCTAACAAATTATTACATGTTTGAGGATTTGGTTGAATTTGGTCCTTCTGTGGAACTAGAGTATCCAAATCATTACATCCTTGAGGACTGGATCTCAGTGCTATGGTTCCTACTTAGGATCACTTACACATGGGTTTATTGAATATAATGATGGTTATTTTGGAAATAACAAAATTATTAACCAAACCAAATAACCAAAGGAATTATTATTAGAACTAAGAGTTTGTGTAGCCTCAGTATAGTTTAATACAGAGCAAACTAACTCTTTTTTTTTGGACACCAACTATGCAATAGGAAGCATGCTAAGTACTCATATTCTCTCAAGGATGCATACAGTCCAGCCTCATCATTTTATAGATGAAGCTAGAGGAGGCCAACTGACCTGTTTAAAGTCAGACATCTATGATTACTGCCAAGGCCAATCATCTTCCTATCTAGTAGTAGTAAAAACAAACCTTACATGAATTCTGAGAACACCATTAGTAGTGACCTCTCTAGAGAGAACATAGGTCTGTGAGAACACCAGCTGGGACTCAGAGACCTAGGTTCAGCTTTCTGCTCCATGTGACTCAAGCTCATGTGGATATGAAAGCACTGGTGACAGGACCCCAACCTAGCTCCCATCCAACTTTTTACCTTAGATCAGCAGGTTAGAAACCTGCTGGAAGCCCCTGGCCGGGCACGGTGGCTCACGCCTGTAATCCCAGCACTTTGGGAGGCCGAGGTCAAAAGATTGAGACCATCCTGGCCAACATGGTGAAACCCCGTCTCTACTAAAAATACAAAAATTAGCCCCAACTACTCAGGAGGCTGAGGCAAGAGAATGGCTTGAACCCAGGAGGTGGAGGTTGCAGTGAACTGAGATTGCGCCACTGCACTCCAGCCTGGGCGACAGAGTGAGACTCCATCTCAAAAAAAAAAAAAAAAAAAAAAACCTGCTGGAAGCCCCTGATGGTGACGTAGTTAATCAGTAATCTCAACTCAGTACAAATTGTATTTTACATGCCTTGAACTTTCAAAGTCAAGGAGCTAGAGACACGAACTTTATCAAGGAAAAGCTACTTGCCATTCTTGACCCTCTACTCTTACAGAGGACAAAAAGCAAGTATGTCACAGACTATACTGTTATTCTGTATACTGTATTTCTACTTTTTAAAAAAATGTTGAATCTTATTTAAGATGCTTTTAATGATCAGTTAGTGATGCAGTGAGATCATAATATCTATTCCTTAAAACTAAGTTTTTTCATTTTGGGCTTGTTTTTGAAACAGTGTCACTCTCGCCCAGGGTGGAGTGCAGTGGTGCAATCTCAGCTCACTGCAACCTCCACCTCCTGGGTTCAAGCAGTTCTCCTGCTTCAGCCTCCTGAGTACATGGGATTACAGGCACCCACCACCACGCCTGACTAATTTTTGTATTTTTAGTAGAGACAGGGTTTCGCCTTGTTGGCCAGGCTGGTCTCAAACTCCTGACCTCAGATGATCCTCCCTCTTCAGCCTCCCAAAGCACTGGGATTACAGGCATGAGCCACTGTGCACAGCCACCCTTATAACTAAGTTTGATAAATGATACAGCTGTTTTACACTCATCACTTAAAACATGTTAACGTCTTCACTCATCACTTCAATAATTCAGAAAGTCTGAGCATAGGGCTTTCTGAAATCCATCCCTTTGTGACATACCACACATCACTGATACTGAATGGATAACCCTGCATAGCTGCCATCTTCTCTCTCCTTAATTCTAAAAACATACACTGAGTTAAAAATCCATCACTCACAAAATGTTTTTGGAGCTATTGCATCGTCACCTCTTTTTGTCCTATAAATGGTGGAAGAAAGGCAAGGATGAGTTGACTTGCTACATTGGTGTAGACCTAATGAACATAGTACAATAAGCTGATCCAACTCTTACTCTGCTGATATATTTCCAGTCATCTCTACAAAGTAAGATCCAGGAAAAAGTTGTTTACTGGAGAGCTCTGTTCTCTTCAACAAATTAACTGTGCCTTTATCTGTTTGAACTGTTTTGGTCTGGCAGCTCAAGAATGAGGGAGGTGGCAGAGATAAGTGACAGGAAATGGGAAATTTGCAATCTGGGTAAAGGGAGTAAAATTCTCAGAGTGAATTGCAGAGCTACCCAGAACAGGAAGCAGTAGCCAAAAAGCCTTATCTGGTGACCTTATTTCCTGCTGTGTTGATCCTCTCTTGTTTTCTCTGCTTTATTTAATAAACAGTACAAAGTTTCCCAGGCTGAATGTGTACATTAAAATTCCCTAAAGAAACAGTTATCAGCAGACACACACACACACACACACACACACACACACACACTCACACACACACTCAATTGGGTTTCCCTTTTGATGTTTGTTCATGGGCCTGCATATTACTAAAAATTACAAGCACTTAAAATAATTTGAGACCATTGTTTCATGAAATCTAATTATAGTCTCATGTGGCTTCACTGGCCAGGCATTATCTGTCTTACTGCTCAGGGAAGTGGTCCAAGTTCAATGTTAATTAAATTTGTGATTAAAAACGGCACAGCCAACCAAACAAGTTTAAAATCGTATCTGTATTAATACGGTTTGCAGATACTGCATGATAAAGAGGAGGTCTGAGCATAAAATTCTCATCTCAGATCTCAATTTTGTGACCTTTATGACAAGTGAGATTCAAGTGAACACATTTACTGTCAGGTTTACGGGTCGGTGTATTTAAACAACCTTGTTTATGTCTTGCTGGCCATATTATAAATCCAATTAGAAGGAACACTGGGAAAACAGAAGAGCAAGGGGCCAGGATAGCCAAAACATTCCTAAACAATAGGTGAGGGGACTCGCCTTACTAGATAACAAGTAGTGTAAAGTATATTGAAAGTGTAGCGTTGGCACAGAGATCAATAAAACAACTAGAGAATTCAAACAGAAACTCCAGAATATATCTGCGCACATACAGACACTTGGTTTCTCAGAGCTGGCCATGCAGATTGGGACAAAACAAAAGGGCTTCCGGGTGAATGGTGCTGGTGCTTATCTTTACAAAGCAAGAATTTGGACTACAACCTCATACCTATATGTAGAAGTCCAAATCGATTCCAAATGGGTCAAAGTCTTGGATGTGAACGGCAAAACCACACAACTTTTAAAAGATGACAGATCATTTATATGACATTGGGGAAAGATATTTTGTGTTGAGGCACAAATAGTACAAACTGATTACATTAATGAGAACTATGAAGCTGCTGTAGAGAGTAAAAGGCAAGTCCAATTGAGAGGATATTTGCAACACATAATTGACAAAGAATTGGTATCCAGAAAATGAACCCGCACACAGATCAATCAAACGAGAAATGGACAAAACATTCGCTATTTCACAAGAGAAGAAACCTGAAATGGCCAATAAATACATGAAAACCTGTTCAACTTCACTAGTATTCTGGAAAATATGGGAGAAATAAATTTTAAGTACAATTAAAGTACAGTTTCAGATCTACCCATATTAGTAAAATATTTTAAATCTGACTATCAAGTATGGGATCATTGGAATACATATTGTTGGTGGGAGTATAAATTGGAACAGAGCACTTCAGAAACACTTTGACATCATCTGGTAAAATTATATTTATCCTACCCCCATGAAATTCCACCGCAAGGTTTACAAACACCCTGGGGAAACTCCTGCCCATACACACCAGGAGACAAGCACAAGAATATGCAAAGCACACAACTTATAACAGGAAGAAACTAGGAACAATCAAATGTCTCAACAATAGACTAAATTATAATCCAGTCCTAAGATGGAATCAAAACAGCAATGAATAAAATGCCAATGCACAAAACAACACGGATGAATCTCAATCTGATGCTGAACGAAAACATCTAGATGCAGAAGATACATAATATGATTAAACTATTTTAATGTCCAAGATTTTTAAATTTTTTCTTAAAAAAACATTTTTTTCTATTATGTAGAAAACTACTGTATTTTTAAAAGACTCTTGGTGGTTCTGTAATTTTAAAAGACTCTTAGTGTCTTTTAAAAGTCACTGCAGCCTAATGGACATGAGTCTTGCTCTTGACAGCTGCCACTCTGCTCTTTTGATGTGCTTTCCTGAGCCTGGATAAGATCAGCACATGGCTCTGGCCTCTGCTGCCAAGTGAACCTCTAATTGACTATTTAGCTGCCGTGGTTTAAGAATGGAGTAATGAGCCCAGGGTCAGGGGTTCGGTCCCCTTGTGGTCCAGTTGGCTTTGTTCTCTGTTTCATACTCACAGGCTGTACCACTATCCTGTAAATCCCATAAGAGACAATAGACAAGAACAGACCTATCAGCTCTATTAGAAAATCAACTCTAAGCTCAAAGATCTGGTCAGTATACAGATCACAGCATTGTCATGCATTGTATGAAAAGGTCGGCCGGGCGCGGTGGCTCACGCCCGTAATCCCAGCACTTTGGGAGGCCGAGACGGGCGGATCATGAGGTCAGGAGATCGAGACCATCCTGACTAACACGGTGAAACCCCGTCTCCACTAAAATACAAAAAAAAAATTAGCCGGGCATGGTGGCGGGCGCCTGTAGTCCCAGCTACACAGGAGGCTGAGGCAGGAGAATGGCGTGAACCCAGGAGGCGGAGCTTGCAGTGAGTCGAGATCATGCCACTGCACTCCAGCCTGGGCGACAGAGCGAGACTCCGTCTCAAAAAAAAAAAAAAAGAAAAGAAAAGGAAAGGTCAACACGAATGTTACTAAATGACCCAAGTCATGGCTGAGGAGTCAAGGAGCTTACCAGACACCTTCTCTTGCAGCCTGGATATTAAAGGCATTCCTGTACTCTAGACCCAGGCCTTCCATAAATGCTAACTTTATCAAATAGGAATTCTAAAAATGATGTTGATTCTCAAGAAATCATCCTACACTTTCACTATATGAAAGTGCTTTATAGATGTATAAACATGAAGACAACAGTATAGGAAAGTTAAAGACTGCTGCCGCATAGCAAAGAATCTTGAAAACACCTAGAATCTATTTTGTTTTGCTTTTCAAATGCCCCTGGTTTGGCCGGGTGCGGTGGCTCATGCCTGTAATCCCAGCACGCTGGAGGGGGCGAGGCAGGTGGATCATGAGGTCAAGAATTCAAGACCCGCCTGGCCAACATAGTGAAACTTCTTCTCCACTAAAAATACAATGAAAAAAAAATTAGCTGGGCGTGGTGGCAGGCGCCTGTAATCCTAGCTATTTGGGAGGCTAAGGCAGGAGAATCGCTTGAACCTGGGAGGCAGAGGTTGCGGTGAACCAAGATTGTGCCACTGCACACCAGTGGAACTGTGAGAACTATGAAGCTGCTGTAGAGAGTAAAAGGCAAGTCTCTGTCTCAAAAAAAGACTCCGCCTCAAAAAAAAAAAAAAAAAAAAGGTCGTGGTTCATATAGAGAGGACCAGCAGAAGCAGTAATTACAGGTACGTAAAACCATTAGGAGACTTAAAGATATACACATATATTCGGTAAAACTAGCTCAGGGCAGCTTCAGTGAAAATGGAAAAGGCAGAGGAGTATCATAGACTAAAGGAGACACACCTGAGCTTTGTCTACAAGGGTTTATTTTGAATGAAAAGCCATAATTTTTACCAGCAGTGGCAATACTAATTGATCTGTACCAAAGATGGGGAAAGGGAGCCCTAACTCTTCAAACACAGCCTCAACAAGGAAGAAACTTACTTGCCAAGAACAAATCAGTAGCTAATAGGAGGCTAATGTTGAGATTCTCTTTGTCACTTAGATATGACTTTTGTTTCTAAACCTCATACCCAAGGAATATCTTTGTATGATCAGCCTAAATGTCTTCATGGAAGGTTTATCATACTCTAGTTTCAGGTATTCTCAAAAGAGCCTGTCTTGTCCTATGTGTCACTTTTCTTTCTGATTGGGCTTTAGTCTCTAGCTTCTGGGCTCCAAGTACTCACCATCTGGCAGTACTTTAGACATTTCCTTCTACTTTCTCATAGATTCTGCGGAAAGCAACCACATAATGAAAAGTAAATGTCTTCTGCTTATTCTTAGCAGGAAGCCGGAACTAAGTTCCTTGCAAGGCCCCATTCCAGACCTTGCGGTGCTACAGATGGAGCCTACACTGTGACCTTGACCTCTTTCACATGCCCAGAATTCCTCCTATGAAGATCTTTAAAGAGGAAACTGGACAGATGTTTTCTTTAATCTTCTCTGGTTAAGACAAATTCATGCAATGTAGAACTTCTAGAGGGTTTTTGTTTTTTGTTCTTGAGGCAAACAACATGAATGAAAAATGTCTCCTCTACTTCCAAGAACTGCTTGAGAGCAAATTATGTTGATCCTTAAAAACGATTTCTAAACCTGTAAGATTTGATTGTAAAACTTGCTCTTGAGGCCGGATGCGGTGGCTCACGCCTGTAATCCCAGCACTTTGGGAGGCCGAGGCGGGTGGATCATTTGAGGTCAGGAGTTCAAGACCAGCCTGGACAACATGGTGAAACCCCATCTCTACTAAAAATACAAAAGTTAGCCAGGCATGGTAGTGGGCACCTGTAATCCCAGCTACTTGGGAGGCTGATGCAGGAGGATCTCTTGAACCCAGGAGGCAGAGGCTGCAGTGACCCAAGGTCTCGCCACTTCATTCCAGCCTGGGAGAAAGAGCAAAACTCTGTCCAAAAAAAAAGGCCGGGCATGGTGGCTCACGCCTGTAATCCCAGCACTTTGGGAGGACAAGGAAGGTGGGTCACCTGAGGTCAGGAATTCAAGATCAGCCTGACCAACATGGTGAAACCCCATCTCTACTAAAAATACAAAATTAGCCAAGCATGGTGGTACATGCCTGTAATCCTAGCTACTCGGGAGGCTGAGGCGGGAGAATCGTCTGAACCCGGGAGGCAGAAGTTGCAGTGAGCCGAGATTGTGCCATTGCACCCCAGCCTGGGCAACAAGAGCAAAACTTCATCTCGAAAAAAAAAAAAAAAAAAACAATGCTGGTTGTGGTGGCTCACGCCTGTAATCCCAGCACTTAGGGCGGCCGAGGTGGGTGGATCATTAGGTCAGGAGGTTGAGACCAGCCTGACCAACATGGTGAAACCCCATCTTTTCTAAAAATACAAAAATTAGCCAGGCGTGGTAGCGTGTGCCTATAATCCCAGCTACTCAGGAGGCTGAGGCAAGAGAATCGCTTGAACCAGGGAGGCAGAAGTTGCAGTGAGCAGAGGTCATGCCACTGCACTCCAGTCTGGGCAACAGAGCAAGACTCCATCTCAAAAAAAAAAAAAAAAAAGAAAGAAAAGAAAAAAAAAAAAAAAAAACTTGTTCTTAATTTATATCCTGAGAAATTAAGCTAAGAAGCTGTCTGTATTCCATAAAAGCCTGGGGCATAGTCTTTTGCAATCTGTTAAGGCAACTATTCTTTAAAAAGGGGGTGGGGGTTTTAATAACTAAATGTTTATTACATAATTGAGTGATGTCTCTATATAAGAGGTCACAAATCACGGAGGCCAGTGAGTTCATTTTGTTCCAAGAGATCTACAAATTCAGAGCTGTTCCTCAGCCTGCACTGACCCCAAGGAAGCAAGTAAAGCTGTTTGGTCAACATATTCTTTTGAGAAAGGGAAGAAACTTCCCTTGGAGAGCTGAAGACCACAGCAGGTTACTTAAGTTGAGTAGGGAGAGGTAGAGCGCAAAGGGCCATTATCCTTTTAACAAATTGGGTACTTTTAGTGTCCAGAAGGAAGAGAACACTATATTCAGTGAGGGAGGGCCCAGGGATGAAAAGACTCTTGGAAGACAGCACACAAGCAGTTTGATACATATCACACGGCCGGCTGATGATGACAAGCTGCTGGGTGCATGATGGCAGGGATAAGTGTTCAGCAGGCAAAGAGAGGCCGTGGGCCACAGCGACCTGGCCCAGGGGAGAAGGCAGGAAGGCACAGGCACAAGGCGGGGAAGCAAGGTTCCAGGTCAGTGAGGAGCTCCACACCCTGACATGAAAAAATGGTAGATGCTCAATAAATATTTGTGAAAACCTCCAAAAGGAATTTTTTTAAAAAAAGAAATTGGATCAAATCCACAAACGAAGAAGTCATGTGGAGTAATGTAGCACATGTTTGAGTTATTCAAATGAAGCTAAACTTGGCCAACTATTTCCCAAGTGCAGATGGGAAAACCAGAACACGACGGAGACTCTATCATTTAAAATCATCCTGAAGAAACACAGGAAAAATAATAATGTGCCTGTGGCCAGGTGTGGTGGCTTGTACCTGCAATCACAGGACTTTGGCAGGCTGAGGTGAGAGGATTGCTCGAGCCCAGGAGTTCTAGACCAACTCTACAAAAAAGAAAGAAAAGAGGAGGGAAGGAAGGAAGGAAGGAAGGAAGGAGGGAGGGAGGGAGGGAGGGAGGGAGGGAGGGAAGGAAGGAAGGGAGGGAAGGAGGAAGGAAGGAAGGAATCAGCTGAGTATGCCAGGTGTGGTGGCTCACACCTGTAATCCCAGCACTTTGGGAGGCCAAGGCGGGCGGATCATGAGGTCACGAGTTTAAGACCAGCCTGGCCAATATGGTGAAACCCTGTCACCCTGTCTCTACTAAAAATACAAAAATTAGCCAGGCATGGTGGTGCTTGCCTGTAGTCCCAGTTACTCGGGAGGCTGAGGCAGAAGAATAGCTTGAACCCAGGAGGCAGAGGTTGCAGTGAGCTGAGAGATCGTGCCACTGCACTCCAGCCTGGGCGACAGAGCGAGACTCCGTCTCAAAAAAAAAACAAAAAACAAACAAACAAAAAAAAGCAAAGAATTAGCCAGGTATGGTGGTGCACACCTGTAGTCCCAGCTACTTGGAAGGCAGAGGCAGGAGGATCACTTGAGTCCAGGACCTCAAGGCCACAGTGAGCCATGATTGCACCACTGCACTCCAGCCTGGGCGACAGAGGGAGACCCTATCTCTAAAATAAATAATAACTTTTTAAAAATACATGCATGTGAAGCATCAGTTGTAACCTAAATTAGTTTAAATGCTTGTATTGTTTGTTTGTTTTGAGATGGAGTCTCACTCTGTTGCCAAGGCTGGAGTGCAATGGCATGATCTCAGCGCACCTTTGCCTCCCGGGTTCAAGTGATTCTCCTGCCTCAGTCTCCCGAGTAGCTGGGATTACAGGCATGCGCCACCATGCCCAGTTAATTTTCATATTTTTAGTAGAGACGGGGTTTCACCATGTTGGTCAGGCTGGTCTCAAACTCCTGACCTCGGGTGATCCACCCGCCTCCACCTCCCAAAGTGCTGAGATTACAGGCATGAGTCACCGCGTCCAGCTAAATGCTTGTATTTTTTAAAAAGCACTGGAGGAACAAAAATGAGAAAGCAACAAAATGTTTTAAAGAACTCTAAGATAAAGGGGTATAACACACTGAAGCTTCCCAAACAGGATGTCATGGAGAAGACCCGTGGGAAGCCCAATGTCCATTAAAGACACTTCTTACATTTAGGATGAGGAGAGAGAGATGGGCCAGAAACAGACAGCAGCACGTGAGCACATCCTCAGGGGAGGACAAAAGGGAAGGAACGAGATCACAGATAACCAGCAAGAGAGCTGAAGCGTGGGAATCTTTTTTGTGACACGGCTAGGAGTGCACGGAGACCTTAGACCCAGGGCAGATGTGCTTAAATCTGCTTTTCTAAAACAAAACATGTTGTGGTGCTCAGAGCAACTTCTGTGAAGGGATTTGGAAAGCCCGTGACCCTAAATAAATCGTCAAAGACAGCTCTTTCTGGTAAATTCCATCTAGGTCCTCTAGAGAAAAAAATGACACCGGTAACCGATACTATGCAAAGCAAGAGAGACCAGCAGAGCCCTTCTCATCCCACAGCTCTGCACTCAAGACATCTTGAGGGGACCTTCCCTGACAACCCTCTCTAAAGTGTCCCCACAAGGTTCTTACTATGTCCTCAGCGTCTGTCTCCTAGGCTGAGAACTGGGAGGCTGCCCTCGTCCGCACATCCCCAGTGCCTCACAGGGCCTGGCATAGAGAAGGTGCTTAAAACGAATTCCTTGCCTGAAAGAAGAAAAGAACTCCAGCCAAAGGAAAAGATCAGCCCATAACAATGTGAGAACACGGAAGTGAAAGTTGCTAATAAAAGAAACTCAGAACGGTATTCCAGGCCCGGGGTTGATATGATTATATGCTTAGCTGATTAGCTGGAGATATTTTTTTTTCCTTTTTTCTGCTATTTTTGGGTCTAAAATCTTAGCCTTCTCTATTACTAGCTGTTGTAAAGACAGGAAATAGAGCCAATTTAAATATTGACCCAATCAAAACAATCCAGAGATAGGTGCCCTCAAATTCAAAAGGCAAACAAGAAAAAAAAAAAGTCAGGGTCGTCCGCATTATCCCTTTATGTGCTATTTGTCAGGAATGTGGAGATAGTGTCGTGGAGACAAAGTTCAGAAGTTAATTCTCAAGTTAAGTGTGAAGGTGAAGAGTCTATTGCAAGGGCAGAGTCCTCTCTCATTTATTCTTACCCAAATCTCCTGCAGTGTGTCCCTATCATGCCAGTTCCCAAATGTCAGTCACATTCAAAATAAACAGAAAAGGATTTTTCCAAAACCAAATAAGAATAGTTTTTTGTTTTGGGTTTTTTTTTTTTTTGTTGTTGTTGTTGTTTTGTTTTGTTTTGTTTTTGAGACAGAGTGTTACTCTGTCACCCAGGCTGGAGTGCAGTGGTGCGATCTCAGCTCACTGCAACCTCGCCTCCTGGGTTCAAGCGATTTGCCTGCCTCAGTCTCCCGAGTACCTTGAATTACAGGCGCCCGCCACCCTGCCCGACTAATTTTTGTATTATTAGTAGAGACGGGGTTTCACCATGTTGGCCAGGCTGGTCTCGAACTCCTGACCTCAGGCGATCTGGCAGCCTCGCCCTTCCAAAGTGCTGAGATTACAAGCATGAGCCACCGCACCTGGCCAAGAATACATTTTCCTAAAGGTAATCTCTGCCCCACTTTCCCTCCATGAGCGGTAATGAACACTTATTGAACAAGTAGTGCATCACAGGGGCTTGGCAATGCACTTTACACCAGAGGCGTGTGATCTCACATGAATGTTACAAGCCTGAAGAGGGAACCAGACTACGGAGAAGTCAAGAAATTTTCTCAAAGCCACATAGCTGCAAAATGGCTCCAAAGCTTGTAATAGTACAATGTGTTCTGTCCCCTTTATATGGATAATTGAACATTGCCCAGGAAAAGTATAGAGATGGCAGCCAACTATGATCTATCCAATCAGTTGGTTTTTATATTTCATGCTTTTAAAAACTTTTTATTATGAAAACATTCAAATATATGCAAAGAAAATACAGTATATAATGAACCACGCATGGCCTGCATAGATTTTTAAATCATCTTTTCAGCTCCTATTAATACATTAAAGACTGCTGGGATTATGCTTGAGATTGTACTGAATCTCTATTTTACTTTGGGGAGAACTGACATTTTAATATTGAGTGTTTCAATTCACAGGTATGGTATTTCTTTCCATTTATTGGAATCTTTAAGAGAAAAACTATTATTAGAAATATCTTATTCCTAGGCCAGGTGTGGTGGCTCACACCTGTAATCCCAGTACTTTGGGAGGCCAAGGCGGGCAGATCATTTGAGGTCAGGAGTTCGAGATCAGCCTGGACAACATGGTAAAACCCCGTCTCTACTAATAATACAAAAATTAGCTGGGCATGGTGGCACACGTCTATAATTCCAGCTACTTGGGAGGCTGAGGCAGGAGAATTATTTGAATCCAGGAAGCAGAGGTTGCAGTGAGCCGAGATCATGCCACTGCACTCCAGCCTGGGCAACAGAGTTAGGCTCTGTCTCAAAAAAAAAAAAGTAGATGCTGAATGAAAGATAATGGAAAGTAGAAACTCCAGTTTCCTAGTGATAACACAGGGCGGCCTCTCTCATTAACTTCTTAAAGAGAGTTGTGTGATTTGTCATAGAGAAAATCATTGGCTAGAGTGATTTGTGATTTTTTTTTTTTTTTTTTTTTTTTTTTTTTTTTTGAGACAGTCTCCCCTGTCACCCAGGCTGGAGTGCAATGGCACGATTTCAGCTCACAGCAGACGCTGCCTCCCGGGTTCAAGCAATTCTCCTCTACCAGCCTCCCGAGTAGCTGGGATTACAGATGCCCACCACCATGCCCAGCTAATTTTTGTATTTTTTAGTAGAGATAGGGTTTCACCATGTTGGCCAGGTTGGTCCTGAACTCCTGACCTCAGGCAATCCACCCACCTCGGCCTCCCAAAGTGCTGGGATTACACGTGTGAGCCACCTCGCCCAGCCTGTGATATCTTGTATAGTTTCACATGTCAATTCTTGCAACTGTACAAAGACTAAGGAAAGAGAGAATTCATTCTGAAATAGAAAAGGGAAAATCCTTATCAGAGAACAAAAAGACTATGCTTTTGGTACTTTTTATGAGATTAACATTCAGCAATGGTTAACTTCCCCATGGCCAAATTAATTAGATTAAGGAGGCATTAATGAGACACATTTTGAATGTGATCCAGATACATCTTTCCCTTTGTGAATAAAAGGTGCTTTAGGGATAACTAAACCAAATTCTAAAACTATTTTTCTCTACTGTGTAGTAGAGATGATTTGCGCTAGAAGTTTACAGGATAAAAAGTCAGCCTTTAGTAATTTAAAAAACATCTGAATTCTTGAAATGTATGAATGGAACTATTAACATATCCAGTACTCCAGCCAGGTGTGGTGGCTCACACGTGTAATCCCAGCACTCTGGGAGGCTGAAGAGGGAGAATGGTTTGAGTCCAGACTTTCAGACCAGCCTGGGCATCATGGCAAGACCTCATCTCAACAAAAAATATAAAAATATTAAAATATTTAAAAATATATAAAATATAAAAAATTGGCCAAGCGCTATGGCTCACACCTGCAATCCCAGAAGTTTGAAAGGCCAAGGCAGGTGGATCACTTGAGGTCAGGAGTTTGAGACCATCCTGGCCAACATGGGGAAACCCTGTCTCTACTAAAAATACAAAAATTAGCTGGGTGTGGTGGCTTGTGCCTGGAGGCTGAGCGAGGAGAATCGCTTGAGCCTCCCAAAGTGCTGGGAATTCAGGAGGCAGAGGTTGCAGGGAGCCGAGATCACACCACTGCACTCTAGTCTGGGCAACAGAGTGAGGCTGTCTCAATCAATCAATCAATAAAAATAAATTAGCTGGGCATGGTGGCATGTGCCTGAGGTTCCAGCTATTTGGAAGGCTGAGGTAGGAGGATCTGTTGAGCCTGGGAGGTCAAGGCTGCAGCGAGCTGTGACTGCCACTGCACTCCAGTGTCACCCAGTGCACTCTGGGTGACAGAGCGAGACCTGTCTCAAAACAAACCACAAGCCATCCAGTACTCACCAGAGGTATCCCAGCATCAATAACACACTCTACATCTTAAATATCTGGTATTTAAACAAGTGCAAGCAATTCAAATTAGAATCATTATAAAATCATGACAAATCCCACAAGGAGATAATTGTGTGTGTGAATGTGTTGGAGATGGAGGTGAGGGTCACAGGAAGAAAATTCTCTAGTTAGAGGTTTTTCAGCACTACCATCTTTTCATTTTTCCTCCAAAGATGGACTGGCCAGACAATATCTGAAAGAAACATTGCCAGGCCTGGGGAAGTGTCTGCTGCTGCCAGGACAGCATTAGAATAAACAAAAGAGGGCCGGGCCCCATGCATGCACATCTCTGGATTACTCATGCTCACTCCCAGGGCCTCTCCCTGGCGCAGCTGTGAAGTGGGCAAAATGTATCTTTAGACTCTCCTACTTCCCCTTCTGGGTCTTGGTCCTCTCTCCTGGTTCCATCCGAGCTACTCAATGCCTCGTGCTGTCCAGGGTAGCACCACACCCAGGCACCCACATTCCTCCTTGGAAGGTGACCTTGTCCCCAAAGCAAAGTTTCTTCCTCTCCCTCTCCTTCTCCCCAACCCTCCACTAAAGTTAAAGTTAAAATTCTCCTCCTCTCAGCTAACTGCCTGGGAGGAAAGCAATGTAAATGAATTCATACCAGTATGTGAGTCACTAATATTTTGTATTCCTCCCATGTGTACTGGCATTTTAAAAGTTTCTTAAGACAGGGCCAGGCACGGTGGCTCACACTTGTAATCCCAGCACTTTAGGGGGCCAAGGCAGGTGGATCATGAGGTCAAGAGATCGAGACCATCCTGGCCAACATGGTGAAACACCATCTCTACTAAAAATACAAAAATTAGCTGGGTGTGGTGGTGGGCGCCTGTAGTCCCAGCTACTCAGGAGGCTGAGACAGGAGAACTGCTTGAAGCTGGGAGGCAGAGGTGGCAGTGAGCGAGATCATGCCACTGCATTCCAGCCTGGAGACAGAGCAAGACTGTCTCAAAAACAAACAAACAAAAAGTTTGTTAAGTTAAAGGAATGTTTCCTTTAGAAGGAAAACTCAATCTGTAGGATACCCAGCAAGGAAAACTGGGGAGGCCTGAGTTTCCTCAAACCATCCAAAGGCCATGGAGCCAATAGAGTCATTCCCTAGACCAGGTCTCCTCACCCCTACTGCAGACAAGTTCATGACCCACATTGACTCTTGGGCAAAGGGCTGGTGAAAAACTGTGGCAAATGCATGGATTTTGAAAATGTATTAAAAAGTGAAATATAAATCTAAAATGTTAGATTTAATTCGAACAGTTTTCTTTTCTCAATGTCAAATAAAACAACGATTAACAAGGATATTAAATAAAACAGAATGATTAACAAGGATATTAAATAAAACAGAATGATTAACGAGGATATCAAGACCATTCAACGGAGAAAAGGACAATCTTTTCCAACAAATGGTGGTGGGAAAACTGGATATTCACATGCAAAAGAATACAACTGGAGCGTTATCTTACACCTCATATGGAAATTAACTCAAAATGGATCAAAGACTCAAGTGTAAGAGTGAAAACTATACAACTCTTGGAAGAAAACATAGGAATAGGCCGGGCACAGTGGCTCACACCTATAATCGCAGCACTTTTAGAGGCTGAGGCAGGAGGATTTCTTGAGGCCAGGAATTCAAGACCAGTCTGGGTAACGTAGGAAGATACCATCGCTACAAAAGATAAAAAGTTAGCCAGGCACAGTGGCGCACACCTGTAGTACCATCCATGTGTAGGCAGCAATTAGCAAGGTTGAATTTCCTACAGATCTCTCCTTCAGCTGCTAGCAAGTAGTCTAGAGCTAATCCATTCTGATAGATAGCATTTCTCATCTAAGTTTCTTGCGGGGCCAGAATAGTCAAGGTTCTGCCGGTTTTATTAGTGATTGTTTTTAAGATAGCTTGTAACCGTATGATTTGGTTGATCATGTAAATGGGGGTCCGGCATCCCCAAAAGCCGTCTTGTGCCTAAGTAGCAGGCATCTAATATTGTATGATTCTCTCAGGGGGCCATTTAAGGCGGGAGAATTGCTGGAGCCCGGGAGATTGAGGCTGCAATGACCCCTGATCACACCACTACCCTCCAGCCTGAGTGATAGAGCAAGATCCTATCTGGAAAAAAAAAAAAAAAGAAAGAAAGAAAGAAAATATAGGAGTAAAACTTCATGCTATTGGATTTGGCAAAAATTTATTGGATATGGCACCAATAGCATGGGCAACAAAAGAGAAAAATAGCTAAACTGAATTTCATCAAAATTTAAACCTTCTAAAGGAAACTATCAACAGAGTGAAAAGGCAACCCACAGAATGCAAGAGAATATTTACAAATTGGCTGGGCATGGTGGCTGACACCCGTAATCCCAGCAGTTTGGGAGGCTGAGGTGGGAGGATCGGTGAGCCTAGGAGTTCGAGACCATCCTGGGTAACATAGTGAGACCTCATCTCTATGGAAAAAAAAAAAAGTAAAAAAAGAAAATATTTGCAAATCATATGTGATAAAGGATTAATATCCAGAATATATAAAGAACCCCTAGGCTGGATATGGTGGCTCACACCTGTAATCGCAGCACTTTGGAGGCTGAGATGGGGGGATCACTTGAGCTCAGGAGTTTGAGACCAGCCTGGGCAATATGGTGAAACCCCGCCTCTACAAAAAATACAAAAATTAGCCCAGGTGTGGTGGCACTCACCTGTAGTCCCTGCTACTCAGGAGGCTGAGGTAGGAGGATTGTTTGAGCCCAGGAGTTGGAGACTGCAGTGAGCCAAGATTGCATTGCTACACTCCAGCCTGGGTGACAGAGTGAGATGCTATCTCAAAAATGAAGTAAAATAAAATAAAGGAAATTCTAACATATGCTACAGTGTGGATGAATCTTGAAGACATTAGGCTAAAAGAAATAAGCTAGTCACAAAAGGACAAATAATTATATTATTCCACTTATATGAGGTGCCTAGAGTAATCAAATTCTTAGAGTCAGAACCTAAATGGTGAATACCAGGAACTGGGGAGGAGAGAATGAGGGGTAACTATTTAAGGGGTATAGAGTTTCAGTTTGGGGTGACGGGAAAGTTCTGGAGATAGTGGCAAATGTGATTGTAATTAATGGCACTGAATTGTACACTCAGGGTGAAAATTGTAAATTTTATGTTTTGTATATTTTAACACACACACAAAACCCTACATGAGCTTTTAAGATAATTATCTCACCCCACAAGGTCAGGTTTATAATCTAAAATGCATTTTCAACTTTTTAATAGCTAAAACTAATACAAGGGGGATTTGATTAGTCCATTTTGACCCTAGAATATAAATCAAGACTTCCAAGTCTCTCTGGATCCAATTTAACAGCAAATTGTTTGGCTGGGCTGGTAGAAGGCCCGGAAGCTCTGGCTGACACCTGAGAATAACTGGCCCAGTGGCTGACCCTGCTGGCCCCAGCAGCACTGGTATCTACCTTTCAGAAGAGACATCACGGCCCTCGCATAGAAGCCCTGTGTTTATTACCTCCCAAGCGCAAGTCTGAGAAAGGCTTTTCCGCCTCTCAGATGAACTGCACCAGGGCCTTCACTCCCCCTTCTGCAGCGGACAATCATATTTAGTATATATGACAACAGCCTTCTCCTTCGCCAAGCTTTGGTCAGCCTCCTCTGAGCCCTCTTCTCAACAGGCCTGGACCTTGGCCCCTGTTGTTACCAGTTGAGGGTGTCTAGCCTCCTGCTGGTTTGAAAAAATTGGACAAAACGCACAAAGCAAGGAAAGAATGAAGCCACAGAAGCACAGATTTAATGAAACAAAAGCACACTCCACAGGATGGGAGCTACCTGAGCAAGGGGCTCAAGGGGGGGGTTACAGAATTCTGTGGGGTTTAAATACCCCCTAGAGGTTTCCCACTGGTTACTCGGTGTATGCATATGTAATTGAAGAGGCGGAAGTGAAGTTACAAAGTTATTTACTTGTTGTACCCCCTATGCAAATGAAGAAGGTGAAGTGAGGTTACAAAGTTATTTAGTTGGTGTACCTCCTATACAAATGAAGAGGATGTTTCCTGTCATAGCTGAAGTAGAGTTACAAAGTTATTTACTTGGTCTTAGAAAGCTGGGGTTTTTCTGTTGGATTTAGCTCTAGGAAATCCTTAGGTTCCCTGCCCCAGACCCTATTCTCCTGCCTCACTGCCCTTGCTGGGTCTCCATAAATCCTGTTTTAGCAAGAATCCTGCCGAGTCCATACAGAGAGAATCCCCACCCCTCAATATCTGATCAAGTTCCTCATCCCCCGGGACCTTTGACATGTAAGTCCTTGACCTGTCTTCAGCAAGAATCCTGTGTTATCAGTTTAGCAAGAAGCCCCCTATCCTTGATGTCTCATAATTTCTATCCACTGACTCCCTCACTCTGCTTGCTGGCCATCAAACCTCAGCTGTCTTGATTATATTCAGAGTTGAGCTCAGTCTCTCTGGTTCAAAGCTCTTACTGCAATTGTCCTGAACAGAGTCCGCCTTACTATTTTAACAAGTGTATCAGATTAGTTTTTTCTTTAACACATAGCAGGAACCTTGGAAGGCTTAAAAGTGTTGGCATTTCAAAAGCAATAGTCCCATGGGAATCATAGTTACTGTCAAAGTAACCAATAATTTATCTGATCATCTAATTGCATTCTGGTAAATAAAATCCAACAGTATTTGTCCTATGAGCCCATAGGTTCATGACCTTCTAAAAGCTAGAAAATTTAGTGGTTATATCCAAGCCCTCTTGGGAGAATAGAAAAAAAATTATTCAGGCTGGGCACAATGACTCACACCTGTAATCCCAGCACTTTGGAGGCTGAGGAAGATGGATCACCTGAGGTCAGGAGTTCGAGACCAGCCTGGCCAACATGGCCAACCTTGTCTCTGCTAAAAATACAAAAATTAGCTGGGCGTGGTGGCAGGCGCCTGTAATCCCAGCTACTCGGGAGCCTGAGACAAGACAATCACTTGAACCCAAGAGGTGGAGGTTGCAGTGAGCCGAAATTGTACCATTGCACTCCAGTCTGGCCGACACAGAGAGATTCTGTCTCAATACATACATACATTAATTAAATCAGGGATTTAAAAAACAATGCCTAAGGCTTGAAATCCTGTTGCAGGCAGTCTAAACCCTACACCCATTTACTGTCACCACCTGTCTACCCCACCCCTGACCCAGCACACTTTCAGCCCTCGCCCCCACATACGGGCACACGTGCTGCTCTTGTTAAGTGACGCACAACAGTCCTCAGTGACCCGCATTTCCTTCCCACTCTGTAGGCTCCTTAGACATGTTCCTTGGTTTCTCAGGGCCGTGGCACCTGGCAGAGTCTGCAACCCACTCCGAGAAATTGGAGGGGGCTGCCGTCACTGTCGGTGACGTGGGAGGCCATTGCTGGGACGCCACCCTGTCTGTGCTTAAAAGAGAACACACCCCGGTGGCTGGAGGGTGTCTGTCTGCATGACTCATTGGAGAAGCTGTCTCCACGGGAGGAAGTGTGGAGCAGCCTCTCTAAATTTCATTTAGGTAAATTAAGGGGTGGAAAACCACTTGAAGTAGGAAGGCAAAGGCCAGAATTTATCCCTGGACATGCAACTGCTTTCTACATTTGGCCAGTACAGATTCATTCAGATGGAAACAATTTATTCCCTTCAAACCATGAGAAAGAAGCATGCCTTTGTCCTCTGTCAAGGTGTCCAGGGACTCATGGGTGGCTCTCATTAATGAAAACAACTGTTTCGCATTCACATCACACCTAATCTCCCGTATGGTAAATAATGGAAAGTACTTTAGAAAAGTGCTTGGAAACCCCTATTTCATCAAAGATGCTTCTTGCATGTAGTATTAGCAGACCTCTCTTTGGCCCCAGGCCATTTGGGTTTCCAGGGAAGAGGCATTGATGGGATTAGGTAACTAGGTCATTTGTCTTCATTAACTTTATTACTAACTTCCTGACTCTGGTTATAGGCCCCACAATTAGTTTGTTTCTAAGTGAGAATCATATTTAGGGTTTTCAATGGCAATTGTTTTATTCATTAAGTTTTCTAAGTAACACAAAAAAGCTTTCTTTTTCACAAAAATAACATCTGCTACCTGGGGATTTCTGCCTGGTAATTAGCTAACTGGTAATCACCTAAATATGTACCCATCTCGTCAAATTTTAATATTTTTCCTGTTGTTTTTTCTTTAAAAAAAAAAAAAAAAAATACGGCCGGGCGCCGTGGCTCACGCCTGTAATCCCAGCACTTTGGGAGGCCGAGGCCAGCAGATCACGAGGTCAGGAGATCGAGACCATCCTGGCAAACACGGTGAAACCCCGTCTCTACTGAAAATACAAAAAAATTAGCCAGGCATGGTGGCGGGCGCCTGTAGTCCCAGCTTCTAGGGAGGCTGAGGCAGGAGAATGGCGTTAACCCGGGAGGTGGCGGAGCTTTTGCAGTGAGCGGAGATCCAGCCACTGCACTCCAGCCTGGGCGACAGAGCGAGACTCCGTCTCAAAAAAACAAAACAAAACAAAACAACACTAAGTTATTTTCACAGGCCAAAAGAAAATGCCTTTAGTTTTTTGTGTTTTTTTTGAATGCCTAATAATTCAGAATTCTCCTTAATCATGTTCTGTTCTGTTATCCAAAGACATATTTTCTAAAGTATGATGTGAACCATCTCTACATTCATCTGTAGCAAAAACATGCCAACACAATGAGTCAGCCAAAATGAAGATGTAATGTGATACACTAGATGACTTCCAGTTTTGGACCAAAGAGTTCCATGACAGCAATTTCAACCGGACTATAAAATATATTTCAACCAGCACATAAAAATGTATTTCAGATGCGCAACCCCTTTCCTTAGTTATCTGTATTACATCATGTGATTCTTTGTTTCCAATTAACTGTTCAATGTTATCTGTCTTTACGCATCTAATGGATTTTTTCCCCCATCAAACGTTTTCAGATGAATAGTAATTTAATCAAATGTTCCCCTCTGTTTAAAAAAAAAAAAAAAAAAAAAAGCCAGAGCTTGCTATGGGCTAAATGTAGCTTAATTATATTTAGTTGTTTATAAAATACATTAGATAAGGCTTAAGAGAACATATTTTGGAAAAGCCTGTTGCCAGTGACTTCAATGTCTTCTCATTAATTTTTGAAAAACTGAAGCCCTTAGTTTTGTCTTATGTTATGAACTAATGAGCTGAAGAACAGATCTGGTTCTAATTCCCAAGTCCAGCTCTAATTCAGAATGAGCTCTTTAGTCACTAAACTTCAGATGAAAGTCTGTCGTACCCACTGACTGTGCCCAAGGCAAAGAGGAAAACCTAGATGAGGAAAGCATAGTAGAGAACCATGGGGCCATGAGATTCATTTAGTCAGGCCTCTGTAGGGTATATGTTTCATACCGAGGATTCTGTGGAATCCTAATGAAGTTCTAGTGGGGAAATTACATCTGACATTGATTTATCCTTGACTCTGAGTTTTGTGAAAACTGCCTTTAACTGAACAATTTCCCTAGAAATTTTGCATCAAAATTGATGGCACATGGAGCCAGGCGCAGGGGAGGGAGTGGCAGGGGTGGGGGTTGGGGGGGTCACACTTGTAATCCCAGCACTTTGGGAGGCCGAGGCAGGTGGATCACCTGAGGCCAAGAGTTCGAGACCAACCTGGCCAACATGGAGAAACCCCATCTCTACTAAAAATACAAAAATTAGCTGGCCGTGGTGGTGCATGCCTGTAATTCCAGCTACTCGGGAGGCTGAGGCAGGAGAATCACTTGAACCCAGGAGGTGGAGGTTGCGGTGAGCCAAGATTGTGCCACTGCACTTCAGCCTGGGCAACAAGAGCAAAACGCCATCTCAAAAAAAAAAAAAAAGAAAAGAAAGAAAAAAAAATTGATGACACCTATGTTATACAAGGCAAGGGAAGGATGTAGAAATGTTCCAGATTAGAAAGACATGGTAACTTGATCTCATACCAAATAAAGGGGGGAAAATGCTTTATTTTTTTTTTTTTTTTTTTTTTTTTTTTTTTTTTTGAGACGGAGTCTCGCTCTGTCGCCCAGGCTGGAGTGCAGTGGCCGCATCTCGGCTCACTGCAAGCTCCGCCTCCCGGGTCTACGCCATTCTCCTGCCTCAGCCTCCCGAGTAGCTGGGACTACAGGCGCCCGCCACCTCACCCGGCTAGTTTTTTGTATTTTTTAGTAGAGACGGGGTTTCACCGTATTAGCCAGGCTGGTCTCGATCTCCTGACCTTGTGATCCGCCCGTCTCGGCCTCCCAAAGTGCTGGGATTACAGGCTTGAGCCACCGCGCCCGGCCTGGAAAATGCTTTAAAGGGTAATATTAGACTAATAGATACTATTGGAATACAGATTATGTCAATGTTAAAATTACTTTAGTTGTTAACTGTATTGGATTAGCAAGAGACTATCCCTAGTCTTAAGAAATACACACTGAAGCATTTAGAGGAAAAGAGTTGAAGTATATGCAACTGACTTTCAAATAATTCAGAAAAAGAAATATTGTAAGTTGCATACGTGAGTATGTGCACAATGATCAAGTTAATGGGTAAACTAGGTGAAGCTGGGTAGAGTATACAGGTTTTCTTTGTATTATTCTTGCAACTTTTATGTAAAAGTATTTCCCAATAAAAAGTAAAAAAATAAATCAATGACAGCTGAGTATAGTCTGCTTAGGAGGTAAGTACAGTGGTTGACTGGCTAAGTTATTTCTCCTTTAAGATCTGTCACTTTTTCAAATTGATAACCAGATAGTAGTTTCCTCAGAGGTTACTATAAAAATGATATAGCTCATTGAAATGTCTTACAGTCTTGTTATCCTTTATTGTAGATTTCTCTCTTTTTTTTTTTTTTTTTTTTTGACGGAGTCTTGCTCTGTTTCCCAGGTTGAAGTGCAGTGGCGTGATCTCAGTTCACTGCAAGCTCTGCCTCCTGGGTTCATGCCATTCTCCTGCCTCAGCCCCCTGAGTAGCTGGGACTACAAGGCACCCACCACCATACCTGGCTAATTTTTTTGTATTTTTTAGTAGAGACGGGGTTTCACCGTGTTAGCCAGGATGGTCTCGATCTCCTAATCTCATGATAAGCCTGTCTCAGCCTCCCAAAGTGCTGGGATTACAGGTGTGAGCCACCGTGCCCTGCTATTGTAGATTTCTCATACTTCTTAGCCAGGGTTCTGTAGAGAAACAGAACCAATAGGGGAGACACACACACACGCACACACACACACAAACACACACACACACACACGCACACACACACAGATTGACTTTAAGGAATTGACTCACGTGACTGTGGGGGCTGGCAAGTCTGAAAACTGAAGAGCAGACCAGCAGGCTAGAAATGCAGATAAGAGAGGCTGTTGCAGTCCAGAGGCTGAATTCCATAGGGCAGCAGGCTGGAAGCTTGGGCAGGGTTTCTGTGGGGCAGTCTTGAGAATTCCTTATACTTTAAGGAGCCTCAGTCTTTGCTCTCAAGGTTTTCAACTAATTGAATGAGGCCCACCCATAATGCAGAGGGTCATCTGCTGTACGCCCTGCCTATTGATTTAAATGTTAATCATCTAAAACATACCCTCACAGCAACATCTTGACTGGTGTTTGACCAAACAACTGGGCACTATAACTTAGCTAAGCTGACACAGAAAATTAACGATCAGACTACTGGAAACAGGGTATTCAGAGATCAGAGTGAGTTAAGCCCTTGTAGGAAAATGGCAATAAAACCTAGCATGCTCCCTGCCTTCAAGAAAAGGAAACTCTAGGGACAAGCCTCTACCATGTACACACGAAACAACTATGACAATTTAAAATGACAGAACGAAACCCTCAATGCCAAGGTGCGGAGCACAGGGATTCACAACAGGTGAGAAGGGTTGGGAAAGGGAGAGGGCTCACAGACAAACGAGTAGGCAAGATTTAAGAGAAGGCTTCGTGTTGGGCATGGGGCCATGGGTTCTTCCAGATGAGTTCAATCAACCCCTTACTCTATTCTTTTTACTTTCTCAAAGAATTAAACAAGCAAAGAAACATAACCCTCAGTAAGTAGCATTATGTTACAGGGTTTTACGCCCTCCTAAATCAGCATCCTCAGTTCATAAATCCAGCAGATTTATCATGGAGTTTCATACTATAAGGGACTACAGAATTGAGAGCCTGATTCATAATTTTCCGATTGTCTTAATTACTTAAATATGTAAAATTTTAGAAGCCTTTTGTTTGTCTTTAATAGGAATGCCATATAATTCAATTTTCTAATTCAGTATTTTTTACTCAATAGACGTTTTCAGATCTTTGAAACTTGTTATTTTATTACTTTGTCGTGGTTTTCTTAATTGAAAACTCAAGCATAATTTTAAAAGTCTAATCACTATATCTAATTACAAAAAATGCTAAGTAGTGACATTATTTAACTTAAATACAACTTTTTAAAATAATGACTCACAGATGGACAGGAAGCTGCTGTTAGAACAGCTGGAGTTGAAAGATGCTTCTGCCATTACAGAACCCCTCTTTAAAATCTCAACTTAATCTGTGTTAACTTTCCAATTGCATTTGTCAATTCAGTTTAAAAATATCAGGAAAATTTTGGAATCCTAGGCCTTTCACTGCTTTTTTTCTTTTCTTTTCTTTTTCTTTTTTTTGATCAACAATAGTTCTTCCATAAGAAAAATTAAAAAAAATATGTGCCTCTACAGAAGACAAACACCCTTTAAAATCTGGAGCAACTTCACACAAGTCAATGGGAGTATTGAGAAATCTTCTTAAATTACTTTTTCATCTACAAATAGAGAAAACCTTGCACTACCCCATGTCTTGCCCATATTAAGTATTTACTCATTCAACAATCATTTATTATATGCCTGTCTGGATTACTTTCATCACCTGACGCTGTTCTTCCTCATTTCTGTTACAGCCCCTTAAAATCAGGACTCTAGGGCGGGGCGCAATGACTCACGCCTGTAATCTCAGCACTTTGGGAAGCCAAGGCAGGAGCATCACTTGAGCTCAGGAGTTCGAGACCAGCCTGGCCAACACACTGAGAACTTCCCCCTGCCAGCCCCACACCCCATCTCTACTAAAAAAAATAATAATAATAATTGGCCGGGCACGGTGGCTCACACCTGTAATCCTAGCACTTTGGGAGGCTGAGGTGAGCGGATCACCTGAGGTCAGGAGTCCAAGACCAGCCTGGCTAACATGGTGAAACACCGTCTAATTTCAAAAATTAGCTGGGCGTGGTGACAGGCGCCTGTAATCCCAGCTACTCCAGAGGCTGAGGCAAGAGAATAGCTTGAACTCGGGAGGCAGAGGTTGCAGTGAGTAGAGATCATGCCATTGCACTCCAGCCTGGGAGATAAGAGCAAAACTCCATCTCAAAAAAAAGAAAAAAAATTAGCAGGTTATGGTGGTGTCCAACTGTGGTCTCAGTTACTTGGAAGCCTGAAGCAGAAGGCTCACTTGAGCCCAGGAGGTCAACACTTGCAGTCAGCCATGATCGTGCCAGTGCACTGCAGCCTGGGTGACAGAGTGAGACCTTGTCTCAAAAATAATAATACTACTAAAATTCAATTGCTTTCAGTGGTTCCCTATCACTGGCAAATTAAGTATTTATATGTATATACATAAAAGATAATGTGTGTTGTAAGTGTGTCCATGTGACATAAGCACTGGCTCTCCAGAGAAGGCCCCTGAGGCCTTTTCAAGGCAGGATAGTATAGCATTTAGATGCACAGACTATGGAGTTTGAATACCTGAGTTCAAATCTCAAATGTATATCCCACCACACCCTCCTGCATCAGCTCCCCTGACAGATTCTGCCTCCCAGGCTTTCTGAACTGCTTGTCTTTCTCTGAGTAAGCTATGTGAACACGTTTGTGCCCTGGCCCTCGGCTCTGCATGCCTCTTACTCGATATTTTTCCTCTAACTCTTAGTGGTCCTTCTTTGAGCACCTCCCCAGAACCTCTAAGCTCCTCCCCAGAACCTCTTAGGCTGTGGCGAGCACCAGGGCTCCCTCAAGCCAAGCACTTGTCACAGAGCTGCTTTTCTCCCCATCTAGATCAGGAGGACAGGTGGCACTCCCTCCCGTAAGTGTTCCCTCCTTGGGCAGGTCTCCCCTGGCATTTCCAGACAGAACCAGGGGCTCCTTCCCAGGTAATCTCTTGGAACCTCGAGCATATTTCTGTGTGTGTAACAAGACTCTGTAGTTATCTCTGTCTCCTATTGACACTGAGAGGGACTTTGTCTTATTCCACTTAGTAGCTTCAAGCACAAACATAATTCTCAGAACACAGTGGGTGTCTGTGTTCAAACAGATAATCTGTTGAACAAATGGATACATATCTACAACATCTAAGAATATTTTTAAAATATAGAAGAGGAATCACAGAAAAATCAACCAAAACGTCAAGTAAATTGTAGATTTCCCTAGGCCAAAGAAGTTACACTATATTTACCTGAGGTGCCCAGAATTCTGTTTTCTCATAATCTGCTTTTGTCTTCATCTCTAATTAAGCTACATTTAAAATGATAAACTGGTAAGTTTATCATTTCACTATGTTTATAAACTGTGAGTAGCTCTAAGAACTTTGAGAGAAAATAAAACCTATTCATTGTTTACAATTTACAAGGCTAAGGCATAGAAAATTTCCCCTTTATTTAACACACTTTTACAATATCTTGTTTAAAGGTGAATAGTGAAAGGCATTCACTATTAATGCCTTTAAATATAGTTACAAAACAAAGCACCCAGAGATAAACATAAGAAGTTTGCCTATAAACACACTGATGGCCAAAAATGGAATACAACTCAGACCAAAGAAATCATTTTAAAAACAGCCAAGAAGGAAATCTTAACTTGAAATCTATTCTTCAACAGCTACTCAAACATAATAGGCAAACTATATGACGACTTTGTGATTTACCATCAAAGCATGGTATGTTGATAATACTGGAATGAACAGAGACGTAAAGATAGATGCTCATGGTGTTAAAAGTAAATGCCCTTGGCTGCTGTCTGAGGCACTGTCACAGTCTACTATTTCTTAAATCTGATTTTGGTTGTTTTGTTTTTTGTTTTTGAGACAGTGTCTCGCTCTGTCGCCCAGCCTGGAGTGCAGTGGCACAATCTTGGCTCACTGCAACCTCTGCCTCCCGGGTTCAAGCAATTCTCCTGCCTCAGCCTCCTGAGTAGCTGGGACTACAGGCGCACACCACCATACCTGGTTAATTTTTTGTATTTTTAGTAGAGACAGGTTTCACCATGTTAGCCAGGATGGTCTCGATCCCCTGACCTCGTGATCTGCCCACCTCAGCCTCCCAAAGTGCTGGAATTACAGGCGTCAGCTAACGCTCCTGGCCTTAAATCTGTTTTTATAAAATCTCATGGTAGCCTCACCAGCGTTTTTGTTTGAACTTCATCCTCTCTACACTATGAATATTCCTGTTCTCCTTGGGTTGGATTTTCTCCACTTTTTGAAGAATGTCTTTATAATCTGCAGTAGCCTTCAAGAGCCAAAGTTAAATATAGTAATGTTGGACTAGCAGGCCATGTGGTAGGTATTTCTATCTAGATGAAGAACCCTGTCTTGTGTCCCCTCAAATCACATCACGTAGGTAGCCATCTGTGTACTCTATCTCAAAAGGTAGGCCCCGGATAGGGAGGAATAGGGAGACAATGCAGGAATTTAGACACTAGAGTTTCACTAACAATTCCCTATACATGACTGCTGCACCCATCCAGAGGTGTTTATGACTGATACAAGACATTATTTTAGGGGTTCAGCAGCAGTTTCTCTGCCCCTAGATCTAACACTTAAGCAGTGTTTTCTCTGAGTAACTGTGTTAGTCTTTGGCTGCTAACACAAAACACCATCAACTGGGTGGCTAATAAACAACAAGCATTGATTTCTCACAGTTCTGAAGGCTGAGAAGTCTGAGATCAAGGTGCTGGCAGATTCAGTGTCTGCTGAGGGCCTGCTTTCTGGTTCATAGATGGCATTTTCTAGTTGTGGCCTCATGGTGGAAAGAGTAAATGAGTTCTCTGTGTCTCTTTTATGAGGGCACTAATCCCATTAAAAGGGCAGCACTTTCATGACCTAATCACCTCCCAAATGTCCCACCTCCTAAACCTTGGGGATTAAGTTTTCAACATGTGAATATAGGTGGGGTGGGGCACAAACATTCAGATCCTATCACTAAAAAAACAGAAGCAAACAGTGGCTTCTAAACTGATGGGATCTGGGTGCAAGCTTGTAAGACAAGGGCCCAGGCGGTTCCTGTTGTAGACATCGTCATGAAGGGACACAGCAGAAAAGCATTTCAGAATCGGAAGAGATTTTTTTTTTTTTTTTTTTTTGACAGGGTCTCACTCTCTCACCCAGGCTAGAGTGCAGTGGCATGATGATGGCTCACTGCAGCCTCAATCTCCAGGGCTCAAGCAATCCTCCCACCTCAGTCTCCTGAGTAGCTGTGGCTATGGAGGCAATGCTACCACACCCGGCTAATTTTTAAATGTTTTGTAGTGATGGGGTTTCACTCTGTTGCCTAGGTTGGTTTCAAACTCCTGGCCTTAAGCAGTCCTTCCACTTTGGCCTCCTAAAGTGCTGGGATTACAGGCGTGAGCCACCATGCCTGGCCAGAAGGGATCTTAAACATATGGAAGTCATGTGACCCAGATTTTCCACTGCAAGCACAATTCCAAATATTCCTCCCCTCCATCAGACCATGAGTCACAGGTCACCTGGGCTACCATCTTAATTTAATTTTCCTATTATTTTTTGAGATGGAGTCTCACTCTGTCACCCAGGCTAGAGTGCAGAGTGCAATGGCACGATCTCAGCTCACTGCAACCTCTGCCTCCCAGGTTCAAGTGATTCTCCTGCCTCAGCCTCCCGAGTAGCTGGGGCTACAGGCGTACACCACCATGCCCAGCTAATTTTTGTTTTTTCTTTGTATGTTTGTTTTTGAGACGGAGTCTCCGTCTGTCACCCAGGCTGGAGTGCAGTGGCGTGATCTCAGCTCACTGCCACCTCTGTCGCTCGGGTTCAAGCAATTCTCCTGCCTCAGCCTCCCGAGTAGCTGGGATTACAGGTGCCTGTCACCATACCTGGCTAATTTTTTGGGTTTTGTTTTGTTTTGTTTTGTTTTTAGTAGAGATGGAGTTTCACTCCCTTGGCCAGGCTGGTCTTGAACTCCTGACCTCATGATCCACCCGCCTTGGCCTCCCAAAGTGCTGGGATTACAGACGTGAGCCACTGTGCCCGGCCAATTTTTGTATTTTTAGTGGAGACAGGGTTTCACCATGTTGGCCAGGTCTTGAACTTCTGACCTCAAGTGATCCATCCGCCTCAGCCTCCGAAAGTGCTGAGATTACAGGCATGAGCCACTGCGCCCAGTCCCATCTTAATTTTATAGGCAAATAAACTGAGCATAAATAATTTGCCACTGTGGAAATGCGGATGGTGAACGAAAAATAAATTAAAACAAAAATTAAAAAAAAAAATGGTCAAATATCACACAAGTGGTTAGTGGCAGATGGAAATGCTCAACTGTTACTTCCTAACTGTCCTTCTAACCAATCTCCAGGACACATGTGAAGGTCTCTTGCTGTGTAATTCTAGACTTTTTCACTACTTACACTGAATATGCCTTTTATGATTTTCATCATTAAGAAGACAATCTGAATTTTAAAAGGAAGTTTCAGATGAACCAATATTTTCTCCTCCAAAAATGAATGAATGTTTTCAGTATTGAGAGCTAGCAACAGTCTATTTTAAGTTGAGAGCCTTTTTAGTCACTGGTTTTAGGATAAACTAAGGAGAAGCTCACAAGACATCTGAATGTGTGAGTTTGACATTAGAACGCTTGATGAGTTATAATGCATACAATTAAGTTGTAATAATGGAGTCAATAAAAAAATCATAAAACAAGGCCAGGCACAGTGACTCATGCACTTAGGGAGGCCAAGGCAGGTGGGTTGCTTGAGCCCAGGAGTTTGAGACCAGCATGGGCAACATGGCAAAACCCCGTCTCTACAAAAATTAGCTGGGCACGGCAGCACTCACCTGTATTCCCAGCTACTGGGGAGGCTGAAGTGAGAAGATCGCTTGAACCGGGGAGACTATGGCTGCAGTGAGCTGAGATCGCACCACTGCACTCCAGCCTGGGCGACAGAGTAAGACCCTGTCTCAGGAAAAAAAAAAAAAAAAAAAAAAATCCATAGAATAAAATGAATAAGGGAGAGGGAAAACCCTGAAGAAGAAAAGTGGATAATATATATATATGTTCAGGGAGATTTGTTTAGACATGATTATTCACTGCTGTCTAAAATAAACTTTAGATTTTAGAGTTTCAAAGTTTTCTCAATCATAATCAAACAGTGAAAAGGGAAAGCCAGTGAGACACAATGATTCTGACTCTAGGAAATGAAGCTACATGTAGCATATCCTCCTCATTCTCACTGCCAGTCTAAGGGAGGAGAATGGGAAAGCTGAAACTCTCTCAGCCTCAGATATCAATGTCAAGTTTCAGAATGACAGGTTTCAAAATCACTTCAAAGGCTACTTATTTCATTTTGAAAATAACATATTTTCTGTCTATAGAAGTACTATTTATACTTCATAGAAAACTTGAAAAATAGAGGAAAGTTGAAAGAATAACTCATACTCTTCATATTTAGATAACCTTTGTTAATATTTGAATGTTTTTCATTCTTTTTCTCCAAATACTATAATATTTTTATAAAGCTAATACCATGTTAATAGATTTTAGTCTCCTCTCTAATTTAGGATAGTATTATTAATATTTTCTTTATGTCATTTAGAATTATTTGCAAAAAGTTTGTAAATGGCTGTGAGATAGCATAACCATATCCTAATTTATGTAATGATTTTCTTATTTACAAGTACCATATGTAATGATGTAGTCAATATCTTTGCACATAAGTTGTCCATATTTCTGTTTATTTCCTACAGAAAGCAAACTAGAAGTTGGACCACTAGGTCAGCGTCTGAACAATTTAAGGTTCTTGATAACATCTGTCAGATTCACTTTCAGAATAATGTACTAATTTATGCTCCTACTGCCTGAGGGTGACATGCCTGTCTCACCACTCACTCAGCGTCTCTGAAATATGATCACTTTATGGACTTTTTTGCTCATCTGAAAGGGACAAGGGGATACCATGTTGCTATTTTAGTTTTTAATTCTTAGTGAGTTTAAATATATTTTCATGTAATTATTACCAATTTATATTTTCTTTTCAGCAAGTTATCTGTGTTCTTTAACCATTGGGAGTTCTTTGATATAGTAATTGAGATGTACACATAATGATAGTCTATTATCTGTCATTACTATCTATTTTCATCTTAATTTGGAGAATCATTTTCTTTTAGAACTTTCTTTTTTTTTTTTGAGACAGTGTCTTGCTCTGTTGCCCAGGCTGGAGTGCAGTGGCGCGATCTCGGCTGACTGCAAGCTCCGCCTTCTGTGTTTACGCCATTCTCCTGCCTCAGCCTCGCGAGTAGCTGGGACTACAGGCGCCCACCCCACACCCAGCTAATTTTTTTTGTTTTTTTAGTAGAGACGGGGTTTCACCGTGTTAGCCGGGATGGTCTCGATCTCCTTACCTCCTGATCCGCCCACCTCAGCCTCCCAAAGTGCTGGGATTACAGGGGTGAGCCACCGTGCCTGGCCTCTTTTAGAACTTTATAAGAAAAAAAATTTTTTTTTTTTTTTTTTTTGAGGTGGAGTCTCGCTCTGTCACCCAGGCTGGAGTGCAGTGGTGTGATCTCGGCTCACTGCAAGCTCCGCCTCCCGCGTTCACGCCATTCTCCTGCCTCAGCCTCCCTAGAAGCTGGGACTACAGGCACCCGCCACCATGCCTGGCTAATTTTTTGTATTTTTAATAAAGACAGGGTTTCACCGTGGTCTCGATCTCCTGACCTTGTGATCTGCCTGCCTCGGCCTCCCAAAGTGCTGGGATTACAGGCGTGAGCCACCGCGCCTGGCAGAAAATTTCATAAATCAATAAAATAAAAATTTAAACTTGTCACAATTGTATAATACTGTTGCAATAACTTTGGAATAACAATACTTTCTGTAAAATGATTCGTACATTAAACACTTCAACTAAAACAGGCTTTAGTCCTGGCTCTGCCTCAAACCAGAATTTTTATCTTGAAACAAAATTTCAATGAATCTTAGTTTATCTGTAAAATAAGATGGTTAATCTTTGAGTCCGTCCAATTTAAAAACTAGGCAACTTGTGCTTACAAAACACAATACACAGCACCATCTAGAGGTGGAAAGGAATACTTTTGTGCATTTTTCGTGTATTAAAAAATGATTTTTTAGCCTTAAAAGCACAATATTAAGTCAATATATTTTATACCTGCAGAAAGTGCCTGGGTAAATGTATGAGAATTGTAATAGGTCTATCACATCGGATAAAACTTTTAGAATGAATGTCATAGTTGTCAGGCCTCTGAACCCAAGCTAAGCCATCATATTCCCTGTGACCTACACATATACACCCAGATGGCCTGAAGCAACTGAAGATCCACAAAAGAAGTGAAAATAGCTTTAACTGATGACATTCCACCATTGTAATTTGTTTCTGCCCCACCCTAACTGGTCAATGTACTTCGTAATCTCCTCTACCCTTAAGAAGGTTCTTTGTAATTCTCCCCACCCTTGAGAATGTACCTTAAGAGATCCGCCCCCTGCCTGCAAAACATTGCTCCTAACTCCACCATCTATCCCCAAACCTGTAAGAACTAATGATAATCCCACCACTCTTTGCTGACTCTCTTTTCGGACTCAGCCCGCCTGCCAGGTGAAATAAACAGCCTTGTTGCTCACACAAAGCTGTTTGGTAGTCTCTTCACATGGACGCGAGTGACATTTGGGGCCAAAGACCCGGGTCAGAGGGACTCCTTCAGGAAACCAGTCCCCTGTCCTCACCCTCACTCCGTGAAGAGATCCTCCAGCCCTCGGGTCCTCAGACCCACCAGCCCAAGGAACATCTCACCAATTTTAAATCGGGTAAGCAGTATTTTCACTCTCTTCTCCAGCCTCTCTCGCTACCCTTCAATCTCCCTCTCTCGCTACCCTTCAATCTCCCTGTCCTTCCAATTCCAGTTCTTTTTCCTCTCTAGTAGAGACAAAGGAGACACATTTTATCCGTGGACCCAAAACTCTGGCACCAGTCACAGACTCAGGAAGACAGTCTTCACCTGGTGTTTAATCACTGCACAGACACCTGCCTAATTATTCACCCACATTCCATTTATTGGTGTCTGATCACCGCAGGGACGCCTGCCTTGGTCATTCACCCACATTCCCTTGGTGGCAAGTCAATTGCGGGGACGTCTGCTTTGGCTGCTCACCCACATTGCAGCCCAGGGCTGCTCCCCACCCCCCTTCTCTGTGTTTCTACCCTTCTCTTTAAACTTGCCTCCTTCACTATGGGCAACCTTCCACCCTTCATTCCTCCTTCTCCCTTAGCCTGTGTTCTCAAGAACTTAAAACCTCTTCAACTCTCGCCTGACCTAAAATCTAAGCGTCTTATTTTCTTCAGCAACACTGCTTGGTCCCAGTACAAACTTGACAATGGTTCTCAATGGCCAGAAACCGACACTTTTGATTTCTCCATCCTACGAGACCTAGATAATTTTTGTCGAAAAATGGGCAAATGGTCTGAGGTGCCTTACGTCCAGGCATTTTTCACACTTCGTTCCCTCCCTAGTCTCTGTTCCCAGTGCAACTCGTCCCAAATCCTCCTTCTTTCCCCCCTGCCTGTCCCTTCAGTCCCAACCCCAAGCTTCGCTTGAGTCTACTAACCCATCTGACCTCTCACCTCCTCCCCAGACTGCTCCTCCTCAGGTCACTCCCCACCAGGCTGAATAAGGCTCCAACTCTTCTTCAACCTCTGCTCCCCCACCCTATAACCCTTCTATTACCTCCCCTCCCTACACCCGGTCTGTTTTACAGTTTCATTCTGCAACTAGCTTTCCCCTACCTCCCCAATAATTTCCTCTTAGAGAGGTGGCCGGAGCTGAAGGCACAGTCAGGGTACATGTGCCTTTTTCTCTCTCAGACCTTTCCCAAATCAGCCAATGTTTAGGCTCTTTCTCATCAGACCCCACTTAAATATATACAGGAATTCTGATATCTAACTCTGTCCTACCTGGAGTGACTAAATGTCTAAACTCTGTTTAACCTGGAGTGACTTAAATGTCATCCTAACTTCTACCCTCTCCCCAGATGACCGGGAAGGAGTTTTTCTCTAGCCCAATCTCACACTGATAACCGCCGGCTTCGTGAGTCAGACCTCCAGGAAGGCATTAGAGCAGTTCCCCGAGAAGATCCCCAATGGAACCATCAGGCAGATTCCCCAGTCATAGCTAGGCAAGATTACATGGTTTCCTGCCTGGTTGAAGGGTTTAAAAAGGCAGCTTACAAAGCTGTTAATTATGACAAACTTAAAGAAACTACCCAAGGTAAAGATGAAAACCCAGTTCATGGCCTGTGTAGCAGCAACCCTTAGACGCTTTACCGCCCTAGACCCAGAGGGGCCAGAAGGCCGCCTTATTTTTTTTTTTTTTTTTTTTTTTTTTTTTTTTTTTGAGACGGAGTCTCGCTGTGTCTCCCAGGCTGGAGTGCAGTGGCGTGATCTCGGCTCACTGCAAGCTCCGCCTCCCGGGTTCACGCCATTCTCCCGCCTCAGCCTCCCAAGTAGCTGAGACTACAGGCGCCCGCCACCACGCCCGGCTAGTTTTTTGTATTTTTAGTAGAGACGGGGTTTCTCCGTGTTAGCCAGAATAGTCTCGATCTCCTGACCTCGTGATCCACCCGCCTCGGCCTCCCAAAGTGCTGGGATTACAGGCTTGAGCCACCGCGCCCGGCCGGCCGCCTTATTCTTAATATGCATTTTATCACCCAGTCAGCTCCTGACATTAGAAAAAAGCTTCAAAAATTGGAATTCAGCCCTCAAACCCCATAACAGGAATTAATCAACCTTGCCTTCAAGGTGTACAAAAATAGAGAGGAGGTAGCCAGACAGCAACACATTTCTGAGTTACAGCTACTTGCCTCCACTGTAAGACAACCCACAACCACGTCTCCAGCATACAAAACTTCAGAACATCCAAGCCACAGCTCCCAGGGGCTCCTTCAAAACATCCTCATGGACCTTGCTTCAAATGCCAAAAGCCTGGCCACTGGACCTCAGAATGCCTGCAGCCTGGGATTCCTCCTAAGCCATGCCCTGTCTGTGCAGGCCCCCACTGGAGGTCGGACTGTCTGACTCACATCGCCACTGCTCCTAAAACCCCTGGAGCCCAAACCCAACGTTCCTTGGCCAACTCCTTCCCAGATCTCCTCGGCTTAGCAGCTGAAGACTGACACGGCCCAATCGCCTCGGAAGCCCCCGGACCATCACGGACACCGAGCTTCAGGTAACTCTTACAGTGAAGGGTAAGTCTGTCTCCTGTTTAATCAATACGGGGGCTACCCACTCCACATTACCTTCTTTTCAAGGGCCTGTTTCCCTGCCCCATAACTGTTGTGGGTATTAATGGCCAAGCTTCAAAACCCCTTAAAACTCACCCACTCTGGTGCCAACTTGGACAACATTCTTTTATGCACCCTTTTTTAGTTATCCTCACCTGCCCAGTTCCCTTATTAGGCTGAGATATGTTAACCAAATTATCTGCTTCCCTGATTATTCCTGGACTACAGCCACATCTCATTGCCACCCTTCTTCCCAACCCAGAGCCTCCTTTGCACCTTTCTCTCGTATTCCCCTACCTTAATCCACAAGTATGGGACACCTCCACTCCCTCCTTGGCAACCGATCACCTGCCCATTACTATCCCATTAAAACCTAATCACCCTTACCCCACTCAACGCCAGTATCCCATCCCACAACAGGCTTTTATCACTCGCCTGCTACAGCATGGGTTTCTAAAAACCTATAAACTCTCCTTACAATTCCCCCATTTTACCTGTCCAAAAACCAGACAAGTATTACAGGTTAGTTCAGGATCTGCACCTTATCAACCAAATTGTTTTGCCTATCCACCCTGTGGTGCCCAACCCATAGACTCTTTTGTCCTCAATACCTTCCTCCACAACTCACTATTCCGTTCTTGATCTTAAAGATGCTTTTTTCACTATTCCCCTACACCCCTCGTTCCAGCCTCTATTTGCTTTTACCTGGACTGACCTTGACACCCATCAGTCCCAGCAGTTTACCTGGGCTGTACTACGACAAGGCTTCAGGTTAGCCCTCATTACTTCAGCCAAGCTCTTTCTCATGATTTACTTTCTTCCCCCCCTCCACTTCTCGCCTTATTCAATATATTGATGACCTTCTACTTTGTAGCCCCTCCTTTGAATCTTCTCAACAAGACACCCTCCTGCTCCTTCAACGTTTATTCTCCAAGGGATGTTGGGTATCCCCCTCCAAAGCTCAAATTTCTTCTCCATCTGTTACCTACCTCGGCATAATTCTTCATAAAAACACACGTGATCTCCCTGCCAATCATGTCCGACTGATCTCTCAAACCCCAGCCTCTTCTACAAAACAACAACTCCTTTCCTTCCTGGGCATGGTTGGATACTTTCGCCTTTGGATACCTGGTTTTGCCATCCTAACAAAACCATTATATAAACTCACAAAAGGAAACCTAGCTGACCCCATAGATCCTAAATCCTTTCCCCACTCCTCTTTCCATTCCTTGAAGACAGCTTTAGAGACTGCGCCCACGCTAGCTCTCCCTGACTCATCCCAGCCCTTTTCATTACACACAGCCAAAGTGCAGGGCTGTGCAGTTGGAATTCTTACACAAGGACTGGGACTGCGCCCTGTAGCCTTTTTGTCCGAACAACTTGACCTTACTGTTTTAGGCTGGCCATCATGTCTCTGTGCAGTGGCCACCGCCACCCTAATACTTTTAGAGGCCCTCAAAATTGCAAACTATGCTCAACTCACTCTCTACAGTTCTCATAACTTCCAAAATCTATTTTCTTCCTCACACCTGACACATATACTTTCTGTTCCCTGGCTTCTTCAGCTGTACTCACTCTTCATTGAGTCTCCCACAGTTACCATTTTTCCTGGCCCGGACTTCAATCCAGCCTCCCACATTATTCCTGATACCACACCTGACCCCCATGACTGTATCTCTCTGATACACCTGGCATTCACTCCATTTCCCCATATTTCCTTCTTTCCTGTTCCTCACCCTGATTACACCTGGTTTATTGATGGCAGTTCCACCAGGTCTAATAGCCACATACCAGCAAAGGCAGGCTATGCTATAGTATCTTCCATGTCTATCATTGAGGCTACCACTCTGCTCCCCTCCACTACCTCTCAGCAAGCTGAACTCATTGCCTTAACTCGAGCCCTCACTCTTGCGAAGAAATTAAGCATCAATATTTACACTGACTCTAAATATGCCTTCCATATCCTGCACCACCATGCTGTTATATGGGCTGAAAGAGGTTTCCTCACTACGCAAGGGTCCTCCATCATTAATGCCTCTTTAATAAAAACTCTTCTCAAGGCCACTTTACTTCCAAAGGAAGCGGGAGTCATACACTACAAGGGCCACCAAAAGGCATCAGATCCCATCGCTCAGGGCAACGCTTATGCTGATAAAGTAGCCAAAGCAGCAGCTAGCATTCCAACTTCTGCCCCTCACGGCCAGTTTTTCTCCTTCTCATCGGTCACTCCCACCTACTCTCCCACTGAAACTTCCACCTATCAGTCTCTTCCCACAGAAGGAAAATGATTATTGGAGCAAGGAAAATATCTCCTTCCGGACTTACAGACCCATTCTATTCTATCATCATTTCATAACCTCTTCCATGTAGGTTACAAGCCACTAGCCCGCCTCTTAGAACCTCTCATTTCCTTTCCATCATGGAAATCTGTCCTCAAGGAAATCACTTCTCAGTGTTCCATCTGCTATTCTACTACCCTCAGGGATCGTTCTGGCCCCCTCCCTTCCCTACACACCAAGCTCGGGGATTTGCCCCTTCCCAGGGCTGGCAAATTGACTTTACTCACATGCCTTGAGTCAGGAAACTAAAATACCTCTTGGTCTGGGTAAACACTTTCACTAGATGGGTAGAGGCCTGTCCCATAGGGTCTGAGAAGGCCACTGTGGTCATTTCTTCCCTTTTGTCAGATATAATTCCTCAGTTTGGCCTTCCCACCTCTATACAGTCTGATAATGGACTGGCCTTTACTAGTCAAATCACCTAAGCAGTTTCTCAGGCTCTTGGTATTCAGTGGAACCTTCATACCCCTTACCGTCTTCAATCTTCAGGAAAGGTAGAACAGACTAATGGTCTTTTAAAGACACACCTCACCAAGCTCAGCCTCCAACTTAAAAAGAATTGGACAGTACTTTTACCTCTTGCCCTTCTCAGAATTAGAGCCTGTTCTCGAGATGCTACAGGGTACAGTCCATGTGAACTTTTATATGGACGTACTTTCTTGCTTGGCCCCAACCTCGTCCCAGACACCAGCCCTCTAGGCAACTATCTTCCAGTCTTCCAGCAGGCTAGCCAGGAAATTCGCCAGGCTGCTAATCTTCTCTTGCCTACTCCAGATTCCTAGCCATATGAAGACACCCTAGCTGGACGATCAGTTCTTGTTAAGAATCTGATCCCTCAAACTCTACAACCTCAATGGACCGGACCCTACTTAGTCATCTCTAGTACCCCAACTGCTGTCCGCCTACAGGACCCTCCCCATTGGGTTCACCGTTCCAGAATAAAGCTGTGTCCATCAGACAGACAGCCCAATATCTCCTCTTCCTCCTGGAAGTCACAAGTACTCTCCCCTACTTCCCTTAAACTCACTCGCATTTCTGAAGAACAATAATAAACCTTATGAGCCTAATACATACCTTCATTCTATTAGGTCTATTCGTCCTTACCCTACTCTTTGCAACAGGGCTTTACACAGTCACCCCACTACTTGGACTGTGTCCCCAAAATTTGTTATCCCTACTATATTCTGTCTAGTCATGCTCCTATTCACCATTCTCAACTACTCATAAATGACCTGCTCTTGTTTATGCTGCCGGTTTACACTGTTTCTCCAAGACATCACCGCTGATATCTCCTGGTGGTATTCCCAAACCACCACTCTTGACTCCCTCTTGGAGTGGATAGATGATCTTTGCTGACAGGGCACCCTCTAATACTTCCACCCTGATGAAGTCCTATTCTTTACTTTTATACTCACTCTTATTCTCATTCCCATTCTTATGCCACTCTACCTCTCCCTAGTTACTTCCAGCATACTATCAATCTCACCCACTCTCTCCTCACTGCCTCCAATCCTTCTCTAGCATAGAATTGTTGGCTATATGTTTCCCTTTCTTCCTGCTCTTACACAGCCATCCCTGCTCTACAGGCCAACTGGGCTACTCTCCCATCTCCCCTGCACCTCAGAACCTCTAATAGCCCTCATCTTTACCCACCTGAGGAACTTCTTTACTTTCTAGACAGATTTGGTGAGAACACCCCAGGCATTTCACACCAACAAGCTGCCACACTTCGCATCTACCTACGGCACCTTTCTCCTTTAGTCAATTCCACCCCCCCAATATTTGGACCCCTAACCACACAAACAACTATCCCTGTTGCCGTTCCTTTATGCATCTCCTGACAACAGCCTACTGGAATTCCTTTAGGCAACCTTCTATTGTCCAAATGTTCCTTTGCTCTTTATCTCCAGAACCCAGTCACATATATTACCGAACAGATGGGAGCATTCCAACTTCACATTACTGATATGCCCTCTATCATTACTGACAAACTAAAAAACATTGGCAGTCACTACTGGTTAGGAGGACACCTACCCTGCATCTCACTCCATCCTTGGCAACCCTCCCCCTGCTCGTCTGAATCTCCTCCTGGCCCCTCCTCTTGCTTGCTTATCCCCAGCCCCATGAATAGCAGTGCAAGGTTATTTGTAGACACTATGCGCTTTCTCATACACCATGAGAACTGAACCTCTCCCTCTGCGCAGTTGCACCATCCATCCCCATTACAACCTCTAATGGCTGCTGCCCTTGCTGGAGCTCTAGGATTTTGGGTACAGGACTCCTCTTTCAATACACCTTCTCACTTTACATTTCCAGTTCTGCCTGACACAAGGTCTCTTCTTTTTATGTGTCTCTTCCACCTACATGTACCTACCTGCCAACTGGATGGGCACATGTACTCTAGTCTTCCTTACCCCCAGAATCCAGTTTGCAGATGGGAACAAACAACTGCCTGTCCCCCTCAAGACACCAACACGACAAAAAGAGTCATCCCACTAATCCCTTTACTTGTGGGTCTAGGACTTTCTGCCTCCACTGTTGCACTTGGAAGTGGAATAGCAGGCATCTCAACCTCTGTCACAACATTCCGCAGCCTCTCTAATGACTTCTGTGCTAGCGTTACAGATACATCACAAACTTTAACTGTCCTCCAAGCCCAGGTTGACTCTTTAGCTGCAGTTGTCCTCCAGAACCGCTGAGGCCTCGATTTACTCACTGCTGAAAAAGGAGGACTCTGTATATTTTTAAATGAAGAGTGTTGTTTTTACCTAAATCAATCTGGTCTGGTAAATGACAACATAAAAAAAACTCAAGGATAGAGCCCAAAAACTCACCAACCAAGCAAACAATAACGTTGAACCCCCTTGGACACTCTCTAATTGGACGTCCTGGGTACTCCCAATTCTTAGTCCTTGAATACCTATTTTTCTCTTTCTTTTATTTGGACCTTGTGTCTTTCGTTTAGTTTCTCAATTCATACAAAACCGCATCCAGGCCATCACCAATAATTCTATATGACAAATGCTCCTTCTAACAACCCCACAATATCACCCCTTACCTGAAAATCTTTCTTCAGTTGAACCTCTCCCACTGTAGGTTCCGACGCCACCCCAATCCCGCTCGAAGCAGCCCTGAGAAACATCGCCCATGATCTCACCATACCACCCCAAAATTTTTCGCCACTCCAACACTTCACCACCATTTTGTTTTGCTTTTTTTTTTTTTTTTTTTTTTGAGACGGAGTCTCGCTGTGTCGCCCAGGCTGGAGTGGCCGGATCTCAGCTCACTGCAAGCTCTGCCTCCCGGGTTTTTACGCCATTCTCCTGCCTTAGCCTCCCGAGTAGCCGGGACTACAGGCGCCCGCCACCTCGCCCGGCTAGTTTTTTGTATTTTTTAGTAGAGACGGGGTTTCACCGTGTTAGCCAGGATGGTCTCGAACTCCTGACCTCGTGATCCGCCCGTCTCGCCCTCCCAAAGTGCTGGGATTACAGGCTTGAGCCACCGCGCCCGGCCTAGCTTTTCTTATTAATATAAGAAGACAGGAATGTCAGGCCTCTGAGCCCAAGCTAAGCCATCATATTCCCTGTGACCTGCACTTATACATCCAGATATCCTGAAGTAACTGAAGATCCACAAAAGAAGTGAAAATAGCCTTAACTGATAACATTCCACCATTGTGATTTGTTTCTGCCCCACCCTAACTGATCAATATACTTTGTAATCTCCCCCACCCTTAAGAAGGTTCTTTGTAATCTCCCCCACCCTTAAGTAGGTTCTTTGTAATTCTCCCCACCTTTGAGAATGTACTTTGTGAGATCCACCCTCTGCCTGCAAAACATTGCTCCTAACTCCACCGCCTATCCCAAAACCTATAAGAACTAATGATAATCCCACCACCCTTTGCTCTCTTTTCGGACTTGGCCAGGCTGCCAGGTGAAATAAACAGCCTTGTTTCTCACACAAAGCCGGTTTGGTGGTCTCTTCACACGGACGCACGTGACAATAGTAGTTGTAAGAATTCTTAGCTCCTATATGAATCTAGGTCATGTTCTTTCCCCTATCATGACTTTTTCTTTTTTCTTTTTTTTTTTTTTGTGACAGAGTTTCACTTTTTTTTTTTTTTTTTGAGATGGAGTCTCGCTGTGTCGTCCAGGCTGGAGTGCAGTGGCACAATCTTGGCTCACTGCAAGCTCTGCCTCCTGGGTTCATGCCATTCTCCTGTGTCAGCCTCTCAAGTAGCTGAGACCACAGGCACCCGCCACCACGCCCGGCTAAGTTTTTGTATTTTTAGTAGAGACAGGGTTTCACCATGTTAGCCAGGATGGTCTTGATCTCCTGACCTCATGATCCGCCCACCTTGGCCTCCCAAAGTGTTAGGATTACAGGCGTGAGCCACCACACCTGGCCTTGAGACAGAGTTTCACTCTTGTTGCCCAGGCTGGAGTGCAATGGTGTGGTCTCGGCTCACTGCAACCTCTGCCTCCCGGGTACAAGTGATTCTCCTACAGGTGCCTGTCACCATGCCCAACTAATTTTTGTATTTTTAGTAGAGACAGGATTTCACCATGTTGGCCAAGCTGGTCTCGAACTCCTGACCTCAGGTGATCCACCCGTCTTGGCCTCCCAAAGTGCTGGGATTACAGGTATGAGCCACTGTGCCCAGCCTATCATGACGTTTTAGGGGATCAACTACTCTTTTTGGCATTCCTTAAGAAAATCAGTAACACTCTCTTTTAAGTCTGATACTAAGGATCAAAAATGTCTACCTAATACTGTGATATGTTGTATACACGATATATACTGAGTAAACTGGATGCATTCTTTACCCTGGGGGCTTTGTGGACTTGCTGAAACTATGGTCACAAAAACAGTTCCTCCATGGTTAGATACACAATGCCATTCCAGTCTTCAACTTCAGGGAAGGAATCCCTAAATGGAAATGTGGCTAGCAACAGAAAATTCCAATGGTGGCACCCTGAATCTACTGGGACTTGAAGAAAAACGTAATCTCTGCAGAAGTGTGACCTCTATAGCAAACGTCTGGTCATTGTTCACATCTGGATTATCACCACAGCTTTTTTTCTACACCAGTGTTAGTGACAGCTTCCTCCTTATCACCACTTTTGGAACTGTGCTATTTTATTTTATATTTATTTATTTAGAAACGGAGTCACACTTTGTCACCCCAGCTAGAGTGCAATGGCCGATCTCAGCTCATTGCAACCTCCGCCTCCCAGGGAACTGTGCTATTTTAACTTGTAGTTTCCAAATTGTTCTGAGGGTGTTCTTCAGCTTCACCATGTTTTGGCTTCCAATTAAATTGTAAACTCACCAAGTGAAACTGCATCTTCTAACTGTCCTGGCTCCGCTGCCCACCACGCCCCCAGGTGTGCCATAATGTGAACACATATGTGGACTAGGTGGCATTGCCTTGCTAGGAATTATGAAATACAACTCTTCGCCAACACGAAGGTGAATGTACAAGGTTAAACGGAGTTCAGGCAAATAAACAATCAATATTTGTTGTGACAAAGTTCATGAACAGTGCTGCCTCAGATCTAAGTTTACCCTTGAGTGGTATAACTTAGATTTAAAAGAAAAACACCAAAATCCTTTCTGAATCTTCCTCCAATTTGCATGATCTCCAATTTCTAATTCATATTTTGGGGATAGATTCTCTCTGGGAAATTGCATAATAACTTCTTTTTAAACAGGGAAAAGTAAAAAGAACTATAATTTTTTAATCTAAGTTTTTATTTTGAAAAATTTCAAACACCCTTAAAAGTTGGGAGAATAGAATAATGAGCACTCATAAACCCACCACCTTCATCTGGCTATTAGTAACAGTCTTCTTCATCTATTTTGATTTCTGAACCCATTGAAAGTCACAGATATCATGACACTTTTCCCCTAAATATTCCCTCAAGCATCATTTAAGAACAAGGATATTCTCCCTCATAACCCCAGTGTCATTATCAAACCTAAGAAAATCAACAGTAATGTCCTACCTCTTATCCAGCTTAAATCGAAATGTCTGTAATTGTTCCAGTGATGTTCTTTACAGCTCTATTTATGTATTATTTTATTTATGAGAGTGTCATTCTGTTACCCAGTTTTGAGTGCAGTGGCATGATCACAACTCACTGCAGTCTTGACCTCCTGGGCTCGATTGATCCTCCTGCCTCAGCCTCCTAAGCAGCTGGGATCACTTCTATGATAATTAGACCTTAGCTGCCTAAAGCAACCTGTTGCAGGATAACAATTAAAACTCATGCCAATTTTGCATCTGTTCAATATGTCTTGCTTTAATATTTAAAATGATTTTCAATTTAACGTCAAGGAGGAAGAGTTTCCCATTTGTCTTGTTTGGTCACAGGGTGTATCAGATTCGGACACTTAAATACATGGAGCCAATACCAAATATCAGATTTAGCATCCAGGCAATTTCTTTTTTCTTTTTCAGGTCACAAGCTTTTGAGAACCCAGATTCAAATAAAGAAATAGATATGGCCGGGTGTGGTGGCTCACGCCTGTAATCCCAGCACTTTGGGAGGCCGTGGTGGGCAGATCACGAGGTTGGGAGATCGAGACCATCCTGGCCAACATGGTGAAATCCCATCTCTACTAAAAATACAAAAAAAAAAAAAAATTAGCCGGGCATGATGGCGGGCACCTGTAGTCCCAGCTACTTGGAAGGCTGAGGCAGGAGAATGGCGTGAACCTGGGAGGCAGAGCTTACAATGAGCCAAGATCTTGCCACTGCACTCCAGCCTGGGCGACAGAGTGAGACGCCATCTCAAAAAAGAAAAAAAAAAAAAAAAAAGAAAGAAAGAAAGAAAGAAAGAAAGAAAGAAAGAAAGAAAGAAAGAAATATAAACAGCAATAATATTTTAATCTTGTGAGTTATGATAGGCTAATCCCTAACAAGATATACACAGATTTATTGCAATAAAGGTGATAAAGCAATTTCAGCCTAATTTTGGTATATTTCTTGACAAGTATTATCTGGTGGGAAGGTAAGTCATTTATGTCATTTGCTGGTCTAAAGTTTCTCTGATTTTTTTGTCAGTCCCTTTTAGAATCTAGGAGACATATTTGTCAAAGAACTGTTAGGAAAGAAAGATGTCTAATAATGATTTTTACCATGACTACTCTAATTTCGATGACATGTAAATGAAGAGTCTCAAATAACTTCTAGTTTCTATGATAAATATTAATTATAGCAATCTTGTACAGAAATGTATAGTACTGCCTTTCATGTGTTAGCTGGATTTGCTAAATAAGCCAGCTTTGTAAGTCACCACCTGCATTTAACATAAGCAGTGAAGTCATTTGCCTTATTCAGATTTTTATTTTTTTGTGTGATACATTTTCCATTCTTTATGAGGGAAAATAATCTAAACCTGAATTCAAAGAAACCGTCATTTTCTTCTGCTAAGCCAGCATACATCTATCCAAACGAGCAATTTTCAGTCATTTTTGTGTGTGTCACTAGTTTGTATTAAATGGTTAGTATTGATCAGACTGAAAGTTTTTACCTTTATCTTTTAAATCATCCACTTTACATACTGAGAAAATAAAAAGGCAAACTCTTTGGGGTGAAGTATTTTCAGGAAGGATGCAGGTTGACAAGTGCATTCAGAGTGTGCTGAAGCCTCGCCATTACTGCAGTTTTGCCTATCAGAAATTTGACCTTGGCCGGGGCGTGGTGGCTCATGTCTGTAATCCCAGCACTTTGGGAGGACGAGGAGGGCAGATCATGAGGTCAGGAGATCGAGACCATCCTGGCTAACATGGCAAAACCCCGTCTCTACTAAAAATACAAAAAATTAGCCGGGCGTGGCGGTGGGCACCTGTAGTCTCAGCTACTCGGGAGGCTGAGGCAGGAGAATGGCGTGAACCTGGGAGGCAGAGCTTACAGTGAGCCAAGATCGTGCCACTGCACTCCAGCCTGGGTGACACAGCGAGACTGTCTCAAAAAAGAAAAAAAGAAAAAAGAAATTTGACCTAATTATGCAGATATACATATCTTTTTGCCAGTCAATGCTGTGCTCACTAAAACAACCTTAAGATTTTATCACCGGCAATAAAGTATTTTCAAATTAACATGTCTTCAGAAATATTTTAAATGTAGAGAACAAAGGCCAATAAAATAATGAGTTTCAGGCCAGGTGTGTTGGCTCACGCCTATAATCCCAGCACTTTGGGAGGCTGAGGCAGGCAGATCACCTGAGGTCAGGAGTTCAAGACCAGCCTGGCCAATATGGTGAAACCCCATCTCTACTAAAAATACAAAAATTAGCCCAGTGTGCTGACGGGTGCCTGTAATCCCAGCTACTCAGGAGGCTAAGGCAGAATTGCTTGAATCCAGGAGGCGGAGGTTGCAGTGAGCAACCTCACACCACTGCATTCCAGCCTGGGCAACAGAGAGAGACTCCATCTCAGAAAGAACAAATTTCATTAATAATCATACATTGTACCCAACACACAAAAAAACTACAGTATTTTGCTTTTAATAGACCAGAATTTAAATCTCATAAGAACAAGGGTTTTTGTCTATTTGGATCACTGCTAAATCCACAGTGCTAGCATGTAGTAGGCATTCAATAAATTAAAGTAAATTCAATAAAATTCAATTAAAAAAATTCACTGAATGGATATGTTAAATGTTTCAACTCTTGAGACAGCTATTAGGCGCTGAGAAGGCAATGACCACGAGCAGACCACTTGATCTAGCAGTGCCACAAAGTGGGTGCTTTCTGATCCACAGAGTGATCACCTGAAGCACCCCCAGCAATCAGGCAGAAGCAGCACATGTGAAACTGAACCCAAGGGCGCGTGAAGGCACAGACCAAAAAAGCAGGGGGCTTCCACCCTCAGCCTGCATACTCTGCCACACTACCTCTCCCCTTTCAGCCTTCACCCACAGGCCTATGGGGGAGCTCCAGATGACATGGGCTGAGGCTAGAAAAAATCCATACCTACTAGGAGGAGGGATCTGTCTTATCAGATATTAAGAATACTGCATGTTCTCACTTCTAAGTGGGAACTAAATGACGAGAACAGATGGACACAGAGAGGGGAACAACACACACCAGGGCTTCCTTGAGAGTGGCGGATGGGAGGAGGGAAAGGGTCAGAAAAAATAACTAATTGGGTGCTAGGTTTAGTACCTGGATGATGAAATAATCTGTATAACAAATCCCTGTGACACGAGTTTACCTACATAACAAACTGCACATGTACCTCTGAACCTAAAAGTTAGAAAAATATAATAATGTTTTAAAAGTATTGTTTACATGTTGAAATAATATTGAATTACTTTCAAGTCTTAATAACTATGACGGCCGGGCGCGGTGGCTCAAGCCTGTAATCCCAGCACTTTGGGAGGCCGAGACGGGCGGATCACGAGGTCAGGAGATCGAGACCATCCTGGCTAACACAGTGAAACCCCGTCTCTACTAAAAAATACAAAAAAAAAAAAAAAAACTAGCCGGGCGAGGTGGCGGGCGCCTGTAGTCCCAGCTACTCGGGAGGCTGAGGCAGGAGAATGGCGTAAACCCGGGAGGCGGAGCTTGCAGTGAGCCGAGATCCGGCCACTGCGCTCCAGCCTGGGCAACGGAGCAAGACTCTGTCTCAAAAAAAAAAAAAAACAAAAAAAAAACAAACTATGACTACTTTCTGGTATAAGGATAGATAATAGACCAACAGAGCCAAACAGAGAAACAGGCTTATATTTACATAGCTATCCGATATATGACAGATGGCATTATTGATCAGTGTGGAAAAGATGGATTAATCAATAATTCTATTGGGACAATGGCATATCCGTATTGGGATACATTTAGATCTACACCTCACACTTAAATACAAATTAATCCCAGGGAAACTAAGGCTATAACTATGAAAAAAAAAAAACTTTCAAACTCTTAGAAAGACACATGCCACAGTGAAACTTGAAGACATTCTGCTAAAAGAAGCCAGTCACAAAAGGAGAAATACTGTATGATTCCACTCATACATGGTACCCATAGTCAAACTCATAGAGACAGCAAGTAGAATGGTGCCAGGGGCCTGGGTTTTGGAGAAAATGGGGAGCTACTGCTTCCTGGGTATAGAGTTGCAGTTGGGGGATGATGAAAACTCTACAGGTGAATGGTGGTGATGGTTGCACAACACAGTGAGTGTACTTAAGGCTACTGAAGTGCACGATTTAACATGGTTAAAATGATAAAATCTGTTTTGTATATTTTACCACAGTTTTTTAAAAAAACTCTTAGAAGACAATGTTACACTCAGTAATGGTACATTGTTATATAGACAGCATCTCCCACTGATAACTAAAAATACTTAATAGGCATTAAAAATATTCTTTAAAACATAAAATCACTCACCGGAGGGTAAAATCACAGGCCAATATCTAAGTAGAAGTGGGAACTCAGAGCAGATTGCAAGAGAAGATGTTTTGGTGCTTAGAGGCTTAGGGAGAATGAGAACCTGCTCCTAAGAAATTGTAACTAAAACCCGAGCCTCACCTGGGTATTCTGCCCAAATTCACATCAGCTGATGATTCCCGAAGCCCACGGCTACAGCGTTAAAGTGGTCCTGTCCTGGGTTAGTAGAACTCTAAGCATCTGGTAGAAGTAAGTATAAATACACTTTGAAGGGACCCACCTTCACCTGAGGCCTCACAAAATCCCCCACAAATGATTTTCTAGGGATAACAACAGCTTACAGTTAAAACACAACAAAAACCAACCACACAAGAAACAAAGCACATGAGGAAGAATCAGCAGAAACAAAACAGCAGAAAAGGACTCACAGAGATTATTAACAGAAGGAACAGTCTAGAGAGTCCAAGATGCAAAAAGGAAGTAGCAAATATGTTAGTAATATATAAATGAATGTTGACTATATAAAATAAAAACAATGATTTATGGTGTAAAATTGGAAAAGACAGAAATAAAATACATTGCAACAATAATATAGATCAGGAGGAAGGTAAAAGGAGTTAAAGTGTTCTAAGGTTCTTAGACCAAAGGTGAAAAGTATTGCTTAGCTACAGACTTGGATAAGTTAATACGCATGTTGAAATTTCTAGTAACCACTAAAGAATAGAAACAGTGTGCTTATAAACTCCAAAGGGGAAAACATGTAATGATTATTCCAGAAACCTCAATCAATTCAAAATAATTCAATAAAGAAGGGAAAAAGAAATTGAACAAATAAAAATCATGGATGGCTAAGCAAATTTTATCAAATATTCAAGAAATAAATAATTCCTAATGTTTCAAGGGATAGCATAACATGTGAGTGCAAAACTTCCAAGAAAAAGAGAAAAGATAATTATCTACCAATCTCATTCGCAAACATAGATGTTAAAATCCTAAGCAAAATAATTGCACATCAAATCAAGCAATGTATAAAAAAAGGAAAACGAGGTAACCAAGTTGGGTTTATTTTACGAAGCACAGATTGGTTTCACATTTTTATAAAAACAATGTAATTCACTGCATTAACAGATTGAAGTGAAAAATCATACAATTAATAAATACAGATAAGAGCATTTGATAAAATTCAATATCTGTGACTTCAAAAAATCTTAGCTTAAAAAGAAATACAATTTTTTTTTCTTTTGAGACAGGGTCTTTCTCTGTCACCCAGGTTGGAATACAGGGGCACGCTCTTGGCTCACTGCAGCCTGTCTGCCAGGCTCAAGGAATCCTCCCACCTCAATCTCCTGAGTAGGGGGGACTACAGGAGCAGGCCACCACACCTGGTTAATTTTTTTTTTTTTTTGTAGAGACAGGTTTGCCATGTGGCCCCAGCTGATCTTGAACTCCTGAGCTCAAGCAATTCATAGTTGGGATTATAGGCACCCGCCACCACGCCTGGCTAATTTTTGTATTTTTAGTACAGACAGGGTTTCGCCATGTTGGCCAGGCTCATCTCGAACTCTTGACCTCAGGTGATCCATCTGCCTGGGCCTCCCAAGTGCTGGGATTACAGGCGTGAGCCACCATGCCCAGCCAATATATTTTTTAAAGCCAATTCTTCTCAAATTGATCTATAGATTCAATGTAATTTCAATCAAAATCCAAAGTTTTTGTTTTGTTTTTGTGAAAGTTGTCAAACTCTAACATTTATATATAAGATCCAGAAACACACTTCTAAAGATGAACAAGATAGGGAGATTTACCTTACTAGATTACCTTACTAAAAGGCTATAATGGCTGAGGAGGGCAGATCACGTGGTCAGGAGTTTGAGACCAGCCTGGCCAATATGGGGAAACCCTGTCTCTACTAAAAATACAAAACTTAGATTGGCGTGGTGGTGCACACCTGTAGTCCAGCTACTCGGGAGGCTGAGGCAGGAGAATGGCGTAAACCCGGGAGGCGGAGCTTGCAGTGAGCTGAGATCTGGCCACTGCACTCCAACCTGGGCGACAGAGCGAGACTCCGTCTCAAAAAAAAAAAAAACTTTTAGAAAACATATTGAAAAATATTTGATGGATTCGGAGTAAGAAAAGATTTATTTAAAAAGATCCAAAATATGTACATTTAAAAAAAATGATAGCCCAAACAGTCTTGAAAAAGAAGACCAAAGTTGGAGGACCCACACATTCCAATTTCAAATGTGTATAAAAAGAAATGTATATTTTTTGGCCTTTGTCTCCAGTTTATGCTAATGAGATGACTTAGAGTGGAACCCCCAGATAACCTCAGGATGGGGCTAGCCACCAGAAAGACCATACGATTATATTATTAGAAGGATGAAATTCAGCTCTAAACACCAACCTCAAGGAAATGGGGGAGTATTAGAGGGGGTACTGGAGATCAGGCCTTATAAAAACCCTTGGATAAAGAGATTTGATTTTTGGGTTGGTGAAGGCATCCACAGTGCTGATAGGGTGGCCCACCTCATCTCCACTGGAATAGAAACCCCTGTGCTCGGCTGGGTGTGGTGGCTCACGCCTGTGATCCCAGCACTTTGGGAGGCCGAGGCGGGCGGATCACCTGGGGTCAGGAGTTCGAGACCAGCCTGACCAACATGACGAAACCCTATCTCTTCTAAAAATACAAAAATTAGCTGCGTGTGGTGGCGGGCGCCTGTAATCCCAGCTTCTCGGGAGGCAGAGGCAAGAGAATCGCTTGAACCCGGGAGGCAGAAGCTGCAGTGAGCCAAGATCACGCCATTGCACTCCAGCCTGGGTGACAGGAGGGAGACTCTGTCTCAAATAAAAAAAAAAAAAAAGAAAAAAAAAGAAACCGTTGTGCTGGAGACACTTCCAGATCTTGCCCTATGTAACTCTTAATCTGGCTATTCATCTGTGTCCTTTGTAATATTCTTTTATTTTATTTTATTATTTTATTTCATTTTATTTTTGAGACCAAGTCTGGTGCGATCTTGGCTCACTACAACCTCCGCTTCCCAGATTCAAGCAATTCTGCCTCACTCTCCCGAGCAACTGGGGCCACAGGCGTGAGCCACCACTCCCGGCTAACTTTTGTATTTTTAGTAGAGACGGGGTGTCACCATGTTGGCCAGGCTGGTCTCCAACCCCTGGCCTCAAGTGATCCACCCATCTTGGCCTCCCAAAGTGCTGGCATTACAGGTGTGAGCCACAGCTCCCAGCCTGTAATATTCTTCATAATAAACCAAAAAACGCAAGTAAAGTGTTTCCCTAAGTTCTGTGAGCCATCCAAGCACATTATTGAGCACATTGAGGGGCATTGTGGGAACCCTGATTTGTAGATGGTAGGTCAGAAGTACAGGTCACAGCCTGGGACTTTCGAGTAGTGTCTGAAGTGGGGAGGTGGGGGGCAGTCCTGTGGCACTGAGCCCTTAACCCGTGGGATCTGACACTGTCTCCAAGTAGATAGTATCAGAATTAAATTGAATTCTAGGACACTCAGTTGGTGTCTGCTGAAGAATTCCTTGGTGTGGGGAAGAACCCACACACGTCTGGTCACAGAAGTATGTTGCAAGTGTGTTGAGTAGAGAGGAAAAATGGTCTCTTTTTCCTTTTACAAAACTATGGTAATACAGACAGTGGTACTGGCACATAGATAAACATACAAATCAATGGAATAAAATCGAGAGTCCAGAAGTAAACCCTTGTATTTACAGTCAACTGATTTTCCAGAAGATTGCCAAAATAATTGAATGAGGAAAAAATTGTCTTTACAACTATTGCTGGGACAACTGGATATCCACATGCAAAAGATTGAAATTGAATACCTACCTCAACCATACATAAATAATTACTAGGAGTACATCATATACCTAAATGTAAAAAAAAAACAAAGAACAAAAAACCCTAAAACTACTAGAAGGGAAACATAGGAGTAAATCTCACCAAAAGCACATGTGATGAAAATAGAATTGCTAAACTGGACTTCATTAAAATTAAAATCTTTTGTGCCACAAACCACACCATTAAGAAAATGAAAAGACAGTCCACAGAATGGGATAAAGTATTATTTGAGGATGGCAAAGAAAGCCCTTTCATAAAGCAAAATATGCCAATTTTGGGGAAAGCAAACCCCCCCAACTTTTTTTTTTTTTTTTTTGAGACAGAGTCTCCCATGCTGGGCGCCATCTCAGCTTACTGCAACTTCCAACTTCCGGGCTCAAGCAATCCTCCCACCTCAGCCTTCTAAGTAGCTATAGGCACGTGTCACCATGCCTGGCTAATTTTCGTATTTTTTTTCAGTAGAGACGGGGTTTCACCATGTTGCTCAGGCTGGTCTTGACCTCCTGGGCTCAAGTGATTCTCCCACCTCAGCCTCCCAAAGTGCTTGAAGGGATTACAGGCATGAGCCACCACTCCTGGTCAGCAAGCCCTATTAATATTAAGGCCTAAAAGCACATGGGAAGGACACCAGTAGCATCTGCTATGCAGTCCCTGACTGTCTTCAGTGGGATTAGGCAGATCCTAGTTTTAGCTTGTGTTTCTCCAGAAAGCACGGTCTGAGGCAAAAGGCTTATGTGCTATTACTTTATTAGGGAGAGCAGTTCCCAGAAACAGGGATAGGGAAAGGGTAATGAAGCGAGGAAGAAAGGAGAACCAATATTAGATTGCATTATGGAGCTGTTCATCATTAAATGTCACTGATTGCTAGAAGCCTCAAAAAGCCCTGGCACTTACCTAAAGACTCAAAAAATGCCTGAATAAATTTTTTTTTGTAATGTTGTTTTTCTGCTGCAGTTTTTAGTTGATATTTGTAAATTAAGACTCTCTGAGACCTCATTCATAACTCGAGTTCCCTTTAATCACCATCCAGCTCCTAATTGGTAGTAATGGATAGCAGGAATAATGGAAATCCACAGAATAATAGCTACCATTTAGTAAGCACAAGGTAGCTTTATATAATGTCAAATCCTCACAAAGTAGCTTTTGTTATGCCATTTTATTAATGCCCAAAATGAGATTCAGGTAACTTAAGGAACGTGGCCAAGGTCATGGAACTAGTAAATAGCAGACCAGGTTTCAAAACCAGGTTCTTTTTTTACCCCCAAAACAATGCTCTTTCTATTACATCATGATGCCTCTTAGGTGAAAGGACTGAGATTCCTAGATCTCCTCTTAGCCAATACTTGAAAATTTTTGATTTATTTTTTAAAAATAGGTCATACAAACCAGTGGTTCAAAATTCAAGAAATATAAGAGTTTTCACAGAAAACTCCCTTTTTGCCCTGCCCATTTGGTCAGTCACCCAGTGACTGCCACTAATACTGCCAGTTTCTTGGGTATCTTCCCAAAAATGTTTATGTTAAATATATTATTTTCCCCCTTTAACAGAAATATATATATGTGTGTGTGTGTGTGTGTGTGTACTATTCTCACCTTGTTATTTTTTCATTCCACAGTATATCCTACTGTGGATAAAGCTTAGTCAATATTTTGAAATGTTCTCATCACTAAACCTTTTACTGTTAAGGAGTACAAGATAAATTGCACTAAAGTTTATTCTTGTCCCACTTGTTCACTGCTGAAAAAATAAACCAAAAGCAAAATGGCCGAGGATCCGGCTACAGGAAAGGGATGGAGAAGCACGAAATAACCGCAGGCCGATCAGCCGCCCTACATCAAAAGACTTCTTGTTTTTGTTCTTGGCCTATTTTGGCCCCACTTCACCCGTGATTTTCAGACGTGTTTCACAAAGCAATTGCTGCTACTCTTCCCTTCTACATTTTCTGTTCACATACATGAGTGGAATGTGAGTGTCTATTTGTCCTTTTGGCAGCTTGGTGGGCCATCTGACCCCAAAAATTCCAAGATGAGAAGACAGTGTTGTAAAAGTGAGTGGGAAACGTAGATCTTGTTCTTCTCCAGATGTCATAGTCCTGAAGTCTGTATCACACCATATAGCACTTGATTGCATTTAGTCCAATACTTTTCACTGGTTTTTTTTTTTTTTTTTTTTTTTTTTTTTTTTTTTTTGAGACAAAGTCTCGCTCTGTCGCCCAGGCTGGAGTGCAGTGGCGCGATCTCTGCTCACTGCAAGCTCCGCCTCCCGGGTTTATGCCGTTCTCCTGCCTCAGCCTCCCGAGTAGCTGGGACTACAGGCGCCCGCCACCTCGCCCGGCTAATTTTTTGTAATTTTAGTAGAGGTGGGGTTTTACCGTGTTAGCCAGGATGGTCTCTATCTCCTGACCTTGTGATTCGCCCGCCTCTGCTTCCCAAAGTGCTGGGATTACAGGCGTGAGCTATCGCGCCCGGCCTGTTTGTTTCTTTTGTGTAGTAAATTACAATATAAAATTCTTGGCCAGGAGCAGTGGCTCAGGCCTGTAATCCCAGCACTTTGGGAGGCCGAGGCGGGTGGATCACAAGGTCAGGAGTTGGAGACCAGCTTGGCCAATATGGTGAATCCCCATCTCTACTAAAGATACAAAAAATTAGCCGGACATGGTGGCGACTGTAATCCCAGCTACTTGGGAGGCTGAGGCAGGAGAATCGCTTGAACCCGGGAGGCGGAGGTTGCAGTGAGCGGAGATCACGCCATTGCACTCCAGCCTGGGCGACAGGGCCAGGCTCAGTCTTAAAAAAAAATTATCGAGGACAGAGCCCACATCTCACAGCATGGCACTAAGTTGTAGTAGGTGCATATTAGTAAGTACTAGGGGATAGAAGATAAAATCGGTGATCCTGACAGTTCCTCCTGCACTGACAAAAGGCCAAGATAACTGGTGGGGTATAGGGAGAGGTGAGGATAAAAGTAGGTTGGAATCACAGGAAGTTTTGCCAGCATATATGTACTAATCCACCCACACTGCTCTGTCAACATCTCAGTTAGTGAGGGGGCGTGAGATATATATTCGGATAAAGCTCCCTGTAGGTGATTGTCATATTCCACCATCCTCACACTCCTGATTTATAATTACGGTTAGGAGAATGGAGAGGTGCAAAGACAAGATCAAATATCAAATATCCACTTCAGCTGGAAATTATTAAACACTTTCTAAAAAGGAAGAAGATAGGTCTTCCTTTTTCTTTTCTACCTTCCTTTGTGCTTCTTGCCATAGTAGTAGCAATAATACAGAGAAGGATATGTGTATATCTCCATGACTCAGATGGTAAAGAAAGACAGAAGGAAAGAAAGAAAGAAAGGGCACATTGTAATACTGAAAGCTGTCCATGACTATCCTCAAAGAGGCTCAGATGGCCTATTTTTGCATATCCAGGTGTTCTACTTGTATGGTTGCAGTTGTTCTATATTCTTTTTCGTATCTTCCTGAAAAATTCCCTCAGGAAGATCCTGGGTCCATGACATTAATGTCCACTAGTACACTAATATTTTCTGATTTGGTAGTTCTTAAATTTGAACAAGCTTTTGAATAACCTGAAGTGCTTATTAAAACACAAACTCCTAGAATCTACTCCCACAGTTTCTGATTCAGTAAGAGTGGGATGGCCGGGCACAGTGGCTCACACCTGTAATCCCAGCACTTTGGGAGGCCAAGGTGGGTGGATCACGAGGTCAGGAGATCGAGACCATCCTAGCTAACATGGTGAAACGCTGTCTCAACCAAAAATACGAAAAATTTTAAGTGTGGGATGGAATCCAATAATTTATATTTCTAATAAATTCCCAGATGATGCGGATGCTGCCGGTCTCAGGACCACATTTGAGAACCACTGTTCTGCTTATTAGTAATTTCATACTTTCCACTGTAGATGGGAGAGAATATCCCAGAAACTAGGAAGGGTGATTGGGAATGCCAATCCCAATAGATGTTAATAGCAGAAGACTCTGTAATACTTGTGTGGGGAGAATAAAGGCTCTTTTAGCATGATCATGTTCCGAAGTTTCACCAGCATTTGGATGAGACTGCTGTGTAGTACTAGTGAGACTTTTAAACTAAAATTTGTCTTCCCTGTATGAGATTTCTCATTTAAAAAAAAAAAAAGTGGAGAGAAATTTACAGCCCATGAAGATGTCCCTTTTCCCCAATCTAGCATGAAATATATTTTGGAGCCACCTGCCTTGCTGTATCTTTATTTCTGTAACACTCTGAACCAATATCATCTCTCTCGGGGCATTAGCATTGAAGTTAGCCAAGGTGAAAAGCACTGGAACAAAAATATAAATGGGTGTATGTACATATGATATATACTATATATATATACAATGTTTATATATTTGAACACTGTGTATTATAATGTTAATGTTAATATTAAACTGTGTCTACATAGATATAGTTTTCTGGTTCACAATTTGCTGCTTTTTTTCTTTTCTTTTTCTTTCTCCTTTTTTTTTTTTTTTTTTTGAGATGGAGTCTCCCTCTGTTGCCAGGCTAGAGTGCAATGGCTTGATCTTGGCTCACTGTAACCTCCACCTCTGGGGTTCAAGCGATTCTTCTGCCTCAGCCTCCCAAGTAGCTGGGAGTACAGGCATGTGCCATCACGCCCAGCTGATTTTTGTATTTTTAGTAGAGACGAGATTTCACCATATTGGCCAGGCTGGTCTCAAACTCCTGACTTCATGATCTGCCCACCTCGGCCTCCCAAAGTGCTGGGATTACAGGCATGAGCCACCGCGCCTGGCCTGCTGCTGTTTTTTTGTTTTTTGTTTTTTGTTTTTGAGACAGAGTCTTGCACTATCACCTGGGCTGGAGTGCAGTGGTTCAATCTCAGCTCACTGCAACTTCCACCTCCCAGGTTCAAGTGATTTTCCTGCCTCAGCCTCCCAAGTAGCTGGGATTACAGGCGCCCACCACCACACTCAGCTAATTTTTTTGTATTTTTAGTAGAGACGGGGTTTCACTATGTTGGCCAGGCTGGCCTCAAACTCCTGACCTTGTGATCTGCCAGCCTCGCTCCCAAAGTGCTGGGATTACTGGCATAAGCCACCGAGCCCAGGCCCTGCTGCTTTTTTTCTATGTCTGATAATTTCTTGTTGGATATCAGACATTAAATGTTATATTGTTAAGTATTTAAATTTTGTTGTCTTTTTGCAGAGTTTTGAAGTTTATATTGGCCCACAGGTTAGTATTATAGTTAGGTTAGTTGCTGATCAACTTGATTGTTTGAAGGAATTTTTTTTTTTTCTTGAGACAGGGTATCACTCTGTTACCCAGACTGGAGTACAGTAGAAGGATCATAGTTCACTGTAACTTTGAACTTCTGGGCTCAAGTGATCCTCTCACCTCAACCTCCCAAGTAACTGGGACTGCAGGCACATGCCATCACCCCGGCTGATGTTTACTCTTTATTTTTTGTAGAGGGAGGATCTGGCTGTGCTGCCGGGCTGGTCTCGAACTCCTGGACTCAAAGGATCCTTCCACCTCAGCCTCCCAAAACACTAGGATTACAGGCATGAGCCATCTGCCCGGCTGATTTTATCTTTTTGTCTGCTTGACCTATCACTAAGAAATAGATGTTAACGTCTCTCATTATGATTGTGGGATTTTCTCTAAATCCTGTCATGCTTGGATTTGGATTCTTTTATCATATCTAGTGACCCTTTTTATCTTTAGTAATGCTTTTGCCTTAAAATATTGCTTTTTTCTGATATTAATAGATCGATACTGGCTTTCTGTTGTTATTTGCCTGCTATTCTCTTCCTTACTCTGTTTTCAACTTTTCTATATTATTGTTTTGAGCTGTATCTTTTAAGAAGACTGAAAGAATTCAGTTAAACCCTGTTTTGTTACTGTAAAACAGGTGTCCCTCATAACCATTAGCAATAATAGCTTGTGATAAAATATGCTTTTTCCTTCAAAATAGTTTTCTTGTTTTATATTTATTTTTGAAGGTTGGTACAACATAGGGAAGACAATAGAAAATAATTGAGTATATTGTTATAGAATCCAATAAAGAAAATAAAAAGTATAAGAACTTTAACAAGATCAAGCTGTGGAAGCAATCTTTAGATGAAATCAGATCCTAAGTGCAAGGCCAAAGGATAAGAGAAAAAAACAAGAAGTTTTGAAGTCTATAGAAAAGAAAAGCCTCCAAAGTGTGCAGTTTGAAGCTCCAGCCACTACAACACCCAAGACCTGGTCTGAAAAGATCAGAAATGCCCGTGAATAGGATTGGAAGAGACTACTGAAAGGAAAGAATCATCCAGAACTTACAAAGCAAGATGTAGAGAGTAAGCCACAAGTATGATTTTTATAAGAACCTGTGTTTGCACACATATACATGTGATTTGAGACTTTAGTACTCTCACTGGCTTATTGTGTATGCTATGTGCCGATCAACTATGATTCACTATTCTCCTTCCCAAGCCTTCCCCTCCTTGAGTATTCCCTATTTAAGTAAATGGCCTCCACCCATTAGCTTAAGCCAAAAATCTGAAAGTCATTCTTGATTCATTCATCCTTACCTCACAATCTACTGATCCTATTTCTTAAATATCTCATGAATCAGTCCATATTTTCCCCCTTCTCTGTCAATCCCCAATCCATTTCCTCCAGCTGCCTCCTGATTTGTTTACCCACATATATATTACAGTGCTTGTGCGCCATCATCTCCTCCACTCTGTACATAGTACCCAGAATGATCTTTTTAAAATGCAAGTGATCATGTCACTTCCCCGCTTAAATATATAAACCAAAAAGCAAAGAAACAAACAAAAAACTTAGATGCCTTTCCACTACCTTCAGTACAAAGGTCAAATCCTTTACAAAGCTGCCAAGATCTGGATCCTGTCTCTCTACAATGTAGCCATGTTGGCTTTCCTTTCGACACTACTTCAAAATCAATTCAATGCTGGATCCTCTCCCTAAACTACTTTCCCCTCTTAGCCAACTAAGAAGTTTCTTAGGCAACTCTTCTTCATTTTTCATGTTTTGTATTTTTCATGTTCATATCTCAGGCTGAAGTGAGAGGATAGCCTGAGCCTGGGAGGTCGAGGCTGCAGTGAGCTGTACTCCAGGATTGGTGACAGAGTCAGACCCTGTCTCAAAACAAAGACAAACAAAAAACCCAACAACAACACAACACAAACAAAAGAAAACAAAACACAAAATGAAAAAAAGGTATTTTGTGTTTCCATTTTTCAGATGAGAAAATTGAGGTTCAGAGATGAAAACTACTATTTATGATCTCAAAGCAACTTGGGTGATCGTTAAATTATGATTATGCCACGTGTTGTCTGTGTTTGACATTGAGTTATGGCCACTATTGTAAAACTGTTTTTATGATTAGATAAAGGCTATGCTTAGAGAGTCTTATACTAAAAAATGAATCATTCCAAATCCTAAAAATGTTTCCAGCTGCATGTCAGCATAATGCTCTAACCCTTCTTTTCTAAGGTAACAACATTGTTCTCAAAATAGAGATTTTGCCTCATATCAAATAGATTACAATTAGGGTGAACTAAATTATGAAAACCAAACTGAAAACAAAACACAGAGCTTTTTTTTGTATATCAGTCTTCTAAGTTATTCATGTCATGAAAGTGCAATTCTCCCTATGTTTGTAATTCTCTTTGCTTTGGCCGCAGTTCTTCCAACATAGCTTTCCAGCAATGTCATACATTTTCCTTTAAACATTATGTTCTAGTTGTGTGACTAACACTGACAAATTTGTCTGTGACAAGAGTTCTTCCTTACTACTTGAGCAGCTTGTCACCACTTCCCTTCAATGCAGGGTGGTTCTAAGTGAGTGCTCTTTTAGAGAAACTCCCAGTGGTGTCTGGGAGTGACCTCACAATCAAGTTAAATAAGGTTTAGGGAGTTGACCAAACTCTTTGAACTGAATGAGGCTGATTTCATTTTTTGCTTCAATCACAATCATCTAATTGTTGAGACTCTTGGGCATCTTAAGCAAAAAATGTAGAATTTACTCAAAATGTTTATGCAGTGTAGCCTGTTTCTATGGCAACAGTAAGTAAACTGAAAAAATAATTTATTTATTTTTTTAAGACAGCGTCTCATTCTGTCACCTAGGCTGGAGTGCAGCGGCACAATCCCGGCTCACTGCAATCTGCCTCCTGGGTTTAAGCAATTCTCATGCCTCAGCCTCCCAAGCAGCTGGAATTATAGGCGCACGCAACCACACCCAGCTCATTTTTGTATTTTTAGTAGAGATGAAGTTTCTCCATGTTGGCCAGGCTGGTCTCAAACTCCTGACCTCATGTGATCTGCCTGCCTTGACCTCTCAAAGTGCTGGGATTACAGGTGTGAGCCACCGTGCCTGGCCCAAAAGAATAAATTTAAGCTGGGCGTGGTGGCTCACTCCTGTAATCCCAGCACTTTGGGAGGCTGAAGCAGGCGGATCACGAGGTCAGGAGTTCGAGACCAGCCTGACCAACATGGTGAAACCCTGTCTCTACTAAAAGTACAAAACTTACCCGGGCTTGATGGCGTGCACCTGTAATCCTAGCTACTCAGGAAGCTGAGGCAGGAGAATCACTTGAACCCAGGAGGCGGAGATTGCAGTGAGCTGAGATCGTGCCATTGCACTCCAGCCTGGGTGACAGAGCGAGACTCTGTCTCAAAAAAAAAAAAAAAGAATAAATTTAAGTGAAAGAATTATAAGTATGTGACTAAGAAAGGTTTCTTTTCCAGTTGTACCTTGCATCTGTCCAATTACTTGAAAAAATATCCAAAGTATTTTTGAACCAACTTTTTTTTTTTTTTTTTTGAGAAGATAGGGTTTGTTCTGTTGCTCGGGCTGGAGTGCAGTAGTATGATCAATCCCGCCTCAGCCTCCTGAGTAGCTGGGACTACAGGCTTGTAGCACCATGCTTGGCTAATTTTGTTTTTTTATTTTTTATAGAGATGGAGCCTCACTGTATTGCTCAGGCTGGTCTCAAACTCTTGGGCTCAAGTGATCCTCCCACCTCAGCCTCTCAAAGTGCTGGGATTACAGGTGTGAACCATGGTGTCTGACAGTATCAGCACTTTAATGCTAAAAACTTTTTTTTTTTTTTTTTAGACGGAGTCTTGCTCTGTTGCTCAGGCTGGAGTAGAGTGGTGCAATCTCAGTTCACTGTAACCTCCGCCTCCCGGGTTCAAGTGATTCCCCTGCCTCAGTCTCCCGAGTAGCTGGGACCACAGGCACGCCACCACGCCTGGCTAATTTTTGTATTTTTTTTTTTTTTAATAGTACAGATGGGTTTCACCATGTTGGCCAGGATGGTCTCCATCTCCTGACCTCACGATCCGCCCGCCTCGGCCTCCCAAAGTGCTCGGGTCATAGGCGTCAGCCACTGCTCCCGGCCCTAATGCTAAAAACTTTAAAATTGCTTGTAGATATAATTTTTTCTGCAACCTGCTTTTTTACATCCTCAACATAGTAAAATGCTATAAGAATTACTAGGCACTGACATATTTAGTAAAGCCATCACTAAGTTTTACTTCTCAATTTACTATTTTTTAATAGAGAATTTATTATATGTCCAATCACTTTGAAGGAAATCATACAAAGGGGGGAATAAAAAAAGGTAAGATATAATTAAGAATTTAGCAAATAATTGGAAAGATGAAATTAGCGTATGAGAAACAATGATGCAGTAAAAACCAGCAATGTCTGGAGCCAGAGTTAAGGAGGGTGTGGGGAAACAAACAAGTTAAAACATTGTTTCTGAGGTGGTACATTGGTAAGATTTGTTTTTTCTGTTTTCTTTTTTTTTTTGAGATGAGTCTCATTCTGTCACCCAGGCTGGAGTTCAGTTGCACAATCTCAGCTCATTGCAACCTCCGCCTCCTGGGTTCAAGCAGGTCTCCTGCCTCAGTCTCCCAAGTAGCTGGGATTACAGGCACTATGCCCGGCTAATGTTTTTCTTAATTTTTATTTTTAGTAGAGATGGGGTTTCACTGTGTTGGCCAGGCTGGTCTCAAACTCCTGACCTCAAGTGATCCACCCGCCTCAACCTCCCTTTTACCAGGGCTACTTTTTGTTTTTAACTTTTTTCATGGAAAATTTCAGACATGTACAAAAATAGTAAAATGCATGTTCAGGCATCACCAAGCCACTCTGACAGTTTTATTTTCTTGGAATGCTCTTCCTCTAGACATAGTCACAAGGCTCACTTCCTCACACCTTTCAGAATTTAACTCAAATGACATTTCAGAGAGGTCTTCTCTGACTATTCTATTTAACACTGCACCTCAACACTTCTTCTGCCTTTTCCCTTTCCTATTTTTCACCATAACTTTGATCACCTTCTAACATTTTATAATTTTTTAAATGTTTTTTTTCTGATCTGTTGACAGTCTAATGAACTACATGAAGGCAAGGATTATCAAATGTTTTCTTCACTGATATGTCATAGTACCTAGAACAATTCCTGATACATAGAAGGGCTTAACAGTCGGAGTGAATGAATATTAATATGGAGAGTTGTTTAAAAAAAAAAGAAAAATAGGAAGCGGCCCCGTGGCCGGAAGTGGGCCTAGAGCGCCACGGGCCCGAGATGAAGCCGGCCGTGGACAAGATGTTTTCCCAGGGCGCCGGGCCCTACGTGGACCTGGACGAGGGGGTAGGCAGCACCAGGTTCTTGTGGACTGGGCAACTAATGAAAAGGCTGTTCATGCAGAATTTTTAAATTTTTAAATGGTTTTGAAGATCTCTTCTAGATGAGAAGATCCAGTGAGATGCCGTTTGGCTGCAGGCAGGGCCAAGCCCTTGATACAGAGCCGTGGTGTGAGCCTGCGCAGGACAGTTTCAGGTGATTTTAAAGAACATGTGGAAATTCTTTGAAATTAGGGCCCGGTTAACCAAGAAAGACAAAATTGTACTTGACCACCTGGATGAGGCTGTTAATCTCTGAACATGACCAGGTTTTGTCTTCACTTCAATTAAAAGAAAGCAACGTCACACGCCAAAAAAAAGAAAAATTACAACACAGTTTGGACAGTATTATATGACTCTAGGGAAAAAACATGTGGATTGTGACAGAGGTAAAGCAGTCACCAAATATTCTCTACTCTGAATTTCCCTGCTACCTTGGTACCTAGGCAGCCTTACAATTACTAATATGGCAAATAAATTGTGAGCGGAAGGGAAGTATGTCAATTATGGGATGAGGCAGTAAAAGTTCCATGTATGATTTTCCAGTCCCTTTTCACTACTCTGGTCACTAAAGATGTCATGTAGTTCAGATTTTGACCAGAATAGGGTGGAACTGCCATTAGCCTCCATCTCTGAGTGATTACATGGAGAAAGTGCCCTAACAATTGGTGTAAGACAAGAAAAAAACTTGTTAAGTCACAGATTTGGGAGGTTGTTATTGCAAACTTATTCTGACTATATGCAAATATATGTACACAGAGAGCATTTATTAAGCACGTACTATATGTCAGGCACAATACTGAACACTTTACATATGTTATTTTATTAAACCTTCATCAAACTCTGAAAACCTGTACTATTATACTGAGATAAGAAAACTGGGACAAGGTGAGGACAAACCATTTGTCCGAGGCTGTCAGCTACATGGAAGGGCTGAAAATGAAACCAGGCAGTCTGAAGGAACATCTACCAAGCTGTTAACAGTGGTTGATATGGTTTGGCTCTGTGTTCCCACCCAAATCTCATCTCAAATTGCAACCCCCATGTCTTGAGGGAGGGACCTTGTGGGAGGTGATTGGATCATGAGGGCGGTTTCCCCCATGCTGTTCTTCTGATAGCGAAGGAGTTCTCACGAGAGCTGATGGTTTTGAAAGTGTTTGACAGTTTCCCATTTGTTCTGTCTCCTTCCTGCTGTCTTGTGAAGGTGTGTCTTGCTTCCTCTCACCTTCTGCCATGACTGTAAGTTTCCTGAGGCCTCCCCAGCCACGTGGAACTGAATCAATGAAACCTCTTTTGTTTATAAATTACCTAGTCTTAGGTAGTATCTTTATGGCAGTGTGAAAATGGACTAACACGGTGGTTATCTTTGAAGGCAGAAATATGGAGACTGATCACTCTTTGTTCTGTATTGCTGTAATATTTCAAGGTTTTTTTTTTTTTTTTTTTTACAACTTCTACCTCCCAGGTTCAAGTGATTCTCCTGCCTCAGCCTCCTGAGTAGCTGGGACTACAGATGCGTACCACCACACTCGGCTAATTTTTGTATTTTTTAGTAGAGACAGGGTTTCACTATGTTGGCCAGGCTGGTCTCAGGCTGGTCTCAAACTCCTGGCCTCAAGTGATCTGCCCATCTTGGCCTCTCAAAGTGCTGGGATTACAGGCGTGAGCTGCACCCAGCCTTATTAAGTTCTTAAGTTCAAATGTCTATTAAAAAAAAAAGAATGATATGGTTTGGCTCTGTGTCCCCACCCAAATCTTACCTTGAATTGTAATAATCCCCACGTGTCATGGGAGGGACCCAGTGGGAGGTAACTGAATTATGGGGGTGGGTTTTCCTGTGGTGTTCTTGTGATAGTGAGTAAGTCTCATGAGATCTGATAGGTTTTTTGTTTCTGAGATGGTGTCTCACTGTGTCACCCATGCCAGGGAATAGTGGCGTGATCTCGGCTCACTACAACCTCCACCTCCTGGGTTCGAGTGATTCTCCTGCCTCAGCCTCCTGAGTTGCTGGGATTACAGGCGCCCACCACCACACCTGGCTAATTTTTGTATTTTTAGTAGAGACAGGGTTTCTCCATGTCGGCCAGGCTGGTCTCGAACTCCTGAACTCAAGTGATTTGCCCACCTCAGCCTCCCAAAGTGCTGGGATTACAGGCATGAGCCACCATGCCTAGTCAATCTGATGGTTTTATACAGGGGAGTTCCCCTGCACATGCCCTCTTGCCTGCTGCCATGTAAGACATGACTTTGCTCCTTCTTTGCCTTCCGCCATGATTGTGAGGCCTGTCTAGTCATGTGGAACTAGGAGTCCATTAAACCTCTTTCTTTCTCTCTTCTTTCTTTCTTTCTTTCTTTCTTTCTTTCTTTCTTTCTTTCTTTCTTTCTTTCTTTCTTTCTTTCTTTCTTTCTTTCTTTCTTTCTTTCTGTCTCTCTCTCTCTCTCTCTCTCTCTCTCTCTCTCTCTCTCTCTCTCTCTCTCTCTGTCTCTCTCTCTCTCTCTCTCTCTCTCTCTCTTTTTTGACGGAATTTCACTCTTGTTGCCCAGGCTGGAGTGCAATGGCATGATCCCAGCTTTTTTTTTTTTTTTTGACGGAATTTCACTCTTGTCACCCAGGCTGGAGTGCAATGGCATGATCCCGGCTCACTGAAACTTCGGTCTCCCATGTTCAAGCAATTCTCCTGTCTCAGCCTCCCGCCACCACCAGTCCTGGCAAATTTTTGTATTTTTTTAGTAGAGATGGGGTTTCACCGTGTTGGCTAGGCTGGTCCTGAACTCCTGATATCAAGTAATCCACCTGCCTTGGCTCCCAGAGTGCGGGGATTATAGGCATGAGCACCTCTTTTTCTTTATAAATTACCCAGTCTCAGGTGTGTCTTTATTAGCAGCATGAGAACAGACACACAGCTTCGCTCATAAAAAAAAGAAAAAGTACAGCTGGGTACAGTGGCTCATGCCTGTCATACCAGCAATTTGGGAGGCTGAGGTGGGCACATGATGGCTTGAACTCATGACTAGTCATGAGTTCGAGACTAGCCTGAACAATGTGGTGAAACCTCATCTTTAATAAAGATACAAAAAAATTAGCTGGGTGTGGTGGTGCACGCCTGTAGTCCCAGTTACTCAGGAGGCTGAAGTGGGAGGATTGCTTGAGCCCAGAAGGCAGAGGTTGCAGTGAGCTGAGATTGTGCAGCCATACTCCAGCCTGGGCAACAGAGTGAGACCTTGTTTCAAAAAGAAAAGGAAAATTGCTTGAGTTTCACTTGCATTATGGAAATAGTAGTGCCCACTTTATGTCACAGGATTCATATGAGGATCAAATGAAATAATTTATAAACATGTTTAGAGAATGTCTTAGCCTGTTTTCTGCTACTGTATTAGAATACCCAAGACTGGGTAATTCATAATAAAAAGAAGTGTATTTGGCTCACAGTTCTGGAGGCTGGGAAGTGCAAGAGCATGGTACCAGTGTCTGTTGAGGGTCATCCCATGGCTGAAGGCATCACATGGAAGGAGTGGTGTAAGAGAAAGCAAGAGAGGGAGGAGCTGAACTCATCCTTTTTTATCAGGAACCTACTCCCATGGTAACAGCATTAATCCATATTATGTGAGGGAAGAGCACTCATGACCTAATCACCCCTTAAGGGCCTCCCCCTCTTAATACTGTACCATGGCAATTAAATCTAAATGTGAGTTTTGGAGGGGACATTGAAACAATAACAGAGAATTATAACTTTAAGACCATATTAAGTATGTACCATATTACCTTTTTTTTTTTTTTTTGAGATGGAGTCTCGCTCTGTTGCCAGGCTGGAGTGCAGTGGCGCGATCTTGGCTCACTGAAACCTCCACCTCCTGAATTCCAGTGATTCTCCTGCCTCAGCCTCCTGAGTAGCTGGGACTACAGGCGTGCACCACTACGCCCAGCTAATTTTTGTATTTTTAGTAGAGATGGGGTTTCACCATGTTGGCCAGGATGGTCTCGATCTCTTGACCTCGTGATCTGCCCACCTCAGCCTCCCAAAATGCTGGAATTACAGGCATGAGCCACCGTGCCCGGCCTGTACCATATTTCATCCAGTCTTAGACACATCCATTGTATGACACACCATTAATTTATATACCACTAAGAAAGAAACAATGTGGCTAATTTAAAACTATAATATCTTATCACTTGGAACTTGTAATACCTAGTGAAACAACTCTTTTATATTTAATTAGACATGGATTGTTATATCTAATTCCTGTGCAAACATTAAGAGGAAAATATAAATGAAATAAATTGGTTAAGGTATTCTTTTTTTGAGGGGGATGGAGTCTCGCTCTGTCACCCAGGCTGGAGATCAATGGGCACAAGCTCGGCTCACTGCAATCTCTGTCTCCCGGGTTCAAGTGATTCTCCTGTCTCAGCCTCCTGAGTAGCTGGGACTACAGGTGTGTGCCACCACACTGGTTAATTTTTGTATTTTTCTGAGACAGGGTTTCACTATGTTGGCCAGGCTGGTCTTGAACTCCTGACCTTGTGATCTGCCTGCCTCAGCCTCCCAAAGTGCTGGGATTACAGGCGTCAGCCACTGTGCCTGGCCAAGGTATTCTTAAACTTCTCGTTCAGGCCAACATTCCTGAATCATTTCTCAACTGAATCACTGACATCCATGTTTTTCCATATAATAGCCTTATCTGTGCTGATGAGGATATTGTTGTTGGTTGGACGTGGTGGCTCACACCTGTAATCTCAACACTTTGGGAGGCTGAGGTGGGCGGATCACAAGGTCAGGAGTTCAAGACCAGCCTGGCCAACATGGTGAAACCCCATCTCTACTGAAAATACAAAAATTAGTTGGGTGTGGTGGCGTGTACCTGTAATCCCAGCTACTCAAGAGGCTGAGGCAGGAGAATTGCTTAATCGGAGCCCAGGAGGTGGAGGTTGCAGTGAGCTGAGATCATGCCACTGCACTCCAGCCTGGGCTACAAAGTAAGACTCCCTCTCAAAAAAAAAAGAAAAAAAAAAAAAAGGAATATTGGTGAATGCAGCATTTCTTCTAAGAATCTAGAAAAATAAATAAAAATCACCAAAGGACATTCCAATGGTTCCATTAAACCAGAAGTTGAAACTGTCTCCTGGTTATCTTGGGCTCCTCATTGCCGAGTGAACCTACCTACAGGCAAAGAAAGGGGTTAACTTTACTGGCCAGAGTGATCGACTTTGTCTATTAATGAGAAATTGGGTTCTTATGGCCCAATGTGGGTAAGGAGGAGGATATCTGGAATGTATGAGATCTCTGGGGGTACCTCTTACAAGTCTTGTGTTCTGTGATTTTATATAATTGCTTACATTTCACTTTTTGCTAATTTATAAAATGTACAGCAGTTTGTTGTACAGGAGAAAATCACTGAAAACATCTGACCAGAAATCTGCTAAGAAAAACGGGGAGGGCCATGTGCTTAAGATTAGTGGTGTGTACATAAGTATTTTTTAAAATTTTTGTTTGTTTTGAGACAGGGTCTTGCTCTGTGGCCCAGACTGGAGTGCAGTGATACAGTCATGGCTCACAGCAGCCTCTACCTCCCAAGCTCAGGTTATCCTCCTACCTCAGCCTCCCGAGTAGATGGGACTACAGGCACTTGCCACCATGCCTGCCTAATTTTCAGTATTTTTTTGTAGAGACAGGTTTTTGCCATGTTGCACAGGCTGGTCTGAAACTCCTGGACTCAAGCTCAAGATCCACTTGCCTAGGCCTCCCAAAATGTTGGAATTACAGGTGTAAGCCACCACGCCCAGCCATGAGTATTTATTTTTATTTATGCCTTGCGTATTCTTTTTCTTTTTTTTTTAGAGACAGGGTCTTGCTCTATTGTCCAGGCTGCATTCAACCTCGTGGGCTCAAGTGATCCTCCTGCCTCAGCCTTTGGAGTAGCTGAGACTATGGATGCACACCACCACATCCTGTTCATGCCCTATATATTCTTTTGTATGTATGGGTGTAAAAACAGAGATAAAAACAGAGACGTGGATGCCATAAGCTCACTGATGTTTGAAGTTCTGAGAAAGCATAAATCAGTAAAGGAGTTAACTGAAATTTAAATCTCATAAATGAGCAAAAAATATAATGTCTGGTATACGATCTATGGGGTTCTTGAATACTATTGCTTAAGAATAAAATACTTTGCGATTTCAATAAATCGAAAATTATGGTACAAGGCAAGGAAGGGGAGCTACTAGCTACGAGACTAGTAAATTATGTAACATCTCTGAACCTCTGTTTCCTTATCTGTTAAAATAGGGACAAAGTGCTACTTAGGTAAGACACTTCAGAAATGGGGCTCTGAAGGAAGTCACTTTTCTTCTAACGAAAGGTTTCTAAACCTCAGCACTCCAGACATTTCAGGCCAGGTAATTCTTTGTTGTGCGGCGCTGTCCTGCGCATTGTAAGGCGTTTGGCAGTATTCCCGGCCTCTACTCACCTGTGCCCTCCACCATCTGGAGATTCCAATGGCACCTCTCTCCCACATGAGAGGCTGAAAATGATTCATACATTGCCAAATGTCTCCTGGGCGGCAAAACTGTTGCAGTTTTTATTGGATGAACATGAACTCCATGTTCATCCAATAAAGCGTTTGAGGGACTGAGAAATGAAACAAGTCCCAAAGGAGTAGAATGCAGTGGCCCCGACTCCTAGTTTCACGAAGGCAGGAACTGTGACTCAGAGGCCTGGGGATGCGGGGCTCTGAGCTGCCAGTTGGTAGGAAAAGTCCTAATTAATGGATTGAATCATGAAGGGAAGGCAACAAGGGACAAATGGAGAGGGCCAGTGGTCGAGTCTCAGGATCAAAGAGGCCCACACTGGTCACCACTTACGCTGCTGGGCTGACTGCTAGGCAGGCGTACGCAGATAAACCGAGACAATGACGCGGTGGGAAAGGCCTTGTGGAGGGAGGAGGAGGAGCCCGGAGAGCCCAGCTTTGGTCCGGCGGCCACCGCCCCGGGCGCCGACGCGAACCTCAGGCCCCGCCCCTCGTCCTCCTGGTCCGCCCCCGCTCTCCGGGCCCCGCCCCTCGCTCGCTGGGCCTGGGCCGGTGGCGCCTCGGCCGGCGCCTCCGTCTCCGCCTCCGCCCGCCTGCGCGCGGCCCTGCGTGAGGGGGTAGAGGCGGGGTGGAGGCGTTGGCGCTGCCACGTCTGGGCCGCGGTTCCCGACTGTGGCGCGGGCGGTGGAGGAGGAGGTGGGGCTGGCGCTGAAGCCGGATCCGGATCCGGTGCTGTGCACCCTGGTGCGGGAGAGTCCGACGCGCCTGGCAAGGAGCGCCGATCGCGGGGCCTCTACGGGTGAGGAGAGACCGGGGCTGGGGCTCGAGAGCTGGACCGTGTGTCCTGGGGGCTGGGGCGGGCCTGCCTTCAGGTTTATCTAACAGGTGTGACTGGTGCCCCGGCGAGGCCCCCGGGGGTGTTGTGGAGGAGCCGGGCGTTAATCCTCGCCAGCTGGGTGCACATGGTGTGGAGCGCGGGTCCCAGGAAGTTGAACGCACGCGCGCCTGGAGCAAAGGTTAAGGATGATGGCCAGCGGTCCGGCCATACGAGGGTCTTGGCCTGGCAGGACTGGCACTGGGACTGGGGTCGGAACTTCGCTTCCCAGACTTTGGCGTGGGAAATGAGACAGTTGGTCGCGTTCTCTGCAGCCATGGGTTTTGAATGGGCACGAACTTCCCAGGCCCCTTCTTTTCTCCTATTCCCGGGCGCATCCCACGGTGGTCGGGAGCCCCTGAGGCAGCTGCTCCGAAGACCACCTCCGCACCGACTAGGTCGGCGCTTTCCCCACGGTACAGAGGGACATCCTTTGTCTCTTTTTCCTAGGCTCCTACTTCTAGAAACACCGAGTGGTGTACTGTGATTTCTGTTGTAGGAACTGATGTTTATGTAAGCCAAACTAATTTAAAATTTTCATACAAAATTGAACGGACGATTCGTTTTGTTAGGATAATCCCTCATGAACGAATCCTAGAATGGATCTTAAGAAATTAATTTAGGCAGGATTTGCCAAATAGGGGAGAGAGCGCTAGCTGTATGGTAGGATGATGTGAAGATTGGGGTCTGCTGAGGATGGTAATCGAGGTCAAGATGCGAAAACAAGAGGATTCTAGCCCTAGGTCACTTATATGCTGTGTTACCTAAGGGGCAAGTCTTGGGAGTTCCAGGTGCTCCAGCTTCCTCATCTGTAGACTGGGAATAACACCTAGCTTGTAAAGGTCAAATAAACTATCAGAAAATACTTTTGAAAATTCATGCAGTTACACAATTTAATAAACATGGCCAGGTGTGTTAAAAATCATTAACGAAAGAGATTCAGAATGGATTCTTGTTATCGAAATTGTTATAAAATGAATATAGAGGAATCCGAAGTCCGCCCCTCCCCCATTCACCTGTACTTAGAAGGTGCCCCAGGAGCTCTTGAGAAATACATAGGGTGGTTTAGATTTGGCCTTAGATTATGTTTTTAAAATTTGTAGATCGACTTTTAAAATCTTTATCTCCGGTGTCTATTACTTGTTGCTCTCAGTTGGTTGCTTCTAGCAGCAGCCTCTCTCCCCAATTCGTATTCCAATCTGATACCGAGGCTCAGAAGCCAAATAGTTGAAATTTTGTTTAAAAATATTCAATTGAGTGAAAAAATATTCAATTGACTTGATGACTAGTAAAAATGAATTTGGTGTATGTTTTCCGCGGTATTGTGGCAGTTTGGGAATTTTTTTTTTTTTGTCCTTCTGGATTTTCTGAAATGTGACCTACAAGTAAGTTTTATTCGTTATTCATTCACTAGGCATTATTGGGCTAGGGTTAGGCTTAAACGGGTCTTCTAAACGCCCGCTAATTTAGCAGTTAATCAGAAAAGGTTCTGAGGAATCCTTAAGGAGGGTTAGTGTTTATTATACTTTTTAAAGTTAATCTAAAAACTTTAAAGATCCTAATGATACGAGATTTCGCTTCATGCAACTGTGCAATTTTATTTGCAGAAATTTCCTAGTTTTGCAGTATCTGGGCACTTGAAGATGCTAAAAGATTATTTATATAAAGTTACTTATTTAATTATGTTCTAAAACCCTTTGGAACTGGGTTTCAAGTCGTATCTTGCTTCACCTTGCCCAGTACATTAGTTGGGCACCAGCAGAATTTTACCGTTTGAGGAGAGAGTGAGCTAAAGTGGGCCTTCAGTATGGCTGTTTTGTAGAAGAGCCCATAAAAACATTTTTGATCTTAATTTCTGATTGCCTGGTTCATAGATTCTTATTTCAATCTGGAATGCTTTGTTTAATGTATTTTGACTAGTCTGATTCCCATTTTCCAAATGTAAGTTCTAAGTGCTGCTTATGACTTAATTTTTAACCCTTGTACAATAATAAGGTAGGGAATATATCTACTGTAGTGCATCTTCAGTGTAATGGTTAAGAGCAGAGTCTGAAGTCATACTACCTAGCAGGACTGGCTACGTAATCTGTAGTAATCCAAATTAAAATGCAGAGTTCTTTGTTAAAAAATTAAGAATTTCAAAACAGTGGCAGCAGGGTATTAAACTAAGTGCAGTGTGCCCTCTGTAACGGCACAGGTCAGGGGCTTCTGAAGCTGGCCCTGTTGCCTCATTTTGAATCCTCACTCTGTTCCTTATTGGCACTGTAACCTTGAGCAAGTTACTGTGCCTGCTTCCTTATCTGTAAAATTGGGATAATGACACATTGTTCATTGTATTTTTAAGAGTTAACATATAGAAAGTTTTCATTAAGTGTTAGCCAATATTATTTATTTTTATGATCATTCGTGGAATAAGACTGTCTCTGAAGTACAAGAACATATTAGTATTTCCTGGTTAAAACTCATTAGTTAAGGGCTTCCTAATCCTAGTTGTTTTCCTGTACACTTCTTCCCTCTCATGAAACTTATTAACCCTATTTTTCATGTTTTCTAGACCACATTTTTATTGTAAACACAGACTTTATAGGAAAAAGGAATCTAGTTAAATGTGGTTAAGGTTGATTTAAATTCTCTTTTGAGTTTTCTTTGAACTTTGTATTTACAACTATGTTTAATAGCGTGACCAAAATGTTTAAATAGTGTGCTGCCTTGAGGAATTTACATTTTTAATACTGTACACATTTCACTTTATTAATAAATACTTAGCCTGTTATCTACATACCTGAAAAACAATGTTGCTACCTACCTTTCAGATGAGAGTACACACACAAACCTCGAGGATCCAATTTAGACAAAACACTAAAACACATGGATTCAAATTCATCTATTAAAAACTTGTTTTGGCTGAGCATGCTGGTTCATGCTTGTAATTCCAGAACTTTGGGAGGCTGAGGCTGGAGGATCACTTGAGGTCAGGAGTTCAAGACCAGCCTTTCCAACATGGCAAAGCCCCAGCTCTACTAAAAATACAAAAATTAGCCAGGCGTGGTATAAGCCTGTAGTCCCAGCTACTGTGGGAAGCTGAGGTAGGAGGATCACTTGAGCCCAGGAGTTTGAGGCTGCAGTGAGCTATGATTGCACCACTGCACTCCATCCTGGGGAACAGAGTGAAACCCTGTCTCAAAACAGAATAAAGCAAAACAAAAAACCTATTTTGAATGGATATTAAACTTGTTAAATTTGAAATGACTGCTTGATCATCACAATTTCTGTATTTTCCTTAATATTGTTAGAACCAGGTATAGTGTGTACAGCATAATTTGAATCCTTGTGCGTGTGTGTGTGTGTGTGTGGCCGGGGGGACCTCTCAGCAGTCTACATTATAAACTGCATTATTCTTTTCTATCCAAGAATGCTAACTTTCAGTATAACATAAACATAACAGCCCGTCATTCTTTTTGCAGTCCCTGTAACCAGCACAGTGCCTGATTCATGAATTAAAATAAAGGTGAAAAAAATGTATACACTTGAATTTTAAATTTATTGCTAACTAGCATGTATCTTATTACTTGCTGTATTCCAGGTATTGCTAAGTGCTTGATTGCATACAGTCATGCATTTAATTCTCCCAGTAATTTCATCTCCATTTTACAAATGAGGAAACTACATTCTAAGAGCTTAATTACCTTAGTACGTATCACACAGTTGACATTTGAACATCAGGTCTGAATCCAAAGCTCATGCTCTTTCTATGCCTAGGTTTAAATCCTGGCTTCACTAATTTTGTGACCTTGGGCAAGTTACTTAACATTTTCTCATCTGTTAAACTGTAGATAATAACCCCACCTAACCTGTAGGATGGTTGAAATAAATGAATTAGTAAAGCTCTTTCAATAGTCTGGCACATAGGAAGTGCTGAGCAAGTGTTAACTTCTGTTGTTACATCGCACTACCTTCCCTTAACTACTATATTGTAGCACTGCTTATATAGTTACATAGGATTACACAGGCAGAAACTTATTAGTTTAAGGAAAAGTGAAGAATATTAGCCCTAAAGCATACTGTGACTTATGCATAAGGAACAATTGGGAGTTAGGTTATTGGGCAAATTGTTTTCTCATTAAAATATGGTTTCTTTAACTGGATATAGAAATAAGTTGGGGACTGCTTTTTTTGGATCTCTAATCCAAAAATCCAACACTCCAAAATTTGAAACTTTATTGAGGGCCAACATGATGCCACAAGTGGAAAATTCCACATCTGATTTCATGTACAAAAAGTTTTCCATGCACAAAATTATTTAAAATATTGTGCAAAATATTTGTGCTATCCGTATAAGGTGTATATGAAACACAGATGAATTCCGTTTTGACTTGGGTCCCATCCCCAAGATATCTCATTATATATATGCAAATATCCCCAAATCTGAAAAAAAAAAAAAATCCAAAATCTGAAACATTTCTGGTTCCAAGCATTTTGGATAAGGAATACTCAACTTTTAATTGTTGGGAAGCATCTGTTTCTTTCAGCAATTCTGTGCTGCACAGAAGCCCCCTGGCCCCAGTTTTATGCTTTATATGATTTGTTTTTCCTCCTTCCTATCATTACTTCTCTGCTATTTAGTCTCATTTTTAAAACACTACAATGAGTGAGAACCTGCTCATTTCTAAATGTTCAAAAAAGAGGGGGAAATATCATTATCACTTTTCAATAGCATGAAAAACACCGGCTATTTTTTTTTTTTTTTTGAGACGGAGTCTCGCTCTGTTGCCCAGGCTGGAGTGCAGTGGCTGGATCTCAGCTCACTGCAAGCTCCGCCTCCCGGGTTTATGCCATTCTCCTGCCTCAGCCTCCCGAGTAGCTGGGACTACAGGCGCCCGCCACCGCGCCCGGCTAATTTTTTGTATTTTTTTTGGTAGAGATGGGGTTTCACCGTGTTAGCCAGGATGGTCTCGATCTCCTGACCTCGTGATCCGCCCGTCTCGGCCTCCCAAAGTGCTGGGATTACAGGCTTAAGCCACTGCGCCTGGCCTCACACCGGCTATTTTTAAGGTGCTTAGATGCAACTGAGAAACTTACACTATACATTTTAATTTTAATTTAATTTTTTTGAGATGGAGTTTCACTCTTGTTGCGCAGGCTGGAATGCAATGATGTGATCTGGGCTCACTGCAACCTCCACCTCCTGGGTTCAAGCGATTCTCCTGCCTCAGCCTCCCAAGTAGCTGGGATTACAGGTGGCTGCCACCACACTTGGCTAATTTTTTATTTTTAGTAGAGATAGGGTTTTGCCATGTTGGTCAGGCTGGTCTCGACCTCTGGTGATCTTCCTGTCCCGCCTCCCAAAGTGCTGCGGTTACAGGTGTGAGCCACCATGCCTGGCCCACACTACAGATTTTTAGAAAATCGGCTGTGAAAACAAAATCCTTCAGTGTATATCTATCATAGCCAAGGTAAAGTATTTCTGAGAAGGCCAAAAAAAATTAATTTGAGCCTGTTCATCAATTATCTTCTATTCATATTTCATTTAAAACAAAACAAAACGAAAAGCTACATGTGGCCAGGCATGGTGGCTCACATGGTAGCTCTTAAATTTTTTATATTATGTTCTTGGATTTTATTATTGAGCCAAGAAGTCATCTGTTTCAACAGGAAATTGCAAGGAGAAAAAAAATTAAAAAAAAAAAAAAAAGTAATCTCTTAGAGTCTTACTTGCCAATAAAGAAAACTTTCAGCCATGCACGGTGGCTCATGCTTGTAATTCCAGCACTTTGGGAGAGTGAAACTCTGTCTTAAAAAAAAAACAAACTACATGCCCAATAAGTTTTCTTTTTCTTTGAGAGGGAATTTCACTTATTGCCCAGGTTGGAGTGCAAAGGCAATATCTCAGCTCACCACAACCTCTGCCTCCCAGGTTCAAGCGATTCTCCTGCCTCAGCCTCCTGAGTAGCTAGGTTTACAGGTATGCGCCACCACACCCATCTGATTTTTGTATTTTTAGTAGAGGCAGGGTTTCCCCATGTTGGTCAGACTGGTCTCGAACTCCCGACCTCAGGTGATCCGTCCACCTCGGCCTCCCAAAGTGCTGGGATTATAGGCATGAGCCACCGTGCATTGCTGAAAGTTTTCTTTTTTGGCAAGTAAGACTGAGAGATTACTTCTTTTTTTAAAAAAATTTTTTCCCCTTGCAATTTCCTGTTGAAGCAGATGACTTCTTGGCTCAATAATAAAATCCAAGAACATAATGTAAAAAATTTAAGAGCCCATGAAAAGTCAGCTATTCATTAGTAGCACAAACCCAGAGGAAAAACATGTTTTAAAAGACCTGATAATAGCGGGGGGCGGTGGCTCATGCCTGTAATCCCAACACTTTGGGAGGCCGAGGCGGGCAGATCACCTGAGGTCCGAAGTTCCAGACCAGCCTGGCTAACATGGCAAAATCCCGTCTCTACTAAAAATACAAAAAATTAGCCAGGTGTGGTGTCACATGCCTATAATCCCAGATACTCTGGAGGCTGAAGGAGGAGAATCACTTGAACGGAGAAGGCGGAGGTTGCGGTAAGCCGGGATCGCGCCACTGCACTCCAGCCTGGGCAACAGAGTAAGACTCTGTCAAAAAAGAAAAAAAAGAAGGCCTGATAATAAATGGGATTTTGTAGTTTAAAACTTACTAATTTAGTCACTTAGCCATTTTTTATCTGATAGTAAGCATGATTTTTCTATTTATCTGTAGTTGTGGAATTTAATGTTAGATTCAGGATAGGCTGCAGTAAAATATCTCGCGTATCTGCTAAAGAATGCTTCTAATTGCATTAATTTATATTAACTTTCTCAACAATCATAATTTTCCTTTTATTAAATAAAATGACTTAATATTTACATTTTTATTTTAGACCTTACTAGAAAGATGAAACCTGATGAAACTCCTATGTTTGACCCAAGTCTACTCAAAGAAGTGGACTGGAGTCAGAATACAGCTACATTTTCTCCAGCCATTTCCCCAACACATCCTGGAGAAGGCTTGGTTTTGAGGCCTCTCTGTACCGCTGACTTAAATAGAGGTAATGTACACAAGCCTGTATAAAATTAGAGTTAGCTTTCCATTTTTCTCTATAAACATTATGATGCAGATAATTTTTAAAAAATATTTGACTTTTGGACTTTTTTTGTATAATACTTAGTTTTTAAAGTGATGGACAATACCAATGAGTGTATGTCATAGCTAAGACCAAATATTACTGTGGAATATTTGAAATGAGTTAAATATGACATCACTCCTTCCTAATTAAGCCAAAAAGATTTCTCATGAACAAAAATTAAATTATCATGTATAATGACACATAAGGAGGAATCTTAAGCTGGTTGGGGAATGAAGGTGGAAATAATTTTCCTTGGATAAGTTGAAAGGGTTTTTGTACGTTTCTTTTTTTAACATGTAAATTCTCCAAGTTAACTTCCTTAAACTTTGGTAATTAAAAGTCAACTTTGTACTTTTCACAATTATCTCTTTGCTAGACAGCCTGAAGGGCCTAATTTTGGCCTAATTAATTATTTAGTGTAGAAAAGTTAAGATTTTCAGAATTCCAGGTGCAGTTTCACATTAATTTCAGGTAACACTAATGAAATTCACTAGAAATTACAATTTTAAAGAGTAGGTAATCTCAACAGTGTTACTTACACTTTAATTTGCAAATATTATATTTGGCCATATTGTACTTGGCCATATTGTACCTTTAAGTAAAACCAAATCACATATTTGGGAAAATTTGGCACCCTTTACATTGAACTTAATGTAAAATATAATACATTGAAGAATGTATGTTCTGGGTCTATAAACACTGGATATTAAGGTCAGCACTATTTAAAATATCTTATGCAGGCAGAAGCACTGGTAAAACCTGTTATTATTTTTGTTATATGTAGTAATTACAGAAGAATAGGGTTCACTTTATATTCTAATAATTAAAAGATTATAGAAAGTTCTGAAAAAATAATTGCCCATAAGCCCACCTGCTTAATATATTGCTTACTTTCATACTGTCTTCCTTTTGCTCGTCTCGTAATTTGAAATCTGTTTTTCAAAACTAGGTTTTTTTAAGGTATTGGGTCAGCTAACAGAGACTGGAGTTGTCAGCCCTGAACAATTTATGAGTAAGTACTATAATCTCTTTTTCCTGAAATAAAGGGAAACATCATTTCATTTTTGTTTAGAGCTGTTTAATGCCCACTTCTGTGTTTGTTCAAATAGCTGGAAATTATTCAAAGAACAAATTAGCTGTTTTCTTAATTAAATTAATGTGGCTGAGTTGTTCTAGAATCCAAATGTACCAGTAACTTTGTTTTGCAAACTATCTGACTACTTTATTAGATAATTACTGTACCATAGGACCTAGGTGTTAACTCTAGAGGTTTTTCATTTTTTATTGTAGTATTTCCCTTACTGTGGTTATATTTACATAAATTTCATTACCAAATCAAAGTTAAGACCATACGCTTTAAATTTATTTTGGGGTTTATTTGTATTGAAGTTTAAGGTTAGCAGGTATCTTAAAGAGTTAGTCCACCCACCCCCTGTCCCCCTTCTTTTAGACATATGAGAAAATGGGAATTTAGAGAGATCCAAAGACTTGCCCAAGATCACAGGTAGTTATTGCTACAGTGAGGAATAAAACCTTAATTCTGTCCAGTGCTCTACCAGTGCTTTTCCTGTTATAAAGGAAATGAAGTATTATTATCATTACTGAATATTTAGTAATATTTAATAGCTGAGGAATTACAATTCTTCGTTTCCTTATAATAGGTAATTTTGTATTGAACTCTGTTTGACCCTCCTGAGAATGAGGACCATCATTCTGATTCTCATTTTTATTTTCATTCATTGAATTTATTTCTTTTTCCCATTTTAGATCTCTGTCTGGAATGAGACCATAGAAATTAACAATATGAGAGACTATTAGCCTCAGTTTTTATTCCTGAATTTTTCTTTGTGTGCACATCAATTAGATGAGAAACCGTGTTATTTCAGCAATAGTACTGACAGTCCATTTGAGGGGAAATATCTTTGCACCTATTTGCTATGTGCCTTGGAAACGTTACTTGGAAACATATGTTTTACCTCCTTGCAAGGTGCTCTCAAAGCAAACGAGCAAGTCATGTTATCACAAAAGACTTTCCATCACAACGGGAAAATTAAAATCTATTTTGTAAAAATATTTTGAAACCAAAAGACTAAAAATTCTAGAATTGAGCCATGTAAACATGCTCTTGTTAAAATGTGCACAGGTTTGTTATATTTGAATATCTATTGAGTATAAAAGTTAAAGAGATCTATTTAAAGTAAATGAAGAAACTGAAGTTTTCATTAGTCATGGAAGTGGCAATATCAGCCATTTACTTGTATTTTAAGTTTTGTTCATCTAAAATAGCTATATTAGTCTTTATTTTGCTAGCAGATATTTTGAATGTGTAGGTTATATTCCAATTGATACTAATTGGTGATATTTCAACTACTTGGTAATATTTTCTTTAGAAATGGAAGGTAAATTACTATGGTAAAACAGCTTTAAACATTTAGTAATTAAGTCAGCTAATCCTAGTATTTTTCTGGCTCCCCATAAAATTGAATGTCTACTGTGTAACACTTTGTTGTCCAATTTCCACAGAATCTTTTGAGCATATGAAGAAATCTGGGGATTATTATGTTACAGTTGTAGAAGATGTGACTCTAGGACAGATTGTTGCTACAGCAACTCTGATTATAGAACATAAATTCATCCATTCCTGTGCTAAGGTATGTGCTGCTTATAAGTAAAATGGACAGGTATTTTCTAGCACAACTGACTTTGAGTTTCCATTAGACAAATCTATTTTCTCACTGGTTTTTAGTGCTTCTTAGAAATCCCTTTTCCCAGTGTGTTCTGAGAGCTTTAAGAAAGAAAATGTATTAACAGTATGAATTGTACGCTAAAATTGTTCTGTAAGGTGGATCAATTTGGTATAGCCATAGAGAAACCAAACAATTTAGCAGTAATGCACAAAATCCCTAATGTTACTCTTAAAAAAACAATACTTAGAATATACTACATGAGCACAGATTTGTTTCCACATGATAAAGGGTTCAGAATATTATTGTTCGAATTATGATACATCTAATGCATGTAGTGCCCTTTCATCCCTGAATAACTCACGTAAAACAGTAAATAAAAAAAAGAGAGAAAACCTTAAGTAATTCAGTGAGAATAAAGTAGGGAACACTTGGGATGTGTTCTGTGACACTTAAGAATTTCGGTGGGGTTTCTGTACTAGACATTAATTTTATTTGGATATCTAAACTTTCTAGCAAGCAAGGAGTAGAATGATGGATATATTCATGAAAAGGTTACATTTTGGTGGTGTTGATCAACATCCTAATATTTGTGTAAAGACAACGGGGTGGGAAGGTTGGGGACACAGCCAAAACAAGTTTAGGTCACAAGTTGACTCATACTATTTCCTCTAATAAGTAAAAACATCTTTAAATTATTAACTTTTAATAGTAGTACTCTCATACTAGTAGGAAACAAACTTTTGGGCTAATCAGATTTGCCCCAGCTTCTCTGTCATATTTAAAAACAAAGGAAATGTTCAACTATTACAGAATATTCTATGATCTCTTTCTCATAAGTTGTAGAAATACATACTGAAACAGCCTTCACTGTATAATATTTTTTGCATTTGGTTTCTGTGAAGTTCAAGTTTACAAAATATACTTCTTATTATCAGTAAATTCTTACTCGTTTTAGCTAAAAACAAAAGTAAATGCTTACTCCTTTAAACATTGTAAATATTTTCAGAGAGGAAGAGTAGAAGATGTTGTTGTTAGTGATGAATGCAGAGGAAAGCAGCTTGGCAAATTGTAAGTAGGCAGAAACAAGGTAACCCTGGATAAATTTTGTTCCAATTTAGTTTCTTACCAAGATACTTGCTTGAAGTTCTTTTTGGCTTCATTAATTTTGAACTCACTCCAATAGTTTAGACTGAATTTCATGAAGAAATAAAGTATTATTATACATATTTTGCCTTAAAGTTTGAAAATTGGAAGCATACTTCTTTATAGACAGTAACATCTTTAAATTATTAACTTTTCAAAGTAATACTCTCATACTAGTAGGAGATACACTTTTGGGCTAATCGGATTTGCCTCAGCTTCTCTGTCATATTTAAAAACAAAGGAAGTGTTCAACTATTACAGAATATTCTATGATCTCTCCTTCTCATAAGTTGTAGAAATACTGAAACAGCCTTCACTGTATAATCCCCTATATGTTTATCTAAATCATTTAAAATAAATATAAATAAGTGGTATTGATTTATTGCCCTTTTATACGAACTTGCATCTTATAATTTTTAGTTTTTGAGACAGGGTCTGTTTTTGACGGCCCTGTCACCCAGGCTGAGGTGCAGTGGCTCAATCTCAGCTCACTGCATCCTCAGCCTCCTGGGTTCAAGCAATCCTCGTCAGTCCCCCAATTAGCTGGGACTACAGGTATATGCCACACCTGGCTAATTTTTAAAAATTTGTAGAGGTGGGGCCTCATCATATTGCTCAGGCTGGTCTCAAACAGTCCTCCTGCCTTGGCCTCCCAAAGTGCTGGGATTACAGGTGGGAGCCACTGTGCCTGGCCCAAGAACTTGCTTTTTAACATTAACTCTTCTGAGTTTTAAGGAATTAACAAATATTAAATACCTGTTTATGTATCAGATGCTATTCTAGGTATTTAGAATACTTCAGTGAACAAAACAGACCAATTTCTTGTGTTCTAGTCCATTTAATTTTATACTTTTTTTTTTTTTTAATAGATGGGGTCTCTTTCTGTTGCCCAGGCTGGAGTGCAGTGGTATGATCACAGCTCACTGCAGCCTTGAATTCCTGGGGCTCAAGTGAGCCTCTCATCTCAGCCTCCCAAGTAGCTGGGACTACAGGTGCACACCACTGCATCCAGCTAATTTTTTGTAGAGACAGGGTTTTGCTATGTTGCCTAGGCTAGTCTCCAACTTCTGGATTCAAGTGATCCTTGGCCTCCTAAAGTGCTGGGATTACAAGCATGAGCCACTGCAACCAGCCAGTCATACTTCAATCAAGATCTTTTGTTTTTTTTTAAAAATAAGATTTTTTAGTCTGTTCAAACATGGGCAAACCCTTCAAGTTTATATATCTTTTATAGTTTTTATCCTCTAAAGCACTTAGATCCACACTTTAATAATGGGTTTGGATTCATTAAGAAACTTTGTATAGATGTAGACTTGCTTTGTTTCCACTTCATATTAATTAGACCAATCTTGAGTTAATCTGATACCTTCACAAATATTAAAGCAGCTTTAAAAATGATTAAAGAGCAAAGCTATTATGTACTCATTTTATGTGGGAATGTTGACTGCTCCCAAGTTGTTTGGTCATTTTTTTAAAAAGGCTTTTAGTGTTAACATACATCTTACAATTCGTTTTTTTTTTTTTTTTCTTTTTCTTTTTCTTTTTTGAGACAAAGACTCACTGTGTTGCCCAGGCTGGAGTGCAGTGGCGCAATCACTACTTACCACAGCCTTGACATCTCTGGGCTCAGGTGGTCTTCCCCCCTCAGCCTCTGGAGTAGCTGGGACTTTAGGCATGTGCCATCATGCCTACTAATTTTTATATTTTTTGTAGAGATGGGGTTTTGCCATGTTGCCCAGGCTGGTGTCAAACCTCTGGGCTCTAGTGATCGCCTGCCTCGGCTTCCCAGAGTGCTAGGATTACAGGTATGAGTCACTGCACCTGGCCTTAAATTTCATTTTTAAAGAGGGCTTAGGGTGAGTTTAGTATTTGTCCTATTTATTAGTGAGCTGGAGATTACTAGATAAAAGTATATTTGACTCTAAGTAAAAATGTTTTGGTGATTTAAATGCTTATCTACTTACATGAATGCAATGGGAAAAGCCATAATCTAAACCTGTTTCTAAGGAAACTTAAGTTTTATAACATTAATTCATATTGTTACTAGAATCAATTTTTATTAATAAATGCTATCTCCTCACCATCCCCCCTTTTTAAATTTCAGGTTATTATCAACCCTTACTTTGCTAAGCAAGAAACTGAACTGTTACAAGATTACCCTTGAATGTCTACCACAAAATGTTGGTTTCTATAAAAAGTTTGGATATACTGTATCTGAAGAAAACTACATGTGTCGGAGGTTTCTAAAGTAAAAATCTTTTAAGAAAATTGTCAAAGGGGCTAATGCTACAATGGTACACTCTCTAGAGTTGAAACATTTTGTTGCTGCAGCCGAGTGACCTCCATAAATACTGGACTGAAAAAACATTGTAATACTACAAGTATAATGACATTTAGAAGATTACTTTGGGCTGGTGGGACATGCTGTGAATTTAGATTACAGATGAATATTATAAAGGGGATGATTTTTAACCAAAGGAATATATTTTTAACTTGAATCTTTTCTTGCATTGTATTTTTCTAAAAGTTTGGCCTCATTTCTTGAGTATGGGTAATAAGGAGTTATATGTCTGCTATCTGTGTTGCTCAGTTAAAAAAGTATTCATTGAATAAGGCTGTTTCTTATCACATGCATAAAATTAAATATTTTTGTTTCAAAGAAACATCTCAATACACTTAGGGGTGTATTGTTTCCCACATATTAAGTCAGGGTGGATAAGTTAAGTTATTATAACATAGTATATAGTCCAACATTCATTGATCTCAATACAGGCAAACAACCTGGTCAGCCTTTTAAAGAAGTAGATGAAAATTATTTGACAAGATTAAAACAATTTATATATTTTACTAAAAGTTTATATAGTACAGTCTATGTAGATTGAAAAGTACCACTTGTCTTTTCTGTGAATTATAACTACTCATTTGTTAAAAACGCCTAAGAGCAATTATAGTGGGACATCTAAGGTCCTTTTTAAACAGTGAATTAGTAAACCTCAGCATATGTGTTTCTACCCTGATTTTTTTTTTCGTGGGTATCTGAAGCCTCTCCTAAGTTTTTTCAAAAATGGAGTATCACAAAATTGAGTGAAACACAATACTTAAAAATGTATTGTACTAGATTTGCCAAATTCATAAAATGTTGATGGAAGCTTTACTTTTTAATGTGATTATAATGGCACTATTCTGGTCATTATCCTGTTTTATTTATTTAAATTTTTTTAAGTTGAAGAATTAAATACTTTAATGGTTCTAATCTTTTGCATTCCATGTTACATTAAACCTGTTCATATGAGTAGTCTTCTGTTAGAATCACATCTGTGCTTTTCTTGAGTCTGCTATTGAACTATTAGATTACATCATAATTCATAAAAGTTTAGTTTTATGTGCTCTTTGTAAAACGAACTTGCAAAGAAAATACCAGTGTTTCTCACCCCACTGACTCACGCCACATCATCTGGATTTTGGATTTCCCTCCATGCAGCCAGCTATAGTTGGCTTTCCAAAACAACAGAAATCCTTCACCAAGAGTGCACTACTTACCTGCTTATGGCCTATACAGACGAACTGATCTGTCCTTTGTGAAACGCAACAAAGTTATTTGTCTTTTCAGAAGTCCTACAACCTTAGCAAAGGGTAGTTTGTTTTATCAGGTAAATTCTGGTAATTAAAACCCATGTTAAAAATTAGCCTAGGCCGGCACAGTGGCTCACGCCTGTAATTCCAGCACTTTGGGAGGCTGAGGCGGGCGGATCACAAGGTCAGGAGTTTGAGACCAGCCTGACCAACATGGTGAAACCCTGTCTCTACTAAAAAAAGAAAAATTAGCCGGGCGTGGTGGCACGCGCCTGTAATCCCAGCTACCCAGGAGGCTGAGGTGAGAGAATCGCTTGAACCCAGGAGGCGAAGGTTGCTGTGAGCCGAGATCACGCCACTGCACTCCAGCCTGGCGACAGAGCGAGACTCTGTCTCAAAACAAAACAAAAAATTAGCCTAGTTAAAGGTAAAACTAAATGCTTTACTACCTTTCTTACCACTGAACAATTTGAGGTAAAATCATTCACAAGGTTGGCACTTCAGTAAATCCCTTTAAATAGTGTTCCTAAGATACCTCTTAAATCTTCCCATAGGAAATACAATTACAGGTAAGGTACACCATACAAAAATTGTGTCATTGAGGACAATGGTGATCTGTAGTTTTAGTTGAGTATGTTTATGATTTTTGAAGCCATATGGTGAGTAAATGTAAATATGAAAAAATGCTACATAAAACATTCTTAAACTTTTTTTTTTTTTTTTTAAACTGCTCCTTGTGGAGCAGGACTACCCCACAGGCAGTATACCCACCATAGCCTTTTTTTTTCTTTTTTTTGAGACAAGGTCTCGCTTTGTTGCCCAGGCTGGAGTGCAGGGGCACAATCACCATACACTGCCGCCTCAATCTCCTGGGCTCAAGTGATCCTTCCACCTCAGCCTCCCATGTAGCTGGGACTACAGGTGCATGCCACCACACTCAGCTAATTAAAAAAAATTTTTTTTTTAGAGATGGAGTCTCTCTCTGTTACCCAGGCTGGTCTCTAACTCCTAGGCTCAAATGATCCTCCCGCCTCAGCCTCCCAAAGTGCTAGGATGACAGGTCTGAGCCACTGCACCTGGCCCACATTTTTTAAAGAGCCAGTGTCCCACTCCATCACCCAGGCTGGAGTCCAGAGGTGTGATCACAACTCACTGCATCCTCCAGTTCCTGGGTTCAAGCCATCCCTCCTGCATCAACTTCCCCAGTAGCTGGAACTACAGGTGTGTGCCGTAACACCTGGCTTTAATTTTTTCTGTGGGGTCTCACTATATTTCCCAAGCTGATCTCAAACTCCTGGGCTCAAGTGATCCTCTGCCTCAGTCTCCAGAGTATCTGGGATTACATGTGTGGGCTACCGTGTCTGGCTGTTCACATTTTTGAGCACTATTTGCTTGTGAAAAGGTATAATGAAGTGGTAGTTGTCATTTTTACTGTGTCTCATGTTTTGTATATTTTTGTTTCATCAACTAAGATGTACTGTAACATATCTGAAATCTGGATATATTATCAATGGTTTGTCATAGTTTTGTTAGCCATACATTGCCTTTTAGTGGTGCCTAAAATAATGGTGTAGTTGTGAGGTGATCTTAGATTTGAATGAAGCACAGTATGCAGGTAGGCCTAATGGAGGAAGATGGTACTATAAAAGCAAGAAGTATTTTTCTTTTCGTAATGACTTAAAGCTGTTCTATGGATGACCTACCCTTTCCTTTAAACATGATTCTCTCACTTCCAACTCCAAACTTGCTCAACTAATCCTTAAAAATAAACTTGAGGTAGAATTTGAGGCTTGCCTGGAGTACAGACCATAATTTTTTTTGTGTGTGTAACCACAGTGTTTTAGAGCATACTCTTAAGTGCTTCTCAACATTCAATGTTCATCCACTCTTAACTCGGAGTAAATTTGGGTTACTTTTACCCAGTAGATAACGATCTAAGTAAAGAAGTTTTGAGGCATAAGCAGCAGTATGAATGAATTTTTCAATATTTTGGAGGTATAATGGCACAGCAGTTTTAATACAACCACCAATCTTCACAAAATAATTTTAATACTTTGTGCCTGGGCTAGCAGCATCTTGTACTGTGACATTCCTATACAGACATAAGCATTTTATCCAAGTACAAATGTTAAAAGCAGAGTAACTTAAGCAATTGTGTATACAAAGGTATATAGACACTGTAGGTTATTTTTCTTCTTGAATCATTTTTGCTGCATAGTAAACTGCAATTACATGTCAGTATAATGTTACTGATCTATAGAATACACTTTGAACTGTGAGGTATGGCAACTCCCTATGAGAGAGAGCTAACATGTAAACCTGAATATTTTGAGTGATTTTTGTTTTAGCTGCCACAGATGGGAAAGACAAAAAAAAAAAAAAAAAAAAAAAAAAAAAAAAAAAAAAAAAAATCCAGCATTCGAAGACCCTAGAGACCTTTTCTAATCAATAATTTTTTTAAAAATAAAAGGTCTTTCAGTACTTCTCACCTATTTTCTAGCATTCCCTTATTGGAGCACTGTTGAACGAAGAAAGAAAGAAAATACTGAGGTGAAGCTATGTTTGTTATGAGATTATGGATTAAATCAGTTATTAAAAAAAAAAATCCGCCAGGTAACTGCTCATTTACTTTACATCAAGTTGAGATCTTGAGAGAGATACATATATCTCAACTTTATAATTCAAGATTGCAGTTAAATATTTCTAATTCACTTGAATTACCATATTAATAAGACAATTAGAAACCTTATATTTTCTTAATACGGACATGCTTAACATTTTCTGACATTACTTCTAAACTCAGATGAAGCATAAAATCTCCCCACAACTGTTCTAAAAGTGGTTGAGCTGGTAGCAAAAGCTATCATGGTTTAACATTTCCACCATAGAGTAGATATAAGTAAACAAAGGACACTGCTGTTTAAACATCTAATAGGTAAGAAATTAACATGAACCAATTAACTGAAATTAGAATACTGCCATTCCAGGTTTGAATACTTTCAATACTCAAGTTTCATATTTTCAAAATGAACAGTAATACAGTTTCCCTATGTTTTGATAACAATTTCACTCTAAATTATGGGCCCAGATTACACTTTTAATGTTGGAATTGGGTGATCACTCCCACTTTAAATACTCTAGAAAATAAATCATGATTAAATTTATCATAGTTAACTATCACAAAACATCAATGGTAATAAAGGAATCACAGAAATGGAATCAAATAGAATAAAGAATAGGAAGAGCTACCAGAACTACTTGAACATTAGGTGGACAGATGTAAGAAAAAACAAACTTGTAATGTTCTTATATGAAAAAATAAACTTCATGGTTTGTCTACATTAATATTGTACTCAGCCGGGTGCAGTGGCTCAAGCTTATGATCCCAGCACTTTGGGAGCCCAAGGTGGGTGGATCACTTGAGGTCAGGAATTTGAGACCAGCCTGGCCAAAATGGTGAAACCCCATCTCTACTAAAACTACAAAAATTAGCCAGGCATGGTGGCATGCAACTGTAATCCCAGCTACTCGGGAGGCTGAGGCAGGAGAATCACTTGAACCTGGGAGGTGGAGGTTGCAGTGAGCCAAGATTGCGCCACTGCAATCCAGCCTGGGTGACATGACAGATTCTGTCTCAAGAAAAAAAAAAAAAAATTATATATATATATCTAGAGTACTCAAGATGATAAGAGTCCCTTTTCCCAGTGTTTGTGAGAGACTAATATACAGTACTGGGCAGGCACTTTAGTGACAACATAAAAATTACAGTGGATAGAAAAAGTGGAAAATTACCAGCTACAAATTATCAATAACAAAATCTGTTCTTTTGGCCAGGTTACTAGATTGGATATATGTATATTTATGAAACAAGTTTTTAAAACCTAAACTTATTATTATGAAGATTCTTTTAAGCAGAGTTTCTGCTAAATGAAATATCACAGATTGTTATTACATTGTAAGAGATCTTTGCTGACCTGCCCAGTAGTGATCTATATACAGGAAAGCTATGTTATCTGGAACTTTTATCAACTGGAATTTTAGAAAACCCAATGCAAATCTTGACTCCACTAGACCACTGCACACCAAAGGACCTAATCACAAAGCAGAATACTGGATGACAACGAGATTAACAATATGCTGTTTTCACAGTTGTAAGATAAGAGAAGGGAAGGGGAGGGAAATCAGAAGAGGAATATCACCTGGGTCAATAGGAATTAACTCTTTTTTTTTTTTTTTTTTGAGACGGAGTCTTGCTCTGCCGCCCAGGCTGGGGTGCAGTGGCCGGATCTCAGCTCACTGCAAGCTCCGCCTCCCAGGTTTACGCCATTCTCCGGCCTCAGCCTCCCGAGTAGCTGGGACTACAGGCGCCCGCCACCTCACCCGGCTACTTTTTTTTTTTTTTTGTATTTTTTAGTAGAGACGGGGTTTCACCGTGTTAGCCAGGATGGTCTCGATCTCCTGACCTCGTGATCCGCCCGTCTCGGCCTCCCAAAGTGCTGGGATTACAGGCTTGAGCCACCGCGCCCGGCCGGAATTAACTCTTAATTAACAATTTTAATTAATCTCTACTCTCCCACTATGCTGGATAAGAAAGCTTTTACTGTATTATCACATCATAGAGAGGAAAGCAAAGCAAGTAACTTGGTGTAATAGGTTACTTTGCATAGTACCTCTTGGTACCAAGGGAACATAGAGAAATCATTCCCATTAGTAAAGCACCTCAAGAGAGGATTGAGAAAAGTTAGATACAAAGGAGTTTTGTTTGTACTACCCTAAAGTCATCCACTATAAAAAGTTAAAAACACTCCTCTCTTCCCTTACATACTTAAAATAGCAAAAGTGTTTTCTTAGAACTTTTATACACACAAACTAAAACATAGCCAAAAATCCATAAAGTGACTTTACTAAAGCAAATTATGGGGCAGATATGGACTAACTGAATGTCAAGAATGGATTAAAATGCTAATTTAAAATACAATAGAGTCTCCCACAAATCACCTTCCCCAAAGAAAAGCTTCTGTCTGAGCCGGAACAATCTCACAGAATCATTAAGACAACATAAAACGGAAGAGTAAACATTCTATATTCCAAATGATTTACTAATGTTTCTTCCAGTCTCATACTTTCAGTTTAAACTAATTTATGGTTTAAAAAGAAAGGAAATTACACAAAAATGTTAAGAACTTTTCAGTGTTCTACGTACTAATTTAGAGGTCATGAGGATTTAAGTTTTTTAAAAACGATGCAAGGCACTTTTCTTTTTTGGGGCTTCATTTAGAAAAAAATGGTGCTACATTGGTTTATTAGATTCTATTTAGAATCATTTTGGACAAAGGAAAGAAGGGCTGGACAACTCTGAAAAGAACAAATACAACATTTGGCTTTTACCGCCAAAAAATGCAAAAAGGAAAGTCACTTGAAAATCTGACACTATCCTTGTTTTTAAGCACTTGGTACTATAAATCAAAACATTTTCCTTTTATCATTGAAACTGTAGTTTTCTTTAATATAGAATAAACAAATTAGGAAAGTAATAAGAAAGGAAGCAATAATTAGATCACGTTAAAGTAAGGACAGCTGATTAGGGTCATGATTTAAAGATTAATAATGGAACAAGAAGTATAAAAAATAAAATGGTAATTAAGCTATTAAGTTACACTAAAAAAGAAATGTGGCAGGTTCCTGCATTTTGTTAATGTTTCTGTAAGAGGCTCCATCATAAAACTGAACTGTAAAATTATGTTAAAAATGTAATATATAGAACAGAAAAATGAATTTTTAGCAAACCTTAGCAAATTCTTTTGTTATAAATTACCCAAACTTTATAAACAATCCCCCCATACTTGCATTTTGTTTAAAGTAATAACTTTATATCATACAAATAAATTTCAAGTATGAAAAGTGCATTATTGCAATAATACCTCTTTGCAAGTCCAAAATTCTTGGTTTATAATAAAACTTGTAAAGTGTGTGTGTGTATGTTTTTTTTTTTTTAAAGGAGTAAAACCATCAGTGCCATCTATTGCAGAAGTCCAACATCTTAAAATGTTGCTCAACAAGTTGCAGAGAAGTATGTCTGGAAGCAACATGTAATTGAAAAAAAAAAACTACTTATGTTTTTACCATTTTACATTATAATTGTCTCTTGTATTTTCTCCTTCCCAAATAGAAATTCACACTCTATAATGTTGCTCTTCAGTCAGCCATTCTGTGCAGTTGCCACTTGCATGTTTCCAAAATCATCCTCTTCTTCATGTGTTCTTTTCAAACTGCCTAAAAGTTATTGCATGAAGATTAAAAGGGCACTAAAATAAATTCATGTTAAAACGTTACAGCAAGTAAAATTTTTGTTATTCATTAAGTGATCATGTATACACTATGAAAATTCCACCACTGAACTTATAGCAAAATTTAGTAAATTCCTTTGTTACCTACATTACCTAAATATTGTAACTTTTTAATCTTCATGACAGGATATATCTTCCTTCTCAATTATTAAGTATGTCTTAGGTATTACATATAAAATAAATAATAATTTTTGAACTAGTGTGGAAACAGACCTTTTAAAGAGATAATACACAAATGTTTTGTTATCAAGTTGTTTTTTAGGCACCATAAACATGTGACTTAGGGCATAAAATTTAGGAAATTAATCTTGTATAATTTTTTGTAGATAATCTTTTTGCTTTCATAGAGGCTGTTATGAAGAGCAGCTGAAAATATTTTTCCACTGAAGCTATGGAAGTTTAGGTTGGGAGAAAGGAAGGTATGAAGCATATAAAGAGATTTTCTTTTATCTATTCTTCACATCAGCATCTGCTAGTACAGAAACCTCCCACTTAGAATCAAAGCTCTCTCTATATCCCCAAAAATCATAATCAAGAAATTAGAATCTCAATGGAGGAAAACTTTAGGGAACAGTTAAACCAGCAGAGGGTCCGCTATGTTTTTTGCCTAACAATGGCATGACCTTAAACTTATGCCCTATAGGACTCTTACATCATGGTAATAATAATGTTAATTCAGAGGGCACATTCTAATATGAAGAATGTTTCACTATAAAATTAATAAAGATAAAAATATAGTATCAACACAATTGAATGAGAAAAAATATCCTAGCCCTTACGCTAAACCTAAATGCTGTGATTAAGTTTCAGATGAAGTGCTGTGCTTCTATGGGAACTCTAAATGACTAGGGGTTGGAGGAAGAGTGCATTAATCATCATGTCTTCCTGAGGAGATGACATATGAACCAAGAATAGGGAGACTAAATGTGATGCACTTTAGGTGGGGAAAAGACACACACAGGAAACCATCAGTAGTTGTTTTCTGAAACGCAGACATAAAGAGGAACAAGGAGAGAAAGAAACCGAAAAATCAGAAGGGCTTATGGCATTCTATAAACTTTTGTAGGAATGAAGCCAAAGGAGGCTTTGGCAAAGGAAAAATATCATTATTAGAAATATCTTTCATGGGAATAAGTCTGGCCACTATGTACAGAACAGACCAAATAACAAAAGTTTGGAGAGGAGGCAAATCTGGACCTGAACTAGATTAAGGTCACTATTAAAAAAAGGAATGTTAACAATACTGACAAAACAGACCCTATAGGATGCGGAAAGCAATTATTAGATAGATTTGGCAAAGGAAAGAAAAAAGTCAATTAGGAAGTTGAGCCTTGGGGATGAATATACAGTCATATCACTCACTATAGGCAGTGCAGTACAGTGCAATGAATTCTATACTTGTGGATCAGATCACCTGTCCTCAATTTCCAGGTCAGTGCTAACTAGGTATATAAGCTGTTCTTACTGCCTTATGTAACTGTTGGTTCAAAGGTTGAAGTGAACTGCAGGGTAGGAAAAACTGGAAATAAATTAAAAATACCTTGTGTGCTTTGTTAGGAGAGAAACAAAGGTGATAAACACGGGTAGCACGGTCTTGGGAAAGGAAGATTTTGAGAGCATGCCTGGATTAACTTTGAAAATAAGGGGCTTAGGGTACTTCTGAAATAGCAACAGACGGAGGAAAGGATGGAAATATTGATGGCAAGAGAAAAACAGCTCACATTAGCCACCCTACATGCTGTATTAACCACCCTTTACTTTTAATAAGATCACCTAAGCATGTTTAGGGCCCCTTCTCCAGATTCTTCTTCTTATTTTAATCTTTACAACATGGATGTACTACTACTTAAAAGACTTAAGCTTATTACAGTACACATTTATTCATTATAAAATGAATCCTTTTGGAATTATCTGAGCTCAATAGTTTAACAAGTTTTCTAAACAATTTAAATTGTTCAGTGTAACCTGTAGCAAGTTCTCCACCTTTCATTATCTCTCTTCCCAAATTTCTCCAAAAAGAAAAAAATCCTTACCTGTGGTACCAGAATGAACAGATAATGACCTTTCTATCTGGAGTGGTGACATCATCTGTATTGTTAATTTTGCTAGGTAGATGGCTTCATATTCCTTAAAAAAAAAAAAAGTTAATTACCTTGAATATATATTTACATTCTTGGGTACCCAAAATAGTGATTAATATACAATACACTTTTGGTATTCTTCATCTGTACTGAAAACTCTAGTGCCATACTGTTTGAAGATAAATGGAAGTTTAAAATTCCTGTCTCATAAATTCGGAACTACTGATAATACTGATAACTATAAATCAAGTCTGGCTAATAGCTTGCGCTAGGGTACTACATGTTGAACTGCCAGTCAGTATGGCATTAGCTATAATGATCTCTGACTTCATCTGTTTAAAAAAAACCCAAAAAACACCAAAAACCTAAATTGGCAATCTCAATAGTCCTCTGCTTCCAGTTATAAGAATAAAGGCATTTTTGTTTTTCTCTTTTCTGAAAACAAGGAAAACATTTGATGAAACTAGGAAATATCCATTACTCTGAAAATGAGAAGAATGAGGGGAAAAGGAATTGATTACCAGCTAGGTCAGGAGAGCGGTTACCTTTATGGAGGGAGAAACAGATCTGTGCTTGAGAAGGGGCATGAAAAAGGCTTTTGGCGTTCTGGTAAACATTCTGTTTCTGTACTTGGGCAATAGTTACATGGATGTTTATTTACATTTTATGCATTTTCTATATATGTATTATAATTTCACAATAAAATTTTCAAAAAATAGAACCATACTAAGCTAGGCATAGCAGATAACTCCTCTGTGGGCCAGAGTAGGTACAGTTCATAGCTCGCTAAAAAAGGTGACCTAAAATAAAACCAACAAGCCCTTGCATGGTATGAAAAAGTCAGGAAATATGAGTGGCCTATGGGAGAAGGTGGGACATATTAAGGAAAATGTGAACATGTATACCTGCCGTTTTTTGCAAGCAGCAGGCTGTAAGTATGGTAAGGAGGAAGAGAAATTCGGTTTTACGTAGCCAAGCATCAGTTGATCATGGATAGCTAAAAGTAAAGGCTAAATCAGCAATTCTAGCCTGGATATACATGAGAATCACCTGAGGCACTTTAAAACCTACATACCTAGGCCCCACCCTCATAGATTTTCATTTCATTGGCTTGGTTAAGAATTCCCCAGGTGATTCTAACATACATCAGTGTTTATCAATTTAAACAAAATAAACCTGTGATATAAGCTGCTCTGCTTCTTACTCACTGATTCATGCCACCAAAGGAACCTGGGAAAATTCAAGCTGTCTGCCTTCTCCAACCACTCCTCTGGCCCCTTTCCCACAATTTTATTCTTGGGTAAATAGCTGATCTAAGACGAATACCTCCAGTTCAAAGATGACTAATAATCAAAAAGGAACCAGTGTTAGGTCTTACTCAAAGATTTTACAAGGAAAAAAACAAAAAAACAGAAAAGCAAGAGTATAACCAAACGTCATAAAGAAAATGCCATAAAACTTATACCATGAAGCAGATGAAAATTATGAACAAATTAATCAAAGAAAACATGGCAGTTACAGGATTGAATGTTTGCATTCCTCTGAAAATTCATACGTTGAAGTCCAAACACTTAATGTGGGGACTTCGGCAGGTGATTAAGTTGGGATGAGGTCATGAGGACTGGCCCTAGGATGAAATGAGTATCGTTCTAAGAACTATGCTCCCACCTCAAACCACTAATACTTATTCCTCTACCTCAAATGCTTTCCCCCAAATATGTGCATTTCTTCAGGTCTTTGCTCAAAATACCACTTTTCAGTAAGCCCATTTCTGACCACTCTTCTAAAAACGCAATTCTTGTCCCACCCTCCTTACATGGCCTTACTTTTCTTGGATCCATTACTTCTGACCTACTACATTTTGTTTGCTGTCTGATTCTCCCACTAAATAAGTTTCATGAGGTCAAGGATTATTGTCTGTTTTGTTCTCTGCTTTACTGTCAGTGCCTAATTAAAACAATGCCAAATAAATACTTAATGAAACAATGCAGCATGGGACATGGAAAACAATGTGAGAAAAATCAAGTGGAAAAAAAAAGAACAAAGCTGAAAATACTTACAGAGAAACGAGCAAATAAAGAAAAAAGGGAACATAAACTATACCGGGGTAAGGCGTACACTAAAAAGAAACAGAAATAGAACCACCAAAAGGGCAAATACACAATAGAAGACAACTTTCCTGATATAAGGGAAGGCTTGAATTTCCAAGTGGTAAGAGCACACTATGACTCAGAAAAAAACTGATGTAGAGCAATCAACAAGATACAGCCTGTAATCCCAGCACTTTGTGATGCCAAGGTGGGAGGATCACTTGAGTACAGGAGTTTGAGACCAGCCTGGACAATATGGCAAAACCCTATCTCTACCAAAAATAATTTAAAAAACTAAGTCAGGTGTGTGGCCTCACACCTGTAATCCCAGCACTTTGGGAGGCCAAGGCAGGCAGATAACCTGAGGTCAGGAGTTCCAGACCAGCCTGACCAACATGGTGAAACCCCGTCTCTCTACAAAAAATACAAAAATTAGCTCAGTTTGGTGGCACATGCCTGTAATCCCAGCAACTCGGGAGACTGAGGCAGAAGAATCGCCTGAACCCAGGAGGCAGAGGTTGCGGTGAGCCAAGATCGCGCCATTGCACTCCAGCTTGGGCAACAGAGTGAGACTTCGTCTCAAACAACAACAACAAACAACTTAGCCAGGTGTGGTAGTGTGTACCCATGGTCCCAGCTACTCAGGAAGCTAGGGTGGGAAGATCGCTTGAGCCCAGGAGGTCAAGGCTACAGTGAACCATGATCACACCACTGCACTGTAGCCTGGGTGACAGTGCAAAACCCCTCTCAAAAAACAAAAACACAAAAAACCAGGATACACCTTGATAAAGCATCTTATGGTCATCTAGACGAGGGGTCCCCACCCCTGGACTGCAGACCCCAAAATCAGTCCATCGCCTGTCAGGAACTGGGCCATACAGCAGGAAGCGAGTGGCACTCCACGGAGCATTACCACCTGAGCACTGCCTCCTGTTAGATCAAGAGCAGCATTAGAGTCTTACAGGAGTGCAAACGCTGTGGTAAACCTATCCCTCCCTATGGTATGCGAGGGATCTAGGTTGCACACTCCTTATAATGCCTGATGATCTGAGGTAGAACAGTTTTGTCCTGAAACCATCTCCCCCACCACCCCATCTGCAGAAAAACTGTCTTCCATGAAACTGGTCCTTGGTGCGAAAAAGGTTGCAGACTGCTGATCTAGACAACCTTCTCCTGACACAAATCAATTCACCTAACGGGGGAATCTTAAAATTGGTCTGCCTTCAAACTTTTCTAAAACAATATTTAGGCCAGACGTGGTGGCTCACGCCTATAATACCAACACTTTGGGAGGCCAAAGCGGGCATATCACCTGAGGTCAGGAGTTTGAGACCAGCATGGCTAACATGGTGAAACCCCATCTCTGCTAAAAACATAAAATTAGCTGGGTGTGGTGGCATGTGCCTGTAATCCCAGCTACGCAGGAGGCTGAGGCAGGAGAATCACTTGAACTCGGGAGGTGGAGGTTGCAATTGAGCCGAGATTGCGCCACTGCACTCCAGCCTGGGTGACAGAGTGAGACTCCATCTCCAAAAAAACAAAAAAACAAAAAATACTTAATATCAGATCTGTGTACAAAATCACTAGGGAAAAAGTACTAAATAAAAATTTTACATCTAGCCACTGTCATTCAAATATAAGGGCAAGAGAAAAATATTTTCCAATATGCAAAGGGATAGTTTCCACGGGAATATAGTTTCCATGAACTATCCTTAACAACAATACTCAAAGTCCAAGAGTTTAATAAAGACACTGGGACAGGTAATAGGATTGGCTGAATCTTACTGAAATATAGGATTAAGGGCTGGGCACTGTGGCTCACGCCTGTAATCCCAGCACTTCGGAGGCCGAAGCGGGTGGATCACATGATCTCAGCAATTCGAGACCATCCTGACCAACATGGTGAAACCCCGTCTCTACCAAAAATACAAAAATTAGCTGGATGTGGTGACATATGTCTGTAATCCGAGCTACTCGGGAGGCTGAGGTGTGTGAATCATTCAAACCCAGGAGGCAAAGGCTGCAGTGAGCCGAGATCACACCACTGTACTCCAGCCTGGGCAGTAGAGTGAGACTTATCTCAAAAAAAAAAAAAAAAAAAAAAGGAAAAGTCAAATAAAACCTTAAAAATTATGTAACAAACATAAACACATCAAAAACTTTTAAACTATAAAAAGAAGTTTAAAAAAAGGATCCTTTTAAAACAGAAAGCATAATATGAAATAATGTAAGATTGTACCTGTCATTTTCAGTAAATGAAAGTGTATTCACCTATTAGAAAACAGATGATACCAGATTTAATAGCAAAACTCAATCCTAGACAATATTGAGGAAAAGCATCTAAAATCAAGTAATTTAGAAACAGAGCACCAAATCATGAATGAACTTCCATTCACAATTGCTTCAAAGAGAATAAAATACCTAGGAATCCAACTTACAAGGGATGTAAAGGACCTCTTCAAGGAGAACTACAAAGCACTGCTCAGTGAAATAAAAGAGGACACAAACAAATGGAAGAACATACCATGCTCATGGATAGGAAGAATCAATATCATGAAAATGGCCATACTGCCCAAGGTAATTTATAGATTCAATGCCATCCCAATCAAGCTACCAAAGAGTTTCTTCACAGAATTGGAAAAAACTGCTTTAAAGTTCATATGAAACCCAAAAAGACCCCACATTGCCAAGACAACCCTAAGTCAAAAGAACAAAGCTGGAGGCATCACGCTACGTGACTTCAAACTATACTACAAGGCTACAGTAACCAAAACAGCATGGTACTGGTACCAAAACAGAGATATAGACCAATGGAACAGAACAGAGTCCTCAGAAATAATACCACACATCTACAGCCATCTGATCTTTGACAAACCTGACAAAAACAAGAAATGGGGAAAGGATTCCCTATTTAATAAATGGTCCTGGGAAAATTGGCTAGCCATAAGTAGAAAGCTGAAACTGGATCCTCTCCTTACTTCTTATACGAAAATTAATTCAAGATGGATTAGAGACTTAAATGTTAGACCTAATACCATAAAAACCCTAGAAGAAAACCTAGGGAATACCATTCAGGACATAGGCATGGGCAAGGACTTCATGTCTAAAACACCAAAAGCAATGGCAACAAAAGTGAAAATTGACAAATGGGATCTAATTAAACTAAAGAGCTTCTGCACAGCAAAAGAAACTACCATCAGAGTGAACAGGCAACCTACAGAATGGGAGAAAATTTTTGCAATCTACTCATCTGACAAAGGGCTAATATCCAGAACCTACAAAGAACTCAAACAAATTTACAAGAAAAAAACAACCCCATCAAAAAGTGGGCAAAGGATATGAACAGACATTTCTCAAAAGAAGACATGCATACAGCCAACAGACACATGAAAAAATGCTCATCATCACTGGCCATGAGAGAAATGCAAATCAAAACCACAATGAGATACCATCTCATATCAGTTAGAATGGCAATCATTAAAAAGTCAGGAAACAACAGGTGCTGGAGAGGATGTGGAGAAATAGGAACACTTTTACACTATTGGTGGGACTGTAAACTAGTTCAACCATTATGGAAAACAGTATGGCGATTCCTCAAGGATCTAGAACTAGAAGTACCATATGACCCAGCCATCCCATTACTGGGGATATACCCAAAGGATTATAAATCATGCTGCTATAAAGACACATGCACATGTATGTTCACTGCGGCACTATTCACAATAGCAAAGACTTGGAATCAACCCAAATGACCATCAGTGACAGACTGGATTAAGAAAATGTGGCACATATACACCATGGAATACTATACAGCCATAAAAAAGGATGAGTTTGTGTCCTTTGTAGGGACATGGATGCAGCTGGAAACCATCATTCTCAGCAAACTATCGCAAGAACAGAAAACTAAACACCGCATGTTCTCACTCATAGGTGGGAATTGAACAATGAGATCACTTGCACTCAGGAAGGGGAACATCACACACCAGGGCCTATTATGGGGAAGGGGGAGGGGGGAGGGATTGCATTGGGAGTTATACCTGATGTAAATGATGAGTTGATGAGTGCAGCACACCAACATGGCACAAGTATACATATGTAACAAACCTGCACGTTATGCACATGTACCCTAGAACTTAAAGTATAATAATAATAATGAAAAAAAAAGCAAGCTTGAAGGCAAAGGAATGGGAAAACTCAAAAGGCAAATGCAAGCAAACAGAAAGAGTAGGATTTGGCCGGGCGCGGTGGCTCAAGCCTGTAATCCCAGCACTTTGGGAGGCCGAGGCGGGCGGATCACAAGGTCAGGAGATCGAGACCACAGTGAAACCCCGTCTCTACTAAAAATACAAAAAATTAGCCGGGCGCGGTGGCGGGCGCCTGTAGTCCCAGCTACTCAGGAGGCTGAGGCAGGAGAATGGCGGGAACCCGGGAGGCGGAGCTTGCAGTGAGCCGAGATCGCGCCACTGCACTCCAGCCTGGGCAACAGCGTGAGACTCTGTCTCAAAAAAAAAAAAAAAAAAAAAGAAAGAGTAGGATTTACAATATTAAACCAGGTTAATTGCAAGGTAAAATAACCGAAATCTGTCCGGGCGCAGTGGCTCACACCTGTAATCCCAGCACTTTGGGAGGCTGAGGTGGGCGGATTGTGTCAGGAGTTCAAGACCAGCCTGGCCAACATGTTTCGTGAAACCCCGTCTCTACTAAAAATACAAAAATTAGCCGGGCTTGGTGACGCATGCCTGTAATCCCAGCTACTTGGGAGGCTGAGGCAGAAGAATCGCTTGAACCCAGGAGGCAGAGGTTGCAGTGAGCCGAGATTGCACCACTGCACTTCAGCCTGGGCAACAGAGAAAGACTCTGTCTAAAAAAAAAACAAACAAAAAAACCCCCAAAAAACCGTGAAATTTAAATAGGGTACAACTAAAATAAAAACCTAACTTGAATTTCTATGTACCAAATAGTAAGTACAGAAAACAAACTTGCAAAACCAAAAAAGTGGAAAGAAAAAGTAAACATAAAAATAAGGAAAAAATAAAAATATAGTAATAGATTCCAGTTCACTGATTTCAGTCCAAGACAGATCAAGTGGACAAACACATTTAACTTTATCCCCTGAAAACAGAATACATCTTCTTTTCAAATGCCCATAAAATTCATGACAACTACATATTAAACCACAAAGAAAACATCAAAAACAATGTACTAAAAAACATTCTCTGATTACAATAAAACTAAATATGAAAATTAAAAATTTTGAAACCCAGTCACCTATACAATTAAAAAAAAACAACATATATTAGATTTTAAAAAAAAACCAAAACTGAAATCACAGAATATCAAGCTATAACAATAAAAATAATGCCGATGAGAATCTGCAGCATGCGAGTAACACAATGCAAAGAGGATAACTAGTGGCCTTGAATTTTTGAAAGAATAAAAAGAAACCAAGTTTTCAATTCAGGAAATTCACAACCGCAGCAGCAAACAACACTAAAGCAAAGTACCACGCAAGCAGAAATTAGAATTCAGAAAAATGGCATGGACTAACCAGATGAAGAAAAAAAATAATAGAACCAAAAGATATTAAAGTACAAGATACTATTTTCCTTAACTCTATGTAGAACTCTTATGAAATCGATGATTACACAGAAGATCATAAATACTTCCAAAGTGACCTAAGGAGTATCGGAAAATCAAACCAGGCCAGGAACAGTGGTTCACACCTGTAACCTCAGCACTTTGGGAGGCCAAGGTGGGCGGATCACCTGAGGTCCAGAGTTTGAGACCAGCCTGGCCAATATGGTGAAACCTCGTCTCTACTGAAAACACAAAAATTAGCCAGGCGTGGTGGCAGGCGCCTGTAATCCCAGCTATTCTGGAGGCTGAGGCAGCAGAATCACTTGAACCCAGGAGGCGGAGGTTGCAGCGAGCTAAGATTGCACCACTGCAGTCCAGCCAGGGCAACAGAGCACAAGACTCTACCTCAAAAAAAAAAAAAAGAAAAAAAAAAAAAAAGAAAAGAAAACCAAACCGATACACCGAACGAAGAATGTTGTCTGAGAATTGGTCTACTGTCAAAATATATGAATGAATGAAATAATGAATAACTGAATTAGATAAAACATTATGGTCAGATAATTCACAGGTGCCATATACTAATGCATTAAGAGACAAGTAACTCCAATCTAATCTAAATTGATCTATGGCACAAAGAGAAACGGAAAGTTTCCATTAAGAAATGAGAACACTGATAGAGACAGTAAAACCAGAAAAGGATAGAAAAAAAAAAAAAAAAGACAAACCAATTTACTATTTAACTGATTCCAAAATCCTGAAAAAAAAAAAAAAGATTAGCAAATACAATCCAGCAATACATTAAGAAAACAGTGTATCATAACCAAGTGGGATCCATTGCTGGACCAAAAGGATGATTCAATATTAGGAAATCTAATCTAATGTGATCCAGTAACTCAAGTCACCATATTAACAGTTCAAAAACTAGAACTGGCACTTTAAAAAAGAAAACTTCAGATCTCTAAAGGACACACCAGAATTTGTTATAAAGAACCGAGATGGCACCATTGCACTCCAGCCTGGGTGACAGAGTAAGACTCCATCTCAAAAAAAAAAAAAAAAAATCATTTTTGGCTACTGATGTTATTTAGGGTAGGAGGAAATAGGCTTGTTTCCTGGTGGTATAAGTTTATATTATTTCATCTTTTTTGGAGGCAATCTGGAAACATCTATCAAATTTCAGATGCACTGGAACCCACCAATTCCACTTCAGTTACCTTACAGGTGTATTCACACAGATATACCTATCAGGATCTTTCCAATATATATATATATTTTTTGACACAGAGTTTCGTTCTTGTTGCCCAGGCTGGAATGCAATGGCGTGATCTCGGCTCACCACAACCTCCGCCTCCCAGGTTCAAGCGATTCTCCTGCCTCAGCCTCCTGAGTAGCTGGGATTACAGGCATGCATTACCACACCCAGCTAATTTTGCAGTTTTAGTAGAGATGGGGTTTCCCCATGTTGGCCAGGCTGGTCTTGAAACTCCTGACCTCAGGTGATCCACTCACCTCGGCCTCCCAAAGTGCTGGGATTACAGGCGTGAGCCACTGTGCCAGAACAATTTTCTTAAACATATGCATATACTGCTCTTTCAAATACAAAAATTAATTTTAAAAAAGAATGTTTTCACACATTTAAAAACAAGTAAGAGTATAATTGGATTGTTTGTAACACAAAGGATAAATGATTGAGGGGATGGATACTCTGTTTTTCCATGATGTGATTATTACACATTGCATGCCTGTGTCAAAATATCTAATGCACCCATGTATATACCTACTATGTATCCACAAAAAAAGAAAAGCTTAAAAAATAATTTTAAGGCCGGGCGCGGTGGCTCAAGCCTGTAATCCCAGCACTTTGGGAGGCCGAGATGGGCGGATCACGAAGTCAGGAGATCGAGACCATCCTGGCGAACACAGTGAAACCCCGTCTCTACTAAAACTACAAAAAACTAAAACTACAAAAAACTAGCCGGGCGAGGTGGCGGGCGCCTGTAGTCCCAGCTACTCAGGAGGCAGAGGCAGGAGAATGGCGTAAACCCGGGAGGCGGAGCTTGCAGTGAGCTGAGATCCGGCCACTGCACTCCAGCCTGGGCAACAGAGAGAGACTCCGTCTCAAAAAAAAAAAAATTTTTTTTTAAATGAAAAAAACAAGAATGTTCTCTACAACATGGTAAAAGGCAAAGAAACTTATAAAGTCAGAAGACAAACATTTTACATGAACAGGCTGAACACAGATGACACTGTTTCTCTTTTGAATGTAGTAAAAATTAAAAGTAAAAATTAAAATAAAATTTAAAGCTTGGTAACTACAACAATATATTTTGTAATAAATATTCTTGATGTTGAAATATGAGCTTTATTCCTACATAACTGGATGTAATCAGCTAGAGTACATTCTGCAGCCTATGATTTGGCCTCTTGGAATAAACTGAATAACCTGGTCTAATCGGATTAATTCAGATTTATTGTCTTCTTCAGTGCATCTGCCAGGCATCAACAAAATATGAAACAACATGGAAAAGATAAACATATAATGGAAAAAGCTGTTACAGTTAGTATACTTAGAATCAAAACTGTCTTATGCTCTGTGTGATCAAAATGAAGAAAAAAAATCAAAGACATTTCTAACAGCCATTATTTTACCTTAGATTTGATAATGTATCTTTAACCCTTTTTTCTTGGTAATGCCAGCTTTTAAGAAAAAAATTTTTTTTTTAATTTTTTAGGGATGGGGTCTCACTCTGTAGGCCAGGCTGGAGTGCAATGGCACAATCACTGTTCACTGTAGCCTCAAACTCCTGGGCTCAAGCAATCCTCCCATCTTAGCCTCTTGAGTAGCTGAGACCACAGCCATGCACCACCATGACTGGCTAATTTTTGTTTATTTTTTATTTTTTAGAGATTGGGTATCACTTTGTGGCCCAGGCTGATCTCATACTTCTGGCTTCAAGTGATCCAAACGCCTTGTTTTCCCACAGTGCTGGGATTACAGACAGGTATGAGCCACCACACCCATTCAAGAAAATTCTTCTAAATAGAGATATAAACTTGAATAAAGGATCAAAATAGTCAGATTATGGCAATTTTAAGTATTTACAAAGTAAATTGTACACCTAAATTACATGTACAAAGGATTTTATATCTTACTTTCCAACTGCCTTAAAGAGGAAGAAAAGAGAAGTTACCTGAAGTTGATGGACAAATCCAGCATTAGGATTAATACAAAATCTTCTTTCTTGAACATAAGCAAAAGCATCTCTGAAAACAGAAAAGAATATTAATGTGACAGCATTACTTAATGAAGAGTCTAATAACACCTACCTTGGGAAACTACTATGAATAAGAGACTAGTGTAAAGTGGCCAGGTGCAGTGGCTCATGCCTGTAACCCCAATCCTTTGGGAGGCCAACACAGGAGGACTGCTTGAAGCCAGGACTTTGAGACCAGCCTGGGCAATGTAGTCAGACCCCATCTCTACAAAAAACTTAAAAATTAGCCAGGCACAGTGATGTGGTATAGTCCCAGCTTCTTGAGAGGCTGAGGTGGGAGGACTGCTTGAGCCCTGGAGTCTAAGGCTACAGTGAGCTATGATTGTGCCACTATACTCCAGCCTGAGAAACAGAGGAAGACCCTGTCTCTAAAATAAATATATAAAATGTAAGCATTTTGTGCATGTTAAATGCTTATAAAATGTAAGCATTTTGTACAAGTTCAAGCTCAAAATATTATCACTAGTTAAAGAGGTTTACTTTTGTTGTTATGAGGCTTAAATTAGATAAAAGTGCCTATAATAGTACTGAGCTCACAGCAAAGACCCAATAAATACAAATTATTTCCAACATTAATGTTCTGACAAAATTCCAAATAAAAAGAATATATACAACATAAAGTCCATCAATACATGTTCAATCTTTTTGCAATTAAATATTTGTATTCAGGCCGGGCGCAGTGGCTCACCCCTGTAATACCAGCACTTTGGGAGGCTGAGGTTGGCGGATCACAAGGTCAAGAGATCGAGACCATCCTGGCCAACATGGTGAAACTCTGTCTCTAATAAAAATACAAAAATTAGCTGGGCATGGTGGCGTGCACCTGTAGTCCCAGCTGCTAGGGAGGCTGAGGAAGGAGAATTGCTTGAATCTGGGAGGCGGAGGTTGCAGTGAGTCGAGGTCATGCCACTGCACTCCAGCCCGCCAACAGAGCAAGACTCTGTCTCAAAATAAATAAATAAATAAATAAATAAATAAATAAATATTTGTATTCAAATAATATTCTTTTAAGAATAGATATTTTAAAGCAAAGTTTCCCGTTCTAATTTAAATATAAAAGGGGACTGAAATAGAAAAAGGTGTCAATGATTACTACAAGATTTCTAATTTGTAGAACAAGAAAAACTGAGAAAGGAAATACTGTACACTGGCCAGGCTTTTGCTTTGTCTTGGGGTAAGAAGCTCATGACCACCCCCATCTTTTAAAAAATCTATATAGAATGCTTGGAAAAGATAATTTTTGATAAGAAAGACTACTCTGAATTACAAACAGATGCTGCAAACAATTCCTAGGTAATTTTTCATCCAACTATTGTTAAAGTAGAACATGACAAATTAGCCTTTTAAATAAGGCATAACATTTGTGTTCAGGAGTTTTTATACTCAGACCAACCAATTCTCTTGTCGTAAGTAGTTTTTCATAGGATTTCCATATTAGCCTATGCATATCTATACAACTAGATAAATTAGGTTGAGACTAACCATACAATAAGGGCCTGCCTAATCAAACATGACTACATGAAAAATAATCAGGGGAATAAGAACTTCAAACTTCCAAACCATTCCCATTAAGCTTCATTTTAATGAGAATTTAAACTGTGGCTAGGTTTTAGGGTATTTTCTTACCTGTACTTCATTCCAAATGTTTCCATAATGTACGCAATAACAAAGGCTGCACTGAAGAGGGGGAAATAGTTTTAGAAAACAACCAGAAAATACAACTCATTAATTAAATGTTACAGAAAGAAAGATTATTTCTAACTTCATACCTTCTGGAGATACCTGCATTTCCATGCACAAGAACTTTTCCTGAAAAACATGAATTCGTTATTCTAATAGAAAAACACCTGAGTCAGCAGCTGAAATATATTGAAACCACAGTAAAGTAACTCCTTCCTTATATACTATAATCGCTTGGATGTTTATTTTCAAATCTTTACAATTTGTTATTATTAGCTGTGTAGAGAATATACCAGACTCTTATTAAAGAAATTGAAAGCTCACAGAGAATTTGAAAACAGTCTACAGGGATACTCCAGAAAGCCTATCGAAATGAAACAAGTAATTGGGAAAATAAAAATTTGGGAGTAAGCTACTACATGTAATTGTAACTTCCATATCCTGCATTTAAGACAAATACCAACTAAAAAATTAACAAATAATCAAAATATAAACATTAGTTAAGGAAAAGAAATATTATTTACCTCCTGTTTGTAAGCTCCCATCAATAAATTCCTTAGTCTGGAGGCAAAAGACATGTGGATTAATGTAAGCATAAATTAAATGCATATAATGAAATAAAATGAAACCTATTGAAAACAATTTCCTAATTTATAGGTATAAAAATTATCTTAATTCACAAATTTCCAAAATGCTACAAATAATTGTCTTGTAGTAGACAAGTCCAAAAAAAAAAAAAAAAAAGAAGCCAAAATTTAATTTGAATCTAATATATTCACAATATGATTCCTCAAATTTCTGGAGATCATAAAAAATTTTTCTACAAATAATTCATTTTTTTAAAAAACACAATCACAGGCCGGGCGCGGTGGCTCAAGCCTGTAATCCCAGCACTTTGGGAGGCCGAGACGGGCGGATCACTAGGTCAGGAGATCGAGACCATCCTGGCGAACACGGTGAAACCCCGTCTCTACTAAAAAATACAAAAAACTAGCCGGGCGAGGCGGCGGGCGCCTGTAGTCCCAGCTACTCGGGAGGCTGAGGCAGGAGAATGGCGTAAACCCGGGGGGCGGAGCTTGCAGTGAGCTGAGATCCGGCCACTGCACTCCAGCCCGGGCGACAGAGCCAGACTCCGTCTCAAAAAAAAAAAAAAAAAAAAAAAAAAACACAATCACATAATTTTCAGTCACAGCAAAGTAAAAGTAGTAAGCTTTACAAGCACAATTAAAGGGGCTGGGTGTGATGGCTCACACCTGAAATCCCAGTACTTTGGGAGGCTGGGGCGGGCGGATCACCTGAGGTCAGGAATTCGAGACCAGCCTGATCAACACAGAGAAACCCCGTCTCTACCAAAAATACAAAATTAGTAGGGCATGGTGGCTCATGCCTGTAATCCCAGCCACTTGGGAGGCTGAGGCAGAAAAATCACTTGAACCCAGGAGGCGGAGGTTGTGATGAGCCAAGATTGTGCCATTGCACTCCAGCCTGGGCAACAAGAGTGAAACTCTGTCTCAAAAAAAACAAGAAAAGAAAAGAAAAGAAAAAAGAAGCAGCACAACTAAGAAGTCAAATCATAAATAAATTTAAATGTTATTTTTTAAAATACTGGTACCTACCATAGGGAAAAAACGTATTATATTTTCAACTGGATTATCTGCGATATCCAGGACTAAATATCTGAAAATAGAGTATTTTGTGATAAGCACACTTTAAGTAAAACGCTTAATGTATTTTAAAAAAATAACTCATTATTTTCTTGGTAACCATGACAAGAATGCAAAACAACTTTCAAAGTATCATATTCCCAAGAACTGTGTGGTAGATTTTACATTGCTTGAAGGCATTAAAACTTGAAACACCATGTTAACATCTCTGATATTTTAGTATTTAAAAAAATCCATCAGCCTGGGCACAATGGCTCATGCCTGTAATCCCAGCATTTTGTGAGGCCAAGGTGGGAGGATCACTTGAGCCTAGCCTGAGCAACAGAGGGAGACTCCATCTCTAAAAAATATTAAAAAATCGGCTGGGTGTGGTGGTGTGCACCTATAGTCCCAGCTACTCAGGGGGCTGAGGTAGAATTGTGTGAGCCTGGAAGTCAAGGATATAGTAAGCTATGATTGGGCCATTGCACTCCAGCCTGGGCAACAAAGCAAGATTCTTATCTCAAAAATAAATACATATTTTATTGGCATATAATGAACCATCTGGCTAAAACAGAAAAATCACAAGCAGGAAGATACATTCCTCTAGATCAGAGTGGACCTAGAAATAAAGACAAAGGTACCTGTAATCGTTATGTTATTCTTTTATTTCTATCAATTTCTCTAAGACCAGAAGATTGTTCTCTAAGTGGTCCTGTGACCCCTGCTCATAAAACTACAGAGGACATTTCAGAGGAAGTCCAAAGTCTAAAAGAGAAGGAACAAATAAAAACAGAAGGCATGGTCTATGGAACCATGACTCAAACATCCACCGTTTGAACTAATTTTTAGTAAAGCAAAAACAAAAAACAAACAAAAAAAAACCCAAAAAACCAGCTGAGAGAGCACTTGTCTTGAATTTTACACTTTACAAAATACTTAAAAATAAGGCATTTTTAATATGTTAGCTTGTTTTATTTTGTAAAAAACTTCCATTTCTAAGCATTCCTAAGACCACTGTTTATTAACACAACTATAGGCAATTAGCTAAGTTATTAAACTAGTTTTAAGGACAATTTTGCATTAAAAATTACAGTTCTTCAATGATCAGTTACCCGGTAACAACTTCAAAGAATTCAGGACTTTAATACAGAGAAGCTGAGGCCAAGCATGGTGGCTCACGCTTGTAATCCCAGCACTTTGGGAGGCCGAGGCAGGTGGATTGCCTGAGGTCAGGAGTTCAAGACCAGCCTGGCTAATAAGGTGAAACCCCGTCTCTACTAAAAATATAAAAATTAGCCAGGTGTGGTGGTGCACACCTGTAATCCCAGCTACTCAGGAGGCTGAGGCAGAGAATCACTTAAACTGGGAGGCGGAGGCTGCAGTGGGCTGAAATCGTGCCACTGCACTCCAGCCTGGGTGAAAGAACAAGACTCTGTCTCAAACAAAACAAAACAAAACAAAACACCGCAGAAGCTAAACCCCAGGATCTGAGGAAAATCCAAGGATTTCAACAATGACTGTAGCCTGAAGTGATTGGGAATTCCAGTTGTATAAAACAATGCTTCAGAGGAAAAATGTTAACTCAGAATGAAATTAAATATTTTAATGCATAACATATTCTGTGTCAAGAACTACTAGTAGAACTACCAATCTCTAAAAACTAGTACTGTAAAAGTTTAAGGAGAAATGGTTCTTCCATTAGGACAAAGAACCTGCACCAACAACATTATAATTTGAACAAAAATTCAGTACACATTAGAAACGAACAGTATGATTTTTTGGTTGGTTTTTTCTTAAGATTAGTTTCACCTTATATAGTTCGATATTTTAAAACAACATTCTCATTTTCTTTAATAATTCTATGCGTATACACATAAATACACATACACAACAGAAAAAGACTTTGGGAGGCCGAGGCAGGCAGATCACCAGGTCAGGAGTTCAAGACAAGCCTGGCCAACACGGTGAAATACCATCTGTACTAAAAATACAAAAATTAGGCCGGGTGTGGTGGCTCACTCCTGTAATCCCAGCAGTTTGGGAGGCTGAGGTGGGTGGATCAAGAGGTCAGGAGCTCAAGAGCAGCCTGGCCAAGATGGTGAAACCCCGTCTCTACTAAAAACACAAAAAAAATTAGCCCGGAGTGGTGGTGGGCGCCTGTAATCTCAGCTACTTGGGCGGCTGAGGCCGAGAATTGCTTAAACCTGGGAGGCAGAGGATGCAGTGAGCCGAGATCACGCCATTGCATTCCAGCCTGCGCAAAACAGCAAAACTCCATCCAAAACACAACCAAAAAAAATTAGCCGGGAGTGGTGGTGTGCGCCTGTAATCCCAGCTACTCAGGAGGCTGAGGCAGGAGAATTGCTTGAACCCAGGAGGCGGAAGTTGCAGTAAGCCAAGATCATGTCGCTGCACTCCAGCCTGGGTGACAGAGTGAGACTCCATTTCAAAAAAAAAAAAAACCATGAAAGAAAAATATGTCCCTCTACCATCACAGGCCCTGAATTTCCCTTCTTAGAAGCAATCACTATGAAGTCTCTAGCCTGTTGGTCCAGAAATTTTCTATGCATATACAAGAATAAATATACTTAATGTAGTATATATATATTTACTCAACACATTGCGAATATATACACCTTGTTCCACACTCTGCTTTGTTCATGCAATGCATTATTTTGGAGATCATCCCAAATCCAAACACATAGATATATCACATTCTTTTTCATGGTTACATAGTATTCTATTATATGTTCAAACAATGTATTTTAGAGTATGTATACAGATATTTATAGATTGGTTTCATTTTAAAAATAAAGCAAAGCATTAAATTTTTTTTTTTTTTTGAGACAGAGTCTCACTCTGTCGCCAGGCTGGAGTGCAGTGGGACAATCTCGGCTCACTGAAATCTCTGCCTCCCGGGTTCAAGTGATTCTCCTGCCTCAGCCTCCTGAGTAAATGGGACTACAGGCGCACGCCACTATGCCCAGAAAATTTTTGTATTTTTAGTAGAGACAGGGTCTCTCTATGTTGGCCAGGATATTCTTGATCTCTTGACCTCATGATCCACCCCCCTCAGCCTCCCAAAATACTGGGATTATAGGCGTAAGACACTGCACCCAGCTTTTTTTTTTTTTTTTTTTTTGAGATGGAGTCTTGCTCTGTCGCCCAGGCTGGAGTGCAGTGGCATGATTTCGGCTCACTGTAACCTCTGCCTCCTGGGTTCAAGCAATTCTCCTGCCTCAGTCTCCTGAGTTGCTGGGACTACAGGAATGTGCCACCACGCTCAGGTAATTTTCGCTTTAGTAGAGATGGGGTTTCACCACATTGGCCAGGCTGGTCTTGAACTCCTAACCTCAGGTGATCTGCCCACCTCGGCCTCCCAAAATGCTGGGATTACAGGCATGAGCCACTGCGCTGGCCTAAAATATTTTTAACATATATACTTTTACATAGATATTGAAGGAAGAAGCTGCCTCCTCAGAGAGGAGCATGGTGGTCTGGGTTTAGAGGAGAAAAAGTAGAGTTTTTGTACCAGGTGTAACATACTCTATTTTAAAAATGAAGTTAAAAAATAAAGAACATTAAAAACCATTACATGCTCAACTGAACTTGTAAGATAAATAAGAACATCAAATGAGATGCCACTTTTACTCCATTAGACTTTGAGACTCTCCAAAATGTTTCATAATTCCATCTTGGAGAGATACCAAGGGAAGAGTCACTCTCATATACTTGACAGTGGGAATGTAAACTGATACAATGCACTGGAAAACAATCTGCAACATCTATCAAAATTTAAAATGTTCATACTCATATCCAGCAATTCTACAAATTTGCCCTATCAATATGCTCATGTATAAATTAAGTAATATGTACAATGATAGTCACTATATGCTATACATATTAGTATAAGGCCAGAAACAATCTAAATGTCCAACAGACTGAATAAATTTTAGTATAGCCATACAGTGGATTATAATGCAACTTAAAAAGAATAAGCAGTTTGATATACATACTGATATAAACCAATCTCCAAAAAATACAAAAAAAAAAAAACAAAGGCAATGTAAAAAACAAAAGTTTATCTATAAGAATATGCTCATAAATTTAACCTAACACTGGAAAGCTACCCAATAAAGAGGTAATAGTAGATGTTGTTTCCCTGTACCTTTCCCTAGATACTCAATTCCTTTATCCCTCAAGAGATAAAATAATGTATACTAAAATCTACTTTTCAGTATATGTTATTTTTAAATTCTTTTTAATTTTTACTTTCCAAGAAACTTCTTGACAATATACACTATTTTGAACCTTTAGAATTTTGCATTATGGGCATAAATTATTTAAGTATTTTAAGTAAAATTTATTGTAAAAAACTATGTACTGTATGACCCATTTTTTATATACAGAAAAAACTGATGGTACAAAACCTGAAATGAATCTTCAATACGTGTTTTACAAATCATAGCAATAATTCTTACCTAAATAACTGCTGAAAGTTTGGTTTAATAAAGTTTGCTTCAATATTTTGTCGTATGCATATTATATGGGTTATTCCATGTTTCTGTAGTATAGGTAGCTGTAAAAAAAAGCAGGGGGAGGACAGGGAAGATGAATATTTTAAAATATCAAACATCCTCTTACTATATAACACAGATGTTTGAAAATACACAGAACCCAAGTCTCTGCTTAAGTCCAGGGGATTAAAGCTAATTTTATAATAGACCTGAAGTGGGTAGCAAGATATTTCAGTGATTCAAGACTAACACACTAATGTCCTCAAAAGGTTAACAGGGATATTTCATACCTATAATTTTAGAGCTTAATGGAGCCTTTATGCAAGATGTTTGGCATAGCACCTGGGACACACAGCAAGTGTTTAATAAATGGTAGTTATATATATTGACTGCAATCTTTATTCTTTAGAGGGGACTACTAAGACATAAAACAGTTACATTACCAAATACTTGGACATCACTGACCTAGTTAACAGCAGTACCTGAGCCCAAATCTCTAGACAACTCCTTGCCTCTCCCAGTATACTTTAAGAGTCAGAATTAATTTACATACTTCACATAATCTAGTTAACCTTTCACCATTTAAAAATTTTCCTGAAGTTAAAAATGGCAACTTCAATGGCGTGTTATTATATTCCATACAGGTTGAGTATCCCTTATCCAAAATGCTGGTCCCAAGATAGGACCATAAGTGTTTCAGATTTCAGATTTTGAAATATTTGCCTTGGCTGGGTGCAGTGGCTCATGCCTATAATCCCAGCACTTTGGGAGGCTGAGGCAGGCGGATCACAAGGTCAGGAGATCAAGACCATCCTGGCTAACACAGTGAAACCCCGTCTCTACTAAATATACAAAAAATTAGCCGGGCGAGGTGGTGGGCGCCTGTAGTCCCAGCTACTCGAGAGGCTGAGGCAGGAGAATGGCATGAACCCAGGAGGCGGAGCTTGCAGTGAGCCAAGATTGCGCCACTGCACTCCAGCCTGGGCAACAGAGCGAGACTTTGTCTCAAAAAAAAAAAAAAAAAGAAATATTTGCCTATACATACTGAGATGTCTTGGGGATAGGATCCAAGTTTAAACACAAAATTCATTTATGCTTCACACACACCACATACACATACTCTGAAGGTAATTTCATACAGTCATTTGGTGCATGAAACAAAATTTTGACTGGAGTTCACTTGTGCTTTCATGCTGAAACTCAAAAAGTTTCACTTTGGAGCATTTCAGATTTTTCAGATTAGGGATACTCAACCTGTAGTGCTTTTGGCTCCATACTTAAAAGCAATTTAACATGACAATTCTAGAAATTACCAAAAAATAAATTTTCATTTGCAAGTGATTATAAGTTTAAGTTAGTTTATAGATGTTATTTTATTACCTAGAGCATTAAGTTCCTTGACAGAAAAGATTTGTATTTGCTCACTGATACACAGTATGTGTAAAGTGTATAATACAATCACTTAAGTATCAAGTATGTATAACTAGTTAAGTGTTCAATAATTATCTGTTCAATAAATGAACTAACAAATCACAATGGCAAGAGAATCAGATAACCTTGAATTTCCTGACACATTCAGTTTAAAATCCTATATATTTAATTCCCATTTCCTGCATTTTAAATAGTACAAAACAGTAGCACTAATAATTCATGAGCAAAGTAAAAAAATAATAATTTATGTGTTATGAACTAAATGTTTGCATCACCTCAAATTCGTATGTTGAAATCCTTACCCCCAAGATATGATGGTGGAGTCTCTGGGAGGTAATCAGTTTTAAATTGAGGTCAAGAGGGTAGAAACCTCCATGACAGGATCTGTACCCTTGTAAGAGGCAAGAACTCGTTCTCTTGGCTGTGTGAGGATACAGCAAGAAGGGAGGGATCTGCAAACCTGCAAGAGGGTCCTCACCAGAGCCGGACCATGACTGTGGACTTCCCAGCCTCCAGAACTCAGAGAAATAATCGTCTGTTGTTTAAGCCACCCTGTCTATGGTATTTTGTTTGAGCAGCCTGAGCTAAGACAATATAATTTTCAAGTTTTAAGTTTTAATTTCTGCAGCAAGTTTTATGTCAGCATAGATTAGAATTCAATTATCTTTGTATTTGAGTATAACCTGAGTTAGGGAAAGTGAGATAAGCATTTGGTAAGCTTAATAATTAACCAATGTTCTATATTGAGACTTGTGCCAGTTCCACAACAAATTCAAAATTAAGTCCTTCGTGTATACTTGATGACCTATGGAGTTTTCTTATCTACTTTATGAATGTGAGAAAGTACAAGATGATGCACATAATTATGTATAAATATGCTCAAACAAGCTTTGAAGGCCCATTAGACTACTACTAAGTAAAAATAAACTATCAAAATAGAGCCCTAACGTAACAGCGAATAGAATTATTTTGTACTTTTCAAAGGCAGTTGCTTTTGCACCAACCTAATATAAAGCAAATTATGACCTTACCTCACATTTAAAAACAACAGAAAAACTTTACAAAAAGAAATAGTTTACGGCCGGGCGCGGTGGCTCAAGCCTGTAATCCCAGCACTTTGGGAGGCTGAGGCAGGCGGATCACGAGGTCAGGAGATCGAGACCATCCTGGCTAACACCATGAAACCCTGTCTCTACTAAAAATACAAAAAAATAGCCGGGCGAGGTGGCGGGCACCTGTAGTCCCAGCTACTCCGGAGGCTGAGGCAGGAGAATGGCGTAAACCCGGGAGGCGGAGCTTGCAGTGAGCTGAGATCCGGCCACTGCACTCCAGCCCGGGCTGCAGAGCAAGACTCCGTCTCAAAAAAAAAAAAAAAAAAAAAGAAAGAAATAGTTTACTAGTTACAAAGGCCCTAAATTTGACTCTTTTATTTAAACTGTATTTGAATTTAATAAAAGATATACTTAAGTAAATGTGGCCAGGCATGGTGGGTCATGCCTGTAATCCCAGTGCTTTGGGAGGATCACTTCAAGCCAGGAATTTGAGACTAGCCTGGGTAACACAGCCAGACCCCACCTCTAGAAAAAATTTGAGAATTAAGCCAGGCATGGGGGTGTGTGCCTGTAGTCCTAGCTACTTGGGAGGCTGGGGCAGGAAGACAGCTTGAGCCCAGGAGTTTGAGGTTACAGTGAGCTATGATAGTACACCACTGTACTCCAGCCTGGGTAACGGAGCGAGACCCCACTCCTCTCTCACAAAATAATAATAACAATAAATGAGTGTTTAAAAAGGAGTTTATCCATTTAGGTTTATCTCCATTATTATTTTTTGTTGTTGTTTTCAGATAATGCTATGAAAACAAATATGGGCTATATTATGGTTACCTAGGGTGGGAAATATAAAATACTGCCATAGAGGCTTTTTCTCCTTCTAATAAGATCATGGTGACATTTCAAGAGAAGAAGTTTTGAAGAACTAGACCTTTTTTGGTGTGTGTTTTTGTTTCGTTTTGAGACAAAGTCTCACTCCGTCAACCAGGCTGGAGTACAGTGGTGCCATGTTGGCTCACTGCAACCTCTACCTCCCAGGTTCAAGCAATTCTCGTGCCTCAGCCTCGCAAGTAGCTGAGATTACAGACACGTACCACCATAACCAGCTAATTTATGTATTTTTAGTAGAGACAGGGTTTTGCCATGTTGGCCAGGCTGGTCTCAAACTCCTGGCCTCATGTAATCTGCCTGCCTCAGCCTCCCATTGAGGAGACAGATCTTTAAACAAATACTTTAATGTGATAAATACTGTATGTATATTTATAAAGTACAATGGAAATTTTAAAAATGAAAATTATCTAAAACGATCTGGAAGACTAGTACTTGGTGAATAGCAAATTATATGGACAATAACCTTGTTTACATCAGTCTTTTACAAAATAAATTATAGCTATGTCTATAGTTACCTGCCCTGTCCTTTCCCTAGTACTTAGTTTTACTAACTCCCTATCTTTCCAACTAAGCAGAAAGTCATCAGGATGTCCAGGTTTACTCTTAGCCATGTTTCAGCAGTCAAAAAAACCTTCAAGTTTCAAAATCAATGACCTTTTAAAACCAGTTAAATTCCTAAGAACATCATTTTAAATTACAGAGATATCAAACACAATTTAAGTATACTGACTTCTGAACAGGCAAAGTATTGGGGAAAGACATTTGTGGTACGTTTCATGTTGTAACTCAAAGAGAATTAGTAGCACTGAATCTTTTAGAAGTGGTAAGAACATATTAAAATGAGATCTACCTATTTTAACTGCAGCTGAGTAAGTCCATTAAAGTTTGACTATGTAGAATATCTATAAAGATGGAATATCCCTTATCTAAAATGCCGGGGACCAGAAGTATTTCAGAGTTTGTATTTTTCTGTTTGTTTTGCATATTTGCATTATACTTATAATTGAGCATTCCTAATCCAAAAATCCAAAATCTGAAATACTGCAATGAGGATTTCCTTCGAGTGACATACTGGTGCTCAAAAAGTTTCAAACTTCAGATCAGGGATACCAACCAGCCCTCTAAAGTCTGGCTGGCAAAACAACTAAGGTGAATCACTTTCAGTTAACACACACAGTCTTACCCTTGATAAGGAAGGTTTAACTAAACATAGAAATTCCTTATTTTGGGCTTTAAGTATACCTCATATTGTTCTGAAGCTATGATTAGCAATTACAGATGTCTAGTATTTTAGAGAGTAAATAAGTTATTAAAGGTCAGTTATCCGGTAAATCTTTCAAACATACAAATTTCATGAGGAAAAAACAAAAACTATGTGATTTGTGGTGAAACACTTGAGAACTACTGGTCTAGTAAAATAAGGAAAGAGGAATGTACTCCAAAGTGACAATCACTGTTAACAGACAGTACTTGTGGATGCTCCCTAAAATAAAACTCTTTATTGCCAAAAAACTTACCCAAGAAAAGTTGGTTAATAAAAGTCTCTCTTGGTGAATCTAACAAAGTTCATACCTTGCTTTTCATAGCAGATGAGTATGGGCCTAAGAACAATCCAGGTAAAATTTCCTAGAAAAAAAAAAAATTGAGGTATTTACCATCAGCAATTTAAATCTATAAGACTATGTACCATATAACTGAATTTGTAGGGTGTTTTCATAGTTGTTAAAACAATTTGCTTAAAAGTTTGTTAATTAGGGAGCATTTCCTATCCACGATGAGCAAATGATTGGGTAGAGAAATGCAGGCATGCTTTATAATATCGAATAAGACACTCAAGTTTTATTTAAACAGCTTTATTTTATATCAACAGCTCTGAAAAGTTGGATATGTGAACTTACAGAGCTTTTTATAAGCAGTTTGTATGGAATTAGTACATTGTAATGTTGCGTTTTACATTAATAAAATCTTTTAAATTTTACTTCTATTATCTGCTAAAATCTGGAAATAAAATAGGCATAAAGGAAATCATCCTTTTAAACCTACACAAAACCTTATTTGGCCAAATCAAAAGCAACACAAGATACAACAAGATTGGAACTATTATCTATTTTTTTAATCTTTTTTTTTTTTTTCTTTAAAAAACAGAGATGAAGTCTCAGTATGTTGCCCAGGCTGATAAGGAACTCCTGGGCTCAAGTGATCCTTCTGCCTCAGCCTCCCAAACTGCTGGAATTTCAGACATGAACTCCTGTGCCCGACCTAAAACTATTATCTATAGTTGATAGAAGCAAATTATTACTGTAACATAAAAAGTCCAAATTCAAATATTTGCCAGTTGACAAAATTTCAACAATTTAAATATGTACCTTCCAGAAGCTGAATTCAAATTTATTCTATGTAAATTCAATATAGAAAGCTTTCAGTCTGGATATATCACATCCCAGATACTAACAGTAACTTTATAGTTCAGTTCTATAAGTCATAATTATTTGTATATAAAACTGATTTCTCCCACCAGGCTTTTGTGGGCAGAAATTACATTTAGTCATCTTTGCATTCCTCATAGCACCAAACAAAATGCCTCATAGTTACTCACATATTTTTTCAAAGTGAATTTTCATTAAGAGAGAAAAGTAACAGATTTTTAGAAGTCATGGGATTCCCAGGAACAAGATACTGCTTAATCCTGGGGCAAACAGACCTCACTGTAAAAAGTATGAAATGCAAAAGAAAATGAGTTGCTATGAGAGTTAGCTATCATTTAATTCATTCCAAACTGAAAGTATTCAATTTGATCTTCTAAAAGACTTAATTATGGAAGTTGATTGAAAATCGGACACAAAATGAACAATGCTTATTTGTTGTACAGTGAACTCTCCCTATCTACACAAACAGAGAAAGCAAACTGCTTTCAAAAGGAATACAAAGATAGTATCCAATTTTTCACATGACGAAAAAGAAAGTGACTCATTGGCCAGGTGCAGTGGCTCATGCCTGTAAGCCCAGCACTTTGGGAGGCCGAGGTAGGTGATCACCTGAGGTCAGGAGTTCGAGACCAGCCTGACCAACATGGAGAAACCCTGCCTCTACTAAAAATACAAAATTAGCCAGGCGTGGTGGCGCATGCCTGTAATCCCAGCTATTCAAGAGGCTGAGGCAGGAGAATCGCTTGAACCTGGGAGGCGGGGGTTGCAGTGAGCCGAGATCGTGCCACTGCACTCCAGCCTGGGCAACAAGAGCAAAACTCAGTTTCAAAATAATAATAATAATAATAATAACAACAATAATAATAATAAGAGAAAGTGACTCATTAAGTACAAACACCTATTATTATATTCCTCTAATTTCCCATCTTTTTAAGATCCAAGATTAACCTTAAATATTTAAAATAATTATTTAAAATACATAAAGATGAACCTACAGATCATGAATCAGCAGGTCTCAAATCCTATAAAATGAGGTTGTTACTACAATAACATGGGTTGGTTTGAACAAACAAAAGGTTGCCATACCTGCATCTCTCGTCTCATAGGGTAGGTCCACTCCTTTAAAAGGGGAGGAAAACATAAGAATAAAAGTAGATAACATTTAAAAAGTCACCCAATTAAAGGCTAAAGATGTGACATACAAGTATGCAGATTTTTTAAAGTTACATTATACTTTAAGAATATTTTATTAAAATAGCAGACTTGGTTTCACAAACATCTGAAAATTGAAGTGACAAGAAACAAAGCTTAAGGCATTCTTTAAATAACTAGGCTTCCAGAATTATTATATTACTTCATATAATGGATGAAATTGCTCATTAAACTTAAGAATAGAATAGATATTCCAGAAGATTCTCCCCAAAACTGATCTTCTAAGTCAGAGATGTCACTAGATTTTTTTGTTTCTCATGCCAACTCTAATCAACTGACAATAGATACCTAAAACACTGTGTAGTCCAAGACAGCAAGAAGAATGTCTGATCAACAAATAATACCTGAGGCCGGGCGCGGTGGCTCAAGCCTGTAATCCCAGCACTTTGGGAGGCCGAGACGGGCGGATCATGAGGTCAGGAGATCGAGACCATCCTGGCTAACACGGTGAAACCCCGTCTCTACTAAAAAATACAAAAAAACTAGCCGGGCGAAGTGGCGGGCGCCTGTAGTCCCAGCTACTTGGGAGGCTGAGGCAGGAGAATGGCGTGAACCCGGGAGGCGGAGCTTGCAGTGAGCTGAGATCCGGCCACTGCACTCCAGCCTGGGCGACAGAGCATGACTCCGTCTCAAAAAAAAAAAAAAAAAAAAAAAAAAACCAACAACAAATAATACCTGAAATGGATAAAAGAAAAATGCTGTGTCATAGGTACTTGCCATCTCTGATCTAAAATGCCAAAAGCTTATCAAAGAGCCTTTCCTACACCTCACTTGGTCCTAACATTCTTGTTCAATTATTTTAACACATATCACAAAAGATAAGAGACTTTGTTTTGTCTTTGGAATGCAGACCAATGTAAATAAGCTGTAAAACAACACAAAATGTCAATGGTGAAAGATAAAAAATATTTTAAAAAGTTAGAAAAAGAGAAAAGTAACTATAGTAAATTGAAATGAAGAATCGAAATAAGACTAGAAGGCCAGGCTCTGTGGGTCATGCCTGTAATCCCAGCACTTTGAAATGCTGAGGCAGGCAGATTGCTTGAGCTCAGGAGTTTGAGACCAGCCTGGGAAACAGAGTGAAACCCCTTCTCTACTAAAAATAGAAAAAAATTAGTTGGGCATGGTGGAGCCTGCTTGTTATCCCACCTACACAGAAGGCTCAGGTGGCAAGATCGCTTGAGCCTGGGAGGCAGAGGTTGCAATGAGCCGAGATAACCCCACCACTCCAGCTTGGGTGACAGACTAAAGACCTCGTCTTAAAAAAAAAAAAAATTACAGTACAGATAGTCCTCATTTGTTAATGGATTGATTGCATTCCAAAAGTTTCTAAGTTGGTTGCTTAAAACTCAGAATTATTACTAGTAATTAGGTTTCCAAAGTAGTCTGGAAAATACTTTTTTAACCTTTTATTTTGAAGTAATTTTAGGATTATAGAAAAGTTGCAAAAATAGTAAAAGGAATTCCATTTACCCTTCACCCAGATTCTCCAAGTCAGAAAAGTAATTTTTTGTTTGTTTGTTTTTTGAGACTGAGTCTTGCATTATCGCCCAGGCTGGAGAGCAGTGGCACGATCTCGGCTCACTGCAAGCTCCGTCTCCCGGGTTAATGCCATTCTCCTGCCTCAGCCTCCCGAGCAGCTGGGACTACAGGTGCCCACCACCACTCCAGACTAATTTTTTTGTATGCTTTTAGTAGAAACGGGGTTTCACCATGTTAGCCAGGATGGTATCGATCTCCTGACCTCATGATCCACCCACCTCGGCCTCCCAAAGAGCTGGGATTTCAGGAGTCAGCCATTGCACCTGGCCCAGAAAGCATTTTTAACACAGAAGGTAGAAATGGTATCCATCTGTAATGAAAAGAGAGAATAATAATCCTACAATGAGAGACAGGTTTTTTTTTTTTTTTTTTTTTACCACGCGATTTATTTTTATTAATTTTATTATACTTTAAAGTTCTAGGGTACATGTGCACAACGTGCAGGTTTGTTACATATATATACATGCGCCATGTTGGTGTGCTGCACCCATCAACACATCAGTTACATTAGGTATATCTCCTAATGCTATTCTTCCCTCCTACCCCCTCCCCACAATAGGACCTGGTGTGTGATCATCCCCTTCCTGTGTCCAAGTGATCTCATTGTTCAATTCCCACCTATGAGTGAGAACATGCGGAGTTTAGTTTTCTGTTCTTGCGATAGTTTGCTGAGCATGATGGTTTCCAGCTGCATCCATGTCCCTACAAAGGATACAAACTCATCCTTTTTTATGGCTGCATAGTATTCCATGGTGTATATGGGCCACATTTTCTTAATCCAGTCTGTCACTGATGGACATTTGGGTTGATTCCAAGTCTTTGCTATTGTGAATAGTGCCACAATAAACATACGTGTGCATGTGTCTTTATAGCAGCATGACTTACAATCCTTTGGGTATATCCCCAGTAATGGGATGGCTGGGTCAAATGGTATTTCTAGTTCTAGATCCTTGAGGAATTGCCATACTGTTTTCCATAATGGTTGAACTAGTTTACAGTCCCACCAATAGTGTAAAAGTGTTCCTATTTCTCCACATCCTCTCCAGCACCTGTTGTTTTCTGATTTTTTAATGATTGTCATTCTAACTGGTATGAGATGGTATCTCATTGTGCTTTTGATTTGCATTTCTCTGATGGCGAGTGGTGATGAGCATTTTTTCATGTGCCTGTTGGCTGTATGCATGTCTTCTTTTGAGAAATGTCTGTTCATATCCTTTGCCCACTTTTTGATGGAGTTGTTTTTTTCTTGTAAATTTGAGTTCTTCATAGATTCTGGATACTAGCCCTTTGTCAGATGATGAGTAGACTGCAAAAATTTTCTCCCATTCTGTAGGTTGCCTGTTCACTCTGATGGTAGTTTTTTTTGCTGTGCAGAAGCTCTTTAGTTTAATTAGATCCCATTTGTCAATTTTGGCTTTTGTTGCCGTTGCTTTTGGTGTTTTAGACATGAAGTCCTTGCCCATGCCTATGTCCTGAATGGTATTCCCTAGGTTTTCTTCTAGGGTTTTTATAGTTTTAGGTCTAACATTTAAGTCTCTAATCCATCTTGAATTAATTTTCATATAAGGAGTAAGAAGAGGATCCAGTTTCAGCTTTCTACTTATGGCTAGCCAATTTTCCCAGCACCATTTATTAAATAGGGAATCCTTTCCCCATTTCTTGTTTTTGTCAGGTTTGTCAAAGATCAGATGGTTGTAGATGTGTGGTATTATTTCTGAGGGCTCTGTTCTGTTCCATTGGTCTGCATCTCTGTTTTGGTACCAGTACCATGCTGTTTTGGTTACTGTAGCCTTGTAGTATAGTTTGAAGTCAGGGAGCGTGATGCCTCCAGCTTTGTTCTTTTTGCTTAGGACTGTCTTGGCAATGCAGGGTCTTTTTTGGTTCCATATGAACTTTAAAGCAGTTTTTTCCAATTCTATGAAGAAAGTCATTGGTAGCTTGATGGGGATGGCATTGAATCTAAAAACTACCTTGGGCAGTATGGCCATTTTCACGATATTGATTCTTCCTATCCATGAGCATGGTATGTTCTTCCATTTGTTTGTGTCCTCTTTTATTTCACTGAGCAGTGCTTTGTAGTTCTCCTTGAAGAGGTCCTTTACATCCCTTGTAAGTTGGATTCCTAGCTATTTTATTCTCTTTGAAGCTATTGTGAACGGGAGTTCATTCATGATTTGACTCTGTTTGTCTGTTACTGGTGTATAAGAATGCTTGTGATTTTTGCACATTGATTTTGTATCCTGAGACTTTGCTGAAGTTGCTTATCAGCTTAAGGAGATTTTGGACTGAGACAATGGGGTTTTCTAAATATACAATGTCATTTGCAACTAGGGACAATTTGACTTCTTCTTTTCCTAACTGAATACCCTTGATTTCTTTCTCTTGCCTGATTGCCCTAGCCAGAACTTCCAACACTATGTTGAATAGGAGTGGTGAGAGAGATGATGTGGCATCCCTGTCTTGTGCCAGTTTTCAAAGGGAATGCTTTCAGTTTTTGCCCATTCAGTATGATATTGGCTGTGGGTCTGTCATAAATAGCTCTTATTATTTTGAGACATGTTCCATCAATACCAAATTTATTGAGAGTTTTTAACATGAAGGGCTGCTGAATTTTGTCGAAGGCCTTTTCTGCATCTATTGAGATAATCATGTGGATTTTGTCTTTAGTTCTGTTAATATGCTGGATTACGTTTATTGATTTGCATATGTTGAACCAGCCTTGCATCCCCGGGATGAAGCCCACTTGATCGTGGTGGATAAGCTTTTTGATGTGCTGCTGGATTTGGTTTGCCAGTATTTTGTTGAGGATTTTTGCAATGATGTTCATCAGGGATATTGGTCTAAAATTCTCTTTTTTGGTTGTATCTCTGTCAGGCTTTGGTATCAGGATGATGTTGGCCTTGTAAAATGAGTGAGGGAGGATTCCCTCTTTTTCTATTGATTGGAATAGTTTCAGAAGGAATGGTACCAACTCCTCCTTGTACCTCTGGTAGAATTCAGCTGTGAATTCGTGTGGTCCTGGACTTTTATTGGTTGATAGGCTATTAATTACTGCCTCAATTTCAGAGCCTGCTATTGGTCTATTCAGAGATTCAACTTCTTCCTGGTTTAGTCTTGGGAGAGTGTAAGTGTCCAGGAAATTATCCATTTCTTCTAGGTTTTCTAGTTTATTTGCGTAGAGGTGTTTATAGTATTCTCTGATGGTAGTTTGTATTTCTGTGGGGTCGGTGGTGATATCCCCTTTATCAGTTTTTATTGCGTCTATTTGATTCTTCTCTCTTTTCTTCCTTATTAGTCTTGCTAGCAGTCTATCAATTTTGTTGATCTTTTCAAAAAACCAGCTCCTGGATTCATTGATGTTTTGGAGGGTTTTTTGTGTCTCTATCTCTTTCAGTTCTGCTCTGATCTTAGTTTTGCCTTCTACTAGTTTTTGAATGTGTTTGCTCTTGCTTCTCTAGTTCTTTTAATCGTGATGTTAGGGTGTCAATTTTAGATCTTTCCTGCTTTCTCTTGTGGGCATTTAGCGCTATAAATTTCCCTCTACACACTGCTTTAAATGTGTCCCAGAGATTTTGGTATGTTGTGTCTTTGTTCTCATTGGTTTCAAAGAACATCTTCATTTCTGCCTTCATTTTGTTATGTACCCAGTAGTCATTCAGGAGCAGGTTGTTCAGTTTCCACGTAGTTGAGCGATTTTGATTGAGTTTCTTAGTCCTGAGTTCTAGTTTAATTGCACTGTGGTCTGAGAGACAGTTTGTTATAATTTCTGTTCTTTTACATTTGCTGAGGAGTGCTTTACTTCCAACTATGTGGTCAATTTTGGAATAAGTGCGATGTGGTGCTGAGAAGAATGTATATTCTGTGGATTTGGGGTGCAGAGTTCTGTAGATGTCTATTAGGTCTGCTTGGTGTAGAGCTGAGTTCAATTCCTGGATATCCTTGTTAACTTTCTGTCTCGTTGATCTGTCTAATGTTGACAGTAGGGTGTTAAAATCTCCCATTATTATTGTATGGGGGTCTGAGACTCTTTGTAAGTCTCTAAGGACTTGCTTTATGAATCTGGGTGCTCCTGTATTGGGTGCATACATATTCAGGATAGTTAGCTCTTCCTGATGACTTGATCCCTTTACCACTATGTAATGGCCTTCTTTGTCTCTTTTGATCTTTGATGGTTTAAAGTCTGTTTTATCAGAGACTAGGATTGCAACCCCTGTTTTTTTTTGTTTTCCATTTGCTTGGTAGATCTTCCTCCATCCCTTTATTTTGAGCCTATGTGTGTCTCTGCATGTGAGATGGGTCTCCTGAATACAGCAAACTGATGGGTTTTGACTCTTTATCCAATTTGCCAGTCTGTGTCTTTTAATTGGACCATTTAGTTCATTTACATTTAAGGTTAATAGTGTTATGTGTGAACTTGATCCTGTCATTATGATACTAGCTGGTTATTTTGCTAGCTAGTTGATGCAGTTTCTTCCTAGCATCAATGGACTTTACATTTTGACATGTTTTTGCAATGGCTGGTACCTGTTGTTCCTTTCCATGTTTAGTGCTTCCTTCAGGATCTCTTGTAGGGCAGGCCTGGTGGTGACAAAATCTCTAAGCATTTGCTTGTCTGTAAAGGATTTTATTTCTCCTTCACTTATGAAACTTAGTTTGGCTGGATATGAAATTCTGGGTTGAAAATTCTTTTCTTTAAGAATGTTGAATATTGGCTCCCACTCTCTTCTGGCTTGTAGAGTTTCTGCCAAGAGATCCGTTGTTAGTCTGATGGGCTTCCCTTTGTGTGTAACCTGACCTTTCTCTCTGGCTGCCCTTAACATTTTTTCCTTCATTTCAACTTTGGTGAATCTGACAATTATGTGTCTTGGAGTTGCTCTTCTCGAGGAGTATCTTTGTGGCATTCTCTGTATTTCCTGAATTTAAATGTTGGCCTGCCTTGCTAGGTTGGGGAAATTCTCCTGGATGATATCCTGCAGAGTGTTTTCCAACTTGGTTCCATTTTCCCCATCACTTTTAGGCACACCAATCAGACGTAGATTTGGTCTTTTCACATAATCCCATACTTCTTGGAGGCTTTGTTCATTTCTTTTTACTCTTTTTTCTCTACACTTCTCTTCCTGCTTCAATTCATTCATTTGTTCTTCGATTGCTGATACTCTTTCTTCCAGTTGATCGAGTTGGTTACTGAAGCTTGTGCATTTGTCACATATTTCTCGTGTTATGGTTTTCATCTCTATCAGTTCTTTTAAGGTCTTTTTCTGCACTGATTATTCTAGTTATCCATTCATCCATTCTTTTTTCAAGGTTTTTAGTTTCTTTGCGCTGGTTACGTAGTTCCTCCTTTAGCTCTGAGAAGTTTGATCGACCGAAGCCTTCTTCTCTCAACTCGTCAAAGTCATTCTCCGTCCAGCTTTGTTCCGTTGCTGGCGATGAGCTGCCTTCCTTTGGAGGGGGAGATGCACTCTGATTTTTCGAATTTCCAGCTTTTCTGCACTGCTTTTTCCCCATCTTTGTGGTTTTATCTGCCTTTGGTCTTTGATGATGGTGATGTACTGATGGGGTTGTGGTGTGGGTGTCCTTTCTGCTTGTTAGTTTTCCTCCTAACAGTCAGGACCCTCAGCTGTAGGTCTACTGGAGTTTGCTTGAGGTCCACTCCAGACCCTGTTTGCCTGGGTATCAGCAGCGGAGGCTGCAGAAGATAGAATATTGCTGAACAGCGAGTGTTGCTGTCTGATTCTCGCTCTGGAAGCTTTGTCTCAGGTTTTTTTAAATTAAGAGAAACAGAAAGCATTTTCGTTTTTAATCTTGAAAACTGTTCTCAGCAATATAGTAGTAGACTATAAACCCTGAGTAATGACAGTTTAAAAAAAACCAAAAAGCCAGGCGTGGTAGCTCACACCCGTAATCCCAGCACTTTGGGAGGCTGAGGTGGGTGGATCACCTGAAGTCAGGAGTTCAAGACCGGCTGGGCCAACATAGTGAAACCCCGTCTCTACTAAAAATACAAAAATTAGCTGGGCCTGGTGGCAGAAGCCTGTAATCCCAGCTACTTGGGAGGCTGAAGCAGCAGAATCGCTTGAACCTGGAAGCGGAGGTTGCAGTGAGCTGAGATCATGACATTGCACTCCAGCCTGGGCAACAACAGTGAAACTCCATCTCAAAAAAAAAAAAAAAAAAAACAAATCCAAAAGATTCATAGCAATCAATCAGAGGAGGCCTGTTATCCTGAGCCAGCATAAGGAAGTCCCCTCTGTTTCAACACTACAAAGAAACTAACTTGGAAATGACCAATCTACTTTTTGTTTCATTTCTGCTTTATTTAGCTAGATTTTGCCTATAAATGCAGCCTCCTCTGCACAGCACACTGAAATGCCTTTTCTAAATCTTTTGATGACACACTGCCTGATAGATGAACCACTAATAAAAGCCAGTTAGATTTTTAAGCTAAATTTGTTGTAATTTTGTCTTTTGACACAGGGTAGAACTATGTTTGGCTTTACTACATACTGCCAAAACTTTTCCAAAACCATTGTACACTCTCACCAGCAATGTATGGGAGTTCTAGTTGTTCTACATCTTCACTATGGCCTTATTTTAAATGGAAATGTACTTGTAAACACAAGACAAAGTCTGTGATCTGCTCAAAGTTGAACTCATATCAAGACCAAAAAGCTGGAACTCCCAAAGGCAACATCCTCAGTGAAAGATAAACTAGGGAAGGAAAAAAAACCAAAAATTCAACTCATCCCATAGAAGTGAGTACTCTTGTCTTTCCTAGCTTTGGCTCTGGGTAGGTATTGGTAGTGGTGGAGTGGGGTCTTCCTAATCACAATCTGGCATCCACTCAAGTTTGGGGTTAGAATTCAATTACTTTTGTGAGGCCAAGTGAGAATTTAATGTAAGTGGTTCTGGGTAGATTGCATCCTGGATTCCTGGAAGAAGCAAATACATACTCTCTAGAAAAACACACCTTAAACCTAGATCAGAAATAATTCACACAGATAAAGTCCCAACAAGCTCACAATCAGAAACTAATTTAAAAACAGGAAGTGAGCCACCATAGGAAGCGGAAACAACTGAGTTACACTTACAAAACTGCATATATTATAAGCAATAATGAAAAGTATAAAAAATTTAAAGAAATTAGGTATCAAAATATGACCAAAGACTAAGAAAATGATTTTTAAAAACACAGAATATGTAGAAATAAGAAGTATAATTGAAACTAAAAATCAGTGAGTAGGCCAGGTTCCGTGGCCTATGCCTGTAAATTACCCAGCACTTTGGGAGACTGAGGTAGGCGGATCACTTGAGCCCAGCTTGGGCAACATAACGAAACTCTGTCTCTATTAAAAATATAAAAATTAGCCAGGCATGGAGGTAGCACGCCTGTAGTCCCAGCTACTTGGGAGGCTGAGGCAGGAGAGCTGCTTGAATCTGGGAGGTGGAAGTTGCAGTGAGCCGAGATTGCACCACTGTACTCCAGCCTGGGTGACAGAGTGAGACTCCGTCACACACACACACACACACACACACACACACACGAAACTCAAAAATAAAATCAAAAGATATCATTACATACCATTAGAATGGTTAAAGTTAAAAAGACTGACAACCCCAAATGCTGGTGATGATGTGGAGCAACTGGGACTCTCATACATTGCTGGTGGGAATGTAAAATGAAATGTTAAACATACACCTACCCTATTATAATATCCAGCCATTCCACTCCTAGGCTTTACATACATATGTATATATATACACACACACACACACACACACACATATATAAAAAAACATATACCCACACAAAGACTTCTACATGAATATTTATAGCAGCTTTATTTATTGTAGTCTCTAAGAACTCAAATGTCTATGGTCTCTTCATACAAGGGAATAGTACTCAGAGATAAAAGTCTACGGAGTACTCATAAACACAACAACATGGATGAATTTCATTGACATTATGTTCAGTGAAGAAAGCCACACACAAAAGAGTCCATTTGCATGATTCCATTTGTATCAAGTTCAAGAGCAAGGAAAACTAATCTAGGTTGATAGAAATCAGATTACTGGTTGCCTGTTGTGGAATGGGAGAGGAAATGCCTGGAAGTAGATGTAACCTTCTATGCTAATAGAATATTCCTGTATTTTGATGGGGTAGATTACACTAGTGTATGTTTATCAAAACTCAATGAATTGTACACTTATTATTTGTACATTATACTACATAAATTTCACTTTTATTAAAAAAAATCATCTAGACAAAAGACAGATTACATACAAAGGAAGGACAATCAGATGGACATTGACTTCTCAATTGCATGAAAGAAGCCAGAGGACAAGAATAATTCATTCAAAGTGGCAGGACAAAAATAACTGTTAATTAAGAATATATGCTCAGAAAAATATCTTTCAAGAAAAAAAGTTAAGATGTTCTTTGAAGAAAGGATACTATCATTGTCTATGTTAGTCATAGAGAACCTAAGTAACTTGATTTTGGGTCCAGATAGTCTGAATCCAGAATTCATTCTCTTAATCAATACACTACACAGTCTTTCAATGTAAGAATGAACTTTACGGCAAACATATAGTTACAATTAAACAAATATTGGCTGCATAAAATAATGATTAAGTTATGGATATTAACACAATAGAAATAAAGCATGTAATTTCTAAGCCAGCAATAAGGGAAACATAATTGTTTACTAGATTTTTTTTTTTTTTTTGAGACAGAGTCTTGCTCTGTCACCCAGGCTGGAGTGCAGTGCAGTGGCACGATCTTGGCTCACTGCAACCTCTGCCTCTGGGGTTCAAGCAATTCCCCGCCTCACCCTCCTGAGTAGCTGGGATTACAAGCGCCCGGGTAATTTTTGTGTTTTTAGTAGAGATGGGGTTTCATCATCTTGGCCATGCTGGTCTTGAACTCCTGACCTCATGGTCCACCTGCCTCGGCCTCCCAAAGTGCTGGGATTACAGGCGTGAGCCACCACGCCCAGCTCAGATTCTTTAACTTACTAATGTGTTATGGTAATCTTTTTATACATAAGTCTTTTTGCCAGGTATGGTATCTTACACCTGTAATCCCAGCCCTTTGGAAGGCTGGGGCAGGAGGATGGCTTGATCCCAGGAGTTCAAAACCAGCCTGGGCAACATAGGGAGATCTCATCTCTACAAAAATTTAAAAATTAGCCAGGTGCAGTGGTGGTGCATGACTGAGGTCCTAGCTACTTGGGAGGCTGAGGCAGGAAGATTACTTGGGCTTGGGAGGTTGAGGCTGCAGTAAGTCACGATGGTGCCACTGCACTCCAGCCTGGGCAACAGAGACAGACCCTATCTCAAGGGGGGAAAAAAAAAAAAAGGAAATGAAACAAGGAAAAAGAAGAGTTTTTAAAGACTTTAGGACAAAGACTCTTTTTAGTGATGGTACTCCTAATGATAAGCACAGTGCCTGACACAGAATAAGCACAAACTAGATGCATTTCAGAGATCTACTGCACTAAATGCTATTGACTTTGTTTTTCTTTTTAAAAGATTCCTAAGTCGTCTAACAGCCAGCCTTATCTTCCTGAAGCAACTTGTCAGAGCTGTGAAAAAGAAGAAAATCAATTAAAGAAAGGTATACTTTTGATTTATCTGAAGTGAAATCACTAAATTTTGTATAATTAAAGAAAAAAAAACAGGGTAACACATATCAAGGAATAGTGTACATATATTCTGGGAAATACTTGTGTAAGGGAGGGAAGACTTTCCCTCTACCGACAGGATTCAGTAACAGTGTATTAAATAAACTAAATGGAGAAAAGGTATATAAATTTATTATGCGTATGGGAGTATCACAGGAAAAAGTGTACAAAAAAAAGTGATATTTTTAAAAAGTGTATACCAAAAAAAAAAAAGCCAGTGATATTTAAAACCAGTCTATGAAATAAACTAAAAGGAGAAAAGGAAAAGGCATAGAAATTTATTATGTACATGGGGTATCACAGGATAGAAAAGTGTATACCAAAAAAAAAAAAAAAACAAAAAAACAGTGATATTTAGGAGCCTATATATCCTTTCTATAGGATGGGGGTAGGGGTATATAGGCAATTTCGTATCACCACCAATGATCTATTTTAAGCTACTATAATTCTGGAGAAAGGCAAATGGGCCCTCAGAATAATAACAGATGATACTTTGTGACAGTTTGGGTGTGGTGCTGACTTTTACTCTCCTCTCCAGTGATAAGAGTTAATCTTCCCTGGTTGATGAAACTCCCTAGGAGCAAACTGAGCTTCTTTTGGATGATCTGTCCTTAGGTAGATAATAGGAGTTCAGAGAAAGGCTTTCTCCCCATTTGCTACTTTGCAAGTGTTTCCAACTTAAAGTAATCAATCTACCAAGGTGTCATATTTTGCAGTGGCATTTCCTCAACACTTTCATTTGGCAACACGCCAAAAGACACTCAAAACTACTGAAGTATCAATTTTATCAAAAAATTTCTTTAGGGAGAAACAGTACTTTCACTGGTTACTAATTTAAACAATTTTTATATTAAAACAAACAGGTACATATGGGGTAGAATGCAAAATTTACCTGAACCTTTTAGCAAAACAAGAGGCTTCAAATAAATTTTGAGCTTTCCATAAGGTTATATGTAATACAACATGAAAGACTCTCTTGATATATATACAAGGAAGATATTATAAGAGGGAAAAGCAAGCTGTATACTAGGAGGGAATGAAAATATTCCTAGTCACAGGACAGATAAGCCTTCTTCAGAGAACACAAGTAATTACTGCAATAGGTATGGATCCATTGAAACCTAGAAAGCTTTCTCTCACAGAAAAGTTCATTTGGAACTATTCCTGGTGTTATTATCAGATGCTGATCTCAGAATCCACCTTCTTCGCTGCCCTAACCCAGATTACTACCTACAGAACAAACCTTAAACCTGCCTGTCGGCCAGGCACTGTGGCTCACGTCTGTAATCCCAGCACTTTGGGAGGCCGAGGCGGGCAGATCACGGGATCAGGAGATCGAGACCATCCTGGCTAACTTGGTGACACCCCGTCTCTACTAAAAATACAAAAAATTAGCTGGGCATGGTGGTGGGCGCCTGTAGTCCCAGCTACTAAGGAGGCTGAGGCAGGAGAATGGCGTGAACCCGGGAGGCAGAGCTTGCAGTTAGCCGAAATCTTGCCACTGCACTCCAGCCTGGGCGACAGAAAAAAAAGAGTCTCTCTTTCTTGAGACTCGCTGTCTCAAGAAAAAAAAAAAACACAAAAACAAACAAACAAAAAAACCCTGCCTGTCTATGGATCCTACTAATCAAGATTTTAAGTCTGAATGCTCATAGTCTTCTTCTACCACATATCCATCTGTCTGAACACGTGTCTAATAACCAAGTCTTACCACTATCACACTTAATTCTTAATCTCAGCCTACCCACACTACTCCTGAAATCTATCATTTTAGAAACCGTGGTATTAATGGAAGCATCTTCGTATCACCACCAATGATCTATTTTAAGCTACTATTGTAATTAATTAGTACAATCAATTCCCCAAACCTTATGAGTAGCCAAGCACTTCAACCACATTTACCAAACCAAGGCAAGCCAGATAAACCAAAATAACCCTCTATTGTGAAACACACCATGATTCTGAGAGAAATTAATTCACAAGTGAAAATCTTTCAATCAACATGCGCTAAAAGGTACCACATGTTAAAACATCCTTCTGAGTTATCTTCTTCCTTCCCATAAAAATGATCTATAAAACTGCATTTGGATAGGAAAAAAAGTTACAAAAATGTCCAAAGACCCTCAAATAAACACATCAGTGAAGGATATAGACTGTAACCATTAGATAAAATAAAAAATTCTTATATGGATTGAAATATGAAATATGAACTTTTACAAATACAGTAGTCCCCCTTTATCCACAGGTGATATGTTCACATGTTTGAGGATAGTGCCGAATCCTATATACACAATACTAAAATAGAATACAAATTTTACATAGGCTGGAGGTGGGGTGCAACAGTTTGGGGGAGAAAAAAATCATCAGAATACTAGACTTACACTGGGACATTCCACAAAACAGAAAAGTTAGTATTGCAGTTTCTCTGCTACAAAAAATAGGTAAACCCCTCCAAAGTCCTTTTCCTTTAATTCCCACACCAAGCTTGATCTTTGCTTAAACCAAAGGAGAAAACAAAATGTTTCACTCAAATAAAAAGAGAGGGTGGGCAGGGACTGCAGGGGCAGAAGAGCACTCGAGTAAGATATTTTCTAAACCAGCAATTTTTAAACCTGACTACACATTAGAACCATCTAGCTTCATTCAGACAAATTAAACTGTAATAGGTGCTGGTAAGGTCCAGGCATCAGTAATTTAAAAAAATTCCTTACTCTACAGTAAGGAAGGGTTAAAAAGCACCATTCTAAATAAAGGAGCTAGAAAAGGAATCCTCAGCCAGGTATGTTAAGTAATTCCTATATTTGATCCTGTACTATGGGATCCACAAGAAAAATGAAAAGAGAAACATGGAAAGTTGCCAAACTGCAATGTAAATAAATATTTCATTTTCTATCAGAAGAGAAGATAAAACATTAACTTTTAAATTATAAAACCTACTGCCCCAGCTACAATCAATTTGCTTAAAAAATGGTACTATCAGCTGCTCCTTCTTCCTAATATCTAAGTTCTCTTATGAAAGGTTCAGTCTAAATGGAAAATAGACAATGACCAAAAATTGTAAGTGTTACAAAGGTAAGTATTATTAAAGTACCAAGTGCTATAGTACCTGGGGAAGTGAACCAGTCTAGGGGATGAAGAAAGGAGTTGGAGCAACTAGCAAACAGGAAAAACTTTTCTGAAGAAATGTTGCCTAAAGTGGGATTTAACCCAAGGGTAAGCAGTTAATTAGGTGAGGGTAAGGAAGGTACCGGAGCCAAGGCAGGGGAAAACAGCGAACATAAAGGTGGGGGTGGGAGGGGGAAGGGAATTAAAGCATTCCAGGAACTGAGAAAAGATAAATATGGCTAGGGCTTACACAGAAGGGAGCAAGAGTAGTAGCTCATAATGAGGTTAGAGAGGTATGCAGATGCCAAACCATACAGGACCTTGGAAATAATGTCAAGGGTTTAAGCTTCATCTTCAAAACAATGGAAAATCATGAAAAAGTTTTAAACAAAAAAAGTAACAATCTTTCTGCAAACTAAATTTTTGTTAGCACTGTCCTATACAAAGAATACCAATATTTCAAGAAACATGAAAATAATATTCTTGTAGAGGTGACAGAATCATCAAGCTATCACAGCTTGATCACATTAACATTAAAAGCATTCACTGAACTCTCTGCTTGAATTCCATTGTTATTAAATTTGGTTTATAATTGGGCTTTCCAGGTAGTGCTCCCTATGTCAAAGAAATAATGCTGGCTGATCACTCTAACTACTTAAGACCATTTGACACTTTGCATTATCTCACTGGAGATTAGAAAATTAACAGCATTTATTAGTCAGTTTATTATGAAAAACTATACGCTCCTATTTAATAGTTTATTTATGTGGCCTCTATGTATACTTTTATCAGCCCCGAAAGTACCCTCTACCTGTGGAAATGTTCCTATGGTTTTGGTGGGAGGGCTACGAACAACAAACTTCACTCCTCTAGTCAAGGAATTAGGGATATGACCTAGATTGGGCCCCTCGTATCTGCCCTTTCCTGGCTACAGTGACTGATCCAAAGTGTGGGAACATGACCTAAATGAGGCCATTCCTCTAGATTTCAAATACAGAAGCTGGAAGTGCTCAGTTTTATTCCTCAATAACCAAATTCATAAGGTGTGACCCCAGAGCAGCTGATGGCCAAGTTTCACATCTTGGAGAAGCCGGAAAGAAAGCAGAGACTCTGAGAGAAAGTAGAGGTAAGAACTCATGAGAGGCAAAGGCAGTTCTGATGCTTTATAATACCTGGGTCTAGTCAAATCCTTGAAACTAGCTGCACCACTACCTTTCTGGATTTAACTACCTTTTTTTTTTTTTTTTTTTTTTTTGAGATGGAGTCTCGCTCTGTCTTCCACACTGGAGTGCAGTTGCGAGATCTTGACTAACTGCAAACTCCGCCTCCCGGGTTCACACCATTCTCCTGCCTCAGCCTCCGGAGTAGCTGGGACTACAGGCACCCGCCACCACGCCCGGCCAATTTTTTTTTTTTTTTTTTTTTTTTTTAGTAGAGACGGGGTTTCACCATGTTAGCCAGGATGGTCTTGATCTTCTGACCTCGTGATCTGCCTGCCTCTGCCTCCCAAAGTGCTGGGATTACAGGCGTGAGCCTGGCCGCATTTAATTACTTCTTCTTTTTCTTGCTTAAGTTCGTTTTTGTTGCTTGCAACCAAAAGATACCAAACATGCAATATTATGAAATATGGAATGAATTGGCTTTCAGCAGACAATACTTGCATCATTATCCACTAGCTTTAAGCATTACCTCTGTCCCTGTGATGCAATATGAAATACATGATCTTTCTCTCCAGTTCCTGTCATAGTCCTCCTAAAACTCTCGGAATTTTCTAATAGGAGTGTCTTTGGTTACTTATGAGCCACTATTTATGATCAAACCTGATTATGCTAATGAAGTGATTTAGGGTGGGGCCAGTCACCAGAAAGACCATTTGACTAGAGGGTTGCACTCTCAGCCTCACACACACACACCTTTATGGGAGGGGCTGGAGATGAAGTTCTGTAAAAACCGTTGATAAGATTTGTTGAGCTTCTGGATGGAAACACTGGAGGTGCTAGTGAGGCAAGTAGGAGGCAGGGAATCTAAGGCTGTTTCACTCTGACTTCCCAGAACTAAATTGAAAGGAAAACCCTAACTTTCCACGCCTAAGTAACAAAAGGACCAGAGGCTACTCCTGTTGCAACCACCCCCCACCTTTTCTGCACAGTAGATGGAAAATCGGCTGTCCTCTACAAATCAAGACTGATTGCCGGTGGAATCTTCCTTTGCAACTTTGTAACTTCACTCTAGCCACTGAATGGTTGCTGTCCACAACGAAGCCGACTGACGGGAGGTGGGGGGTTTGGCAACCAATCAGGCCAACTGCAAGCCATCTCTTCATTTACATGAGGTAAGCTTGGAGTGGCCAATGGGAAACTTCTAGGGGGTATTTGGACCCAAGAACATTCTGTAAAGCGTGGGGCTGCTAGGGCGGCTGCCACACTGTGGAGTGTACTTTTGTTTTCAATAAATCCCTGTTTTTGTTCTTTTGTTGCTTCATTCTGTCTTTGCTTTGCTGGGAGTTTTGTCCAATTCTTTGTTCAAAACGCCAAGCACCTGGACAACTTGCAATCACGGCTCTTCACTGGTGATACTGGGGATGGTGTTGTGCCCCTTCCCCCATACCTTGCCCTATTCATCTCTTCCTTCTGTCTGTTCACTGGATCTTTTGTAATATCCTTTATAATAAACCCGTAAATGTACTTCCTTGAGTCCTGTAAACCACTCTAGCAAGTTAACTGAACCAAGGAGGGAGTAACGGGAACCCTGATTTCCAGTCAGTCAGGAGTGTATAGGTGACAACCTACTACTTGTGGTTACCATCTGAGGTTGGGGGCACCCTTGTGGGACTGAGCCATTAACCTGTGGGATCTGACTAACTTTAGGTACATACGTGACAGAACTGAATTATGGGACATTCAGTTCATGCCTGCTGGAAAACTGCTTGGTATGGAAAAATCCCCACACATCTGGCAGCACAGAAAAAGAGTATGTTTTCAACAGTCCCACACAGAAAAGACAGGTATATTCCCACCAAGAATTTATCAGTTTTGCAGGAATAAGGCATACATAATGATATATACAGTACCAGATTAAATGCAAAGTCTGGGAAATTTTTAAACTAGAATTTTTAAGATTAGGGCAGGGAAGAATTGAAGTGTATTAAAAAGAACAATAAATTAGGAGGCCAAGGTCCTCCTGGTGTTTTGTGCTACTGTGTTGTTAATTTGGCACATCACTTATTTTCAGTAAGGTACAATTTCTTCACCTGGAATGTGGGACTCCTCTACATTATTTGTAAGGTTGCTTGCAGTTAAGTGCTGAAATTACTGTATCATTTTGAGGATATAAAAGTATACTCCTTCACGGTAGCTCAAGCCTGTAATCCCAGCCCTTTGGGAGGCTGAGGTAGGCGGATCACTTGAGGTCAGGTGTCTGAGACTAGTATGGCCAACATGGTGAAACCTCGTCTCTACTAAAAATACAAAAATTAAACGGGCGTGGTGGCGGGCACCTGTAATCCCAGCTACTCAGGGAGCTGAGGCAGGAGAATCTTTTGAACCCGGGAGGCGGAGGTTGCGGTGAGCGGAAATCGCGCCACTGCATTCCAGCCTAGGCAACAAGAGCGAAACTCCGTCTCAATAAATAAATAAATAAACAAACAAATAAACAAAATCATACTCTTCATTCACATTATTGCATGTTAAGTATAAATTCATTTTTATAACTAGCCTAAATATGACCTCTTTTTTTCTTATTTAAGAGTATAATTGGCCGGGCACGGTGGCTCACGCCTGTAATCCCAGCACTTTGGGAGGCCAAGGCGGGCGGATCACAAGGTCAGGAGTTTGAGACCATCCTGGCCAACACGGCGAAACCCCGTCTCTACTAAAAATACAAAAAAAATTAGCCAGGCGTGGTAGCGGGTGCCTGTAGTCCCAGCTACTCGGGAGGCTGAGGCAGGAGAATTGCTTGCTTGAACCAGGACCCGAGGGGGAGGCTGCAGTGGGCTGAGAGAGCGCCATTGCACTCCAGCCTGGGGCAACAAGAGTGAAACTCTGTCTCAAAAAAATAAAAAAATAAAAAAAATAAAGAGTATAGTTTTGGGCCAGGTGCGGTGGCTCACACCTGTAATCCTAACACTTTGGGAGGACAAGGCGGGAGGATCTTGAGGCCAAGAGTTCAAGACCAGCCTAAGGAACAACCCTATCGCTACAAAAAAATAAAATAAAAATAAGCCAGGTGTGGTTCCAGCTACTCGAGAGGCTGAGGTCAAAGGATGGCTTGGGCATGGGAGTTCGAGACTGCAGTGAACTGAGATCGCACCACTGCACTCCATTTTGCAATGGTGATACCCAGTCACAAAGTCTCTACTCTTAAAACAAATGTAATTGTCAAGCATCAATACCACAAGAGCGCCCTCCAAACAAAAATGTGAACCTAGGCCGGGCGCGGTGGCTCACACCTGCAATCCCAGCACTTTGGGAAACCGAGGCGGGCGGATCACAAGGTCCAGAGATCGAGACCGCCCTGGCCAAAATGGTGAAACCCGTCTCCCCTAAAAATACAAAAATTAGCTGGGCGTGGTGGTGCGCGCCTGTAGTTCCAGCTACTCGGGAGGCTGAGGCAAGAGAATCGCTTGAACCCGGAAGGCGGAGGTTGCAGTGAACCGACATCGCACCACATAGCACTCCAGCCTGGTGACAGAGCAAGACTCCGTCTCAAGAAAAAAAAGAACCTCAAATGAAGATACTCAATAGAATAAATATTCGGAATAAACTGAATGGTCTCCTAAAAATAGGGCTTCATTTTTCCCAACTACTTTAAAGGTATTTTTAACTAGCGATGTTACATTTTCTTTCTTAATCCTACTAAAGCATAGCTGAGTATCTTCGTCTTGTTAATTTAGCCTCCAGAAAATTCTAATTTAGTAGTCTGCAATGTCGTTAAACGTTAAACTAGCAACAGATGAAAAATAAAATCCGAATAGAAACAGCAGGCAGGGATGTAAGGTGGAGTAAAAATAGCCACGAATTAGAAACCAGGAGAAAAGGTATATAGAATTTTACTTTCAATATTAATTTTCCTCCAAAGGTCGAGATTTCTGATTAAGAGTTATCAGATTCAGATGAGCTAGCTTTGAGACACTTTATTGTGCGGGTCATAGCTTTGTCTAAAAATAAAAAACTTTGGGAAACTTTTCGAAGGCGCGCTTCCAAACTTCAGGCGCCGAGTCTACTCCGCATGTGGGGCCATGTGTCCCACAAGTGAATCGTTTACACCACAGACATTCCTCAAAAGGAGATTAAAACCAACTTCGCTTTCAAGTTACTTTGACAATAAAAGAGGAATCTTACTCCAGGTCAGTCCTGGATGCCAACCAAGCCTAGGGACTCAGGGATTGCTTTTCCTCTTCTCAAATGTAAGTACACCAAACGCTGTCCCTCCGCGGGGTCTGGAAAGGACGAGAAACTCAGTCGGGATTGGAGCCGACTGCTCGGCCTCAGAGGTCCCGGGACGCCCTCAGGAGGCAGGGCGCCCGCGCAGGTGGGGGCTAAGACGGTTGGGGACTGGGATCGCCCCTCGGCCGGAGCCACAGGGAGAGGCCTGTGCATGGCAGCCACGGGGCCGACTCACCTCTGCGTCTTCCTTGCACTGTGGAAGGGAAGGGAACTCCAGCTTCATGTCCTCCATGGTGCTGGCCCGCGGGCTGGTGGGTGGGGTGGGAGAGTGTTACACAGCCGGCCGACCCTTGGGCTGGCTGCGGCGGCGGAAGGAAGGAGGGCCGGCGGAGCGGAGGGCTCACAGGCGGGCGGCGGGCTTAAACTAACACACGCAGACTAGAGGGTCCCAGTGACTCCAGCGGCGGCGGCGGCGAAGACGGATAAGAGGAGGGTCGGGCGTTTTACACCCGGCCGCCATGCCGCTGCCGTCTCCCTCCCCTAAAGTCTCCGCAACCCTCAGGCCGCCCAGGATCCAGCACGGGTACCAGCCCGACAACCGTCTCGCCGCCTCCCTCCCGCCCCCTCCACCCGCGCCGCCTCAGCCAATCCCAGCCCACGTTCGCCTTCTGCCCGCCCTCCGCCGCCGCCAGGTGTCAGCGCGCCACCACCCCTGCTCCGCCCCTTCGCTAGAGCGCAGACGCCGGGGGGTGGGGGAGCGGAGCCTCGGTTGCTGCTAGGCCACGGCTCACCCGGCGTGGAGGAGGCGGGGCTGCGGTGGGACAGGACGAGTGAAGGTCCTGGGAAAGGCAGTGGGGCGGTCCGAGCCAGCTCCGCCCTTTCCAGACAGGACGTAGAGCCCTTCTTTAACGTAAGAACAGACAGGCAAAACCTGCTACCCACCAGATAGTGGCATCCGAAAGGAAAGCTATAGTTTCTCCCCTCTCAAAATTCTGCACAATCTATGCTGAGTTTATAACCAAATGAAGAGTTCGATTTAAAATCACGTAGTGCCATACAGAAAATGAAACACCCATCACCTTTAAGCAAAGAATTAAACGGCTCAATGCTTTAACAATCTTAAAAGTATTTTAAGAGTACTTGAAAATACGACTCCGTTTAGATTACCTAGAAAATATCAAGAATGACAACTGAAAAAAATCAGAAAAAGGAACTGATAGCTGACTTAGTAAATTGTGTATAATACTGTAAAGCTTATTCCACTAATTATTATATTTTGAAATAAAATTAATAAACCACATGGCTTTTAATATATTTTAAAAGGAATTTGCCAGCCTGGGCAAAATAGTAAGACACCCCCCCCCAAAAACTTTCTTTTTTTAATTCCCTGGGCGTGGTGGCGTTTGCCTGTAAACCCACAATGAAAAGATTTGGACCAGGCACGGCGGCTCACGCCTGTAATCCCAGCACTTTGGGAGGCTGAAGTGGGCGGATCACCTGAGGTCGGGAGTTTGAGACCAGCCTGACCAACATGGAGAAACCCCGTCTCTACTAAAAATACAAAAATTAGCTGGGTGTGGTGGCCTATGCCTGTAATCCCAGCTATTTGGAAGGCTGAGGCAGGAGAACCACTTAAACCCGGGATGCAGAGGTTGCAGTGAGCCGAGATAGTGCCATTGCCCTCCAGTCTGGACAACAAGAGCAAAACTCTCTCAAAAACAGAAAAGAAAGGATTTGTACACCAAATTGATTCTTTAAAAAACAACCACTGCCACAAAGGTAAAAGGCAAGTTACTCATTAACTAAATGCAAATTATAAGTGAAAAGATCACGTAGATATTTGACTTAAACCTCCCCTGACATTCTTTTTATATTGTCACATAAAATGCACTGCCAACACATAGAAACAGAACTGTATAATTTGAGTATTAGATGGCTAACTTGAGCACTCCATTTTCTCTATCACTATTTTAACTGTTCTTCATCTTTTAAAATTAAAAAAAGGCACATAATATCCTGCTAGGAAGTTTTTAATTTGAAGAATTATTGTGTCATTAGCTAGGTCATGTATTTTTGGTTCTTTAGTGTTTATGAAACTGAAGTTGTCTTTTCTTTTCACCAGCATCTTTAATAACTATTTATGCCTAATGATTCCTTTGTGTACTGTTATAGTTTTATTGCCAGATGATACGAGAAAGAATCATGTATAGGTAACAGAAATCTTGTTTTGAACATTTCTGACACTCCTACATCCCCTACATCATACACTGTTAGCCAGGTATCCATAGATACCTAAAGAGTCCTTGGATGAGCCTGGGAAACAATACATTTCCTGAAAGTACAGTATATGCAAAATTGTGTGTATGTTATAATATTTCCTGGAAGAGAGTCCAGACCTTCACATCCTCAACAGGGACCGATCATCTTACATAAACCAAGAAAACTAAGTCACATATTAGCAAATATTCCATTGAATCATACTCTTTAAAACGTTATGGATGTGCATGTATATTTTCAATTAATCAACAATGAGCTTAATCACAGTAAATGAAGAATAGGTAAATACTATCTGGAAGGAGGAGTATAGACATACCCACACATCCATGTTTTATTTAAGAAGATGATCTTATGAACACCAAGTATGGGTACTATTTTTAAATAATATTCAAAAATCCACAATCCATCTGGGTTATCAAATAGTTTACTTGCTAAAGAACCTAAAGGACCATAGTAAATGTACTCTTAGAAAAGACAAGAATATATACGTAGGAGAACTAAATCAAACAGATTTTATTCAACTTTTTAGATGAGGAAAACAAATGATACAAAATAAGTCATAAGAAATGCTTTCTTATACCACTATCTCAAACAACTTTCAATGTTTTACAAAATGCTCACACAGCAAATATGAAAAGCTTCAACACTCTTCCTTTTGTAACTTGCTGCAATAAATGCAGCTTTAACAAACATACAAATTTCTTCTGTATCTTAAAAGTTGAATTACTAATTTTTATGATGTTACTCATATTTTTATTCATATACTTTTAATGACATCATTGCCAATACATACATTATTTTCTTTAACTTTATTTTTATATTAAGCCATATCTGTCATGCAGCCATCAAAAATCTTACAGTAAATTACACAGGTTTGTAGTCCAATTTAGACTCTAGCTTCTTAGAATCAGCCACTTTTCTGACTGCTTTCATGAAGTCTTCTTGTACTACAAAATCATGATCAGCACGAATTGCGAACATACCTGTGGAGAATAAAACCACATGACTGCTATATATCACATATGAATTATATGCTCATTACAAGAAAAACAATGTAATTCTATGGAATAAATGTGAAGTTTAGATTTATTACTTCTAAGCCAGTAGTTCCAATTTGCTAAAAACCACCATCTTTTCTCAATTAAAATCCACAGGCTGGGTGCAGTGGCTCACACCTGTAATCCCAACACTTTGGGAGGCCAAGGTGGGCAGAGCGCGAGGTCAAGAGATTAAGACCATCCTGGTCAACATAGTGAAACCCCATCTCTACTAAAAAAAGAAAAAAAAGAAAAAAAAAATTAGCTGGGCATTGTGGCGCACGCCTGTAGTCCCAGCTACTCGAGAGGCTGAGGCAGAAGAATGGCTTGAACCCAGGAGGCGGAGGTTGCCGTGAGCCGAGATCGCGGCACTGCACTCCAGCCTGGCAACAGAACAAGACTCCATCTCAAAAACAAAAAAAAACAAAAAAATCCATAGTGGTGGTGTGATTATTTTCTAAAACAAAAACAGGTGAGACAATTATATGAATATTTAACATCCAGTTCAAGGCTGGGCACGGTGGCTCACAACTGTAATCCCAACACTTTGGGAAGCCAAGGTGGACAGATCACCTGGGGTCAGGAGTTTGAGACCAGCCTAGCCAACATGGTAAAACCCCGTCTCAAACACAAAAATTAGCCAGGCGTAGTGGTGGGCGTCTGTAACCCTAGCTACTCGGGAGGCTGAGGCAGGAGAATTGCTTGAACCCAGGGGTGGAGGTTGCAGTGAGCCAAGATCATGCCACTGCAATCCAGTCTGGGTGACAGAGTGAGGCTCCATCTCAAAAAAATAAAATAAAATCAGGCTCAAATGGTCCCTGTATCTGACTGTAGGTCTTACTAAAAACAAGCATAAATAATCGAAACAAATCAAAACTACCAACACCACGTACACATTTTAAGCATAATTTAACTTGACAGGAGGCAATTTGCTAGAAGGCACACATTTATGGGGAAAAAAAAATCTTGAGTAAGTTTGATAGCCATTCTTTGTTAATATTCAAAAACTTTGAGAATAGGGAATCACACAGAAAGCCAACAGCGGGTTTTAGCAAAATTCAGAGTCATTATTCATGTGTTAAAATTTACCTAATTTATGTACAAATTGGTATTTTTATTTGATTCATATTTGAGTATCACAACTCAATTTTTTCCTTCAACTTTTTGACAAGTACCTTCTCAAATACTATTTGACAAAGAGGTGAAAGTTTCCTTGTATGTAGTTTATTAAACATTAGTTGTGTCATGGATATGGGTCCCAGATTTTGAGATAATCCTAACTCATGATAAACTAAAGCAGATAAGGTTATTGCTGTTTACTAATTAAATGAATTCTATATTTCCACTGAGGATCTGCCTGCATCGAATTTTCACTTACATAAAATAAGGGAGTTAAAATAGAAAATTTCAAGGATTATTTCCTATCTTCTTTCCTTTCTAGATGTCTACATAAGGAAACAATCTATGTTGTCCTAGAAACCAGGTGAATGGAAATGACTGATTTTTAAAAAAATAAAGTTTCAAAACTTGTTTAGAAAGCTACAGTGAAACTAGGTAAGTTATTTTTGTAAACCCTGCACACATGGCTGTTTTCCAAATCTCTTTAGTGAATGAGTAAATCTGCACAAGAGATGCCTGGCCAGGCTTGGTAGCTTGCACCTGTAATCCCAGCACTTTGGGAGGCCCAGGTGGGTGGATTACTCGAGCCCAGGAATTTGAGACCAGCCTGGGCAACATGGTGAAACCTGTCTCTACAAAAAAATACAAAAATTAGCTGGGTGTGGTGGTGCACGCCTGTAGTCCCAGCTACTGGGAGATAAAGGAGAAATGATCAGGTCTGGGCTACAGGGAGCAGTGATCATGCCACTGCACTCTAGCCTGGGCCAGAGTGAGACTCCGTCTCAAAAGAAAAAATAAAACAGAGATATATTCTAATCCAAAAAAAGAAAATGTCAGGACCTGAACAGGAAGGGCAACTATAGTTGAATCAAGCGTATTTTAACTTACAGAAAAATGTGAACAAAAAAGGCTTGAAGTCCAAAAAGAAAGAATTTCAGTATGCTTCCAGATGTGAATATCCCACCTAGTTTAAAAAACTAAAATTTTAATCCACACAGAAGTTATAGCTCATTTGCAATAACTAAAGGTAAATTTGTAAGAATATGTAAGGGGAAAAAAGCATATAATTTGATAGCAACAGCCTTTAAGTTCACTGCACAGCTTGCATTTGGATTACAATCTAACCAAAACAATCTTCTGATAATAATTTGGTCTGGTTTATATTTTGGAAAGAGAATGTCATAAATTACTCTAACTTGTTCAAGCTATATGATGGTTTACCTCTAAACAGTTTAGTTTATTGATAAGGCTCTGTGAGCATGATTTACCCTGATTTGTATTGACAGCATTTCTAGACGTGAACGGAAGTATCTGAGCTGCATATTGATGCAGATACTGACTCACAGCATACCCAATACCCATGAAGATACTTGTACTGAGAAGCCCTCCCTGAGTAGCCACTTTAAACACTGTGTTGAATTTACTAAGGGTAAACATGATATGAAAAGCAAGAGGAAATCACATATTCTAATACTTAAGAAAATCTATAACCTATAAAGTCAGTAACTATACTGTAGAAGTTTATTTTTTCTATTTAAAGGTTCTGTATGGAAGACAAAAACTAAGTGATTCTAGGTAGGGATGAAAGCTACTTGGTACTGGAAATAAAAATAGCATCACACAATTTTTACATACAATGTAGAAGTGAAAAAAAAAAAGTATCACACAACCCATAGAGAATTATATTTAAATACTACATTTTATACAAATGGCATGATCACATAATTCATAAATCAATCTTTCAAAACACTGCTCATAGACTAGTACCAGACAACATACATGATCCATTTTGCAGCAGATACCTCTGGTGCTTGCCTATTCTAATTTCAGCCACAGGTGTAGTAGGCAATTCTGTAGAGCCTCAGACTTACTTCAGGGGGCCAGTGTTCTATTACATGCCTCTCCTTTCACATTCTGCCCTAAGGCATGTGGAAGTGCAAAGGAGTTAACACTACCAAGGGCAAATCTCATCCAATGGGGGATGAGTACTGGTAAATCAATGTTCTAGTCTCCCAACTTTCAGCTGGGTGATCCTAGTAGGCATTCTGTACGTTTCTCTGAGATCTAACCTCCCTTTCCTACAGCACCTACCTCAATGGTGCACCCTCATATTAGCTTTCCCTCTTTCCATCTCGCTTACCCTGTTTCTCCTATTTCCTGGAATCAATTCCTAAAAGAACAGCATGAACCGAAATCCTTGCAAAGTGTAGGCTCTGCTTTTGGACAAACTCAAAACAATTTCAGCAAATTTTAAAAATAAAAATCAATAGTAAAACTGTACTTTAAACCCTTACCTGCTTCAGTACAAACATTTCTCAGGTCTGCTCCATTAAAGCCATCTGAAAGCTTCACAATTGCTTCATAATCTGTTTAGAAAAAATATTGGAAATTAGTTTTAAAAATTAGACCTTTACTTGATTTATGCCCACATCGAAAATTTAAACTGAAGAGCTTACTTTGAGTTTGAACAGCTAGACATCACCTCTGTTAACATTCCACAATATTAATATCCAAAAACTAAGACTTCTGTTAAATAAACCAGTACCAAGCAGAATTAGACACACCCCTGAAACTTTAAAAACAGGAAATATCACCAAAATCTCAAAATACCTTAACCTATTTTTATACAGTGAAATAGCTATGCACATGTGAACTCCAGATACCTGTTAAGCTATGACTCTTGTCAAAACTGTAACCAAATCTTTAATTTGAATAAACCTATAACACTCAAAACCAATTATAACAATGGAATTTATTTTGTTTAATCATACAAGCCAAATATAAAGTATAGCAAAACTGAAAAGTAATCAGACATAATTGTATCACATGGAATTTTTGAATGCTACTGCAGGCATTAGCTAGCTTCTCTGGTTTCTGTGCAAGATTCAAGTGGTGAAGTATCAGATCTATGGTAGCAGTAACAAAGCGAGTTCTCCAGCCACCCACATAACAGACATGAATCGAAGAGCTATAGGATTAGGGTAGCAGCAATGGATCTGATACAGAATAGTAAGAGAAATAAGACAGCACAGGCTACTACAGTTTGAATAACTTTGATGATGCACTCTTTGGTCAGGCAATATAGGGCATGTCGTTCTCTATTTGAAATCATACAGATATTCATGAATTGTCTTTAATCAGGTTTAAGTTCATTTTAAGCTTCCTGAGAGCAAGAATTCCCAAGGCTAGCACAATATCTGGCATCTAGCAAGAGTTCAGTATTTGTGGAAGAAACCTATCCATTGACATCCTTTGTTCAGTTCAGTCTTTCCAGTTCAAAACTCTCTAACAGGAGCAATGAAGATAGTGAAAGGCAACAATCAGCTATTTGTCATTATTTCAGACCATTAACTTCTAAAGAGTTTTTAAGGCTGCCTGGAAATTATACTAGATTTCCCTAGTCTGGAGGTCAGCAAACTTTTTATGTAAAGGGCCAGAGAGTAAATACTGTATGCTTTGCAGCCCATATGGTTTCTGTTGTTAACTATTCAACTCAGCTATTCTAGTAGGAAAGCAGCCATAGACAACAGATAAATGAGCATGCTTGGGTTACAACAAAACTTTGTTTCCAAAAACACAGGGCAGGCAGAATTTGGCTCACAAGCCATGTTTTACTGGCCTGTACCCTAGTCCAATCCCTCACTTCCATAGGTAATGACTTTATACCTTCTCCTCTGTCCTCAAATCTCTAATACTTCCCTATCTTCATTCTGAATGTGCATTCTACTTCACTGAGAAAACAGAAGCATTCAGAAAAAAACACTTCTACAAGTTCCTGCACTAAGAACCTGTCCTCATAAGCATCTATGTACTCTGCCTTTCCTCCAGTCTCATAAAAGTACACATATACATAGGGCCAATCCGTCTTCAAGGAAAGAACATTGCCAATTTCTCTTTCTCCTAGGTCATTCCCAGCAGCATTATTAAAAAAAAAAAAAAAAGAGGGGGTTGTAAACTCTTCCATCTTAAAGAAAACTCTGCCAAATCCTCATCAGCATTCCCCTTCTACTTCTTCTGTCCCCTCTGTGGAACTTTTTTTTTTTTTTTGAGACGGAGTCTCGCTCTGTTGCCCAGGCTGGAGTGCAGTGGCGCGATCTCGGCTCACTGCAAGCTCCGCCTCCCGGGTTCACGCCATTCTCCTGCCTCAGCCTCCCGAGTAGCTGGGACTACAGGCGCCCACAACCGCGCCCGGCTAATTTTTTGTGTTTTTAGTAGAGACGGGGTTTCGCCGTGTTAGCCAGGATGGTCTCGATCTCCTGACCTTGTGATCCGCCCGCCTCGGCCTCCCAAAGTGCTGGGATTACAGGCATGAGCCACCGCGCCCGGCCTCCTCTGTGGAACTCTTAAAAAAGAAATGTCTAAACTCAATGCCTCTCTTCTCAATCTCTCTGAAACCCATCTGAAATAGGCTTTCACCTCCACCACTCCCAAGAAGCTACTTTTGACAAGATTATCAATTACCTCCACATAGTTAAATCCAAAGGTCTACTCTGAGAACTCTTTATCTGACCTATTGTCAGCATTTAACAGGAATAAATTTAAAACAAAACAACAACAACAAAAAAACCAAACCAAAAAAACCAGGCCGGGTACAGACGCACATGCCTGTTATCCCAGAACTTTGGGTGGCCGAGGTGGGCAGATTGCTTGAGCCCAGTAGTTCAAGATCAGCCTGGGCAACATGGTGAAACCCCTTCCCTACAAAAAAACAAGCCAGGGTTGGTGGTGTGTGCCTGCAGTCCCAGCTAATCAGGAGGGTGAGGTGTGAGGATCATTTGAGCTTGGGAGGCAGAAGTTGCAGTGAGCTGGGATCACACCACTGCACTCCAGCCTGGGCAAGAGTGAGACCCTATCTCTAAAAAATTACCTTCTTGGTCAGTCCTTCCCTATGCTAATCCTCCCTGTCGTTTAAAAATGTATATCCTCATGCCTGCTCCTGGCACTTCCCTAATTTCCTATCCCCCTTTTCTTTTTTTTTTCCCCTGAAACAGGGTCTTGCCAAACTGGAGTGCAGTCACATGATCATAGCTCCCTGCAGCTTCAAACTCCTGGCCTCAAGTGATCCTTCTGCCTTGGCCTCCCAAAGCATTAGGATTACAGGAGTGAGCCACCATGCCCACCCCCCACTTTCTTGCTTTATTTTTCTCCATAGCACTTACCATCATCTATTATACTTTGTTTTACTAACTTTATCTGTTTTTTCCTAACAAGAATGTAAGTTATCTAATGGCAGAAATTTGTCTGTTTTGTTCCTTGATATATCGTCAGCCCTTACAAAACACTTACAATGGTTCCTAGCATATAGTAGATGCTCAATAACTATTTGCTGAATTTAAAACCAGATTTAGGAAACTATCAGTAATTTCTAACAGTATTTTTCTTCATTTACCAAATATAAATACATATAAAATAGATGACTTCCTTACCTATTTCACCATGCTTTGTAATGGGACCTGCGTGGATTTTCAGTATGTCTAACCTTGCTTGTTCATTTGGCAAATCAATATCTGAAAATAAAAAATTATTTTATAGTCCAGTTTTATCTTTTATAAAATACAGTGGAAGGTGAAGTGAAGCACGGAAAAACAAATGGGCACAAAGGGAAATAGGTAGTAGGTGAAGAACCTTAACTCACGTATTTTTCTATCTAATCTTCCTGGACGCAGCAAAGCAGGATCCAGTGTATCTGGTCTGTTTGTAGCCATGATCATTTTAACTCTATGCAGAGTATCAAATCCATCCATTTGATTCAGTAACTAAGAATATTAAGAATCAGATTGTACAAACATTCTAACCATTAAAAAAATAGCATGCACCTTTTATATATCTAATGCCATGAAATGTATTGTCTACTGATAGATATGTTCTATCTTCAGAATGGTCATTTGATAGAATTCTAATTTTCTCTCTATTATATAAAGGGATATACTTTCTAGCCTCAAAGTTCTAAGCTAGATTATGTGCCTTTTAATAGCTATGTATCTTTCTATAGCTACCAGGTAGTTTTAATAAATCTGAAGGCTTCCATCATGTCAAGAATTATGAAATTAAACTATGTGGATCTAATTTCCAATGTCCAAAATTTTATCAATTTTTTTAAAAATAAAAGCTAATAATAAAATCCAATATATAAAGTGCTTATGATATGTCAGATACAACATTTATATTAGGATAACTGGATACAAAGATTTTTCTACAAATTTGATAGTAAACCCATAATTTTTTTTTTTTGAGACAGAGTTTCACTCTGTCACCCAGGCTGGAGTATAGTGGCCTGATCATTGCTCACTGCAACCTCCGCCTCCTGGGCTCAACCAGTCCTCCCACCTCAACCTCCTGAGTAGCTGAGGGACTGTTTTTTTTTGTTTTTTGTTTTTTTTTTGAGACAGATTCTTGCTCTGTTGCCCAGGCTGGAATGCAATGGGGCAATCTCAGCTCACTGCAACCTCTGCCTCTTTGTTCAAGCAATTCTCCTGCCTCAGCCTCCTGAATAACTGGGATTACAGGCACGTGCCACCACGCCCAGCTAATTTTTGTATCTTTAGTAGAGACACTACATTGGCCAGGCTGGTCCTGATGCCCAGACCTCATGATCTGCCCATCTGGGCCTCCCAAAGTGCTGGGATTACAGGCAGAAGTTACCATGTCTGGTCTATTTTTTCAAATAATTCTGTACACAGAAATATTGAAAGACATAAAAAATATTGTCTCAATTTCTAAAGTTTTCTTGAATAAATGAAAAACCTTACTGCATTTAACAAACTAAAATATAGCTAGTCTGACAATGTGTTAGTTGATGATATATTTAGTTACTTGAATAAAATTAGTATTTGTGTCATTTAAAAATATCTCAATTTAAGGTTTCTAAGATATTTTATAATTTCCAAATACTATGTATCTTCTGAGCAGATCTGTATAATTTATGAAAAGAGATTTTTCAAATACTCCTAAGAAGAAAGAATTTGACACTGCATTTCCCATGCTACCTAGTTTCTATTTGAAGTGGCAAATGTATTTGGACTCTTGTTATCACTTTCACAGAATTTGGAGTGGGGAAAGGTAAAACTGGGGGAAAGCTTTATGTGCATTCTTTCATCGTGTCAACTATCCTCTTCAATTATCACAACTATTTTAATTGCCTCAGTCTCAGCAATAAAGTGAGAGAAAAAATAATTTTTAGAGCAGCTGCATACATAATTATAGCTCATTTATTGCCAACGGTCTTAATATGACCATTACATAAAATGTCTTCATAAAACTACCACAAGATCACATTCATAAGAATCAATTTAAATATATGAATGACTGATCTGCTCAAAACACACAGAATAGTACAGGTATATACCAAATGGAATTTGGCAGATAGCCTTATTTTCTAGTAGTCATTTTCTTAGAGTTTGTGATAGAGAAACATGTTCATTCCTGACAATATTTTCAAATTTTATATTTCATTTAAAATGTTCTATATATTTTGACTATCAAATATGCAATGTTCAGTTCTTCATTTAATAAACACTGGTTTCTTTATAAACCCCCTTTACTAAATATTACCTCCATTAACGTTCTCTGAATCTCTCTGTCAGCTGAAGTACCCTCAGAAAACCGACGACCACCTAAAATAGTAGAGTTGGAAATTTATATGCATTACTCTTTTCCTCTATAACCATCATTTGAGAAAACAGAACATAACAGTCTGTGCTTAAAACATTAAGATGAAAACTAAAGAGTAAGAATTATGCTGACAAAGTTAGACTTGATTTTGGTGTAACATTTCTCATTTTGTTAAAGTGAAAGGTTTATTTATTTATTTATTGAGATGGAGTCTCGCTCTGTCGCCAGGCTGCAGTGCAGTGGTGTGATCTCAGCTCACTGCAACCTACATCTCCTGGATTCAAGTGATTCTCGTGCCTCAGCCTCCTCGGTAGCTGGGATTACAGGTACATGCCACCACATCCAGCTAATTTTTGTATTTTTAGTAGAGACAGGGTTTCACCATGTTGGCCAGGATGGTCTCAATCTCCTGACCTCGTGATCTGCCCACCTAGGCCTCCCAAAGTGCTGGGATTACAGGCACGAGCCACCACACCCGGCCATGAAAGGTTATTAAAACTGGTTAAAGTAACATCTAATTCATTGTGGTATCTACTTCATACAAGTCACAATTACAGATTAAGAGGGGGGGAAAAGGTTCTTTTACATTTATTTATTTATTTATTTATTTATTTATTTATTTATTTATTTATTTTTTGAGACGGAGTCTCGCTTTGTCACCCAGGCTGGAGTGCAGTGGTACGATCTTGGCTCACTGCAAGCTCCGCCTCCCGGGTTCACGCCATTCTCCTGCCTCAGCCTCCGAGTATCTGGGACCACAGGTGCACACCACCATGCCCAGCTAATTTTTTGTATTTTTAGTAGAGACGGGGTTTCACCGTGTTAGCCAGGATGGTCTCAATCTCCTGACCTCGTGATCCGCCCACCTCGGCCTCCCAAAGTGTTGGGATTACAGGCGTGAGCCACCGTGCGTGGCCGTTCTTTTACATTTAAAAAAAAGTCCTAAAACTTTCAACAAGGGTGTTATTCTTACCAATAGCATCTATTTCATCCATAAAAATAATGCATGGTTGATGGTCTCTGGCATAATTAAACATTTCTCTGATCAAACGAGCACTTTCACCAATGTACTTGTCTACAATAGAACTAGATACAACCTGATTAAAGGAAAAACAGGAAGGTAAATATAAGACAATTCAAGTAAAATTAAATTTCAATAAGTACAAAATAATCTTCCCTTTACCTTTAAGAAATTGCAGTCCAGCTGGCTAGCAACGGCTCGTGCCAAGAGTGTTTTTCCCGTACCTAAGAATGACAAAAAGAAGTCTTAATTAGATGGTAAGGTAGAAAAAATTTGTTTTGAGACAGGCAATCACTCTGTCACCTAGGCTGGAGTGTGGCGAGATCACAGCTCACTGCAACCGTGACCTGCCAGGCCCAGACGATTTTCCCACCTCAGCCTCCCAAGTAGCTGGGATCACAGGCACGTGCCATCACGCACAGCTAAGTTTTTTGTTTGTCTGTTTGTTTTTCAGAGACGGGTCTCTCTGTGTTGCCCAGGCTGGTCTTGAACTCCTGGGCTCAAGTGATACTGCCACCTCGGCCTCCCAAAGTGCTGGGCTTACAGACAGAGGCCACCACACCCGGCCTATGTGAAACAAACGTTTAAAATCCTTTTAAGAATATAATCGTTTGGCAAGTAAATTTTCCAAAATGAAAGCTAAATCCTAAATAGAATTTTCATTTAAAATTCCAAAGTACTTGGCCCGGTGTGGTGGCTCACGCCTATAATCCCAGCACTTTGGGAAGCTGAGGTGGGTGGACCACGAGGTCAGGAGATTGAAACACAGTGAAACCCCATCTCTACTAAAAATGCAAAAAATTAGCCGGGTGTGGTGGCACGTGCCTGTAGTCCCACCTACTGGGAAGGCTGAGGCAGGAGAATCGCTTGAATCCGGGAGGTGGAGGTTGCAGTGAGCCAATAATCTTGCCACTGCACGCCAGCCTGGGTGACAGAGTAAGACCTGGTCTCAAATAAAAAAAAATTCCGAAGTACTTTTGCTCTCAACATTAAAATTTTAATCAAAATATAATTTTTTAAAATCAATTTTAAATTGACAAATAAATTGTATATTTATGGGTTAAATTATGATATATGTATATATTGAAGAATGATTAAATCAGGCGAATCTACATATCCATCACCTCACATGCTTATCATTACTTTGTGGTTAGAACATTTAAAATCTACTTCTAGCAATTTTGAAATAGCTAATACATTATTATAGTCACCATGCTATGCAATAAATCACCTAGAACTTATTCCTCCTGTCTAAGTGAACTTTATATCCTTTGTTGAACATCTCCCCATCCCCATACACCACCACAACTTGTAGTAATGACCATTCTACTCTTGGTTTCTATGAGTTCAATTTTTAACACATGAAAATGAGATTATGTGGTAACTGTCTTTCTATGTCTGGCTTATTTCACTTAGTATAACATCCTCTAGATTCATCCATATTGTCACAAATGACAGGGTTTCCTTTTTAAAGGCTGAATAGTATTCCAGTGTGTATATTTACATTTCTTTTTCTTTTTTTTTTGAGACAGAGTTTCACTCTTGTTGCCCAGGCTGGAGTGCAATAGTGCGACCTTGGCTCACCGCAACCTCCACCTCGCAGGTTCAAGTGATTCTCCTGCCTCTGCCTCCCGAGTAGCTGGGATTACAGGCATGAACTACCACACCCAGCTAATTTTGTATTTTCAGCAGAGACGGGGTTTCTCCATGTTGGTCAGGCTGGTCTCGAACTCCTGACCTCAGGTGATCCACCTGCCTCAGCCTCCCAAAGTGCTGGGATTACAGGCATGAGCCACCACACCTGGCCACCACATTTTCTTTATCCATTCATCCATTGATGGGCAATTTTTAGGCCATTTCTGTATCTTGGCTATTGTGAAATAATCATGGGAGGGCAGCTATCTCTGACACACTGATTTCAATTCCTTTAGATATAAACCCAGAAGTGGGATTGCTGAATCATACGGTAATTCTATTTTTAGTTTTTTGAGGAACCTCCATGTTTTCAAAAATGGCTGTGCTAATTTACATTCCCACCAAGAGTGTACAAGGGTTCTTTCTTTTTTCTCCACATGCTGCAAACACTTGTTATCTTTTGTCTTTTTTATAATAGCTATCTACTTACAACATGGACTATGACAGAAACTGCTGTTACATTAAAATACATTGGTCTATCCTGCACACTGGATCTTTTACTTATGAATATTTTAACATCAAGTATTGATTATTTGGAAAGTACTGGTTGAGTTATGGAAATCTTCCAAATGTTGACATTTTTCATTACACAATATAAAAAATTTTTGTTATTCTCACGACTTATCCGATCAGAAAAGTCTTTAAGTATTAATATATTACAAGGCTGCCATGGCTGAGCAATGTGGCTCATGTCTATAATCCCAGCACTTTGGGAGGCGGAGGTGGTTGGGTTGCTTGAGCCCAGGAATTCAAGACTAGCCTGGGCAACATGGCAAAACCCTGCCTCTACTAAAAACACAAAAATTAGCCTAGCATAGTGGCACACACCTGTAGTCCCAGCTACTCCGGAGGCTGAGGTGGGAGAATCACCTGAGCCCAAGAGGTAGAAGTTGCAGTGAGCCAAGATGATCACGCCACTGCACTCCAGCCTGTGCAACAGAGTAAGACCTTATCTAAAAAAATAAAAAAAGGAAAAAGAAAAAAAAGAAAAAGCTGTCAACCACATAGTGCCAGATATATGTTTTTAAAAATTCTAATTTTCACCTGACAATTCAAATTTTATCACTGGCAACAGATGGTATCAGTTGTTTAACATGACAGGCTCAATTTGTTCGCTTTGGAAAAAATGTGAGCCAAATAACCAAAAACCAGTCTTGAGTAATCAATAACTAATAACCAGTAACCAGTCTGATAACCACAGTATGTTTGTAAATGGTCCATTCAAGCAAAAACACTATTGCATAAAAAGCAACAAACTCAGCTGGCAACTTAAATAACTGCACAAGTGCTTTTCTTTTCTTTTTTTTTTTTTTTTTGAGACGGAGTCTCGCTCTGTAACCAGGCTGGAGTGCAGTGGCCAGATCTCAGCTCACTGCAAGCTCCGCCTCCCAGGTTTACGCCATTCTCCTGCCTCAGCCTCCCGAGTAGCTGGGACTACAGGCGCCCGCCACCTCGCCCGGCTAGTTTTTTGTACTTTTTAGTAGAGACGGGGTTTCACCGTGTTAGCCAGGATGGTCTCGATCTCCTGACCTCGTGATCCGCCCGTCTCGGCCTCCCAAAGTGCTGGGATTACAGGCTTGAGCCACCGCGCCCGGCCAACAAGTGCTTTTCTTAAAGACAACTATCTTATTCAATATGCAGCAGAAATACTTTATATGTATTTTCCATTTCATCACAAAGAACACAAAATATTACCCAAAGATGAAGATTTAATAAAATTAATAATTTTTACTGTTTCACCAAGGACTTTAAAGTGAAACTGACTTTTTTTTTACACAGCAAGTATGTGGCAGTAAAGAACACAATGGTTACTAACTAGTACTGTTTCATGCCACTAACGCTGATTCACGCTACAGTGCAAGTAATTTAATTTTAACCATGTTGCTCTTAACACCATCAGCACAAATGTCAGCACAGTGGAAGAGCCAAACAACATTTTAGTTTTTTGTTTTGTGTCATTGTGGGGCTATGTATGTCAAGCAGTAGGCTATTGGTACATTTCCCTTATATAAAAAAAAATTTTTTTTTTTTTTTGAGAAGTCCAGCCAGGCTGGAGCGCGATCTCGGCTCACTGCAACCTCTGCCTCCCAGGTTCAAGCAATTCTCCTGCCTCAGCTTCCTGAGTAACTGGGATTACAGGTGTGCGCCACCACGCCTGGCTAATTTTTGTATTTTTAGTAGAGACAGGGTTTCATCATGTTGGTTGGCCAGGCTGGTCTCAAACTCCTGACTTCCGGTGATACGCCCACCTCGGCCTCCCAAAGTGCAGGGATTATAGATATGAGCCACTGCGCCTGGCTTAACATTTTAGTATTGTAGAGTAGTTTTGACCTTACAGATTCCATGAAAGCACCTCTAGATCTGTGAACCACAATTTGAAGACTATTAAACTAGAATCACATGGCCTATTAAGATAAATATACTGTGAGGCACAAATGCACTAAGCATGCCTGAAAGAACAGTAGACATAAATATTCTCTCATTCTTGGCCGGGCGCGGTGGCTCAAGCCTGTAATCCCAGCACTTTGGGAGGCCGAGACGGGCGGATCACAAGGTCAGGAGATCGAGACCATCCTGGCTAACACGGCGAAACCCCGTCTCTACTAAAAACACAAAAAATTAGCCGGGCGAGGTGTCGGCGCCTGTGGTCCCAGCTACTCGGGAGGCTGAGGCAGGAGAATGGCGGGAACCCGGGAGGCGGAGCTTGCAGTGAGCTGAGATCTGGCCACTGCACTCCAGCCTGGGTGACAGAGCGAGACTCCGTCTCAAAAAAAAAAAAAAAAAAAAAAAAAAAAAAAATTTTCTCTCATTCTCACTCTGAACAGAGTAGAAGTTGGAACTACCCACATCAAATTTCCATCTTATGGCCACACACAGTGGTTCATGCCTGTAATCCCAATATTTTGGGAGGCCAAGGTGGGCAGATCGCTTGAGTCCAGGAGTTTGAGACAGCCCGAGCAACATGGCAAAATCGCTTCTCTGCAAAACATACAAAAATTAACCAGGCATGGTGATGCATGCCTGCAGTCTCAGCTACTCGGGAGACTGAGGTGGGAGAATCACTTGAGCCCGGAAGGCAGAGGTTGCAGTTAGCCAAGATTGTGCCACTGCACTAAAGCCTGGGCAATAGAGAGACCCTGTCTCAAAAAGAAAATAAAAATTAAAAAAATTTTCATTTTTTTAATTCCTTAATTCATTTATCTTATTGGTGGAGTAGAAATAATTCAATACCAACCTGGTGGTCCATATAACAAACAGCCTTTTGGAGGTATTATTCCTACACGCTGAAATAACTCTGGGTTTGTAAGAGGTAATTCTATCACCTAGAAAGGAAGTTAAATGTTTCTTAAAAAGTTAGTCAAGATTTTTAATGTACTTTCAAATACTTTAAGTCAAATATTACCTTAATTAGGTGTACACATCATAATTCATAATAGACCTAGACTTCCATGTTAGGTAAAACCATTTATATTAAGAGGTTTTGCTTTAGGTAGATTTAAGATCTCTTAAATCTAAAAAAATTTAAATAGTGTTTTTTAAATAAACCACACACTTGATTGGGGTGATGGTTATGCAGATATATTACTTGTCCAAACATATTTGAAATGTACACTTAAGAATCTACATTTTTTAAATGTAAATTATACCTCAATTAAAAATTAGACTACAAAAAAATCAGTTAAGTCAAAAGAACATATAAACAAAAAACACAACTCAAAAGATCTATACTAGTTTGCATTTGAAAATACAACACAAAATAATTCTAAAATGGGGGATGGATTTGATAACATACCAAGAGAAAAGGTATATGAAATTTTTATCTGTTGGCGTTTTGCCACAGCAGCTTTAAAAGAACAGTATGTTCTGCTCTCAAGATTGATTCAAGGAAGAAAAGTGGAGACTAGCGATATTGAGGATCTGAAAGTCCAATTTAAATTACTTATAGTACCAGTAACTTGAGACAGAAATTCCTTTTTTTTTTTTTTTTTTGAGACGGACTCTATTGCCCAGGCTGGAGTGCAATGGTGCGATCTTTGCTCATTGCAACCTCTGCCTCCCAGGTACAAGAGATTCTCCTGTCTCAGCCTCCTGAGTAGCTGGGACTACAGGTACCTACCACCACACCTGGCTAATTTTTATATTTTTAGAAGAGATGGGGTTTCACCTTATTGGCAGGCTTGTCTTGAACTCCTGACCTCAGATGATCCACCCACCTTGGCCTCCCAAAGTGCTGGGATTATAGGCCTGAGCCACCACAACCAACCGAGAGAGAAATTTCTATCGAATAGTTGTGTTGGGCTAGGTGTGGTGGCTCACGCCTGTAAATCCCAACACTTTGGGAGGCCAAGGCTGGAGGATGACTTGAGTTCAGGAGTTCGAGAACAGCCTGGACAACATAGTGAAAACCCATCTCTACAAAAATAAAAAAATTAATCAAGTGTGGTGATGCATGCCTTGAGCTACTTGGGAGGGTGAGGTGAGAAGATGACTTCAGCCTGGGAAGTAGAGGTTGTAGTGAGCTGAGATTGCACCATTGCATTCTAGCATGGGCAAAAGAAACAGACCCTGTCTCAAAAGAAAAAAAAAAGTTGTGTCCATATGTGCATAAAGTGTGACTGGGAAAAGCTAGAAGTGAGAGAAATCAATACTCTAAAGTGCAAAGTATCTGCAGACAGTAAAGGATACCGCATGTACACATGGGATTCTTTCTGCTCCTATGGCTAATGCAGCAAATCGCTGTTGAAAGTAAGCTTTCACCGTTCTATGAAGCACTTGTTCTTCCTTTGTTGTCCTTTCATTAAATACAGGTGAGAACTGCCTTTTTTTTTTTTTTTACACTTAGACCAGTGCTTCTTCAAGTATTGTCAAAGAAAAAGTTGGTTTCATAATCACCTGGAATGCTAATTTCTGTGCCTGCTCCCAATCTAGTCCATCAAAACCACTCAGAGGGCCTAGTAATCTGTATTTTTAATAAGTGTTCCAAAAAAAATTAATGTACTGAAGTATGAAAACTGGCTTAGGTTTAAATCAGATTGTGTAAGACATTCCAATTACTCCCATTAACTCCTAAATATTCACAGCCTAATTTAGGATGAACTCCATAGGACAATGTAATTTGCTTTACAGATAACAGTTAAGAAGCTGTCTGTGCTATGAAGTAAGGCAATCCTGATTTGATTCTTCACCTAAAAGTTTAAAAGATTTAAGACAATTCTAAAGCCAGTGGTTTTCTTGAATGGCAGCAAACAGCTTTAACAAAATAAAATATTTAAGGAATAGGTACCCTACCCTTCAGTAAGCGTGGGAAGCTAGTATTAATGAGGTTATGGAAAAAACTCATTGCACACATTATCCCAAGTAACTTATTATGATAATCAAAACCACAGGACATCAGATTACATCAATTATTCTTAGCTTTTTCTCCGTTCCTTTGCCACAAAAAGAGCAGGATTTTTCTAAAACCAATTTATCTCCAAATAAAAAAAACAGTAATTTTCACAGCTAGAAATTCAGTGTTATTCTTCTTAGCAAGAACAGTAAATGCATAATATTCTTAACTACCATTTAGATAATTTAGACAAAAAGTACTTTTTCATCCTGTTTCTCCTGTGAAGAATCCTAAAACTACTAGTATTTATTACCTAAGCTCAGAGAACAAAGCACACAGTACCAACCTCTCTTAATTCCCGGATCTGTTCTGATAGCCCTCCAATCTCAGAATAAGAAACATTCCCAGGGTCCTCATGAGACATGTTATAAACCAATGGATCCACTTCTCTTGGCAAATATCTAGAATGAAAAGGTAAGTATTTTTATTTTGGAAGATATATTTTCTCTCAGCCTACAGATAGCATACAGATAACTTGCTCATGCAAACACCTGCAGCTGATCTCAAAAAGATGTGCTTAATTAGAAACTAGTAAAAGGTAAAAAGTGCCAAAATATTCAGTGATCTCAAGAAGCATGTATCTCAGATAAAAACCACCCTTTGTGAAAAATAAAAGGTAAACTCAATAGAATAAGAAACCCACCTCATGATAGTTAGTGTAGTCATATCCAAAGCAACTCTTGTTCCTGGCTTCAGCTTACTTTTGTCAAGCTAGTTTTGTAAAACAAAAGATATTACATAAACACTTAAGAAAGGAATAACACTCTACCGAGAGTTTAATATTTAGAAGTCAAATACTCATTTTTACCCTTCAGAGAGAACACAAATATCAGATTATAAACTCCATGCTAACAAAATGGCGTATAAAATAAGTAATTTAAAGTGATTTCTGCCTGCCCCTTAAAAGAATGCCCCTTTGTGTAATCTCAGTGTAAAATGTGAAATGACTAATATGCAAAGCTTGAGGTGGCAATGGTACAGTGACTTTGGGAATTGCTACCAAAGCATTTATAGAAAAATCCCTTAGTGAACATTCTAGGGAGAGGAAAGGGAAGCATTTTAAAGGTGTGCTCATCAGATTTATTTTGAAATGTACAGCTTCTGGGAAGAATGTGTGTTAAATGCTCATGAGAATAGGGAAAAATGCAGTTTCCCCTTAAGAGATTTTTATTAAAATGCTTTAAAATGAAAGTCCCAAAACCCAGCAACCATCATTCATGCCTTTGCTACATGACAGGCACATGCTGAGCACATTACACATTAGGTTCAACCATACTAAATAACTTCTTGGCATATCTGGCTAAAATTGATAGAATTTAATAGATCCATCTCACACTCAGGATATTGTTACTTTTCCAAGATGAAGTACCTCTTGTTTTTTTTTTTTTTTTTTTGAGACGGAGTCTCTGTCACCCAGGCTGGAGTGCAGTGGTGCCATCTTGGTTCACTGCAACTTCTGCCTCCTGGGTTTAGACAATTTTCCTGCCTCAGCCTCCTGAGTAGCTGGGATTACAGGTGTACGCCACCACGCCTGGTTAATTTTTTTTTGTATTTTTAGTAAAGACAGGGTTGAACCATGTTGGTCAGGCTGGTCTTGAACTCCTGACCTCATGATCTGCCCACTTTGGCCTCTCAAAGTGCTGGGATTACAGGCATGAGTCACCCCATCTGGCCCAAGTTACTTTTTTTTTCTTCTTTTTTTGAGACAGAGTCTCACTGTCTCCCAGACTGGAGTGCAGTGGCGTGCGTGATCTAGGCTCACTGCCAGCTCTGCCTCCCAGGTTCAAGTTATTCTCCTGCCTCAGCCTCCCGAGTAGCTGGGACCACGGGCGCCCACCACCACGCCTGGCTAATTTTTTTGTGTGTTTTTTAGTAGAGACGGGGTTTCATCGTGTTATCCAGGATGGTCTCAATCTCCTGACCTCGTGATTCACCCACCTCAGCGTCCCAAAGTGCTGGGATTACAGGCGTGAGCCATCGCGCCTGGCCAAGTTACCTTTTAATAGTTTAAAAAATTGCCTGCCAATACAATTTCAGAATCATATAAATTACCACTTGTCACAGGATTTTACAAAGAGCTCAAATTTAGGAAGACAGGCAAAACACTAGGATTAATATAACAATTAAAGAAAGAAAAACGGCTAAGTGAGGTTACTTGAAAAAAGAAGAGGACAGATTGGCCGGGCGCGGTGGCTCAAGCCTGTAATCCCAGCACTTTGGGAGGCCGAGACGGGCGGATCACGAGGTCAGGGATCGAGACCATCCTGGCTGACACGGTGAAACCCCGTCTCTACTTTAAAAAATACAAAAAAAAACTAGCCGGGCGAGGTGGCGGCGCCTGTAGTCCCAGCTACTCGGGAGGCTGAGGCAGGAGAATGGCGTGAACCCGGGAGGCGGAGCTTGCAGTGAGCTGAGATCCGGCCACTGCACTCCAGCCTGGGCGGCAGGCGAGACTCCGTCTCAAAAAAAAAAAAAAAAAAAGAAGAGGACAGATCAATATGAAGCTATTTCAATGTTTACATCTATAGGGAATACAGACTGAATATTCTTAATCTGAAAATCCAAAATGCTCCACATGTGAAATTTTTTGAATGCTGACATGATGCTCAAACAAAATGCTCATTGGAGCATGTCGAATTTTTGATGTTTTTAATTAGGGATGCTCTATGAGTATAATGTAAATATTCTAAAATCTGAAGAAAAAAAAAAGCCAAAATCAAAAGCATATTTCTGGCTCAAGTATTTTGGATAAGGGATACTCAACTTATATATACTTTGGCTTTTCTAATGTTTCTAGTTTTCAAATACAGTCTTGCCCTCATGCAACCTGAAATATCTTAGAAATGCCAAGTTTTGGCATCCACAGAGCCCTGAAAGGGACATAAAAACCCCTTGTCAGTTTAGGTATCTAATATTTTGACTTAGAAAATGTCAACCACGGCCGGGCGCGGTGGCTCAAGCCTGTAATCCCAGCACTTTGGGAGGCCGAGGCGGGTGGATCACGAGGTCAGGAGATCGAGACTATCCTGGCTAACATGGTGAAACCCCGTCTCTACTAAAAAGTACAAAAAACTAGCCGGGCGTGGTGGTGGGCGCCTGTAGTCTCAGCTACTTGGGAGGCTGAGGCGGGAGAATGGCGTGAACCCGGGAGGCGGAGCTTGCAATGAGCCGAGATCACGCCACTGCACTCTAGCCTGGGAGACACAGCGAGACTCCGTCTCAAAAAAAAAAAAAAAAAAAAAAAAAAAAAAAAAAAAAAGAAAATGTCAACCACTTATATACTAGGCAAAATCCTAATATGAGATTTAGTTTCTGGATTAAATTATATTTTACAGCCATGTTCTGTGAACGTTTTAAAACCTGAACCTGAAATGACAATAAAACAGAGAAAGCTCTTCCAATGAATTTAAAAGAATTCTCTATCTAAGGGCACTTTCTAAAGAATAGTACATAAATTGATTTCAGACACTACTGAATGACTTGAGGTCATTTGTTGGCATCGTTGATAACTATAAAATAAAACTGAGAATTATTTCAACTTGCCCTACCCTAATCCAAATGACCTTATACAAAATTAACCTAGGCCATGGTACAGTCCATAAGTAACAGTTCTGAATGTCTAAATATAAACACAGGTAGCGGATGGTATCTAACACTTGTAAGTCCTCTTTAAAAATGACATTAAAATGTCTATTTTCCAGTTCTAAAATACTTTTATTTCTAAGTGGCTATTAATAGATCTCACTGAGACAATGTAATACAGTAGCAAGTACAGAATGCTAGGAGTCAAAGCCCATGGTTTGAATTCAGGCTTTGTTAATAACTAGCTGTGTCTGAACAAATCATCCTTGTGAGTTATGGGAATAAATGCCCGACCTGCTTGCCTCAAGAATTAGAGACAATAACTTACATGAAACTACTTTTGTCAATCATCAGGCCCTATACAAATATAAAGTATTACCTGTCGACGACAACCCACAACATATCTTGGTCCATTGGTAGCTTTAACAATGACTAGAAGAAAAAACATAAAAGAACTAATTGAAAAATAGAAAGTAAAAAAATACATATCCACGTTGATAGAGGGTTTAGTTGTATTTCTGTCCTCCAAGAAGACATTAGTTGAAGGAAAACTTAAGTCTATGCAAAAATACTATCTCTCTGCATTATTGTCATTAAAATAGTAAGCATTTCAAAAGTTAGAGAGAGGTGGGCTATTTCTTTACTAATTAATGAGTTAATTCACTCACATTTTTCTTCAGTTAACTGTTTAAGCACTTCACCCACAATCTAAGGAAGAAAATAAAAAGCATTACTTTTTGGCAACAGCTAAATAAAAAAGCAAATTACCATGACCCCTATTCCCCAAACTCCATTACCTACCTGCCCGACACTTTGTAGGGCCTTCAGATCATTCTCAGACTTTTCGTACTGCTTGGTAAGTTCTTTTAATTGTTCCCTTACTGAAATAATACAATTTGAACATTTATAATTGAACAGTAATCTTAGTGTGTTTAAGTGGCTACTTCTCACTTTACTGTTTACGTAAGTCTATTTCACTTTACCTAAGTTTCCCATCCACTATTTCAAACCATACAAGACATAATGCTGTTTGTAATGAGTAGGTGGCATGTATAACAACAAAATGTTACAGAGAAAGCACCATATTTTTATTTTCTTGATCGGCAATACTTGTTTAAGCACATCTTAAGTTATATTCTTAAGAGATATTGACACCCTGACACTTAGGATTTGCGACTACAAATCCGAATGATAATCAGACCCTTCCTCACCTCTTCACCTACCCACTTGGATTATTTTCTGATATTCTACCCTAAATAAAGTCAACAAATGCAGTTCTCCACAGAATCATTTAATTATGGTCCTCCTTCATTTAATTAAACCACTCATGCATTTCAATGAAAATGAAAAAAAAGTTAAGCACTCAGGAGGTAAGGGAAATTTGTATGCCTGATACAGTACAACACGAAACACGACAAAAGACGATATGGGTTATTATGACAACTGGAACACTTCTCTCCAAAGCTCCGCGGCCGTCTTTCGACTCCAAGAACAAGCCGACTCCCTGAGTCTCATCTCTTGTTTGAGCTTGCTTGACTCAAGCGCCTTTCCCTCTTCAAGTCCCGGGACTCCACCAGCACTACCCTCCTTGCACCCTAACCTGGGAAACATCCTCGGCCCACTTCCCCGCTCCGCCTCTACTTCTTTTTCATTTCCACCTCAAGGCCGTTCTGTCACCTGGGCTGAACTGGTCCTTTTCTACACGCGAAGGAGTGCTGCTCCACAAGCTCAGGGCCGGATGACAAAGCGCCTTGTCCCTCACCGAGGCCTGGTCATCTCTAAGGCTCGGTTGCTGGGCTCGGCCAAAGGCTTCTACTTTGTCAGAGGCAGAAGCGAATCGAGGCACTTGATTACATGGAAAGAAAGGTGCACTCACACTCCTTAAGACGGCCGTCGATCTCCTTGTGCTCAAGCAGCTTCTTGCGGTAGTCCTGAAGCGCCTTATCTCTAGGGTCCGCCATGATGAGAAGCCGTCTCTCATAGGGGATGCCGGGAATGGCCATGGCCGTCCGGGCGGGGGAAGGGGCGGGGCGAGGGACGAAACCCGGCCTGGAGGGGTGGGTTCGCCCATGAACCCGCCCCTTCCGGTTGGCCCCGCCTTTCTACTCCACTTCCACCTCTGTGTCTCGGTTCACCTAGAGCGCCGACATACACTGAAAGAGGACTACACCCACACCGTTTCCGGCAGGCCGAGATGGGTAAAGCAGGACTCAGTTATCTCGGTCTTCCCCTTAGAGGCCTCAGTATTAAGTCACTGCTGTCCCGGAAGTATAAAAGGCTCTGTAATAAACTGAGATGGAAGTTAAGTAGGGAATGTGTAATACCTCAAAAGAGTTCCGATGATGGCCTGTTGACACAACACAGATGGCCTTTGGTATAACACAGTATACCAAAGACCTCCACGTGCTGGAGAAGTAGGCAGTTTTATCCATCCATTCAGTCAGTGAATGAGGTCTTAAAGGTAGATCTACTTATCATTTGGTGGGAAATTTTAAAAAAAATCAGAGTTTAACAAATACTATGAAGGAATTAAAACACGGTAAGAAGTATGGTGGGAAGAATTAATCTAGAACAGATGTCTCAGATGAGAAGGAGCCAGCCTCGCAACAACTGAAGAAAACCTAAACAGTGCAAGTCCTGGAGTGGGGTGGGGCGGGGGTGGGTAGAAAGCTTGGCTCACTTCCAGGAACAGAAAGGAGGCCAATGAGACCAGTAGGGGGTGGGTTGTAGAGATGTAGGGTACAAGATAAAGATGCTGAAGTAGGCTGAGGCAGGAACTTTGAAGTCTGAGAGAACTTTCAGATTTATTCGTTTATTTTTGAGATGAAGTCTCGCTCCAGCCGCACAGGCTGGAGTGCGGTGGCGCGATCTCGGCGCACTGCAACCTCCACCTCCCAGGTTCAAGCAATTCTCCTTCCTCAGCCTCTGGAGTAGCTGGGATTACAGGCCTGCGCCACCACGCCCAGCTAATTTTTGTATTTTTAGTAGAGAGGGGTTTTCGTCATGTTGGCCAGGCTGGTCTCGAAATCCTGACATCAGGTGATCCACCCTCCTCATCCTCCCTTAGTGCTAGGATTACAGGTGTGAGCCACTGTGCCCGGCCAGTTTTTTTTTTGTTTTTTTTTGTTTTTTTTTTTTAACTATGCCTTGCTCTGTCACCCAAGCTGGAGTGCAGTGGCACAATCTCGGCTCACTGCAACCTCTGCCTCCCCAGTTCAAGCAATTGTCATCCTCACCCTCCTGAGAAGCTGGGATTACAGGCGCCCACCAGCATTCTGGGCTCATTTTTGTATTTTCAGTAGGGATGGGGTTTCACCATATTGGCCAGGCTGGTCTCGAACTCCTGACCTCAAGTGATCCACCCGCCTCGGCCTTCCAAAGTGCTGGGATTACAGGCGTGAGCCACCATGCCTGGTCAACTTTCAGATTTTGTGATTTGGGGAAAATTACAGACTGCCTCAATATCTCTGTAAAATGATCATAATAGTTGCACTTTTCTAATAGGGTCGTGGTATTAAATAGGATAATATGCCTAAACACAACGTCTGCTGCATAGTAAGTACTCAATAGTGTTCTTTTGAATAGATATTTATTTTAAGGGTATTAATGACTCCCATTTTTGCAGTACAGTTCCTCGTTGCTATACCTCTTGCCATCATTGTTCCTGGGGACAATTAATTGTTGTCCAAAAAAAATGAGTAAAATTCTCCGAATGGATTCTGTTTGGTATATCCAATGGCCATGAATGTTTGAGTTTAAATATGTATATCCTAAATATACAAATAAAGTACAAATTTATGTAAATTAATGACCCAAAGTCACGTAAAGGATGCCTTCAAATTTATTAGGAACAATTCTCATGGGTATTGTGTGAATATTCCATTCTATTTTTCTTTTCTTTTTTTTTTTTTTTTTTTTTAAGATGAGTCTTGCTCTGTCGCCAGGCTGGAGTACAGTGGCGTGATCTTGGCTCACTGCAACCTCCATCTCCCGGGTTCAAGTGATTCTCCTGCCTCAGCCTCCTGAGTAGCTGGGATTACAGGCATGCACCACCATGCCTGGCTAATTTTTGTATTTTTAGTAGAGATGGGATTTCACCATGTTGGTCAGGCTGGTCTCGATCTCCTGATCTCATGATCCACCCACCTCAGCCTCCCAAAGTGCTGGGATTACAGGCGTGAGCCACCGTATTCTGCCAATTTTTCTAAATATGACTGGGTTCTTGCAGCATACAATGAACAAAGAAGCTGTATTGGGCAGGGATAGTCCCTTCTCCCACTCAGTTGCAACTACTCTGGTCAAACTAGTCCATCCATACCAAATTTGTAACGTCTGACATCAAGAAGTAAAGAAGAGAGGACAAGGCAGAGAAAGATAGTTCAGTTTGGCTCAATTTAACAAATATTTATGAGCACATACTGATAGGTTATTTTAACATTAATCACATCAATATTTTAAATTCCCTTAACCCTTGTTCTTTTTCCGTCACCCATCTGGCAGCATTTCAACTTCAGATGAATCTTCTATTTTCTCCATGCCTACACTAGCCCTGTTACTTTTTTGTTTTTTTTGTTTGTTTTTTATTTTGAGCAGGAGTCTCACTCTGTTGCCCAGGCTGGAGTGCAGTGGCGCGATCTCAGCTCGCTGCAGCCTCTGCCTCCTGGGATCAAGGGATTCTCCTGCTTCAGCCTCCCGAGTAGCTGGGACTACAGGTATGCGCCACCACACCCGACTAATTTTTGTATTTTTGGTAGAGATGAGGTTTCACCATGTTGGTCAGGCTGGTCTTAAATTCCTGAGCTCAGGTGATCCACCTGCCTAAGCGTCCCAAAGTACTGGGATTACAGGTCACTGCACCTGGCCGTTACTTTTTTATACATGCCTATAAGACTGTATTCCTCTCCATCTGAAAACATAGCTCAACTTGAATTATATATTCTTAAACATGACTAAATGTTTAGAGTCTTTTCCCTGCAGTGGACTGTAACCCCTTGGAAAACAAGGACTATGACTATTTATTTCTCCTGATTGGATCCCCAGTATCTAGCACAGTGTCTGAAGTAAAAGAGATACATGTATATTGAATGAATGAATATATCAGGCACCAAGATAGGTAAGCAGAGTTATAAAAAGACTAAGAAAAGTGAACAGTACTCAAGGAACTTAAAATATCATAAAGTGAAAACAGAAAAATACAAATGTGACCAAAAAATGAAAATTAGAACATATAGGGTGGAAGAGATATAAGAAGGTCGGGCATATCTTAGTTTATTTTGGAGTCATTAAAAGTGATGTCATAACAAACGGTGATGAAATTGATGTAGACCTTCAAAAATCATGTAAGGATAGTTTCTCAATCTGTTTTCCTATAACTTGGCACAGATGAGTGTGGTCATTTTAAAATATGTACACAAATTATTTGACACTTTCCACTTCAAGAAGTGGAGCATAATTCCTCTTCCTTGGACCTAGTGACACTCTTGATAAATAAAATGGAAGTGACAGTGTGCAACAATGGAGACTAGATCACAAAAAGTGTTAGCCTTCCTTTTGAGTCTCCCTTGGATAACTCCCTGTGGAAGAAGCCAGCTGTCATGGCATGAGGACACATCAACAGATCTATGGAGAGACCTACATGGCAAGGAACGGCCATCCAGGAACTTAAGGCCTCCTGCCAACAGCCATGAGCAAGCAGTTCTTGGCAGAGATCCTCCAGCTCTAGGCAAGCCTTTAGATTACTGCAGCCCTAGTACTGATTGCAACACCATGAGAGACTGAGTCACACAACTCAGTTCAGCTGCTACTGAATTGCTGGTCCTTAAAAACCATGAGATGATAAATGTTTGTTGTTTGAAGCCATTTAGTTTTGGGGTAATTTGTTACACAGTGATAGATAACAAATGCAAGAGGAACAGATTTATTTTTAAGAGAAAAATTGGGAAACGGTATCAAATAGGCAAGTAGCAACTACTTTTGCTCCCACACTGGCCACAACACTCAAGTGTTTAGAAATGTTTCATCCCAACTGTCTACTCCCAAATACCTATGAAAATGCACTTAAATTAGGCGAGGCGCAGTGGCTCATGCCTGTAATCCCAGAACTTTTGGAGTTCGAGGCAGGTGGATCACGAGGTCAGGAGATTGAGACCATCATGGCTAACACGGTGAAACCCTGTCTCTATTAAAAAATACAAAAAAATTAGCCGGGCATGATGGCTGGCGCCTGTAGTCCCAGCTACTCGGGAAGCTGAGGCAGGAGAATGGCGTGAACCTGGGAGGCGGAAGTTGCAGTGAGCTGAGTTCGTGCCACTGCACTCCAGCCTGGGCGACAGAGTGAAACTCCACCTCAAAACAAAACAAAACAAAACAAAACAAAAAACAAAGAAAGTGCACTTAAATTAATGTGTCTATGTTTAAGCAGTGAGATGTTGAGGTAGGAATAGACGTTAGAGTTCCGGCCGGGCATGGTGGCTCATACTTGTAATCCCAGCACTTTAGGAGGCTGAGGCAGGTGGATCATTTGAGGTCAGGAGTTCAAGACCAGCCTGACCAACATGGTGAAACCCCATCTCTACCAAAAATACAAAAAAATTAGCCAGAAGTGGTGGCACATGCCTGTAGTCCCAGGTACTCGGGAGACTGAGGCAGGAGAATTGCTTGAACTTGGGAGACAGAGGTTGCAGTCTCTGGAGCCAAGATCTTGCCACTGCACTCTAGCCTGGGAGACGGAGCGAGACTCCATCTCAAATAATAATAATAAAATAAAATAATAAAATAAAATAAAGAAGTTAGAGTTTCTAGGCTTCTGGGATGTGCTTTTAATAAAGCAATAACATAAAGAGAGCTTTTTAAAAAAGTACTAAAGATTAAATTGAAAAAGAGGTGTCTATTGTCTCACTTTTCTTTAATCCCGAGTTCCACTCCCTTCATTTTTAAATGTGTTTCTACTATACTTACCTTTGTATTTCTAAATAATATCCTTATGCTGCTATTTCTTGATATATAAATTTTAGGATTTATCTTCTGACCAAATTAGGAAGATAAAGATTTAACACCCTCACTCCAGACTCCCACTTTTCCTACTTGCATCCTCCATGCATGCAATATATGTAAGTTTTGGTTAAATTGCTATCCAATATTTGTATCATGGTGGGGCTATGTATGTCAAGCAGTATACTATTTGATTTATAAAAAAAAATTTTTTTTTTGAGACTGATTCTTGCTCTTGTTGTCCAGGCTGGAGTGCAGGAAATCGAATTGAAGGAGAGAGGAATCGGCATTTTCAGAATGCAGCAGAGATTTCATGAAAATTGGTCATTGGGTTTGGCAATAGGAAGGCCATGTAAAGAGGAGTTTCAGGGGAGTAGAGCTGGAAACCAGAGTGCACCATGGGTTAAAATGTGAGTAGGAAGTTGAGGAGTTAATGAGAAGTGAAGTTAGTGACTATACACAGCTTGCTTTCAGGAATGCGAGGTAAAGAAGGTGAAGATATTATGTGGCATGTCTTCCCACTTCAGATGATTCTAAGCACCTTGAGACAAATATTTAGTAATGTACCATATGTGCAACCTTAATTCAGTAAATATTGACAGGAATGATTCTAATAAAAATATCAGCATCAAACCCATTAGGTTTTTACTTAGCCTTTCTTCTTTTCCCAAATTATTTCCTTTAAATTATTTTCTTCCAGTCTATCCAATGACAGAAATTGTTTAGGTACTGAGAAGCTTCCCACAGAAATCCCCACATACCATTTTGAGACACTGGGCTCAAGCCATTTCCTGCTTTGGTCATTAAAAAAAAAAAATAGTAGCTGTTATTTACACAGTAATCAGAATTCCATCAGGAAATGCTGTGTGCATTAAATCTAAGTCATGTTATTGTTATAATCACTAGTATCAGAAAAACAAGTTTGTGACCTTGTTCATCTCTAAAAAATTTAATGTTATTTAGCAGAGTTGTAATGAATGGGAAGCTGGGCTTTCAGAAATCAAAGGTTGATCTATGTACTCTGTGGGTGCTCTTTAAATAGTTATTGAATGACTAATCAGTGATTGCATGGGCCCTAACACAGGTGAGATGATTGCCTGAGCAGGTGTATTTGAAGAAGCAAATTCATACAAAGGGAGTTTCCTTCTGGCCTGAAAGATTCTCAGGGACACTTCAGTGATACTCACATCACACACATAAAACTGTATTTACTTATTCTAAAATCTCTTGCAAATCTGAAAGAAAACATTATAATTATCTAGACAATAAAGTAAAAAAATGTGGATACTTTTTCTAAGTTTGCTAGAAATTTATTCTTGGAAAGAGTTTGAGTTTTTTTTTTATTTTTTGAGACGGAGTCTCGCTGTGTCTCCCAGGCTGGAGTGCAGTGGCCTGATCTCGGCTCACTGCAAACTCCGCCTTCCGGGTTCACGCCATTCTCCCACCTCAGCCTCCCAGTAGCTGAGACTACAGGCGCCCGCAACCACGCCCGGCTAGTTTTTTGTATTTTTAGTAGAGACGGGGTTTCACCATGTTAGCCAGGATAGTCTCGATCTCCTGACCTCGTGATCCACCCGCCTCGGCCTCCCAAAGTGCTGGGATTACAGGCTTGAGCCACCGCGCCCGGCCAGAGTTTGAGTTTTATGGGAAATAATTTCTATGATGGGAACACTGCCATTTTTAAGCTCCCCTAGGTTACAGGTCATTGTATTAGGGTAAAATTTAAGCTGATTCATATTCAAATTGCTTCCTTCTAAAATCATAGGCTTTATTCGTTTCCCCTTTTCTTATTGTGTTTCTCATTTTTGATGGCCTAATCTTCATTTATTAGTACTGTGGCCAATGAAAGGTTTTCATTTATTCCATGAACATATACAAAGACAAGATCCTTGTTAAGGATCTCTGGGAGTCTCAGGAACATTTGAAACACAATCCCTGCTCAAGAAGTTTAAAGATGTTACAATTCAGTGAAGAAAGATGAAGTAGAAAATATCATTAAAGATTATATACTAATGCTGAAATGAACATGGGAGTGCAGATATTTCTTTGACATATCAATTTTACTTTTATTTATTGATTTATTTTTTAAAGACAGAGTCTCACTCTGTCACCCAGGCTGGAGTGCAATGGTAGGATCTTGGCTCACTGCAACCTCCTCCTCCTGGGTTCAAGCAATTCTCTCACCTCAGCCTCCTGAGTAGCTGAGACTACAGGGACACACCACCATGTCCAGCTGATTTTTTGTATTTTTAGTATAGACGAGGTTTTACCATGTTGGTCAGGCTGGTCTTGAACTCCTGACTTCAAGCGATCTGCTGGCCTCAGCTTCCCAAAGTGCTGGGTCAGGCGTGAGCCACCATACCCGGCCTGACATGCCAATTTTAATTCCTGGGTCTGGCCCTAAAAAGGATAACTGGGGCCTTTATATAGGAATATGAAAAAGCTTTTGGCCAGGTGCGGTGGCTCACGCCTGTAATCTCAGCACTTTGGGAGGCCAAGGCAGGTGAATCACGAGGTCAGGAGGTTGAGACCATCCTGGCTAACATGGTGAAACCCTGTCTCTACTAAAAATACAAACAAATTAGCTGGGGGTGGTGGCGTATGCCTGTAGTCCCAGCTACTCAGGAGGCTGAGGCAGGAGAATCACTTGAACCAGAGAGCTGGAGGTTGCAGTGAGCCAAGATCGCGCCACTGCACTCCAGCCTGGTGACAGAGCAAGACTGTCTCAAAAAAAAAAAAAAAGCTTTCAGGTTAGGAGGGAGATTGTATTAATATGTATGTGAGACATGTTGTAGATACTAGAATTAGAGCTTCTCAGGTCCATCAGGATCTCACATGGGTTGTTGACATTTTACTACATGTCTACTTGGCAGTGATAGGCAGAGCTCTAGGGTTTGCAGTAAAATACATGAGTTTGAGTCATTTGAACTATTTCAACTTCTAATGTGCATGCAAGATGTCGGAAAGCTGCCAGTTTCACCTTGAAACTATCGTCTTAGGCTTGGTGAAGTGGCTCACACTTGTAATCCTAGCACTTTGGGAGGTTGAGGCAGGCAGATCACTTGAGGTCAGGAGTTCGAGACCAGCCTGGCCAACATGGTGAAACCACATGTCTACTAAAAATACAAAAGTTAGCTGGGTGTGGTGGTGCAGGCCTGTAATCCCAGCTACTCGGGTGGCTGAGGCATAAGAATCACTTGAACCCGGAAGTGGAGGTTGCAGTGAGCCGAGACTGCACCACTGCACTTCAGCCTGGGGGAGGAAGTGAGACTCTGTCTCAAATAAAAAAAAATTTTTTTTTTTTTTTTTTTTTTTTTAAAGTAAGGCCAGGTGCGGTGGCTCAGGCCTGTAATCCCAGCACTTTGGGAGGCTGAGATGGGTGGGTCACCTGAGCTCAGGAGTTAAGAGACCAGTCTGGCCAACATGGCAAAACCCCTTCTCTCCTAAAAACACAAAAATTAACGGAGTGCGTGGTGGCTTATACCTGTAATCCCAGCTACTCGGGAAGCTCAGGCAGGAGAATCGCTTGAACCCGGGAGGCAGAGATTACAGTGAGCCGAGATCACGCCACTGCACTCCAGCCTGGGCGACAGAGCGAGACTCCGCCTCAAAAAAAAAAAAAAAAAAAAGGTAATCCCAGCACTTTGGGAGGCTGAGACCGGAGAATCGCTCTTGAGGAGTTTGAGAACAGCCTGGGCAATACGGTGAAACCTTGTTTCTACTAAAAATAAAATTAGCCGGGCGTGGTGGCGCACGCCTGTAGTCTATGCTACGCAGGAGGCTTAGGTGGGAGGATCGCTTGAGCCCAGGAGTTCGAGGCTGCAGTGAGCCGCGTTCGCATCATTGCAGGAGAGCCTGGGTGACCCAGGAAGGCCCTATCTGGGCGGGGGGGGGGGGGGGTTGGGGGGGGGTTGGGGGGGTGGAGGGGTGGGTGGGAAGCGTATAGACTAGTCCCAACGCTGAATGTTAAAAGATCAGGACTCGGGATCACAAGACCTGGCTCTATCACTACCCAGCTCCAATCCTTGCTCACGTTACCTCACTTCCCTGAAGGGCCTGTTTCCTCCTATGATATGAGAGGGTGGCTTTCACCCTCGCTCTCTAATACAGTGGGCACTAGCCAGTCACATTTGACTATGAAATGGGTCTAGTTCGCATCAAATACACACTGGATTTCAAAGACAAAAAAGTCAAATATGAATAAATTGAATATTGATATTTTGAAATAATAATTTGCACATTCGGGGTTAAATAAAAATATTTTAAAAATAAAATGTACCTGTTATTTTTACTCTTTTGCTGTGGCTACTAAAAATATAAATGACATATGCCGCCCTGGTCTAGATGCTCTCTAATATCCCTTTCAGCTTTAAGACTCCGCCGGGAACACGGTGGACACGTAATTCGTACGATTTGATTGCCTCGCATTGAGATACGGAAGGATTGGCCCGGAGTGAGCGGGATGGGGCGGGGCCCCGCAGGAAAACACAGGCCGCTCCGGCTTTCGCTCTGGCTCTGGGAACGGGAAGGACCCCCAACAACCGCGCAGGGCCTGGGGTTGTGCGTGCCGGGTCGCATCTCCAGGCCGGGGGCGTCACAGAGCCGGGGGCGGGCGCGGGTGCGGGCGCGGGCCGGGCCGGGCGGGGCCGAGCCGGGAAGCTGGTCGGTGCGTCAGCCTCACGCGCCGGGAAGGAACCGCCGTGCCCCGGGCTGCTGGCGCGGGCGCCGCGGCACGTCCGCAGGCTGGGTCGCTAGGTGGCAACCGCTGAGAGGCGGGAGGGCCGAGGCGGGCCTGGGAGGCGGCCCCGAGGTGGGGCGCCGCCGGGGCCGGCCCGCGCGGGCTTCATCTGAGGGCGCACGGGCCGCGACCGAGCGTGCGGACTGGACTCCCGGGCGTGGAGCGACGAGCTGCCGGAGCGGCAATGGACCGCGGTTGGGGATTCCTGATTGGCCTCCTGGGAGCCGTGTGGCTGCTCAGCTCGGGCCACGGAGAGCAGCAGCCCCCGGAGACAGCGGCACAGAGGTGCTTCTGCCAGGTGAGCGATGTGCCGGTTGGTGCTGTGGGTCCCGGCGCCCTCCGCGGCGCGCTCTGTCCCGCACGCCCTGGCAGGTGAGCGGCTGGGGATGCGTCCTTGCATCTCGTCCCGCCGGGAATGAGACTCCTGTGCTGCTGCCCGGTGGCCGGGACTGAATCTGGCTTGGCGTGAACCGGGCCTCCACGGCAGCCTGGACGTCGGCGCGCCCTCCGGTGCTTCGGCCCAGGAGAGGGGTTAGGTGCACGCGGTTGAGTGGGTTTATGCATCTTTGTTGGTCTTCTCTGCCCAGGGAGAGTGTGCACAGTGTACAACGCACTGCCAGTATTTGCTATTTTCACAGAGCCTAGATCTTTCTCACTTCTCTCTTGACCGGGAACTTGTGTACCCAGTGCCAGTGCTGCGTGCATTTCGCCAGCCTTTCTGGCTAAGACGTTTGTGGGCTCCTCTCAGATCTCGATGTTAGGCGGAAGAATGGCTGCGTGTGGTTTTTCTATGTCTAAGCCCGACTAACTAATGTCTTTGGGACCGCAGTTGCCCTCTGTTTTCTGGTCCTGTGTGCTCTTTTTCTCGAATGTAATGAGATTCTCTTATCGTGACACCCATTAAGCTGGTATGAATTGGGAGGATGGTCCTTATTCTTCAGTGCACAAGTTTGATTACAAGCGGATTATGATCATTTCCTTCTGTAAGAGATGTTGTTCCTTGAGCAAAAAATTCAGAAAAACTTACAGGTTTCCATTATCCTCCATATCTGGTATTTCAATGTGATTACTCTTGTCAAAGCCACCTTTTGGTTGACTCTGTTGATAAAAATTACGTTTTATACAAAACTAAGGGGTAGGCATCCATATTATTTCTAAACGGATTTTGCTAGTAATTTATTACCGGAAATAACATGTGTTTAGGGGCATGATACCATGTAGAAGGAAAGATACGTTTAAATATTATGAAAGGTTTCTCTTCCACTGCTTTACATTCTTGGATTTTGTTGTTTTGCTGAGTGATTTGGGAGTTGGTTAGTGTTATCTAGGAAACTACGGGAAGTTGAAAGAAAATTGCTACTTTACAACTAAGACATTGAAAAGTCCTTTACCTTCAATGATTGCCAACGACACACAATCAAGTACTTAAAAGGAAAAAGGGTCATTTTTCTTCTGATTAGAAATACAATGCAACACCGAGATTAAACATTTTAAAAAAAGATAGAAATAAGTGACTTTAAAATATTCGTTAGGGAAAGAAGATGTTCAATGTAACATTTTCAACTACATTCTGGAGATTTGGATAGTGGAATAAAAGTACATGTTGAACTCTTCAACTTTTACTTTTGTTTTCCCTTAGTAACCTTTTTGGAGTTCTGCTTAAAATTGGAGAACTTTAAATTCTTTACATTTATTTTCTTTTTCTTCTAACTAGTGATTAAACTTTTCCTCTTTCACAATACCCTCAGATTCAAATACTTCCCTAACATAAACTTCTGTTAAGCCCCTTTTTCTTTTAGAACGAGGGTGGCTAAATGTGTTTCTTTTCAGACTCAACCCTGAAAAATAGTAAATTGGGCTGGGTGTGGTCACTCCAGCCTGTGATTCCAGCACTTTGGGAGGCCGAGGTGGAAGGATCTCTTGAGTCCAGGAGTTCAAGACCAGCATGGGCAACATAGTAAAACCCATGTCTCTACAAAAAAATTTAAAAAAGAAAAAAGCTGGGTGTGATGGTGTGCGCCTGTGGTCTCAGATACTTGGGATGCTGAGGTAGGAGGATGGCTTGAGCCCAGGAGTTCGAGACCAGCCTGGAGACCTGGTCTGTATTAGTCTGAGTTCTCTAGAGAGATAGAACTAGTGAAATATATATATACACACACACACACACATATATACACACACATATATATATTCACACATATATATACACACATATATATACACACACACACACATATATATATATAAAGGGATAAAGGGGAGTTTATTAAGTATTAATTCACACAATCACAAGGTCCCACAATAGGCTGTCTACAGGCCGGGGAGCAAGGAGAGCCAGTCTGAATTCAAAAACTGAAGAACTTGGAGTTTGATATTTGAGGGCAGGAAGCATCCAGCATAGGAGAAAGATGTAGGCTGGGAGGCTAGGCCAGTCTCTCTTTCACATTTTTCTGCCTGCTTATATTCTAGCTGTGCTGGCAGCTGATTAGATTGTGCCTACTGGATTAAGGGTGGGTCTGCCTTTCCCAGCCCACTGACTATGGTGTTTGAGGCTGCGGTGAGCCATGATTGCACCACTGTGCTCTAGCCTGTGTGACAGAGTGAGAGCCTGCCTCAAAATAATAATAATAATAGTAATAATAATAATAATAATGTAAACCGAGGATCATATAGTTTAAAAAAAGTTTTAACAGAAATTTAGAAATTTAGAATGGTCTACTTATCTCATGATTTGAGGGAGCCTAAGTGAAAAAAATTTAAAAAAAATGACCTACTTAACTAAGAACAGAGACTATCGATTCCAATTCTATAAATGAAACAATAGGGCTGGTAATGGAAGGGATGAGGATGAGGGGAGAAGGAAGGAAAGGTGGCACTGATGAATAGACATGCAGAGAAAAGTAGAGGTAAGCATATAGACAGACATACACAGAGAAACAGCATGAGAGGGAAAAGAAAAAACAATGAAGAAAGAAAAGGGGAGATAAATGGTACTAATCATTCATTCAACAAACGTAACCACTCTGCACATTGACCAGAGTGTTTGGGACACAGAAATAATTATGGCATTATCCCTGCCCTGAAGAGCTATAGTTTAGTGAATAATGTTCATTGGGGATTCGTGGGAGGCACAGATCCTAAGCACTTAAAAAAACAAGTTAGGAAATATTGCTAGAAACTAAATTAAAAACTAAATTTTCACCTAATATTTGGAAATACAAGTTAAAATCTTCTCTGGTTCTGTTTACAATATCCAGTGAGCTGCACAGTCCCGTTGATTGTTGTGGTAATAGTTTTATCTTTTCTTCCTGTTGCCTGTCCCTCTTACCACATCTGCCTTGGATTACCACATCCCCATCCATCATCACACTGTTGCATGGTGCCTGGCTTATTGTAGCGTTCAGTTCACAGAATGTCACCTCTGATTTGAGCCAGAGCTGTGGCCTTAGAAAGTCATTGAATTAAAATGTGTAGAGCTCTACAAGTAATCAGATTAAATTCATCAAGCATATGTTGAAACCTACTGTGAACAATTTTTGGGAGATCAAAAAATGAATTAAAAAAAAATAGTGTGACACTTCCAAGAAGTGAGCCTGGTAAATAATTGATGCTCAACAAGTCCTAGGGAAATTATAAGATGCAAGCACTATGCCAGCAGGAGTATATTTTAAAAATTATTCTGCGTAGCAAGCCATTTGCATGTTTTCTGGAACTGATCTTTCAGATTGGTTGATAGCTCCAACGAAGTCTTTGAATTTGGTCAGTTGCTACATACACCTGTTAGTTGACATCAAATCCTGCTAAAATTATTTTCACTGTATGTTGTAAGTTCCTTTGATAATAGTGCTTAAGTGTTAATTGCTCAAAATGAGTGATTCATTGCCTTAGACTTGTGAATCTGTATATGTAACCTCATGTAAGAATTGTGTATACAACCTAGGCCAGGCACGGTGGCTCACAATGTTTGTAAACTCTGATTTGCTCACGATGTTTTTTTTTTTTTTTTTTTTTGAGACGGAGTCTCGCTCTGTCGCTCAGGCTGGAGTGCAGTGGTGCAATCTCGGCTCACTGCAAGCTCCGCCTCCCGGGTTCACGCCATTCTCCTGCCTCAGCCTCTCAAGTAGCTGGGACTACAGGCGCCAGCCACCACGCCTGGCTAATTTTTTTGTACTTTTGGTAGAGACGGGATTTCACCGTGTCAGCCAGGATGGTCTCGATCTCCTGACCTCATGATCCACCTGCCTCAGCCTCCCAAAGTGCTGGGATTACAGGCGTGAGCCACCGCACCCGGCCTGCTCACGATGTTTTATCAATCTTAATATGGCTAGTGCTAGTAGCACTCAAGATAGCTTATTGGAGCACGATAAATCTCTGTCAGGCTAATGAAAGGGGAGAGTAGCTCAGAGTTCAAAATAAATACTCCAAAAATGGATATTTTTTAGCTTGGCGTGCATTTAGCAGATTTAACCTGTCAATTGTCTTGTCAGGTCAATTGAAACAATGGTTTTAGTTGTTAGCCCCAGTGGCTGAGCCATGGGAGAGACACTTGCTAATATGTTAAGTGGTGGGTGGAAATAAGCCCAGGATTAAAACTTAGTCAGAGGGATCTTTGAAACAGGTTACACTGGAGAGGTGTCCACTGACTCTCATTGTGTGCTGCATTCCAGGCTTTTCTGAATAAACTGTGTGGAAGAAATATTTTCCTGATGGTTGCCAGTCATTTGATGACAATTTAAAGTTTCAGCAAGACTAAGTCTTTAAAACCAAAATGACCTGTAGCGTTCTAGGTCCTTAGAATGGTGCCTACTACCTGGTGTGGAATCTTTGGTATTTCCCTGTTTCCATTGACAGACTTGTCCCAGTGTACTTGTGTCAACAGATGAGTACTTTTCATGTTATTTTTTTATGGTCATAAAACAATAAATACGCCTGAAGTTCTTTGCCAAATAAAGCACACTTTGAGCACATCAATTTATTTATGTATTTCTCTCCACGTTTATTGAGGTATAATTGACACATAAAAATTGCATATGTTGGCTGGGTGTGGTGGCTCACACCTGTAATTCCAGCACTTTAGGAGGCTGAGACAGACAGATCACCTGAGGTGGGGGGTTCAAGACCAGCCTGACCAACATGAAGGAACCCTGTCTCTACTAAAAATACAAAATTAGCCAGGAGTGGTGGCACATGCCTGTAATCCCAGCTACTCAGGAGGCTGAGGCAGGAGAATTGCTTGAATCTGGGAGGCAGAGGTTGCGGTGAGGTGAGATCGTGCCGTTAACTCTCCAGCCTGGATGACAAGAGCAAAACTGCGTGTCAGGAAAAAAAAATTGCATATATTTAAGGTGTAGCACATAATGTTTGATATATAAGGTCCTTATCCTTTTTTTTTTTTTTTTGAGGCAGAGTCTCACTTTGTCACCCAGGCTGGGGTGCAGTGGAATGATCTTGGCTCACTGCAACCTCTGCCTCCTGGGTTCAAGTGATTTTCCTGCCTCAGCCTCCCAAGTAGCTGGGAGTACAGGCACCCGCCACCTTGCCCTGTTGGCCAGGCTGGTTTTGAACTCCTGACCCCAGGTGATCTGCCCTCCTTGGCCTCCCGAAGTGCTGGGATTATAGGCATGAGCCACCGTGCCTGGCCCTTGCCCATTTTTTAATTGGGTTATTTGTTTTTTTGTTGTTGAGTTGTGTGAGTTCCTTTTATATTTTGGTTATTAACATCTTGTCAGACAGATGGTCTGCAAATATTTTCTCCCATTCTGTAGGTTGCCTTTTCATTTTGTTGCTTGTTTCTTTGTTGCATAGAAACATTTTAGTTGCATGTAGTCCCACTTACTTGTTTTTGCTTTTGTTGCTGGTCTTTTTGGTGTCACATAAAAAATCATTGCCAAGACTAATGTCATGGAGCTTTCCTCCTATGTTTTTTTCTAGGGGTCTTGGTGTTTCAGGTCTAACATTGAAGTCTTTAATCAGCTTTGAGTTGATTTTTGTGTATATTATAAGATAAAGATCCAATTTCATTTTTTTGCACATGGATATCCAGTTTTCCCACCACCATTTATTGATGAGACTGTCCTTTCCCATTGTATGGTCTTGGTCAAAGATTAGTTGGCCACATATGTGTGGGTTTATTTCTGGGCTTTCTATTGTTTTCCATTGGTCTATGTATGTGTTTCTATGCTGATACAACACTGTTGTGATGACTGTAGCTTTGTAATATAATTTGAAATTACGAAGTATGCTGCTTCCAGGTTTGTTCTTCTTGCAAAATTGCTGTAGCTACTTGAGATTTTTTGCAGTTCCATCCAAATTTTACAATTTTTTTTTCTATTTTTGTGAAAAATGCCATTGGAGTTTTGATAGAAATTGCATTGAATCTGTAGAACACTTTGGGTGGTATGGATATTTTAACAGTATTAATTCTCTCAATTTATGAACATGGGATATCTTTCCATTTATTTGTGTAATCTTCAGGTTTTTTTTTTATCACTGCTTTATAGTTTTCAGCATAGTGATCGTTCCTCTCCTTGTTAAATTTATTCCTAAGTATTTTATTCTTTTTCATTCTATTGTAAATAGAATTGTTTTCTTAATTTTTTTTGGATAGTTCATTGTTAGTGTATAGAAACACAAATGATTTTCGTATGTTGATTTTGTTTCTTGCAATTTTACTGAATTTATTAGTTCTAATGGTTTTCTGGTGGAGTCTTTAGGATTTTCTTTCTTTCTTTTTTTTTTTTTTGAGATGGAGTCTTGCTCTGCCGCCCAGGCTGGGGTGCAGTGGCCGGATCTCAGCTCACTGCAAGCTCCGCCTCCCAGGTTTACGCCATTCTCCTGCCTCAGCCTCCCGAGTAGCTGGGACTACAGGCGCCCGCCACCTCACCCGGCTAGTTTTTTGTATTTTTTAGTAGAGACGGGGTTTCACCGTGTTAGCCAGGATGGTCTCGATCTCCTGACCTCGTGATCCGCCCGTCTCGGCCTCCCAAAGTGCTGGGATTACAGGCTTGAGCCACCGCGCCCGGCCGTCTTTAGGATTTTCTATACGTAAGATCATGTCATCTGCAAAAAGAGACAATTTTACTTATTTTTTATTTGGATACCTTTTATTTTTTTCTCTTTCCTAATTCACACTTTGAGCACGTTTAAAGGATATTTCACAAAAAATGTATATGAGGGCTGGGCGCCGTGGCTCACGCCTGTAATTCCAGCACTTTGGGAGGCCTATGCGGGTGGATTACCTGAGGTCAGGAGTTTGAGACCAGCCTGACCAACATGGTGAAACCCTGTGTCTGCTAAAATACAAAATTAGCCGGGCGTGGTGGTGGGCGCCTGAGGCAGGAGAGTCTGTTGAACCTGGGAGGCAGAGGTTGCAGTGAGCTGAGATCGCACCATTGCACTGCAGCCTGGGTGACAAGAACAAAACTCCGTCTCAAAAAAAAAAAGTATATGAGGAATAGATTCTTACAGCGCTTTGAGTGAAAAAATAAAATAATGTATGATAAGACTAGAATATATTGATAAACAGGAAAACTTTAGAAAGTGTTGTTTTGTCTTTCATTGCAAATTAAAGGATACCTGTAACATGAGAATAGTGAACAAGCAGTATGTGGTAATTTTCCTTTATCCTGCCTTTTGCATTTGGTCAAATCAGAGAGAGTCAACAGACAAAGTAATTGAGGCTCCTTCCATAGCTAACTGTTGGTTATCTAGTTCTTTGTTCCATTGGGGCTACAGATGTCAAATTTTTGGGAAATTTTAGCTGCAAATTTGGCTGTATTTTTCTTATTCATGATGAAAATGCCATGTGCTACTTTGGGAAGTAATACATGCTTCCCTTTCATTGGAAGCATTTAAGCAGAAGTAGGGTAATAACAGTTTACTTTGTACTATTTACCTTGGTATCACATATTTGAGATGAAAACTATTACTGTTTTCTTTTCTTTTCCTTTTTTTTTTTGAGATGGAGTTTCGCTCTTGTTGCCCAGGCTGGAGTGTAATGGCGCAATCTCGGCTTACCACAACCTCTGCCTCCTGGGTTCAAGTGATTCTCCTGCCTCAGCCTCCCGAGTAGCTGGGATTACAGGCACATGCCACCACACCCTGTTAATTTTTGTATTTTCAGTAGAGATGGGGTTTCTCCATGTTAGTCAGGCTGGCCTGGAACTCCCGACCTCAGGTAATCCGCCTGCCTCAGCCTCCTAAAGTGCTGGGATTACAGGCATGAGCCACTGCGCCCGGCCACTATTTTCTATTAATACGAGAAACCAAGGCCTAGAGAGGTTAAATAAGTGAAAAACTAATGACTGGAAGAGATGGGATTCAAACCTAAGGAGGTCTGATGTTAGAATGTACACACTATTATTACACACTGCCTGTTCCTTGAGGGATATTAATAGAGGCATTTTCCGTTTTGCTTGGGCGGTTGTAATAGAAAGCCTTCCAAGGCTCTCTAACTCTTAAAAAGACTAGGACTTTTTTTTTTTAAGGCAAGGTCTTGCCCTGTCATTCAGGCTGGAGTACATTGGCATGATTATGGCTCACTGCAGCCTCGACCTCCCTGGCTCAAGCGATTCTCCCACCTTAGCCTCCTAAGTGGCTGAGACTACAGACGTGCACCACAATGCCTGGCTAGTTATTTTATTTTTTTGTAGAGATAAGGCCTCACTGTGTTGCCCAGGCTGGTCTCAAACTCCCGGACTCAAGCAACCCTCTGGCCTTCGCCTCGCAAAGTGCTGGAATTACAGGTGTGATCCACCATGCCTGACCAAAGGCTAGAATTTTGAAGTGGTCCATGTTAAGGTGTCAGGCCTACCTTGGTCCTCCTATTTATCGTCCCTCAACTGGGGCCTTCTTATCTCTGCTTATTAGATTGGCCCTCTACCAAAAGCTGTCATTACTTGAAGCTTAGAGCAGTGAACCTCAAACGTTAGGATACTAACCTTTGAAACACATTAGCTTTTAAAAAAAATTTAGATTCCTATGGTAGGTTAGAGTTCTGTTTCACCTTGGGATATAGTGTAGTAGTTATTTTCCACCTTACCTTTGTTCCATTTAGTAGTTATTTAGGCAGCCTTAGCACTTCCTGAAACAACATCCAGTCCTCCCTGTTCCAAGTTGGCACCTGTCTTTGGTCTTAGTTGAGGTAATAGGATTTTGCTTTGTTTCCAGGATCCTGTTCTGTGTCTATTAACTGTATTTTACCTTAGCCCTTTCCTGAAGCTCTACTCTTTTTTTGTTTTTGTTTTTTTGAGACAGGGTCTTACTCCCATTGCCCAGGTTGGAGTGCAGTGGCGCAATCTCAGTTCATCACAGCTTCGACTTCCCAGGCTCAAGCCATCCTCCCACCTCAGCCTCCTAAGCAGCTGGGACTGCAGGCGTATGCCACCATGCCTGGCTAAGTTTTTTTTGTTTTTGTTTTTGTTTTTGTAGTTTTGGTTGAGACAGGGTTTTTTTGTTTTGTTTTGTTTTGTTTTGTTTTTGAGACAGAGTCTCGCTCTGTCGCCCCGCTGGTGGCGTGATCTCGGCTCACTGTAAGCTCCGCCTCCCGGGTTCACGCCGTTCTCCTGCCTCTGCCTCCCCAGTAGCTGGGACCACAGGTGCCCGCCGCCACGCCCGGCTAATTTTTTGTATTTTTAGTAGAGACGGGGTTTTACTGTGTTAGCTATGATGGTCTCAATCTCCTGACCTTGTGATCCGCCCTCCTCGGCTTCCCAAAGTGCTGGGATTACAAGCGTGAGCCACTGTGCCTGGCCAAGACAGGGTTTTACCGTGTTGCCCAGGCTGGTCTGGAATTCCCGGGCTCAAGAGACCTACGAATCTCAGCCTCCCAAAGTGCTGATTACAGGCGTGAGCCACTGCCTGACTGAGATTCTATTCTAGTAACTATGCTTTGTTCTCTGGTTTCTAGAACTGATCCTGCCACCATCTTTGCCAGACTCTCTCCCAGGGATCAGGTTGGCAGGCTTATCTGAGCTGTCAGATGGCATGGATTTCCGAGAATCTTCCTGTCTTTTCTTTACTGAACTGTCTTCATCCATTGAAACTCCTGCCACCCTTATTATACTCCCTTAGCTGCCCTGCCACCTGTGGTTGTACTCCATATTTCAGAAGGGGCAGAACATTTTTTCTTTTTTTGAGACCGAGTCTAGCTCTGTCGCCCAGGCTGGAGTGCAGTGGTGTGATCTTGGTTCTCTGCAACCTCTGCCTCCCAGGTTCAAGCGGTTCTCTGGCCTCAGCCTCCTGAGTAGCTGGGACTACAGGCATGCGCCACCATGCCCAGCTAATTTTTTTTTTTTTTTTTGAGACAGAGTCTCGCTCTGTCGCCCAGGCTGGAGTGCAGTGGCACCATCTCGGCTCACTGCAAGCTTTGCCTCCCCGGTTCACGCCATTCTCCTGCCTCAGCCTCCCGAGTAGCTGGAACTACAGGCGCCCACCACCACGCCAGGCTAATTTTTTGTATTTTTTTTAGTAGAGACGGGGTTTTACCGTGTTGGCCAGGATGGTCTCGATCTCTTGACCTCGTGATCCGCCCACCTCGGCCTCCCAAAGCAGGGATTACGGGCGTGAGCCACTGCGCCCGGCCAAGAACATTTTAAAATCTACCATTTATCCTGCCTCCTTTCCCTTTGAGGTCTCTTGGCTATATGCCACCTCTGCTCTGGAGGATTTTTGCATTTCTTTCTGGTTTGGGGCTTCTTAGAGCTTCCTTTGTAATGAGGATAGAGATAGGAAGAATGATGGACACAAAAGGTGTTTACCTTTGCTGCTTGCTTTACTTGCTATGTGTGTTTCTGCCCCTGTGCTTGTGTACTCTGGGGCACTGAGCATACCATAGGTGACATGGTTCTAGATATGTTTAATGAGACAGTATGGTGCTGGTCCCCAGTGATGAGTGCCAATGGACAACATTCATGTATTCACCCACGTCTTCCACAAATAATAATAATAATAATTAATAATAATAATTTATTTGTGACAGGATCTCACTTTGTTGCCAAGGCTGGAGTGCAGTGGAGTGCAGTGGAGTGCAGTGGTGCAATCTTGGCTCACTGCAACCTCTGCGTTTTGGGTTCAAGTGATTCTCCTGCCTCAGGCGCCCAAGTAGCTGGGACTACAGGCATGGGCCACCATGCCTGGCTAATTTTTATATTTCTGGTAGAGATGACGCTTCACCATGTTGGTCAGGCTGGTCTCCAACTCCTGACCTCAAGTGATCCTCCCGCCTCAGCCTCCCAGAGTGCTGGGATTACAGGCCACAAATAATTATTGAGCATCTACTGTGTGCTTTCTGGAAGTATATGATTTTTCACTCAAGGATTTTATACTCTAGTGGGCAGGAGCCAAATAGATAAATTCACTGCTGAGGTACAGTAATACTTAGATAATAGTGTATGGAGTGACCTGGGAGCAGCTGGAAGAGGCATGTAACCCAGCGGGTGGTAAGGAGTACTGGAAGGACAGCTTGCTGAAAAAGGTGATACTGAGTTGAGTCTTGAAGATTTTTTTTACCTTAAAAATGAATTCCTCTGGGGGAAGAATGGATGTCTTGAAACTTGCTCTCAAGTTTTTCATGTATTTCTTTTTGTAACTTAATGTCTCTACTTTGCATATGTCCCTTTGGCCTTTGCAGTCTCTGTGTCTGTCATTCTTTGTATAATAATTCGTATCAAAGAGGAGAAACAGCTGTTTTTTTGTCCCTAGAAGTTCTGCTCTTAAAGTTCAAAAGAAAGTTTGAAAAATCAAATCATTTAGGTTAAAAGTACTTTGTGTTGTTGGTATCCAAAATTAGGACTCTGAGATTCTTGTGTATTCAGAGAATTTTTAGTAGGAAACAAGGACAAATTTGCATATGGAATGAAAATAGTTATTACATGACAAAATATGTAGATCAGATTTCTAGAAACTGAATTAGTCCAAAACAAGTAAGAATAGGAAAAGCAGTAAAAAGTTCCTCTTGAATATTGCTGTTGTCATCCAAAGTATTCTTATTTCTTTTAGGTGAAAAATTTCCATTACTCTTTTGTGATATTCTCAAATTAAAGTTTAGGATTTTACAGTATTCTAAAATACTGAATCTTAATTCAGTATTTCAATAGAGTATTATTGATTTGCTTCCTTGTCAGTAGATTTTTAAATTATTTATTTCTAGGCAATAGATCCTCCTAAAATATAATCCAAAGTAGATTAAAATGCAAATATCTAGACCAGAGTATGATAAATATCTCTTTTCTGGAGCATGCTATATGTAACATTTTTTTTCTAGGTTTGTTTTTATTTTTGGAATCGTATTTGTTTCTTAAAGCAATCTTTAATTCTGTCAGATGTTTTTCTAGCTCAAATAAACACCTAAGAATTTTAGTTTAATTTGGCAAGTAACACTGGTGAAAAAAAGAAAAAAAGAATTCTAGTTTCATAACTGATAATATTTATTATCATTACCATTGTATCCTAGGATATGCGCATTTAATAGCTTGATTTAGTACATATCGTTGAGACATTAGCTTTAAAAATTTGAAGAGCAGACTGACTTTGAGGTCAGTTTGCTGTTTCATTGTTACTAATGATAAGTAGTTTCTAAGCACCATTCCAAACCTTTAAGAAATTGTTACAGCCTATTATGAGGGTTGTTAGATCTTTACTGAAAGCTAAGGATGGGAATGCAGCTGTGCCTCAGAAAAGAAGTGAAAGTGGGAGCTGGAAATCCCTCAGATATCCAAGTAGCATGTACTTTCTCTCTATCTCCTACTTCTGCTTCTTTGTGTATCTTTTTTTTCCCCCAAGAATTCCAAGCACGATCAAGCTTTGTGTATCTTTTAAAACTTTTCTCCTCTCTGCCATCTGGCTCATGTGCTCCTCAGTTCACATGATGGAGTATTTGTTTACTGGTCTTGCCACAGGGAGACATCTTTCCCTGTTATTCTCAATTCTAGGATCCTGGAGGGGGACTATGACCTGGTTTGAGTTAGTTGCCTACCCTTGGTCAGGTCAACTATGGCCTGGAGGGCAGAGTTACAAAATAAATGGTTGCCAGGGGACCAACTCTGTGTGTGTGTGTGTGTGTGTGTGTGAGATGAGCTCTGCACACCTTACAGAAGTATCCAATCCATTCCTCAGTATATAGCAAGAGCAGCAGTATTACTAGATTATTGTCATACCCCATCTCAAGAAACTATGTGGGAGGAGGGAGGATAAGGATTGGTTGTATAGGGGGCTGTTTCCTAATAACCACGTGAGGAAAAAGAACCCTGTTGCATTTAGGACATTTCAATTTAATATTTCATTTTCTTTGTAACAGGTTAGTGGTTACTTGGATGATTGTACCTGTGACGTTGAAACTATTGATAGATTTAATAACTACAGGCTTTTCCCAAGACTACAAAAACTTCTCGAAAGTGACTACTTTAGATATTACAAGGTATTTTTAATTTTAATTTTTTTATATATGAATGCTTTAAATGGATAATTACATTTTCTTAAGAATTACTGAGCTTCAACATTGTAGTTGTTAATTAAAATTGATATAGGCTTTGTTAAGAAAATTCAGTTCATGGCCGGGCGCGGTGGCGCAAGCCTGTAATCCCAGCACTTTGGGAGGCCGAGACGGGCGGATCACGAGGTCAGGAGATCGAGACCATCCTGGTTAACACGGTGAAACCCCGTCTCTACTAAAAATACAAAAAACTAGCCGGGTGAGGTGGCGGGCGCCTGTAGTCCCAGCTACTCGGGAGGCTGAGGCAGGAGAATGGCGGGAACCCGGGAGGCGGAGCTTGCAGTGAGCTGAGATCCGGCCACTGCACTCCAGCCTGGGCGACAGAGCGAGACTCCGTCTCAAAAAAAAAAAAAAAAAAAAAAGAAAATTCAGTTCATAAGAGTGAACCATGTGATTCTGAAACCATCCATTGGATAATTTTAGTAACTGAATTTTACACAATTGAGTTAGAACCTAGTTGGTTAAATTTAAGTTAGGACAGAAATTATTATATATTGTTATCAAAATGGTGAGATCATAATTTTCTAAAACATCAGATTGGTTTCAATTAATTAAAATAATTAAATATTTTTTGTAGAATCATGACTTTATCCTGACCTATATTATTTTAACAAATGACTTGTGCTGTTTTATCTTGAGATATCTACTAGAAGAGTTTAGAAAACCTGACCAATGGAGTATTTAGTTGTAGTCAGAGTTTACAATTGTCTATTCTCTATCTGTTAACTGGTTCTTGTTTGAAAAGAATGTGAGTCGAGCTACTTTGGTTCCTAGTTGCCCTCTGTTCAGGGTCTATTTAATGGCGGTCAGTGTCTTTTTTTTTTGAGACCGAGTCTTGCTTTGTCGCCCAGGCTCGAGTGCGGTGGCGTGATCTCTGCTCATGCCAACTTCTACCTCTCGGGTTCAGGCAATTCTCCTACCTCAGCCTCCTGAGTAACTGGGATTACAGGCACCTGCCACCACACCCGGCTAATTTTTATATTTTTAGTGGAGATGGGGTTTTGCCATGTTGGCCAGGCTGGTCTTGAACTCCTGACCTCAGGTGATCCATCTGCCTTGGCCTCCCAACGTGCTGGGATTACAGGCGTCAGCCACCATGCCCAACCCAATCTGTGTCCTTTTTTTTTTGAGATGAAGTCTCACTCTTGTTGTCTAGGCTGGAGTGTGGTGGTGCAACCTCGTCTCACCGCACCCTTCGCCTCCTGGTTCAAAGCGATTCTCCTGCCTCAGCCTCCCAGGTAGCTGGGATTACAGGCACCTGCCACCATGCCCGACTAATTTTTGTATTTTTAGTAGAGATGGGGTTTTTCCTCATTGGCCAGGCTAGTCTCGACCTCCTGACCTCAGGTGATCTGCCCGCCTTGGCCTCCCAAAGTGCTGGGATTACAGCCATGAGCCACCGCTCCTGGCCCAGTCTGTGTCTTTCTAACCAAGTTTACCAATTTATACCAGCTTCACATTTATGCAGTTGTTGGAAACTGGCAACAGAAGGTGGAAGAAATAATATGTTTGCAATTGATAATGTGACCAAGTTATAGCACCATAATTTGTAACTGGCAATTATAATTTTGGGATTCTGATTTTTATCATTTTTTTTCCTATTACTATTTTACAGGTAAACCTGAAGAGACCATGTCCTTTCTGGAATGACATCAGCCAGTGTGGAAGAAGGGACTGTGCTGTCAAACCATGTCAATCTGTAAGAACCATGTATACATTTAAAAACTGTTACATGTTTTTTCATCCATTACAACTTTTTGTTTTATTTATTTATTTTAAGATTTTTTTTTGAAAAAATAGAGATGAGGTTGCCCAGGTTGGTCTTGAACTTCTGGGCTCAAACAATCCATCTGCCTTAGCCTCCCAGAGTGCTGGGATTACAGGTGTGAGCCACTGTACCCGGCCCATTACAACTTTTTAAAGGGGGCCAATATAACTAAAATAATCGTGCAGTCCTTAGTTTAAATATAACATTCAATATTTATACATTAAAAACCCAAACTTATAAAACCAATTTTGAATTACACTGCCTTCATAATAATAGAATTAACATTTTGTGGTTAATATAGTCCTTTGACTCATTAGGGAGATTGATAGTAGTTCTTTTGGCTTGATGTTTGTTTTTCCTCTTACATCTTTTACTGAACCAAGTTATGTATGTAGCATAATAAAATGAAATTAATTGAAGTATAAACAAAATTCTGTCCCCCCTTTTTTTGGGTGTATTTTTGCCTTGGATTTCCTGGGGTGTGAGTGGACAAAACACCTGGTTTTACTTAGGAATTTTCAGAGCTTTAACATTTGAAGTATCCTACTGTGAAAATAGAGTTTTAAAAATATTTTTGAATGACAATTTATTCCCTTTAAAAGTACATCTTTTTATTTTACTTTTAAAATAAAGTAGACCTTTTCTTTTTTGAGATGGTGTCTCACCCTGTCGCCCAGGCTGGAGTGCAATGGCACGATCTCAGGTCACTGCAACCTCCGTCTCCTGGGTTCAAGCAATTCTCCTGCCCTAGCCTCCCAAGTAGCTGGGATTACAGGTGTGCACCACCACCTCCAGCTAATTTTTTGTATTTTTAGTAGAGACAGAGTTTCACCATGTTGGCCATGTTGGTCTCGAAAGTTGTCCATTTTAACAGTTTTTATGTGTACAGTTCCGTGGCATTAAGTATGTTCACATTGTTATGCAACCATTGCCACCATCTATGTCTAGAACTTTTCATCTTCCCAAACTGAGACTGTAAACTGTTCCTAATAATAAGTCTTAATTTCTCCCTCCTCCTAGTCCCTGGCAACCACCATTTGGGTTTTCTTTCCAAATTTGACTATTCTAGTACTTCGCATTAGGGGAATCATACAATATTTGTCCTTTTTTGCATGGTTTATTTCACTTAGCACAGTGTTTCTAGCCTGATACATGTTTGTAGCATGTATCAGAATTTGATTCCTTTTTTTTTTTGCTCTTGTTGCCCAGGCTGGAGTGCAGTGGTGTGATCTCAGCTCACCGCAACCTCCGCCTCCCAGGTTCAAGTGATTCTCCTGCCTTAGCCTCCCGAGTAGCTGGGATTATAGGCATGCGCCACCATGCCCAGCTAATTTTGTATTTTTAGTAGAGACGGGGTTTCTCCATGTTGGTCCACGTTGGTCAGGCTGGTCTTGAACTGGTGACCTCAGGTGATCTGCCCGCCTCGGCCTCCCAAAATGCTGGGATTACAGGTATGAGCCACCATGCCCAGCTTCGATTTCTTTTTCAGGCTGAATAATATTCCACTGTATGCCTATACTATGTTTTGTTTATACATTCACCTGTTGATGAACTTTTGGGTTATTTCTACCTTTTTGCTATTGTGAATAATGCTGCTATGCACAAATATTTATTTGAGTCCCTACTTTAGTTTTTTGGGGTATATACTTAGAAGTGGAATTGCTGGATCATGTGTTAGTTCCATTTTTTTTTTCTGAGGATCTGCCATGCTGTCTTCAGCAGTGGCTGTACCGTTTTACATTCCTACCAGCAATGCACAAGAGTTCCAGTTTCTTCACATTATTGACAATACTTTTACTTTCTGTTCTTTTGGATAATAGTTATCCTAGTGGGTGTGAAGTGGTATTGTGGTTTTGGGTGGTTTAATTTTACATATGTAAATATTGTTATCCAGACTATTATCTAGCATGTGGAATTAAGGCCAATGTCAAATACTATTTATGGGCATTTTACCATGAGAATGAGAAGCATGTTTTTTGTTACATTAATCCTCATATAGACACAACTTACTGAAAATTAAAGGATTAATTTATGAAATACTTTGTTACTATCAAAGCATAAGCATATCATTAAAGTGATATTAATAATGTAAACATTTTGTATTCTAAGTTTTACGTTTATAATTTAGTAATAGAAAAAATTAGTTGGGGAAATTTACCAGTATCCTAGTTATATGAATTAGTAAAAATCCTGAAATATGGTAGATGCTTAATAAAGACATTTAATTATACTTCTTCATTAAATGAACTTTTTATTAATATTAGAAAATATAAATATTTTACAGTTATTGCAAAGTTAAATCTCATCTTGAGATAGCAGTTATTTCAGATTATTATTGATGAGGTGTAGAACTAGGAGATGCCATTTGGAAAAGAAGATTGGAGGGAGCAGAAACGCTGAAAATACTGTAGCATAAAATAATAGCTTATTGATTCCATCAGTTGACAGATTGATGAATGAGATGTATTTCATTGTAAATCCTAGAGAAAACAACCAATTTTAGCATTTGAGAAATGTTAAATATATATTTATTATTTGATTTGAATGTATAGAAGTGCTATAAAAGAATCAGGTGAAAGTTACCAATTTGCACTGAAAAATTGAGTCAGGATCTGGTTATTTTAAGCTTCTGCAGAGCTGGGAAGAACTGAAAGGCAGAATGCCTTTCATGCCAATACTTTTTTGTTTGTTTGTTTGTGTTTTTTGCTTGTTTTTGAGACAGGGTCTCGCTCTGTTGCCCAGGCTGGAGTGCAGTGGTGTGATCTCGGCTCACGGTACCCTCTGCCTCCTGGGCCTAAGCAATCCTTTCACCTCAGCCTCCCAAATACCTGGGACTACAGGTGGACTACAGGCACACATCACCATGCCCAACTAATTTTTTGTACTTTTGGTAGAGACAAGGTTTCACTATTTTTTTATTTATAAGTTACACTCTTTTCTTTATAAGTTACCCAGTCTCAGGTGTTCCCTCATAGCAATGCAAAATGGACTAACACATTTATGTTACTTTATCAGACTCTTCCCCATCTCATCTTCTATTCCACACTCCCCACAATACTGCCAGTTAGCATTCTAACTGATCTAATCGTGGCACTTCTCTGCTAAGCTAACATTATCTGTATTTACAAACTAAGAATATTTTTAGATGGATAATATCTTCCAAAGATTTGGCTCCCAGTTCTGCAGTGGGAAGAAGCATGGTGCCAGCATCTGCTTGGCTTCTGGTGAGGCCTAAAGCTTACAATCATGGCAGAAGGCAAAAAGGGAGCTGTCATATCACATGGCAAGAGAGAGCAAGAGAGAGCAGGGAGGTGCCAGGTATCAAGTGAACTAATAGATTAGTTCTAGATAATAGAACTTACTACTTCTAGATAATACAGCTAATAGATTAATTCATTACCTCATAGATGGCACCATGCTGTTCATGAGGGATCTGTCTCTGTGACCCAAACCCCTGGGTTCCAAGAACCCAGAATATCTGGCCATCACAGAAAACAAAACAAAACAAATTTCTACTAAGGACCACTGGAGTAATATCAAAAGAACACAGGTATAAATATCAAGTTAGCACTCAGTGGATCTCCTAGTGGCCAAATATGGAACAATTTGAACATCAAAAGGAATAATAGCTAAATGACTATTTTTACATTTCCTTGCTGTAATATACATAGTGTATGCTCAGCAATCCATAGAATAATTTGTTCTTGAATTTTTATTTACTTTTAAGAAATCATATAAATACTACCTAACTATTCTGTTAAAAAATCCAACTTCGATAATTGGTTTTATGGATTTTTCTCATAAATCATAGAAATTTAAGATATGTTTTAAAAAGATAGAATAAATGCCATCTAAAAACATATTTTGTCTTTTTCAGGATGAGGTTCCTGATGGAATTAAATCTGCAAGCTACAAGGTATGTACGTATACCTATTGATGTGTCTAGTATCTTAATGAAAAACTTAAAAAACCTGCCTTGTACATACTATCCCATTTATCTGCTTCCGGCGGTGAAACCCTTTGAGAAGTATTTATACTGAATAGCTCTCATTCTTTTTGTTTGTTTTTGTTAACGTTTTATTTTATTTATTTATTTATTTTAGACATAGTCTCGCGCTGTTACCCAGGATGGAGTGCAGTGGCGTGATCTCAGCTCACTGCAGGCTCTACCTCCCAGGTTCACGCCATTCTCCTGCCTCAGCCTCCCGAGTAGCTGGGACTACAGGCACCCGCCACCACACCTGGCTAATTATTTATTTATTTATTTATTTTTTTGAGACGGAGTCTCGCTCTGTCGCCCAGGCTGGAGTGCAGTGGCCGGATCTCAGCTCACTGCAAGCTCCGCCTCCCGGGTTTACACCATTCTCCTGCCTCAGCCTCCCGAGTAGCTGGGACTAAAGGCGCCCGCCACCTCGCCCAGCTAGTTTTTTGTATTTTTTAGTAGAGACGGGGTTTCACCATGTTAGCCAGGATGGTCTTGATCTCCTGACCTTGTGATCCGCCCGTCTCGGCCTCCCAAAGTGCTGGGATTACGGGCTTGAGCCACTGCGCCTGGCCAATTTTTTATATTTTTAATGGAGATGGGGTTTCACCGTGTTAGCCATGATGGTCTTGATCTCCTGACCTTGTGATTCGCCCGCCTCGGCCTCCCAAAGTGCTGGAATTACAAGTGTGAGCCACCGCGCCTGGCCAACATTTTATTTTTTATGTATTTTATTTTATTTATTTTTTTGAGATGGAGTCTCACTCTGTTGCCCAGACTGGAGTGCAATGGCGTGATCTCGGCTCACTACAACCGCCGCCTCCTGGGTTCAAGCGATTCCTGTCTCATCCTCCAGAGTAGCTGGAACTACAGACACCTACCACCATGCCTGGCTAATTTTTGTATTTGTAGTAGAGATGGAATTTCAACATGTTGGCCAGGCTGGTCTGGGACTCCTGACCTCAGGTAATCTGCCCGCTTTGGCCTCCCAAAGTGCTGGGATTACAGGTGTGAGCCACCGCGTCCAGCCTGTTTAACATTTTATTATGGAAAGTATCAAAGATAAAATAGAGGGAAAAAAATGTATCTGAAAGTCCGTACTTTATTCAGATTTTGTTTTGTTTTTTTTGTTTTGAGACGGAGTTTCGCTCTTGTTGCCCACAGTCTGCAGTGCAGTGGCGCGATCTCGGCTCACCACAACCTCCGCCTCCCGGGTTCAGTGATTCCCCTGCCTCAGCCTCCCGAGTGCTGGGATTACAGGCATGCGCCACCATGCCTGACTAATTTTGTGTTTTTAGTAGAGATGGGGTTTCTCCACGTTGGCCAGGTTGGTCTCAAACGCCTGACCTCAGGTGATCCGCCCACCTTGGCCTCCCAGAATGCTGGGATTACAGGTATGAGCCACCATGCCTGGCCTAGATTCCACAATTGTAATGAACTCACTTTACCACATATCTGTTCATCTGTCCATCCTTGTAGCCATCCATTAGAACATCTTATTTTTTGGATGCATTTCAAAGTAAATTGCAGGCATCAGTATACCTCCTCCTAAATATGTCATTAACTAGATGGATCCACATAAGTAGAAGTATATCATTAACTAGAGTCCAATATTTGTTTATGTGTACTTTTGATAAAAGTATTTTTTTTTTTTTTGAGACGGAGTCTCACTCTGTCACCCAGGCTGGAGTGCAGTGGCCCGATCTTGGCTCACTGCAAGCTCCGCCTCCCAGGTTCATGCCATTCTCCTGTCTCAGCCTCCCAAGTAGCTGGAACTACAGGTGCCTGCCACCACGCCTGGCTAATTTTTTGTATTTTTAGTAGAGATGGGGTTTCACTGTGTTAGCCAGGATGGTCTTGATCTCCTGACCTCATGATCCGCCCGCCTCGGCCTCCCAAAGTGCTGGGATTACAGGCGTGAGCCACCGCACCCGGCCTGATAAAAGTATTACCATACAATGAAATATGCAAATCTTAAGTGTGCATTTGCTGAATGTTGACAAATGCATATACCTGTGTAACCTAGGCTTCTATTAAGATATAGAATGTTAGCATTATTCTACAAAGTTTTCTCATACCTATGCCATTCAAACCACACTCCTTCTTCAGAGGTAACCACTGTTTTGAACATTTTCCATCGTAGATTCTAAACTAATTTTGCCCATTTTTAATTCCATGTTTTCTTATACACACACAGAGTCAAAGAATGAAGTCATAGCTTTTGACTTGGTTCCAGTGGCAGAAGAACTTTGCACATAGTTGAATGGTGTCATTATCAACTGTTTCATTTCATTTAACAAATCGCTTGAGGCTGGGCACATGGTGGCTTACCAGTGCTTTTTGGAGGCCACCATGTGAGGATTGCATGAGGCCTGGAGTTCAAGACCAGTCTGGGTAACATAACGAGACCCATCTCTACAAATAAAAACTAAAAAAAAATTAACCAAGTGTGATGATGCCTGCCCACAATCCTAGCTACTCAGGAGGCTGAGACCAGGAGGAAGCTGAACCTAAATGTCCAGGTTACAGTGACCTATGATTACGTCACTGCACACCAGCTTGGGAGACAGAGAAAAAAAAATTGTTCGATTTATTTCATTTAATCAATGGACTGAAAGTAAAACTTTTGGAAGTTCATTCTGTTGAAGGAAAACATTATCACTATTGTGAATGCTAGTATAAATTCAGTTAAAGCTCAAAATTGAAGGTAAAATATTTTGTGGTAGTACACATATAAATTTTGATAAAAGCAATGTTCTGGGTAAAAACCAATGTCCTTAATAAATCAAGAAATCTATGAAACAGAAATGCATTTATAATAAAAATATACAAATAATTCATAATTGTGTCCACACAAGCTGTGATATTTTGCCAGTTAAGATAGGAGCGGTGATAAGCTGAGTGTGTGGCACGCAGCTGTGGTCCTAGCTGCTCAGGAGGCTGCGGTGGGAGGGTTGCTTGAGTCCTGGAGGTAGAGGTTGCAATGAGCTGAGATTGTACCACTGCACTTAAGCCTGGGTGACAGAACCAGATCTTGTCTCAGAAAAAAAAAAAAAAGAAAAAAAAAGGAGTAATTGTCAAAGTTAGTATGTGATTTGTATACATACTAAGTTATGATTGTGAAATTTTTGAGATTAAGCTGATGCTGAAAAAATTTACTTTGGTATGGTTTCAGTATGATAGTACTTATTTTGCTGTCTGTTATCAATCAGATTTTATAAATGTTTTGAGGCTTCGAGGAACTACTTTGTAAAACAACCCAAGAGCTTCTTAGTAGTATTGATCAGTTTTTAATAAATGAACCTCTCCAAGTTTTTATTGCAATTTGTTCTAAATCAGTGAAAAATTAGTATCAATGAATGGAATGCATAAAGAAGAAACAAAGTTTAGCTGTTAAGGTTTAACAAATTGCAATTATGACAAAGTGGCTGGATGTGGTGGCTCATGCCTGTAATCCCAGCACTTTTGGAGGCCGAGGCAGACAGACTGCTTGAGACCAGGAGTTCAAGACCAGCCTGGGCAACATGGTGAAACCCTGTATCTAGAAAAAATTTCGAAAATTAGCCATGCATGGTGGTATGCACCTGTAGTCCTAGCTACTCAGGAGACTGAAAGGGGAAGATTACTTGAACCTGGGAGGTTGAGGCTGGAGTGAGCTATGGTCATGCCATTGCACTCCAGCCTGAGCGACAGAGAGAGACCCTTTCTCAAAGAAAAAAAAAATCATTATGACAAAGCTTGTAAACAAAGGCCTTTAAATTTATTCCTACAAAAACTAGAGAGAAATCAAACACATTAAATGAGGAAAGTCCAAATGGTGTTTAATATGATTCAGAAATTGTGTTCTGAAATGTTATAAATGTGTTTGGGAGTATCTCCATTAGTGGCAAGAATATCCTCTTGATAGAACTCTGCTTTGAATTGGATATGTTTATATTCTGACCTGAGATGTAATGAAATTGAGGATTACAATTTCATTGTATCTAAGTTTGACCAAACTTTTTTTATTTTGTTTTGTTTTGTTTTTTGGTCAGAGACAGGGTCTGTCTCTGTTGCCCAGGCTGGCATGCAGTGGTAAGATTATAGTTCACTGTAACCTGGAACTCCTGGGCTCAAGCAATCCTGCCACCTCAACCTCCTGAGTATCTGGTACTATAGGCACATGCCACCATGCCCAACTAATTAAAAATTTGTTTTGTAGTGATGGGGTCTTGCCGTGTTTCCCAGGCTGGTCTTTAACTCCTGGCCTCAAGCAGCTTTTCCACTTTGGCCTCCCAAGGTGCTGGGATTTCCGGCATGAGCCACCACACCCACGCTTTAAATTTGTCCAAACACTTAAAAATAATCAAAAAATAAAGACAACTTATTTGATGTTTTGTCTTAAAATATTTATTGAAGAAATGTACTTTAGGGGCAAAAGAATGGAACTTGTGAAAATATTTGGGTTAAAATACTTCCACATATTTACCTAAAGAGAGAATGTTTTTTCTTTTTTTTATTTTACTTTGAGACTGTTTTCTCAATTAAAAAATTATATCTCAGCCAGGCATGGTGGCTCACGCCTGTAATCCCAGCACTTTGGGAGGCTGAGGCGGGTGGATTATGAGGTCAGGAGTTAGAGACCAGCCTGACTAGCATGGTGAAACCCCATCTCTACTAAAAATACAAAGAATTAGCTGGGCATGGTGGCAGGTGCCTGTAATCCCAGCTGCTTGGGAGGCTGAGGCAGGAGAATCACTTGAACCTGGGAGGAGGAGGTTGCAGTGAGCTGAGACTGTGCCACTGCACTCCAGCCCGGGCAATAGAGTGAGACTCTGTCTCAAAAAAAAAAAAAAGAAATTATATCTCACTTTGGGAGGCTGTGGTAGGAGGACTGCTTGATCCCAGGAGCTTGAGACCCCAGGCTAGGTAACATAGCACAACCATGTCTCTAAGAAAAATGAAAAATTAGCCAGGTGTGGTGGCATGTGCCTGTAGTCTTAGCTACTTGGGAGGCTGAGACAGGAGGACTGCTTGAGCCCAGGGGTTGGAGGTTGCAGTGAATCATAATTGTGCCCCTGCACTCCAGCTTGAAAGACAGAATGAGACCCTGTTTCAAAAAAATAAAGCAAAAAACCACACACAAAAAATTACATCTGCCGAGAAGGAAAACAATTTTATCTGTAGAAGGCATCGATAATTTCAAATTGATCAACCATAAAATGTAACTTTACAAAATGTTTGTAAATTGATCAATCATAAAATGTAACTTTGAAGAAGGTTATGGGCAGGTTTTTTTTTTTTTTTTGAGACAGTCTTGCTCTGTCTCCCTGGCTGGAGTACAGTGTCGGCTCACTGCAACCTCCGCCTCCCAGGTTCTAAGCGATTCTCCTGCCTCCGCCTCCAGAGTAGCTGGGATTACAGGCACGTGCCACCACGCCTAATTCTGTATTTTTAGTAGAGACAAGGTTTCACCATGTTGACCAGCCTGGTCTCAAACTCCTGACCTCAGGTGATCCACCTGCCACGGCCTCCCACAGTGCCAGGATTACAGGCATGAGCCACCGTGCCCAGCCTGATTATGGGCAATTTTATGAAAAATTAAAAGTAATAACATATTGGAAAAAAGTATGTTCTTCAGAAAAATGCTAATGACATAGTATCAGATGTGACTAAGAAGCTGATTAAATTATTAAGCAGCAACTAAGAATGGTTATTTTGTTCAGTTTATTTTTAAATATTTGGGTAATTGCAATAGTAAGATTTTAAAATTTTTGTTTTAATATACTTAGGTATATGTTATTTTTTAAACAAACTTTGTTCGTTTTTGGTAGGTATTTTTAATCTTTTTTTTTTTTTTTTTTTTTGAGATGGACTCTTGCTCTGTCGCCCAGGCTGGAGTGCAGTGGCGTGATCTCGGCTCACTCCAACCTCCACCTCCTGGGTTCAAGCAATTCTCCTGCCTTAGCCTTCTGAGTAGCTGGGACTACCGGTGCATGCCACCATGCCCAGCCAATTTTGTTTTGTATTTTTAGTAGAGATGGGGTTTCACCATGTTAGCCAGGATGGTCTTGATCTCTTGACCTTGTGATCCACCCGCCTCGGCCTCCCAAAGTGCTGAGATTACAGGTGTGAGTCATTGCGCCCAGCCAGTATTTTTAACTTTTTATTTCGATATAATTGCCAACTCACAGAAAAGTTGCAACATTAATATAAAGACATTTTGTACACTCTGCAGATTCACTACATTTTTATATTTTACCACATTTATTTTTTGTTTTATGTTTATATGTGTATATATATCTATACACACACACACACACACACACACACACACACATATATTTATTTGAGATAAAGTCTTGCTGTGTTGTCTAGGTCGTTCTTGAACTCTTGGACTCAAGCAATCCTGCCACTTCAGCCTCCGAAAGTATTGGGATTACAAGTGTGAGCCACCATGCCTGGCCACATTTGTTTTACCATACTTATTGTGTGCATATATGGACACACAAAAAGCATGATAAAATAAATGGACATTTGTATATGTGTATTATATATATAAAATACACATTTTTGTGTATATATATGCATGTATTTTTGCATATGTACACATTTTTGTGTGTATATATACACACAAAAAAGTATATATACATACTATATAATATCTAACACTATATATGTGATATATATTTTATGTGTACTATATAATATGTCATATATTTTTATACATTATATATAATTTTCTGAGCCATTTGATTATAGGTTGAACATATATCCTTTTGTCCTTTAATACTTAATTATATATGAAATAATTTTATTTTTAAAGATAGTTTTTGAAGCAAGCTGTCTTATGTTGTCTTACATGTTTATACCAATATAATGAAACTAAGTTGTCACTCAATAAATAAATATTTCAAAAAACTATATCATTTTAGTTATTTTAGGGTTCATTTATTTTAGTGTCCTTGTCTGGAAAGTGGTTTGTATAGTTGTCCTAACAATAAGGCCAAAATAGACACTCAATAAATGTTTGTTGAGTGATTGAATTCGTGGCCTCCCAGTGTTGTCCTTCACCTGTATGATGAACTGGTGTGTTATGAAATCCCATAAACCAACTTGCTTACCTTATGCCATGTACAGGCCTAGTAGAATATATATGTAAAGTGAGTTGGACATTGAGAGGAAATATGATTGTTAAAGAATATATTTTGGAAACCTAAAAATGTTGGATTTTGGCCGGGCGCGGTGGCTCAAGCCTGTAATCCCAGCACTTTGGGAGGCCGAGACGGGCGGATCACGAGGTCAGGAGATCGAGACCATCCTGGCTGACATGGTGAAACCCCGTCTCTACTTTAAAAATACAAAAAACTAGCCGGGCGAGGTGGCGGGCGCCTATAGTCCCAGCTACTCGGGAGGCTGAGGCAGGAGAATGGCGTGAACCCGGGAGGTGGAGCTTGCAGTGAGCTAAGATCCGGCCACTGCACTCCAGCCTGGGCGGCAGAGCGAGACTCTGTCTCAACAAAAAAAAAAAAAAAAAAAAAAAAAAAATGTTGGATTTTGTTTTTTTTTTTTTTGAGCTGGAGTCTCGCTCTGTAACCCAGGCTAGAGTACAGTGGCATGGTCTGGGCTCACGGCAACCTCCGCCTCCCAGGTTCAAGCGATTCTCCTACCTCAGCCTCCTGAGTAGCTGGGATTACAGGTGCGTGCTACCATGCTCGGCTAATTTTTTTTGTATTTTTAGTAGAGACGGGGTTTCACCATGTTGGTCAGGCTGGTCTCAAACTCCTGACCTCGTGATCCCCACTTCGGTTTCCCAAAGTGCTGAGATTACAGAATATTTTTTCTATGACATGGTAGGTTCCCAGGCATTCTTAGCATCATGGCATGGGATGGACTTTAGACACACGTGATTTGGTCCAACTGCTTATTTTATGGAAGAGAAAACTGATGCCCACACTTACGTCATTAGAAAAGTAAGACAGTGCCTGTTGACCATTTACCGCATGACTTTCTTAAAACCTTGAAGATTTTATTCGTGGGCAGTTTAGTAATGAGTTATCAGAACTGTATTCTTTATTTTGTGAACATAATAGTAAATTGTGTTCCCCCCAAAAAACAAGAGGCAAAGTGTTTTATTTTTATTTTTTGAGACGGAGTCTCGCTCTGTTGCCCAGGCTGGAGTACAGTGGCGTGATCTTGGCTCACTGCAAGCTCCACCTCCTGAGTTCACGCCATTCTCCTGCCTCAGCCTCCTGAGTAGCTGGGACTACAGGTGCCCGCCACCATGCCTGGCTAATATTTTGTAGTTTTAGTAGAGACAGGGTTTCATTGTGCTAGCCAGGATGGTCTCGATCTCCTGACCTTGTGATTCACCCGCCTTGGCCTTCCAAAGTGCTGGGATTACAGGCATGAGCCACTGCGCCCAGCCAAAGCATTTTATTTTTTAGTTTCAGGAGGAACATGAAAACTTATTTTTTTTTTTTAAAGTCTTGAAGCCAAGATGAAGGTGCCAGCTATAAAAAGAGCCTCAGAGGCTGTGCGCGGTGGCTCACACCTGTAATCCCAGCACTTTGCGAGGCCGAGGTGGGTGGATTGCCGGAGGTCAGGAGTTCGAGATCAGCCTGGCCAACATGGTGAAACCCCGTTTCTACTGAAAATACAAAAATTAGCTGGGTGTGGTGGTGCATGCCTGTAGTCCCAGCTATTCCGGAGGCTGAGGCAGGAGAATCGCTTGAACCCAGGGGGTGGAGGTGGCAGTGAGCCAGAATCACACTATTGCACTCCAACCCTCCATCTCAAAAATAAATAAATAAATAAAATCAAAAAAGAGCTTCAGATAACTTCTAAATTTTAAAAAAGTTTTAAAGATGCAATAAGTTATAGTCTATTTATTCCCTTTTTCACTTTAGTATTCTGAAGAAGCCAATAATCTCATTGAAGAATGTGAACAAGCTGAACGACTTGGAGCAGTGGATGAATCTCTGAGGTTTGATTTTATTTTTCAGTAGTATTTCATGTTTCTTTATGTTACATATTAACTTATAAAATAGTAATGTTATTTTTTTTTCTTTGTTTGAAGTGAGGAAACACAGAAGGCTGTTCTTCAGTGGACCAAGCATGATGATTCTTCAGATAACTTCTGTGAAGCTGATGGTATAATATTTTTGATAGTATGCATTATGTTTAAAATTATACCTAAGAAATATTTTTTAAAAAATTATTTTAATCTGGGCATGGTGGTGTGTGCCTGTAGTCCCAGCTTTTCTGGAGGCTGAGGCAGGAGAATCACTGGAGCCCAGGTGTTTGAATCCAGACTGGGCAACATAGTAAGACCCCATCTCAGAAAAATGTTATTAAAGAAAGAAGCTCAGTTTCTAACAGTTTGGTGGTTCTTCAAAAACCTAAACATAGAATTACCATATGACATAACAGTTCCTTTCCTAGGTATGTACTCAAAAAAATTAAAGACAAGGACTCAAACAGATAGCAAAGCAATAATGTTCATTGTAGCCAAAAGGTCTTAACAACCCCATTGTCCAGCAGTGTTTGAGTGGATAAACAAAATGTGGTATATAAAACACACAGTGGAATACCATTCAACCAGAAAAAGGAATGAAGCTTTGATATATAGTACAACATGGATGGACCTTGACAACATGCTGAGTGAAATAGGTCAGGTACCAGAGGGCAAGTATTAAATGATTTCACTTATATGAAATGTCAACAATAGGCAAATTCATAGAGACAGAAAGTAGATTAAAGATTGTCAGAGTTTGGGATGGGTAGGTGTTATTGCTAAATGGTTACAGAGTTTCTGTTTGAAGTGCTGGAAAAGTTTTGGCGACAGATAGTGGTGATAATGAACCCCACTGAATTGTATACTTAAATGTGGTTAATGTAAATTTTATTATATCTATTTTACCACAGTTTAAAAAAGCTCAGTTTCTAGAAAAAATTTACCTCTTAAGTGTTGCCGTTCTGTGTAGCTAGTAGTTTATAAAATTTTGTATATACATTTTGCATAAATAGCTAAAATGTAGGGATTACAAAAACCTCCTTCAGTTATATTGCTGTTGGTGTGTTACGTATTTTCCTTAATGATGGTCCATGTTGCTTTTGGAGAAGAGAATATTGAACCATTGGTCGAGTTTGTAATGTCTAAAGTTAAGCCAGAGTTCTGGTGCTGTTAAAATCTAGGAGTTAAAACTCTGATCATGGCATGGTGGTTCATGCATGTAATCCCACCTACTCAGGAGGGTGAGGCAGGAGAATCGCTGGAACCCAGAAGGCAGAGGTTGCAGTGAGCTGAGATTGCACCATTGCACTCCAGCCTGGCGACAGAGCAAGACTCCGTCTCAAGAAACAAACCAACAAAGAATAAAAACCTCTGATTAAGATGTATAGATTTTCCAATTCTTCCTTTTTGTGCTATTTCCTTTTTCTAAGTTGAATTGTTAGCCTCTTAATTTGCTTAAAAAAATCAAATTGAGTTTTGGTATTCTTCTGTGGCTCTTTTCTAGTGGACTAATGATCTTTCCAAAATTAGTGAAAACAGGCCTGGCTTGGTGGCTCATGCCTATAATCCCAGCACTTTGTGAGGCCGAGGAGGGAAGATTGCTGAGCCTAGCCTGGGCACCATGGTAAAACTCTGTCTCTACATATAATACAAAAATTAGCCAGGCCTGGTGGCATGTGCCAGTAGTCCCAGCTACTCGAGGGGGGTGGGAGTTTTGCTTGAGCCAGGGAGGTTGAGGCTGGAGTGAGCCCTGATTGCATCACTCCAAGCCTAAGACAGTGAGACCCTTTCCCAAAACAACCACAACAAATTAGTGAAAACAGTGATATAAATTCTTTTAATTATAAGCAAAAGATGAAGCCTACAATCTCCATAAAAGAGAAAGTATTTTTAATTTTGTGGCTTCTTTTTGGGGAAAATTGCTTTCCTTAATGGAAACCGTAGCCATGTTTTGGTATATACTTAGTTATAATTCCTTATTTCCAATTCTAAAATCTGAAAACTCTGAAAATTGAACATTTCTGCCCCTGCGTTTAGCACAGGCTCATTTAGTGTGAGTATTCGTATGTTTCACTGTAGAAATATTTATGTATTTGAATAGATTGCTGCCCCAGGTCTAGCTGGAGTAATATGCAATAGATGTTGTGTGTACTGTATTACCTTCGTAAAATCTGGAAAGTTCTCCATTCCAGCCGAGACACACATGGTCCTAGGCATGTTGTATAAGGGGTATAGACCTATATCAAGATTTGGTCTAGTAAAGGAAGGGGATAAGATATTCTTCCAACTCCCTTATTTTGCCATCTTTTCTACAAGGATTTTTTATTTTTACCTTAAATATTGTTGTGAGATAAAACTAAATTTATAGTATGCAACTATAATTTTTTTTAGTCCTCCAATGTTAGAAAAAGGATGGTAATATTTTAACCTTCGTTAACAAAGTATCCTTTTGTGACCGCAATGTGCAGCACCAAGTGAGAATCAATGATTCATTTCTTATATGGTGGAGTTTGGTGGATCACTTACCCATTTGTATTAGTTTCTTCTGTTTAAAAAAGCTGAATATTTTAAAGAAAGACAGCTTTAGCAGGACTAAATAATGGATGTAAATGGTATGTGAAATATAGAAGGTATTTTTAAAATCCTAATTGGAAATTTGAGCTTTTGTCAAAAACAGGTTCTATTCAGTGATAGAAAACAGCACATCATATAGGTTTTTGCACAACATACGTTTTCTGCTTCTAGGGCTGGATATTGGCATCTTCCTATAAGGGCCAAATGGGCTCTTAAATGTCTTTTCTTAGATTTCACAAAACATGTTTGACTAGTTTTCTGTGAAAAAATTCATGTTCTATTCGGTGATAGGAACCAACACATCATAAAAATTCTTGGCACAAATATAATTATAGTAATATTTAATATAATTATAGTAATTTAAATATAATTATATAATTATAATTATAATAATATTTATAGTATAATTATAAGATTTATAATATAATTATAATATTACATTAATATAGTAATATTTTTTATAAGCTTGAAGAATAAAGTATAATTAAAATTATGAGGCAACAAATATTTATCTCTAGGTAGAATATTTAAATATTTAATCATTTCTTGGTGGTTAGTTTTCTTAAAGTACTGGATACTGACCATTGTTTATATATTTTATTTTATTTTATTTCATTTTTATTTATTTATTTTTTGAGTCAGAGTTCCACTCTTGTTGCCCAGGCTGGAGTACAGTGGCATGATCTCAGCTCACTGTAACCTCTGTCTCCCGAGTTCAAACAATTCCCCTGCCTCAGCCTCCCAAGTAACTGGGATTACAGGCATGCACCACCTTGCCTGGCTAATTTTGTATTTTTAATAGAGATGGGGTTTCTCCATGTTGGTCAGGCTGGTCTCGAACTCCCAACTTCATGTGATCGCCCGCCTCAGCCTCCCAAAGTTCTGGGATTACAGGCATGAGCCACTGCATCCGGCCGGCTGTTTATATATTTTAAACATCAGGGTTTATAAAATGAATTTATTATAATTAATATGTGGCAGTTACCTTTAGTATTAATTGAAAGGAACAGTTATCCATTCCTGAACTAGATGATTCCATGCTAATTTTTTAAGTCCTTATGTTTTGTTTTTCTAGTTATTTTCATTGCCATTTCTGCATTGAACTCTGCTATTTTAAGATGCCATCATCGTACTGCTTCTAGAAGCAACTTTCCTCCTAATTTATTCTTCTAATATACTGTGGATTGGAGTAAAAAATAACCACACTTAGGGTTTTTTTTTGTTTTTATATTTGTTTTTTAATAATAAAAATAGGTATAGTTGAGAACTTGATGGACTCTCCTCTAAGCACTTTTGTGCTCATATTTTTGTCATTGACTTTGGTTGCATTGAGACCATTTTTGTCCACTTTTTCATTTTTTGTTTCATTCTTCGTTGGCTCATACTGTTAAGCTTTATATATGAATAAAGTATTATTATAGTACCAAATAATTTCCCAAAGCCACTGGAGGACTATGGCCCATCTTTTTTTGAGACACGGTCTCACTCTGTTGCCCAGGCTGGCGTGCCATGGTGCAATTACAGCTCACTGCAGCCTGGACCTCCTGGGCTCAAGTGACTCTCCCACCTCAGCCTCCCGAGTAGCTGGGACCACAGGCACGTGCCATGGTGCCTGGCTAATTTTTTTATTGATGCCTGGTGTTTCACCAGGTTGCCTGTGAATTTTAGAATCACTTCTAGGCTCAAGCGGTCTGCCCTCAGGCCTCCCAAAATGCTGGGATTACAGGCATGAACCATCACGCCCACCCTGGGACCATCTTTTTTGTTTTGAGGTGATAACACATTATAAATGATAAATAAGTAACAGGGTCTGGATTCTAGCCTGGGTGTTCTGGCTCCAGAGCCCGTGCTCTAACTGTTCTGTGATGTTGGATGTTTAGGTTGCTTCCAGTTTTCCCTTTTATAAATGTTGACACAGAATCATGTTGCATTGTAACTTTTGCTTTTGGCCAGATTGGTAGCAGATCCTGCTGGTGGTCGTCTAAGAAGAAAGTATTTGGTAACAAGCAGTGTATGATACTAACACTCCTTCATTTACTGTAGTTATTGATGAACTGCTGTGGTTAATGTGGAGGGAAATGTATGTTATATTCTTTGTCTGGATCGCTTATAAGAATTGAATTACCATGTTTCTTTGATTCTAAAATTCACATATTCCTATTTTTACAGTTCCTAAATCATAATGTTTTTATAGCCAGTATGTACAATTAATGTGGCAGTGTGTGTTTCTCTCTCTTTTCTGTCATTTCTTTTTTTTTTTTTTTTTTTGAGATGGAGTCTCGCTCTGTCACCCAAGCTGTAGTGCAGTGGTTCAATCTCGGCTCACTCCAACCTCTGCCTCCCGGGTTCAAGCGATTCTCCCGTTGCAGCCTCCCAAGTAGCTGGGACTACAGGCGTGCACCACCACGCCCGGCTACTTTTTGTATTTTTAGTAGAGACAGGGTTTCACCATGTTGGTCAGGCAGGCCTTGAACTCCTGACCTCAAGTGATCCGCCCACCTTGGCCTCCCAAAGTGCTGGGATTACAGGCGTGAGGCACCACACCCAGCCTCTTTCCTTTCTTTCTCCTGAAAAGTTTTTTAAAATTCCTGACACATTGTTAAATTTGTGGTGCGCTAGAATCAATGGAATACAGTCTTGTGTACTAGCTTTTTAAGGTAACTGAGGATAAGAAAGATTTAATAAGACATTTTATTTTACAGACATTCAGTCCCCTGATGCTGAATATGTAGATTTGCTTCTTAATCCTGAGCGCTACACTGGTTACAAGGGACCAGATGCTTGGAAAATATGGAATGTCATCTATGAAGAAAACTGTTTTAAGTATGTGTCATTTTCATTTAGAAAAATTCATGTAAGATGTGGTGATTTCTCTTTATAAACAATCATAATGATTTAAAATTAAAAATAAAATTCACTTTGTTAAAAGATGTATTTGTACAAAGAAACATGACTATTAGTCCAGTTTCCTTCTGGGGAAATGAGTTTCCACAAATTTTTCCTTTTTTTTTTTTTTTTAAGAGTTAGAGGCGTATTAGACTTTTATGGGAGTATTGTAGGCCCTTCGCAAATGTTCCTTGAGTAGATTATAGGATCTCATTTTATAGATGAGGTAACCTAGAGCTGGAGAGGTTTACTTCATTTCCCAAGATCACATGGTGGTGGTGTCGAGAAAGGAATATACAACTCTTAATTCTCTTTTTGGTGCTCTCCACACCCCTTTCTGTGACTTTAGTTATTTTACAGTTAAGTTGATTTCACAGAACAATTATAATAGGTTTCATTTTTGAGCACTCACTGTATTCTACGCATTGTGGTAAGCACGTTATATACGTTTTCTCCTTTAGTCCCTGCAGTAACCCTGTGTCGCAGTCATCACTGTTTTATAGACAGAAACTGAGACTTAGAGAGGTTGTATGATTTGTGTTGTGTCAAAGATCTAGTAAGTGAAAGAGCCCACTTTGTCCTGGTAACCATTAGGCTGGAGGCAGTTGCTGATCACCAGGTGTCTGAGAAATGCTTCAGGTTACTCACATGTAAGCCTCGAGGCTCTAAACTTTGTACTTACTGGTTTTTGGGAACAATGTATGCGCGAGCATGTCATGCTGTCTTAGAGATGGAGAGAGTTCTGGGAAAGTCTTTGGAGTTCCCAAATATGGGGATAATATTGTATATTTCACTTTTTATAAGTCAAATATAAGTATGAGATCAGTAATTATGTTTACACCAATAAAATGTCAGACTGGTGTTTTTTTTTTGTTTTGTTTTGTTTTTAACTTGAAGAATTTCTCCAGTTTGGAAAGGAGAGAGTTTTTATTACTTATTTCTGCCGTGTGTTTTATTTAAATTATCTTGACTATTATTAGAAATATTTGGTTACTGACTTAAATATTTACTTTAAAGGTTTGTTGTTGTTGTTGTTGTTGTTGTTGTTTTGAGACGGAGTCTCACTCTGTCGCCCAGGCTGGAGTGCAGTGATGTCATCTCTGCTCACCGCAACCTCCGCCTCCCAGGTTCAAGCAATTCTCCTGCCTCAGCCTCCTGAGTAGCTGGGACTAAAGGCACGCACCACCACACCAGGCTCATTTTTGTATTTTTCGTGGAGACAGGGTTTCACCATGTTGGCCTGGGTGTTCTTGAACCCCTGACCTCAGGTGATGCACCCACCTCAGCCTCCCAAAGTGCTAGGATTACAGGCGTGAGCCACCATGCCTGGCACTGTTGTTATTTTTAATGTGAATTAAGAATCCATGAAGCATTTGTTAGATTTGTATTAGTTTTGTAGTCATTTTCTTACTAATTTGTATCCTGATTCCCATAATTTTTAACAATATAAACAATGTATAAGGGGCTGTTAATTATATTGTGTATTTTAAAATATAGGTTACATATTCTGTTCTCAAAATGTCTCCAGTTGTGCAAATTTTTAAAATAGATGTTAAAACAATCCCTATAGTTTACTCTTAATACTAATGCATATTTATTTTGGGATTTAAAAGCACTTTAGTGACATAGTAACTCTCCAGAAAATTTCTATTTTTTCCTACTGAACAAACAACTTTTATTTAAATTGTAACAAACTTAGCTACAGGGCAAATTGATGTGTCTAAAGATTACCTAAGTGGAAAATAATCTACACTATTTTTTTTCCATTTTTTAATTTTAATGCTTATATTGAATATTTTTTGCTTATTTGTCTTTCAATTGGGGTACACTTTGTGCTATACGTACACACACATATATAAAGATATATATATATCGTATATATAAAAACATAGTAGTGACTCTAAGAGAAGAGCTTGGCTGCTATTTTCTCTTCTTTCATTTGAAGAAGCGATTAGGAAATGGCCTGCTGGCCGCTACAGTGGGAAAAGATCAGGAACTATTATTACTACAACAATTAGTCACCCTCCCTTAAAGCATTTAGAGGAAACTAAGTATTTTATAATCTCAATAAAACAATTTGATTTTGGATATTAAGCAACTTTCTGAGATAATATCACTTAAATATAACATGATTGGTAACATATTTGTGTTTATATTTTTAATTCTTTTTACTTCTAGGCCACAGACAATTAAAAGACCTTTAAATCCTTTGGCTTCTGGTCAAGGTAAGTTACTTACTGCATTGTTATGTTATTTCTCAGCTAGGGAACTTTAATTCAAAGGAAGGGGAACGCAAGATAAATGGCAGTAACAGTTGAGGTCATAAAATCCACAGTCCCGTTTCCGTAGAGTTATGCCTCACCCTTGCAGAGATTGGTGCTTAAATTATTTGTACTTCAGTAAAAAATATTTTTATAATGAAGTTCCTGGTATTAGATTATCAAAAAATAAAGATTAGGGTATATATTTATTATATATATTTTTGCAGACATAGTAAAGTGTCAGTGTTTTAAAAGCTTTACTCATCCCACAGATAAATAAATATCCAGAACTCTCAAATTTTTTCTTTTTTTTTTTTTTTTTTTGAGACGGAGTCTGGCTCTGTCGCCCAGGCTGGAGTGCAGTGGCCGGATCTCAGCTCACTGCAAGCTCCGCCTCCCGGGTTTACGCCATTCTCCGGCCTCAGCCTCCCGAGTAGCTGGGACTACTGGCGCCCGCCACCTCGCCCGGCTAGTTTTTTGTATTTCTTAATAGAGACGGGGTTTCACCGTGTTAGCCAGGATGGTCTCGATCTCCTGACCTCGTGATCCGCCCATCTCGGCCTCCCAAAGTGCTGGGATTACAGGCTTGAGCCACCGCGCCCGGCCATTTTATTATTATTTATATATCTATCAATCTACCCTAGTACTTTGAAGATATGGGTAGCATTTATCTGTTTTATCTCTCTCTATAGAGCCTGACACATTATAGATGGAGTAGTTTGTTAGATACATGATCAGTGAAAATTGCTCTCCTCATTTAGTGGTCTTGTCTACAATAGTGAAAGTCAGTTGTTCTTTCAGCAAATGATTATCCACCATTTAATATGTGCTAGACACTGTGTAGATGCCAGACGGGCTGTAAAATTAAAACTTACAGAAACCCTGCCCTGTCTATAATATGAAGAATGGTTTGTTGAATAAGCCATTTCAGTGTATGAGTTCAGACTTTTTCTTTAGAAATTATGTATCCTTATTCTCTTCAAATATGTGCTTACTGATAAAATCTTTAATGTGCTTTCAGCAAAAGTGTAAGGTTTTCATTTTTAAACTTTATTTGAAAAGATGCTGATCTCAAATAGTTAACAAATATAAATTTCCTCCTAAAAGGGGTTGAGATTGCATCATTCCCTAAATTCTGGCAGATTTCTCTTTCTTAGATTAGGAATGAAAAATCTTTAAGGCTTTTGGGTTTATACAGAGTCACATGTGGTGACTCAGTGGAAGCCATTGATTTAATATCAGATGAAATGCAAATTAATGGAGGCGATCATCATGATCTCACATGATTTGATAAAGTAATTAACCACGTCACTTACCATAAAGATACATAGGAGCAATTTAAATGTTTATCATTAGGGAACTGGTTAAATGATGACTTATGGTGTAGTCACATAGTAGAAAATAGCCATTATAAATGTTGCTGTAAATTTTTATTCATTTAAATCAAAAAGTGACCAATAACACAGTGAGGAAAAGCAGGTATCAAAACAATATGTATAATATATTTATAATTAATATATCTATAAACAAAAAAGACATTCACTAAAATGTAAATAGTATTTATCTTTGAGCTGGGGAATTATGAATAATTTTTTATTCTGCCTGTTTTTTATAAAACATATATTTGCAGTGATTATATATTTCTTTAATAAACTGATGGCATTAAAAAAAGTGGGCAAAATTTTTGAAGACATTTTCAGTAGTAAATAAGCAGTGGCACACAAATTACTGTATTATGTATAATTTGAATCTTATAAATAGTCTGAAAATATTCCTGACTAAGGTTAATTATTGTAAGGCGAGGCTGGAGGTTTCAAAGCAATAATAAAAATCTGTAACAGAAACTATATTACAGCTTTAGGATAAATAAAGGTGGAAAAAGTCTCTGCCAGCCAAATAAACATAGGTCCTTAAGATACTGAAAACTACTCTCAGGTGATGGATTAGATTTTTCTCTCCTGTCAGGGTATATTAAATCTCACATGAGCTGAACCTCTTTATGTACACTCATGGAGATAACACCATTTAGTCAAATCAGGCATAATTCATATCACTACCAGATAGAGTTGCAGTCACGAATGTCTCACTTTCAGATTTTACTTGTGTGAATGAACTGTTGGACTAAAACTAGCCATAATGGCTAGTCTTATTTTTATGAAAGTGTAGCATTATAAAAGGGGCACTGGAAGGAATTTATTTTAATAAACATTTTGTTTTGCTTTTCAGGGAAAAGTGAAGGTAAGTATAATTTCTTTATTATATATTACATATATGAATTTGTTTATACATTCAAATGTTTATTATGGCAAAGTTTATTTTTTCTTCCCACCTCTAAAAATCAGAAGAACTCAAGTTTTACTTATTTATCTGAAAGTCTGGAGGTACTAGCACAGATTAAGGGAAAGTGACTTTGTGTCTCGGTTCAGACGTTAGAAACAGCGTGCCTCAGCCTCTGATCATTCATTTGCACATTTTACCACCCTGAATATAGAAGCATGTCCACTCCCCATCTCCCCCATTGCCTCAGGCCAGGGAAATGTCCTGTCTCTTTTACTGTTGAACTCTAGGATCTGCTGGGTTTCATGTGGGAAGGTTCTGGGAATGATGAGTGTTGATTTCAGAGCTGGCTTCTAAGGTTGATGCTGACTCGTTGGATGTAGGTGTCATTGCCAAGTCTAACTAATGCTAACAGTTTCAACATACATGAGGTTTACTTTGTCTTTTTGCTTCAAGGATGAAATTGAAATGACATTTGGTTTTTTTTTTTTTTTTTTGAGACGGAGTCTCGCTCTGTCGCCGAGGCTGGAGTGCAGTGGCGCGATCTCGGCTCACTGCAACCTCCGCCTCCCGAGTTCCCGCCATTCTCCTGCCTCAGCCTCCCGAGTAGCTGGGACTACAGGCACCCGCCACCTCGCCCAGCTAATTTTTTTTTATATTTTTTAGTAGAGTCGGGGTTTCACCGTGTTAGCTAGGATGGTCTCATCTCCTGACCTCGTGATCCACCCGTCTCGGCCTCCCAAAGTGCTGGGATTACAGGCTTGAGCCACCGTGCCCGGCAAACATTTGGTATTAAGACCATATGCTTAAAAATATGAAAAGACTTAATGGCGTTTAGCTTTAGTCTATCTAGGTGAAAATGCTAAAATGTGAAGTATCACTTTTCTTTCCCTCAAAATCATCTATTTTACGAACATAATTCTTATGAATTGCTTTTGCCTTATGTCTAGATAACAGAATACTAAAGTCTGATAACATTGCTATTTTATTATTGTACTTTATATTATAGTAACTGTAGCAGCTAAATAAAATGCTGACTCAGACCTGTTTGGAAGAGAAATTGTTTAGCAGTGAGATTATTTTTCCAAAGATGCCTCATATTTGCTACTGGTACATGTGATTCTACAATTTTCAGTTTTGAGTAACCTTATTTTGCCTTGAGTGTCAACCTAGTTCTATGCTATACTGTAGCCACATTAAAGGAGGCTACTATGATTTTAAAATTCTATTTGAAGACCTCTTAGTATCAGAAAAAAGATCGTTAACCTGTGGGAGCCATCCTTAGAGAAACTGTCTTATTACAAGTATTGATTTTGGCCAAATATCAAAGGGTTATTCCTGAGAGCTATCATATTGATTGTTTAGACCACAGTCAGGTCAACTTGAGAATAGGTACTTCAGGATTATAATATTGAACTGATTTCTTGGCTAGGTATGGTGGCTCATGCCTGTAATCCCAGCACTTTGGAAGGTCAGGGCTGGCTGATCACTTGAGGCCGGGAATTTGAGACCAGCCTGGCCAACATGGTGAAACCCTGTCTCTACTAAAAATAGAAAAATTAGCTGGGTGTGGTGGTGCATGCCTGTGATCCCAGCTATGCGGGAGGCTGAGGCGGGAGGATCACTTGAGCTTGGGAGGCGGAGGTTGCAGTGAGCTGAGATGGAGTCACTGCCCTCCAACCTGGGTAACAGAGCAAGACTCTGTCTTTAAAAAAAAAAAGACACACACACACACACACACACACACAGACACACAATGAACTGAAAATTTTACTGGAAGCCTAGGTCCTAAGCAGTATTATCCCCTAACTCCCTAATTCATGATCAAAAACTTGAAAAAAAGAACCTTGAAAATTTTTATAAGGAAATAAATTCCTTATAATCCCACCATTCCCAAATAATTAATAACTCTGTGCCAGGCACTTTTCTAAGCAATTTACATATATGATTTTATTTAATTCTTTCAACAATCCTAGGGGTATTATTCCTGTCTCCATTTTATAGATGAAGAGAAGTTCAGCAACTTGCCTAAAATAATATGATTTGTAAGTAGCAGAGTTAAGATTTAAATCAGGCAGTTTGACTCCAGGAACCACACCCTTAGTTACTACCAGATACACTTCTCTGCTAACATTTTGATATTTATGTTTTACATATATAAGTAGTTTTATCCAACACTTGTCAGCATTAAAGATGATCATATTTTTATCTTATTTGATAGGTAAAGTCATATATCTTTTGTTTTCATTTGCATTTTTTATTGCCTGTAAGATCAAACATTTTTTGCCTCTTATTACCATATTATTTTTTCCTTTGTGAATTTTTAAATTCGTATTATTTATACACTCTTTTTAAGTGGGCATTTCAGCATTTTTATTTAGTTTCTGAGCTTTTTATATATTTAGGATCTTTTCCCTTTGTCATATTTGCAACATACATTTTACCGAGTTTGTTGTTTGCATTTTGCTTTTGTTTATGAAGTGTTCTGACAAATAGATGTTTTGAGTTTTTATATATTCCAATTTATTGCTTATTCCCTTTGCCATTCCTTCCATTATTTTTATGCTTGTTTGGTTCATTTTTAACATTACTGTAAGCAACTTTAGTAGAAAACACTGTACAGTGTTTATCATCTCTGTAGCAAATGCATACATGAATGTTTATAGAGTTGTAATGATTATTTCTGATGCCTTTTGTATATTTAAAGTAAACATTTTTATGTATTGCCACGTTCTACATTCTTTACATTCTTGTTGTTTTCTTTTTTTTTTTTTTTTTGAGATGGAGTTTTGCTCTTGGCATCCAGGTTGGAGTGTAATGGCACGATCTTGGCTCATTGCAACTCCTGCTTCCTGGGTTCAAGCGATTCTCCTGCCTCAGTCTCCTGAGTAGCTGGGATTACAGGCACCCACCACCACGCCCAGCTAATTTCTGTATTTTCAGTAGAGACGGGGTTTTGCCATGTTGGCCAGGCTGGTCTTGGACTCCTGACCTCGTGATCTGCCCCCCTTGGCCTCCCAAAGTGCTGGGATTACAGGCGTGAGCCACTGTGCCCTGCCATTATTGTCATAGTTGTATGTTATTTGACCATGTTGACTAGTTAGGTAGTATTCTATCATGTTAATTTAGGCATTATTGTATTTGTAGAATTACTAGGCATTAAATATATTGAGAATGATCTTACTAGGTCATAAGAATATAAGTGATATTTGGTGTTTGTAACATTTTCCTGAATTGCTCTTTTGAAATAGTGAATGGCATGTAATATTATCAGCTAAATACAAATAGTACCCCTCCAATACTGTCATCATTTTAATTTTTTTATAATTTAAAAGGCATGTAATGAATCCTTAGTCTTCATGGCATGAATTGTTATCAAGGATAGGTATTTTCCCATTCTTGATTGATTTACTATTTAAATTCTGCATTTTGACCTCATGTAAAACACTTTAACCAGAAATTTATGAGACTGGGTCTACCTAAGGCAATGCTAAAGCTTTTTAAAGACCAAGCAGCAGATTGGTACTTAACTGAATCCATACCACAAACTTTTCTTCTTCCTTTCGAGAAATTGCAATTAAGACTTGGACTGTTAGGTTAAACAATCTTTAAATTGCTGTTTGGCACAAATTTGCTATAATGCTTTAAAACTTTTGAAAACCTTGTATTTTGGCATTTTCCAATCTTATGACTTATTTTTCTTTTGATTTCAGAGAACACTTTTTACAGTTGGCTAGAAGGTAATTAGAAACTTTAAAATAAATTTCAATGATTTCTTTTTCTCATGAGATTAATTTTATGTCTACAAGATTCACATATGAAATTTTATTTCTAAGTCACTGCTTTTTCTTAGGTCTCTGTGTAGAAAAAAGGGCATTCTACAGACTTATATCTGGCCTACATGCAAGCATTAATGTGCATTTGAGTGCAAGATATCTTTTACAAGGTATGTGACATTTACTTTTATTCAGTTTACCACTCTTATTTTTAGATATTCTTAAAATTTTCCTGGCATTTGCCTGAATGGGAAAAGGTTGACCTGATTGAATATTAGGAAGTAAAAATTCACTCTTAAATGGTAGTAATCAGAAAGGTGGTAACTATAGACATAATTGAACAGTTCAACATACTCTTAACTCTCTTTACCTTCTTTTAAGAAGCTGCTCAAAATTGTCCATATCACTTTGGAAATATTCTTGTTCTCTTGTGGGAATTTAAATAGCTCCTAACAGCACAGTTTGCTATTTGATAGATATTATTGTATCAGAACCTTTTTATTTGTGTGCCAGTATCAGGCCCGGAGTTTAAATGGGTAAAAAGCCTTTCCTGCTGCTGTTTTTGCCTTAATACGGTTGAAAATGAGACTGTGGTTGATTTTCATCAGTATCATATTTCTTCTGGAATTAAAGTATCACAACTCTGAGAAACAAAATATAGAAACTTCCATTTTATTCATTGATTGATTGCTTGATTGATTGAGACAGGGTCTCACTCTATTGCCCAGTCTAGCGTATGATGGCCAAAACTGGGCCTTAGCCTGGGAAGGCTCTTGGCTTTGCCCAGGAGAAATTTCGAAGGCCAGCTGGTGGTGGCAGGGTACAGCAGCAGCAGAGGTACTGCCCCTCGTGGAGGAGAGCTGCCCCCTAGGTAGTGTGCCCAGAGCAGCAGCTCAGAGGCGGTTCGGCAGCCATATTTATAGTCCACTTTTTATTATATGCAAATTATGAGGCAGATTATGCAGAAATTTCTAGGAAAGGGGTAGTAACTTCTAGGTCATTGCTATAGAAAAGGGGTGGTAACTTCTGCATGTTGCCATGGGAATGAGAAACTGACATGGCACACTGGTGGGTGTGTGTTATGGAAAGCTGCTTCAACCCCCTCCCTGTTTTAGCTAGTTTTCAATTTGGTTCAGTGTCCTGAGTCCCACCTCCTGAACCAAGTCCTCCCTTCTACCTCATGACTACAGGAGCATGCCACCATGCCCAGCTAATTTTTAAAAATATTTTTTATAGAGACGAGGTTTGGCCATGTTGCCCAGGCTGGTCTGGTCTTGAACTCCTGGGCCCAAGTGATTTGCCCATCTTGGCCTCCAGAGTGCTGGGATTATAGCCGTGAGCTACTGTGCCTGGCCATAACTTTGATTTTAAATGGCAGTTTAAACTCATCAGTAATTTTACTTTTTTTTTTTTTTTTTGGAGACAGAGTCTTGTTCTGTCACCCAGGCTGGAGTGCAGTGGCGTGATCTTGGCTCACTGTGACCTCTGCCTCCTGGGTTCAAGTGATTCTCCTGCCTCAGCCTCCTGAGTAGCTGGGACCACAGGTGCAGGCCACCATGCCTTGCTAATTTTTTGTATTTTTGGTAGAGGCGGGGTTTCACCATGTTGGCCAGGCTGGTCTCGAATTCCTGACCTCAGGTGATCCACCCGCCTCGGCCTCCCAAAGTGCTGGGATTACAGGCTTGAGCCACTGTACCTGGCCTAAACTCATTAGTAATTTTAGATCATCATTTTCAAATTGTGTATTTAGGTTTTATAAATATGTTTATATTCAGAAGTTTGATTATTATTATTTTTTCATCTTTAAAAAAGAAAATTTTATTATTTTCCATTACATGAATGAACTTGGAGGACATTATATTTGTCAAAACGAGCAAGGCACAAAGATTATTATTTCATGATTTCACTTACAAAGGGATTCTAAAAAACTTAATCTTATTGAAGTAGAGAGTAAAGTGGTGACCACCAGACACCAAGGTATTTAGGAGAAAGGAGGGTTTGAAAAGATGTTGATAAAAAAATACATAATTATAGTTAATAGAAAGAATAAGTTCAAGAGATATTTTTGTACAGTGTAGTGACTATAGATCAAAATAATGTATTTGTAGTTTTGAAAAATGCTGACAATGTCACTTGCTCTTGCCACAGAAACGTTAACTGTGTGGCATAATTACCTAGAATTAAGCATTTGATAATGTATATATACTTCCAAATATTATGTTTTACAAAATAAATATACATTTATTGATTACAGATGGTAATGGTAGGAAAGCCACTGAAAGGGCAGGCGTTGCTTATGGTCTTATGACTGGCCACTTTGTGAACACAATAAACAAGTTTGCATTAAAAAACCGAAAATGGTTTAATCTAAAAGTTGCCATGATCTTCATAATTTTTTTAGAGAAAATGACCAAGAAGTTGACTACAGTTAGTAGACTAAGAATATAAGCTGTAGACTGACCTTCACCCACTAAAAAAAAAAAATCACATAAAATAAGAGTGAGAAATTCTTCTGAGTTGCAATATCAATATGGAAAAGAAATATTATTTCAAATTTAAAATCCACAGAGATCATTTTATTATTTTTCTACCTTTAACATTCACACTTAAAAATGAAAGATTTTGCATGGAAACATGTGCTGTAAGTGTATCATAGAACATTAAATTTAAAATTCTTCACTTACAATTAACTCCTAATTTAATTTCTATGATATATTTTCTAGCAAATTTGATATGTGTCACACTGTGTAAGAATTATTATTATTATTGTTTTTGAGATAGAGTCTTGCTCTGTCGCCCAGGCTGGAGTGCAGTGGCGCAGTCTTGGCTCCCTGCAACCTCCGCCTCCTGGGTTCAAGCAATTCTCCTGCCTCAGTCTCCTGAGAAGCTGGGACTACAGGCCTGTGCCACCAAGCCCGGCTGATTTTTGTGTTTTTCGTTAGAGATGGGGTTTCACCATGTTGGTAAGGCTGGTCTCAAACTCCTGACCTCGTGATCCACCTGCCTTGGCCTCCCAAAGTGCTGGGATTACAGGCGTGAGCCACCACGCCTCACCTGTGTAAGAATTTAATAAGATTTTCCTTTTACAAGCAGAGAAAAACAATGCTAAGTTATTTAATCCTCTCACCTGTGGACAGTGTTTGCCTTTTATCTTAATTAACTGATGTGAAAGTTATATTGATAAGCAAACTCTCTAGTTAAAACCAATTTTTGAGTGCATTAAAAATACCAACTTTCTCATCACAACCTACAAAGTACCATGTAAAATGACATAGCATGAAGACAACAGTGAGAAAACTGTAGCCATCTCATAGAAAAAGAAGAAGGGCTGTGATGAATACACAGTTAGAAGACACATAATAGGACAAACAAAACTAAAGATAACTAGGAAATAAACAGAATTTCTCTTTAAATTCAGCAAGATTTAGCTTTTCAGCATGGAAAAATGTTATCTCCACATGAAGAATCAATCTTATTTCTTCACTATTAATATTTTCCTTCTCTGACTTGAACTTACAAACTAACTGTAGCAGGAATATTTATGGCTTATCATGGAGCATTTGTTACACAGCAAGTATTGTATGTTTGTTTGCTACATTTATATATAAAAAAACATCCTCATGACTTATGAAGCATCCCTAGTTCTTACCTGAACAAATTGACTCAATAAATATATAAATTTGCTTATGTCAATTATAATGAGAATAAACTAAGTAAAAAAAAAATAGGCTTATGTAGAATTCTTCAAGTAAAAGAACAAATGGAATGTCCTAATTAAATAAAATATAATACACAATTTTGGAAATACATCTAAAAATTGTTTTGTGTGCACTACTAAATTTTATAAAAATCATTCTTATTCGTCATGACCAGCTCACATAATGAATACCTCATAAACTATAAAAAAAATTATAAGAGACAAGAGAATTATAAGTCTAGCATAAGAATTAGGCAAAGAAAAACAGAAAATTCTGAATCATAAGTCAGAAGATTTTACAGTAATGAATTTAATAAAAAGCAGAGTATAGATTTGCTTTCAGCATTTTTGAGGTTTTCAGTTTTCTAGTAAATTAGTCACCTTATTAAAATATTTGTTTTGTTCCAGTATTGCTCTGTTCTTCTGAAAACAGGTACAAACTCATACTCACCCAAACACACTTACTCTATAATTTTCTTGCACCTATGGTTTATTTTTAGAGTAATATATGTGCATAGCTAACTCTATGTAAATCAAAACTAAAATTCTGTATGTTTGCAGGCAGAGAGACCACATGTTCAAAGAAAAATACATAACACATTTTTAAAAATGTTTAAGCAGAACTCAGAATTTTAAGATTCAGGATTTTATTTATATTTATAAATAATTTTTATTATACCCATAAAAATGACCCTGTAATCAATAGCAATTTAATTGTACATTTTAAAGTAACTAAAAATGTAGAGTATCAAGAAACTTCATCTGCCCTGATGTGATTAATACATAAATTATATGCCTATATCAAAATATGCCATGTATGGCATAAATATAAACAGATACTATGCACCCACAAAAATTAAGAATGATTTTTATTATTAATAAGACTTGCTTTTTCAGTAAAACTTTGAATTCATTGTAAGGATGGGTTTTAGAAAATAAAATATTAATATAAAACTATTAATGGCTAAATTGTGAAAAATCATTTTCTGGTTGTTATTATATAATTTAAAATGCTAAATGAAATTCTGCAGGCATGAATAACCTAATATAATTAAAGTAAAAATTGTCAAATTCAGTTTTTAATATTTAATTCTTCTTCCTTAGACACGTGGTTAGAAAAGAAATGGGGACACAACATTACAGAATTTCAACAGCGATTTGATGGAATTTTGACTGAAGGAGAAGGTCCAAGAAGGCTTAAGAACTTGTATTTTCTCTACTTAATAGAACTAAGGGCTTTATCCAAAGTGTTACCATTCTTCGAGCGCCCAGATTTTCAACTCTTTACTGGAAATAAAATTCAGGATGAGGAAAACAAAATGTTACTTCTGGAAATACTTCATGAAATCAAGTAAATTATATATTAAAATTTATACATTAATAGAAGAGTGACAAGTAATGTACAAAATCAATTTTCTTTTTTTTCTTTTTTTTTTTTTTTTTTGAGACAGGGTCTCCCTCTGTTGCCCAGGCTGGAGTGCAGTGGCACGATCATGGCTCACTGCAGCCTCGATCTCCTGGGCTCAAGCAGTCCTCCCATCTCAGCCCAAGTAGCTGGGACTATATGTGCAAACCACCACACCGGGCTAATTTTTGTATGTTTTGTAGAGATGGGGTTTTGTCATGTTGTCCAGGCTGGTCTCGAACTCCTGGGCTCAAGTGATCCACCCACCTTGACCTCCCAGAGTGCTGGGATTACAGGTGCAGGCCACTGTGCTCTGCCTGAAATTTTTAAGTATTCATTTAGAGAAAGGAAAACTATTTAGAACATAATTAAAAGTTAATTTTGTTTGTAGGTCTTTTCAAATTGAATTTTGCTTTTGTTTTTATTTTGACTTGGGTACTGAGAGGCACACATTTTTAGTTTTAAGAGCCATTCTTTTAGTATTTGATAATGTATTATTTTCATGTTTATTTGAACAAATTGGATTTGGGGTCATATTTCGGTACTTATAATTATCTCATGCAGTTAGAATCGAGATTTGAGGCTTGAGGATAAGAATTTGTTTTGGGCATTGGAGTATTGGTTTTACTGTGTTTTCTCCTCTTTATTTATCATGACCAGTAAAATGTTGTATTAGCAGTACTTTTAATATTTACAACACATGAAAATGAATATTCTCTGTTTTAAAATGCAGGTCATTTCCTTTGCATTTTGATGAGAATTCATTTTTTGCTGGGGATAAAAAAGAAGCACACAAACTAAAGGTAATTATTTTATACTTTATCTTAATTGTTAGATACAAACTGATTAACACTTATGCAGATACGAATATAAACCCATAGATAGTACTCACAGAAGTAGAGAGTAGGCCACGTGCGGTGGCTCAGGCCTGTAATCTCAGCACTTTGGGAGGCTGAGGTGGGAGGATTGCTTGAGCCCTGGAGTTCAAGACCAGCTTGGGCAACATCGTGTGAAACCCTGTCTTTAATTAAAAAAAAAAAAAAAAGAGTAGAATGGTGGTTACCACAGGCTGGGAGTTGGGGGTGGGTGGGGAAAAAGGAGATGTTGATCCATGGGTACAAAGTTTCAGTTAGGGAGAATAAGATTTAGTGATCTGCTGCGCAGAATGGTAACTGTGGTAATAATGCATTGTATATTGCAAAATTGCCGAAAGTGTAGATTTTAAAGTTTCCACTATACAAAAAATGATTAGGTGAGGTGATGGATTTGTTAATTAGCCTGGTTTAATCACTTCACATTGTAAATACACATTAAAACATCACATTGTATCCATAAACCTATAAAATTTTTGTCAATTAATAAATACATGTATGTATACTTAACAGTAAATCTTGATATATACATCTTGAAATTAATAAGAAAAAAATCAGAATCATTATCTTTCTTTTCCTCAAAAAAATCAAGTCCAAAGGCAGGTGCCACTTAAAGTCTATTTTGCATTATATTCAAAGTAACACTGATATCTGTATATTGCTGTATACCTTATAGATGCCTTTCACATTGATGATCTCATGTAATAGATGTAATAAATTAAAGGAAATGGATCCAATGCATGAGTAGCATATTAGTCTATCTTTTGCTGAAGAGAATTCTGAAGATGATATTAATTAACAGATCTTCATTAGTGGGAGAAGGCACAGTGTGATGTTTTGTCATTCATCTTTTTTATTGTTATTGAGAAAGGATCTCACTCTGTCACCCAGGCTGGAGTGCAGTGATATGATCACGGCTCATTGCTACCTTGAAATTCTGTGCTCAAGCGATCCTCCCACCTCAGCTTTCTGAGTAGCTTGAGTAGCTGGGACCACAGGCATGTACTACCATGCTTACCTAATTTTTTTTTTTTTTTTTTTTTTTTTCAGTAGAGACAGGGTTTTGCTCTGTTGCCCAGGCTGGTCTCAAACTCCTGGGCTCAAGTGGTCCTCCCACCTCAGTCTTCCAAAGTGCTGGGATTATAGGCATGAGCCATTGCACCCCCTTCCATTCATCTTATTCACTGGGAATTAAAGACAGTTACGAATACCAGTGTGCAGTTGGGAAAGAATAGATTCAATACCCCACAGAATGGGGTCTTGTCATTGCCTTGCCTTTTAATAGGGTCTAACCTCAGGCAAGACAATCTCTGAGTATGTATTTGCCACATAATACTATAAATATCAAACATCACCAGGAAGATTTATTACACACTCATTATGTGCACAGCACAATTTTTTGTCATTAAAAGGAAAGAGAGCTTCCACCCTCAAGGGATTTCCAGAGGGGGTCAAGTAAAATTATATTTCTCTTCTCTCTTACAAAGTTCTACTGGTAAGTAGAGGCAGGTGGCCCTCCGTACTACTGGGCTTGATCTGATTTTTTATATATATATACACACACACACATGCAATTATATATATGTACATATGAAATCTCATATATATATATCACAGAATCTTTGTAGAGTAATATTATTGAGTAGTTGTTTTTTTTAAGGTAGGTTTAAAATTAGTACCTCTTGCTTGGATGTCATCTGGTTATAGAAAAATAGTAAAAATAAAGTTAGTACCTCTTACTGAACAGGTACTGAAACACAAGATAGAGAATATTGTTAAGATATGGTAACAATTAACAATGATTTGGGCTTTGTCTTAATAAAGATACTGGATATAGATACTAGATATGGTAGATATGTATAGATAGATTTCTGTATAAATATGTCTGGTTTCATACATATTGTATATATATTTTTGTTTTTCTAAGAGATAAGGTCTTACTTTGTCACCAAAGTTGAAGTGCAGAGGCACAATCATAGCTCACTGCAGCCTGGAACTCCTGGGTTCAAGCCATCTTCCCACCTCAGCCCCCTGAGTAGCTAGGACTACAGGCTGGCACCACTATGCCCTGCTAACTTTTAAAATTTTTTTTGTTGAGTTGGGGGTCTCACTGTTTTTGCCCAGGCTGGTCTTGAACTCTTGGCCTCAAGCAATCCGCCTGTCTTGGCCTCCGAAAGTGCTGGGAGTAAAGGTGTGAGCCACCACCATAGCCAGCCTGATTTCATCAAAATATTTACAAATATCTTCCTCTGCTTCTTATTCTTTCTTTCTGTAATGAAAGAAGCTGATTTTATGCACTCAGTTTTTTTGCTGTTAGATAATACTTATTCTTGACTTCCCATCTACCTCCTACTTGAAGCATTCTTGCTACAAATACATACCTCAGTGCTTATATAATCTGCCTAAACAGCTTCCAGGAACTAGAAAGTGAGGGGGAAGATGCTGTAATAAGACTTCTTTTTTTCCTACTATTTTCAATATGTTCCTTTTTTTTTAGTTTACTTGCTGCTTTATTGGAAAGTGTTCTGGCATCAGCTCTTTTTAAATCGTGCAGATTAGAAGGATTTCTCACAGTGTTTTAATTTGATCAAAACTCGGAAACACTCACCTTTAATGTCCTATGAAGTTTAGGTAGAGATTCTTTATGTAACAGAGAATTTTTCTGAATCTTTTACAGGAAAGATGTAAAAAACAAAACATGCTACTATCAAAGATTTACTTTTTTAAAAAGTGGTTTCTGGTAAACATCGATTTGAACAGTCATATTTATAAATTAATTTTAAAAATCTCATCTTGTTTCCTTAGTACCCTATCAATGTATGGTTAGAAATAGAGGACTTGTATGAAGGAGAATTATTTAGCATTCAATTCAAATAGAATTTGATCTCATTTGAAGACTTGTAAAATATTTGAGAATTTGCGCAAGAACTGGTCAGTTGGTTTCACTGAATATGAATCACAGAATGCTTGATCATTCTGTTGACTGGCTGTAATTTAAAGTGATGACCTAAAACTGTATGTCTAAACAAGTAAAATCTGTAAGTGATTTAGGTACTGGTTATTTTAAGGACCATACTTTTTCTAACCTGAGATAATTAGGGGATATACTCAAGTTATTGTACATGATTGTTATTTGTTAAGTCACAAGGATTTTCTCCTGTGAAATCCTTACTAATTTTTACTAATTTGATCTAGTAAATTTCTAGCCTATTAATTTGGTCCTAGCATATTAAGTTCACTTAAGCAGAAGAAGATGCATGCTATTTGATGTGCTTGGTTTTAATTTTACAGTGTTTATTTGGCTATTGTACAACCATGCCTGCTCTCTGTACATGTCATACAAAGACTTACTCAAGAGCTGTCACTTTCAAGTATTTGAATTAACGTAGAATCGGACATTGAAATTAGCATCTACAAAAGCAAGCACAATCTTTTAGAACAGAGGCTTCCAACTCTCACAAGTATGAGAGTCTCTTATACTCAGGAACTTTCAAGGCCTCTTCTCATGACAGAGTATTTTTAGTATCTGTTGATTTTGAAAATATGATTGCCAAAAAGCTACCGTGCATTTAGTAATACTTTTAAAGTAAAAGTTGTGTTTTATTGATCATAACATTTCTATCCATTTGGAAATTTATAGTGCATACATGTGAGCTATTTATTTTGTGGTATACAGTCTTGTCTCCATGTGGATTTTGTAGATCCTCATAAGAACTATTAAGTCTTCTAGAAGTCAACAGCTCATAGGATGGGAACATGTTCTTTAGAGTAAACTTATTACTCTGTTGTTATTGTTAAAAGTATGATTTTTCTATAAGTTTTGGTCAAAGCTGTAGTTTAAAGGAAACCTAAAAGATCACAGAATCTTTGTAGAGTAATATTACTGGTTAGTTTTTTTAAAGTAGGTTTAAAATTAGTACCTCTTGCTTGGATGTCATGTGGTCATAAAAATAAAAAAATTAGTACCTCTTACTGGACAGGTACTGAAACCAAGATAGAGAATATTATTAAGATATGGTAACAATGGGCCAGACATGGTGGCTCACGCCTGTAATCCCAGCACTTTGGGAGGCTGAGGCGGGCGGATCACAAGGTCAGGAGATCGAGACCATCCTGGCTAACATGGTGAAACCCCGTCTCTACCGAAAATACAAAAAAGTAGCCGGGCGTGATGGCGGGCGCCTGTAGTCCCAGCTACTCAGGAGGTTGAGGCAGGAGAATGGTGTGAACCCGGGAGGTGGAGCTTGCAGTGAGCCAAGATCCTGCCACTGCACTCCAGCCTGGGTGACAGGGCGCTGCTCCCTCTCAAAAAAAAAAAAAAAAAAAAAAAAAAGAAACCTTCTTCACTCATTCCCTCCCTCATTCCTTCTGGTAAATGATGGTCTCTAACCCTGCCTCACCCTCCTTTCTCCACCTATTGACATGTAGTTAATCATCTACCATGGACACCTTGACAAAGTTATTTTGTATATTTTTGCAGATAGTTTAGCTTTGGAGTCAGGCAGGCCTGGGTTCTAAGTTTTTTTGTTTACTAGTGTGGGAATTTAGGCAAGTTACCTAAACACTCTGAATCTTGTTTTTTACATTAGGTGTAGATTATAATAATATCTACCTTTTGGATTCATGGTGAAGATTAAATGAGATTGTATATGTAAGGATCTGGTATGTAAAATCAATGAATATTAGTGCTCTTCTCATTTTTGGTACCCCGTAGTACCTTGCACAGTGTTAGGCACATAGAATGTGCTCTGAAAATACTCAGTAATTGACTGTATAGTACATCTTAATAAAATTTTGTTAAATTGTTTTCAGGAGGACTTTCGACTGCATTTTAGAAATATTTCAAGAATCATGGATTGTGTTGGTTGTTTTAAATGTCGTCTGTGGGGAAAGCTTCAGGTAAGCAAATCTAGTCATTCCTATTTCTCATTTACCCTTTGCATGAATAATTTTCTAATTTTTATTTTTTTCTTATTTCTGTTATAGACTCAGGGTTTGGGCACTGCTCTGAAGATCTTGTTTTCTGAGAAATTGATAGCAAATATGCCAGAAAGTGGACCTAGTTATGAATTCCATCTAACCAGACAAGAAATAGTATCATTATTCAACGCATTTGGAAGGTTAGTTTGAATGTACTGAAATTGCTTCTGGTAGCCAAGTAAGTCTAAAGCAACATATATGCTCTCAGAAAAAACTGGGTAAGGAATATCCTTTTTATTTTATTTATTTATTTAGTTTTGAGATGGAGTCTTGGTCTGTAGCCCAGGCTGGAGTGCAGTAGTGTGATCTCGGCTCACTGCAACCTCTGCCCTCTGGGTTCAAGTGATTCTCCCAACTCAGCCTCCCAAGTAGCTGGGACTACAGGTGCATGACACCACACCTGACTAATTTGTGTGTGTGTGTGTGTGTATAGTTTTAGTAGAAACAGGGTTTCACCATGTTGGCCAGGCTGGTCTTGAACTTCTGACCTCCGGTGATCTGCCTGGCTCCACCTCTGAAAGTGCTGGATTACAGGCGTGAGCCACTGTGCCCAGCCAGGAATTTTTTTTTTTGAAGAAATTATTTCATTACAGAATTATGGGATATTATGAAATACCTCAAGTATGTAGACATATACAATTGGTACATGATGGTCTTTATTTTCATCTGTTGACTTTTGTAATCATAATTAGGGCGCGGCATGGTGGCTCATGCCTGTAATCCTAGCCCTTTGGGAAGCTGAGGTGGGTGGATCACTTCAGGCCAGGAGTTCGAGACCAGCCTGGCCAACTCTACTAAAAATACAAAAAATTAGCCAGGCGTGGTGGAGCATGCCTGTGGTCCCAGCTACTCGGGAGGCTGAGGCAGAAGAATCGCTAGAACCTGGGAGGCACAGGTTGCAGTGAGCCAAGATCATACCACTGCACTCCAGCCAGGGCAACAGAAGAGCAAGACACTATCTCAAAAAAAAAAAAAAAAGAAAAAAAAATGTGCATACATGTAAATATAAAATCATAATTATAATTACTGATTGAATTTTAATATTCATCTTATCGAATTTGTATATTAAAAATTGTTTAAAAGCACATTTTTTTGCTATCCAATTATTTTTGTGGTGCTAGAAAAATCATGTTTAACATAGGTGTACATGTAAATCTCTTTGTGAATTCACCATTATATAAAAAGGTTAATGATTCTTTTTAAAACAATTATTTCCCATCAAAATGATTAAAGAAAAGCATGAAATAAGGAACTTACATTAAAATATTTACAGATGCATTCTTTCTGGCCTATCATGCAAGAAATGCTGAGATTTATAAAAATTAATATTTTTTAAAGGACTACATTTCCTCATTTAAAAAATATTATAATTTTGGGCTTGAAATAATTGACCTTCAAAATTGTGTCTCTCGCACCCAGGGGTTTGATAGTTAATATTTCATTAATCTACTATTTTTTTCATTATAGAGAGCAGAACTAAGTGCACTCAAAATGAACAAAATTTACTTTACAAAAATTACTGAAAACAATGTAGTCATACATTTAATATTCTTACTCTTTATAGGCCAATAGCATTGATTCTTTCTACATTTACTAAATATGGTGTATTTTAAGTATTCATATACTTATGCATTTAAAAATAGTTATAGTTCTGTGTTTATATACTTTATACTTATATTCTTTAATAAGCAGATGAATACTTTTATGAATACTTATACCTAAATATTATATTTGTATACATACATATTTTATACCAAATACTATATGCTTTAATATAAAGGGAGTATACTTACGAATGCTTAAAATACAGAAGTATTTAAATACTTATGTATCTCATACTTAGGTATTTGATTGACTGATGTGATCTCAGCTCACTGAAACCTCCGCCTCCCAGGCTCAATAGATTCTCCCACCTTAGTCACCTGAGTAGCTGGGATACAGGCACATACCACCATGCTGGGCTAATTTTTTGTAGAGATAGGGTTTTGCTATATTGCCCTTGCTGGTCTCAAACTCCTGGACTCAAGTGGTCCGCTCGCCTTGGCCTTCCAAAGCACTGGGATTACAGGCATGAGCTACTGCACCTGGCTATTTTATTTATTTAAAATAATTTGGTTTTTTAGAGATAGGATCTGGCTATGTTGCCCAGGCTGGAGTGCAGTGGAATGATCATAGCTCACTGTCCTTGAACTCCTGGGCTCAAGCAGTTCTACTTCGGGTTTCCAAGTAGCTACGACTACAGGTACACACAGCCATGACTGGCTGATTTTTAAATTTTTTTTGTAGAGACCGGGTCTCCCTGTGTTGCCCAGGCTGATCTCAAATTCCTGGCCTCAAGCAGTTCTCCCATCTTGGCCTCAAAAAATACTGGGTTTACAGGAGTGAATCACTGAATCTGGCATGCATATTTAAATACTTTTAAAATAACTAATTTCTGGACATTAATACCTTAGTTTTACCATGTCAAATTAAGAACTAAAATATATTAAAATATATTAAATGTTTTATGCACCTGAAATTTATTGAAATAAGTTACTTTAAAAATGTTGTTTTAAAATGCAAAGTGAGTAACTTTTACAGATAAAATTTATCTAAGATGATTTCTGAGTGAAATATTTTTTGGTTACAGAATTTCTACAAGTGTGAAAGAATTAGAAAACTTCAGGAACTTGTTACAAAGTATTCATTAAAGAAAACAAGCTGATATGTGCCTGTTTCTGGACAGTGGAGGCCAAAGAGTGGAATTTCATTCAAAGGCATAATAGCAATGACAGTCTTAAGCCAAACATTTTATATAAAGTTGCTTTTGTAAAGGAGAATTATATTGTTTTAAGTAAACACATTTTAAAAAATTGTGTTAAGTCTATGTATAATACTACTGTGAGGAAAAGTAATACTTTAATAATGTGGTACAAATTTTAAAGTTTAATATTGAATAAAAGGATTATCAAATTCATATATGATAAAAGTGAATGTTCTAAGTGTCTGAAACTAGCATTTTGTGTAATAAGATGTAATATAAATAAAACTATGGTAAATATGACAAGCATTTAATAGGAAAATGCTAAGGAGGCCTCATGAATGACCCGTAATTAGCAATGTAGAATTTTTCAATACATTTAGGGTTGCTGGATTTAGCAAATAAAAATAAAGATTGTCTAGTTAGATTTGAATTTCAGATAAACAACAATTAGTTTTTTAATATGTTACATGGAATATTTGGAAAATACTTATACTAAAAAATTATTTGTTTGAAATTCAAATTTAACTGGGAGTCTTGTATTTTATCTGGCAATCCTAAAATACATTGGTATGAAACAAATCACTTTTAGAATGATATTGCTATTTTGATTGGGTTATTTTTGTGTGTAGAAATGTACAATAACAACTCAAAGGCACAGGAGATTTCTAAACATTGTGAAAAGTTGAATAGATTATATATTTATTCTCATAATACTTTCCCTAATACTAAATAAAATTTGGGGAACACTTTTTATTTTTATATAATTTCCAATTTACAGAAAAGTTTCAAAAATAGTACAAAGAGCTCTCTTACCCAGATTCACTAATTGTTCATATGTACTTTATCTTTCATGCTTTCTTTGTACACACACGCGCACACACACACTCACATGCACATACACATGCGCACACACACAATTTTTCCTCAATCATTTGAAAGTCAGTTACAGGCATCATGCCCCTTTAACCCTAAATACTTCAGTGTAATACTGAATAATTTCTAAAAATGATTTTCTCAGAAAAAAAAAAAAAAACCTCCCACAATTCTGGAACTATACTACTATAAGCCTTAGAATAAATAATAATTTCAAGTTCCAGTCTAAAGTTCTTTTTGAGTTTTGTTGCCCGTTTTACGCTTGATGTGTATAGTAATAGGGTAGGCTATTTTATTAAAATTTTTTTTTAGAGACAAGGTTTTGCTGTGTTGCCCAGGCTGGAACTTGACCTCCTGGGCAGAAGTGATCTTCCCACCTCAGCCTCCCAAGTAGCTGGGAATACAGGTGTCTGCACCATACCCAGTTTAAGTTTTGTTTTTTTATACACGAAGTTCCTTTGTCTCCCTAAAACTGAACTGTAATTTTGGGAGGTTTTCATTAATGGAAGCTCTTCATTTATAAAGCTATTTGAAGGGGTTTAGGAATTTATATCACATGGTAATTGTAGAGAAAAAGCTATATACCTCAAAATCATGTGCCCTCTTTACATATGTCTTATCAGGTATAACATGTTGAAATGTCCCATTATTAGTAGAGTGGGGTTTATTTATATAGTGGTTAAGAAATGTCAGTTGACACTGCTGTACACTTTTTCTTCTGTGTCCCTAAGGCCTGCTACAGTGCCAAGCACATACTTGGTATCCAATAAATATTTGTTGGATGAATGTATGCATATGTATTCAGTATATTTTAAATGAATAATCGCAGAACTAAGTTTAATAATGTGACCTATTTTCCTCTGCCACTTCATTTTCTCTAAGGCAGGAAAAGAAAGACATTAACCCACTAAATAAGTCAATCCTCTTGGAGACTCAAAAGACTATGAAGTGATCACTCTACATAAAATACAGTGTGGGTTCAAATGGCCATTTTTTGTGTATCCCCCTCTCTCATCTTATGCTTCCTTTCCTTTTTTTTTTTTTTTTTTTTTTTAACAGCCAATCCTTTTGAAGGAATATTCTTACCTCTACTTTGTCACCTTCCACTGGCTCCGCAACTGAAATCTGCCGTTTGGCTGTATAGTTAACAGTCCCTTCCTGTGAAGTCTAAAATCAATTCTAAATCCACAGTTTAATTCACAAGCTATTACTTATTTGACATTTTTGACAGCCTGTACTTGAAAGATTTATTCCCTTGATTATTTACATTTTGCTCACTCCTGAACCCCCCCTTTTTAGCTTCTTCATTTATTCCTTTAATGTTATTCCTCAGGCCTCCATTTTTTTTTCCTCTTAATCATAACACCACTTCTCACGCTTGGGTCATTTCAGTTCAGCAATTCCTAAATCCTTATCTTTAGCCAAACTCCTCAATCCATCTGCCTGCTGCACTTTACTTGGTTGTCCCACAGACACCTGTGTGTGTCTTAAAACATTCATTGTCTGCAAAACCTACTCTAATGCCTGTGTTCCTTACTTTGGTTAATTTTAGAACCATTATATTCTATGTTTTCTAGGCTCATTCCTCTTCTCCACCTTCCCCTATCATTTAGTGTTTTTTACTGATTTTATCTCCACCTCTCTGATACATCACTCTTTCATCTTCATTGATATTATTAATACCTACAGTACTAACCTGCCTCCTATACCTAGCTGGTCTCCTATTTGTTGCTCAATGTTACCAGAGTAGGCTTTCTAGAAGCACTCTGACAGCATTACTCCCTAATACCCTTCCATGACTTCAGGAACTTTCAGGAGAAAGCCAAACCCCTCTGGTTGGTGTACAAGGTCTTCTGATGTGTAATGTGTTTCCTCCACCGAATGTTCTGGTGAAACAGACTTAACAGTTCTTCAAAAGCCCTGTATGGCCAGGTTTCCCGCCTTGGTAAATGCTGTACTCTTTGCATCAAGTGCGCTGGTCATCCTTCCCCAACTTGGAAAATTCCTATGCATCTTGCAGGCCTGACATAAGCATTTCCTCTGTAAAATCTCCCTTGCTCCACTCAAGGAGAGTCATCTAACTTCTACTTCTGTGTCACCACTGTAATTACAACCTACCTCTATTGTATGTCACTTAAATTGTACTGTATTGTTTTATTTTTCAAAAGTCTTCTTCACTAGAATGTGAGCTCCTTAAGGGCAGGAAAAGGAACCTTTTTATTTTTTGCATCTCCATAGCATAGTTTTTGGCATATGAACGTTTAATAAATGTTTGTTGAATAAATTGATTTTAAAGTGACATCTTTATTATATTAGAGGTCCTACCTTTATTCCAAATACTTTCACTCCCTTCACTTTACAGCAAGGGTCAGTAGAGTCCCAAGGATTTGTAGACTTCAGGGGGTCAATAAAGCTGAAATTGTATTCAAGATTTGGTATGGTTTTTGGTGGGTCATGAAAAGGGTCTATTCTGGGAAGAAAAGGAACTTCTTTCATGGGAAAATTGTGTTAAGCATCATTGAAGAATTTCTTGAATAATCAAAGAATACCTTCCTAGGATTATAAGGTAGATAAATGGATTCCTGTTTTAAGATTCCAAAGGGACGGGGAGAGGTGTTACAAATTATTTCATACAACAATTTTTCTTAGCTTAATGTTTGAATAAAAATGTACTATCTAATAATGTATTGGCATTTTAAACTGCATGGCACTTCATGTCAAACTGGTGTATATTAAGTGATACGACAAATTATGCGATCACTAAAGGCAAACTATCATTTGTAACTCCTGATTTTTTTCTCTTTTTTTTTTTTTTGTGGTAGCACTATGTTCTTATCCTTATATGATAGAAACTTAGTCCATTATAAGAGATGAAGAAAACCAGACCTCTAAATAAAAGCACAAACACTTTTATTTTCAATAGTAGTGTTTTGTTACAATTTAGTGAAACAACAAATAAATACATTCATTGGCCACAGCTATACTTTTACAACCAGTTTGAAACTGATTATATAGCTGAGAAACACTGTTAAACAATAAAAAAGGCAGCTATGCATAAAAAAGCCACTTTAGCTATAAATTACATTTTCCATAAAACTACAACCAACTACAATGAGTGGTAAAAGTTTCAAAATTAATGGCCACCCAAGTGAAATGATGAAAACAAATACTGCTAATCACTATAGAATTACACACGTAAGTAATGAAATTCACTTTTTAATGAACAAAAATGAAGGTTTGATATTGTCATCATGTGCTTCAGTGCAGGATGAACAGGGAATCGGTAGCCCTTTGATTTTATAAACAACTTTCGAGACCAAACTTAAAGTGCTCCTAGTGCTTTGGAATTTTTAAGCAAAGACTGGGCCAGAGTGTATCTTTATTTGTCTTTGGTGATGTGTTAGATGTGTATAAGGAGACAAATGCAAGAATTTGGGTACCCTAGTCAGTGATAAGAATAAACTTACAAATCTCAAATTTGGAACAATCAACTAATGCAGCAGAAAGAACCAAGTTATTTTTTCTGAGAAATTTTTAAAAAGTAATCTTTTTTAGTTTGGTTAAATAGGAACATTATCAAGGGGAACCTTACCAGAAAAACGTCATCACCTTGAACCCCAAGGATTAACGAAGACAATGTATCTTTTCAGACAGCTCTATCTAATGTTAGATACCTAACATTATTAGCAAAATAAACAGTTGGCATTCTGAGAAGAAATCTAACAACTGAAGTTGTAATAAAAATACGCTTTTGTCACTTAATACCACGGTTAACTTTTTATATTATACAATTTTAAATAACTTGGTTACAATGAGAGAACTTACAAACAAACCCAAAATAATGTAAGTAAGTATATGCTTCTGATTGAATACAAAGTCATTTTGTATCATAAAAAGAAATTTATTTGTCTCTGTACTTGCCTCCCAAAAGATGGAAAGCATTAACAATTTCAGTTTTTCCTTAGGGTTTCAACCTAGTGTTTTACTTTTGTGAAGTTATTGTATCAGTTGTTAAAAAGTTGAAATACATTTTAAGTAAGAGAGGAAATAACATTCTTTTTTTTTTTTTTTTTTTGAGACGGAGTCTCGCTGTGTCTCCCAGGCTGGAGTGCAGTGGCGTGATCTCGGCTCACTGCAAGCTCCGCCTCCCGGGTTCACGCCATTCTCCCGCCTCAGCCTCCGTCTCAGCTACTTGGGAGGAAATAACATTCTAATCAAAGTATAAAACAGAAAAGGATACTCGTATTAGTTTCAGTTCTGAAGAAATAGATAGCAGACAATTGTAGTTAGTCTTTGAGCATGTTGTGACAACTTCCCAATGTTGCTTGTTCCCTTGGCATCTTGAGGTATTCAGCATCTACTTCTTTCCATATAGACACTGGTACAAAGTGCATTTTAAAATTCTGTATTATCTTAGCCTACCATTTTCTTCTTTTTAAGATTTGGGATAGGACATTTAAGACAGTTTTAATGTAATTCTAAAAGTACTCCAATATTGTTAACCTGTGGTTTTATACTTACCTAGTTTGTACATTTACTTAAATTTGCTCATTTAGTCTAATGCTGGAATTAATTTGAATTCAATTTAATTTGGCTTTTCCCATATACAAGATATACAAATGTGAAAATCATAGGAGGAATTATATGTCTCACAAAGTATTGCACTTGAGTTCACTGCAATAATGTATCATGATTTCATTTACCTGAGGACAATCCTGATTCACTGCTATATCATGCTTCAGAGAAATCAAATGCTTTTGAAAATATATTTGTTTTAATTTAGAATTATACATTTTGTGAATAATTCTTAAATGCATCTCTAAACTTGTTTAGTCCCAAGAAGTTTCTACCAAAATCTCCCTATGCAAAAGTCACTATTGCTTTCTTGAAGAATCATGCTAAACTACCACATATATCTCAATTATACAAAATAATCAACTGACCAATTCTACTCAAAATAGCCACACCATTTTCACTGGTATATTTTCCTCTTGAAATTATTGTGGCCTCCAAAGAACACTGCTGGCCATAACTAATGGATTACTACTATCATTTGTTTAAAATGATTGAATTTCAGTCGCTATTTTAAAATCATGCTTAAAAGAACTGTCTTCAATGATTACACATTTTCAGTAGATTTTTATAGAGAGTGAAACATTTTTATGCCTTAACTCTGCACTGTTCACACTATAAAATTTTTATTAAGATTTCCATATAGAGCATACCAATGAATATATAGGCTTTGATTTTCATAGGAAAATTGCCTTCCAGTTCGGTGTACAATATAGTATTCCAGTGTGAACATTGGCATATGACTTTGGGGACTGCAGTGACTCTTTCAGAACAAAGATAAAAGTGCACACATGCATTTGATGTTCCAAAGTCAGGATTTTTGGAGGCCATCAAGTGCCTTAAGATCTAATCTCTCTTTTCTCCTATTCCAAACTTTCCGTTTTACTTCATTTTACTATGAAAAGGTCAAAAATAATAGCTGTGTTCTTTACCAAACACAGCCACACTTCCAGATTTTGTTTTCAGTTGCAACAGATAATGGAATGTTTATGTAGATGGAATTTAAACACATCGAATATACACATTTATGAAAAACAACTCAAGAATCATGACTTGGTGATGCTGTCAGTTTTGTGGTGTCACATATAAGCTATGATGATTGTTCAAATCTAAATTACTACAAGTAAAGAGCAAAGGAGCAGTATCTGTCATAGGTCCGTTCAGGTGGGGAGTGACTGTGTAACTGCTGCTGCCACACCCAGTCATGGTGCCATACCAGCCCAAACTTTGCGAATTTGGTAAACTGCAACAAAAAAAGGCAAAGAAGCCATAGGACTATGATCAGGATATAAGAAGTCACATTTGAATTTTTAGCATTTTCAATGAATTTTGTAATAAAAGCAATCAAATATATTGAAATATGTTCTTTGTCAAATAACATAATGCCTTTCCACAAGTTTATTGACTTTTATCTAATATCCTGGATTCTATATCGCATTATGTTACAAAAGAATGAATAAATGCCACTCGGAACTGGTAGAACTTGATCATCAGCTGATAACAATGTAGTCCTTTTGTACTAGGTTCTATTCTAAGACATCTGTGTATGTATGTATGTATGCAGACGCACATATACATTTAACCCTCACAACAAACCTCTGAGATAGGTTCTATTATCCCTATCTTACAGATGAAAAACAGGCTCAAAAAACAGATTATGTAACTTGTCCTGATGAAGTTAGGATTACAGAAAATGTCATATCAAGCTGAAGCCATTATGCTTGATGGCTTCAGCCATTAAGCTTTTCTCCTTGCCCAAATCACAGCTAATAGTGTACTAGTTAAGGACTTGAAATGGTTTTGAAACAAGGAGGGCATGGGAAGATTTCCTATGGCAGTTAAGCTTCCCCAGAGTTTTATCTAGGGTTTCTCTGAATTTTGACCAGCACTAGAGATATGGAAACAGATACATAATCACTATAATGGTATTTCTTCCTTGTGCATCCCCCTCCCACAAACAGCTCTGAACCAGCAAGTGATCCTGAAATGTTGGTACCATTTAAGCCCAAAGGCATATACGCTTTAGTCAGATGGTAGTTCCTGATAATGCAGGTCCCACCCTGGGTTTAACATCTGCTTTAAACTCCAGTATTGCCGATCTTATTTATTGACATATTACTACCAAATCACCTTTTTTCATATTTTGGTTAAAGCTTAGATTTTTTTTTTCAATCAATTTCAATAGTAATTCAGGCTAAGTGGCTTTGTTACATCTACCTTCCTTCTCTTGAACTTCCCAGTCTTGGCAGGTCATCATCACTATCATACCGTCTTGGATTGTCGAAAAAGTAAGCTCTGGAACTGTAACTGTGACTATTTATCATGCCAGCAGGTGCCTGTGAACAAAGTATTAGATAGCATATGAAGGTTTTACTTTTCCACTAAGAAAGGAGGCTAGAAACTACAATAATTTTTAGTTTTAACCTTTGCCAAAAATAGAAAATCAATACAAATGTTCCATAATTTTTAAAAATAAGAGAACAAGCATTGGAGAATATTATGATATCATACCAAATTCTGGTTTAATCTCTGTGCCCGGAAAAACAGTACCACCGACCATGCTGGCACGTGTTCCCACAGAAAGAGGACCATTCCAAATACTATATACTCTTCTCCACTTATGTCTTCTACATGAGCCTGTAAACAGAATATGGCCGAGAATTTTTACATCTGTTTAATGCATAAGCAATCACCTCCACAGTTAACTTGTTTCAAATCAGGTAAGATAAAAATATATTAACTACAGGCACATAAACTTTAAAACTTTCTATATTTTGTGGTTTCTCACGTAATGACACTTATCCTTTAAAGGACATAAAATGCTTTGAAGTTAGAATAAAAAGCAGTTAATTTTTAAAATGTATCAGTTTATGACCATTTTAATATATGGATAATACGGAGTGATCTCATATTTAGGCCCCATAATCTGAAGAGAGTGACTTTTAAAGACATTACTGTTCCAGCTGCTCCATAGGCAAAATAACAGCACTTACCCTGAATTACACCTGTAGAAAAATGTAACATGTTAAGTCACTCAGCTCAACTCTACTTAAAATATGCTTTTGGACCTAATCTACATATTAAATTTGTTTCTGTTCTATCAGATGTTGGGAGAGGGAAATGGAAAAAAGAGTGAAGAGAATCTGCCACAAGGAACCACATGTGAAAATTCCTTCACTTTAGAAAGGTAAATAAAAAACAGTATTCCAAGGTCCCTAAAATTCAGTACAAAGCTAAATTACTATTAAAATATGACACATAGCTATGTCAAAATGTACATTTAGGAAGCATATGGGAATGCTAGAAAGTTAAATATGCATAGAGTACTGGGAATTATGATAGCAAATACCTGGACACCCAAGGAACTACGAATGCTCTCCCATTATCAAGGCTGACAAAGCCAGATTTTTATGAAAGCCATTATTTAAACATCTAAACCTGAACCAAATAGTAAGAGTATATGTAATTCTTGGGTAGGGGAGAGTTACTTTCCTCCTAATAAAGAGGAGGAAAATTGGCTAATAATAGCCAATTCATTTATCTAGAAATATTTAAACACCATCATTAACAAAAATAAGTAAAATTAGCATACGACCAAGAGGCCTGTGGCACTATTATTATTTACCAAAAAGGAGAGAGAAAATACTCCTTTGGTAGAAGTTCTCTGTGAAGAACGATTTCAAATGTCACACATATATAAAGATTTTTAAACACAAAGCTTTAAGTATGATTACTGACAGTAAACAGAGATTCCATAAATGTGTTTGTAAGTCAAACACTACAGTATTCTCCTAGATGAGGGTAAGTTAATTATCACATTGTTAGACTGGGAATATGTGGTAGGTATTTACCTTATCTGAAAGATTATCCCAGCCATAATTAAATGGACTTTCTAATGTATCCTGAGATATGGTGACCACCACCAAATTATAACAAGCTCTGGAAGAGTACAGAAGAATGACTACAGAGCCCACGACGACAGTCTGGCACAGAGACATACCCTAAAACAAATAAAAATCATCTTTAGTATTCTACACATTTGTCATGACAAGCTATTCATGTACATACAATATGGTCACCTCTTGCAATGTACTCCTAGAAAGCATTAAGTGAGCACCTGTTGAAATAAACTCTTGATTATTTTGCTTTTCAATTTCTATTCCTAGAACTGCTTGTGTTTAATATGTGGACGTTTTTTGCCAACTTGCCAAATAGCAGCTGGAGAAAGATTTTTGTTCTGCCAAGGTTGTCTTTTAATATATGAATAAACAAGTTGGCAAAAGATCTGAACTTTAATTGATGTTAATCAAAGAGGTAGTTTAGTCGTAATGAGAAAAGAATGGAAAACAGAAGCATTAGTCCATTTGATACACTTAATTTCTGATACAAAATTAGAATAGAAATAGAGTTCCTATGCTATTTGCTTTCATTCTTTTAGATTCTATTAAGAGAGTGGTTGTTAGTCCCCTATTGATGACAGTGTTGATGGCAAATGTTCTGGGCACCCATATGTACTTTCAAATCCTTAAAATTTTAAGACTATGGCTTTCAGCATTTCCCTCAACATAAAAAGCTCTTCCAACTTAGTGGTTCTCAACTGGAGTGTGTATATTGGAGAAGGGTGTGGTAGTCACCTCTTGCAGAGATTCTTAACCTGGGGTCTGTATTTCCATAAATCCATTTTCTTTGCAATCCTGTGTATTTTATTTTATGCATTAAAAAAATTACTGTGACATCCTTGCCAAAGAGTTCCATTGCACACAAACACCCAATATTGTGTTTTGGAAGTTTGTGTTTGGTTGTCACAATGATTAAGAAGGGGCAATTATGGCACTTAGTGCACAAGGTCCAGGGACGCTAGATGACTTGCAAGTCACAGGAGAATCCTCCACCTAAGATAACTGTGCTCTGGCCTTGATAACTTTCTAATGTCCTCCCAGACATTCATGAAGATGAAACACCTCTTTATAATGATCTGAGTCAGAACCTGATTCTGTTTTGAATATAAACGAAGTACATGTTTGCATAGTTTAAATAGATGCCCAAATTTCCAGAAACACATAGAATGTGTAAATTGAAGGAAATTTGTACTTTGTTTTCTTCAGAATTTTATCAGTTGTTCAAATATTTCAGAAAATCATGACATTGACAGCAATATTGCTTGTGGTATACAAGTGACCAATGCAACACACCGTAACAGTTTGCATTTATAGCTGCCCCATTCATGGTTTCTGTGTCTAAATACAAACATCTATTACATCATGCTCCAAAAGTAATGTATCAAAATATTTATTAATTACTCTCTTTTATTTCCTCGTTATGTTACAATTAAGGCAATTACACTGAATTTTATGTGTGTAGGTAGGTTAAAAAGCCATTAATTTCAGGATAGAAACAGGTAATTAAAAATGTTTTCATTAGAACTGCACTGGGTCTTGCAGGGCTCTTGTGGGGTTGAGAACTATTATTATAACTGACTTCCTCAGAACAACTCATTTTAGAGGTATATGAAAAGAAAGAACAAAACCATAAAAGATACCCTGAAAGATGTTGGGATAGTAACAGAGTACCTTCTCTGAGCTAACACACTACCATCACAAAAAGTATGTGTGAAAATAAAACTGGCAAAACTTAAAAATTAGGCTAAAATTTTCTACAATATGCTATTTTATTTTTGTGAATCCAAAAAAAAATTGTTAATAAAAAAGTTAATCTAAAACCACTCCAGATCCAATTTTAGAAGTAATGTATTATTAAAGTAAGGAAACAAGAACCAGAAAACAGAATGCTGTAAGAATTACCATCCTCAAAAATAACTGCGAAAGTTTATATGCACTGCTTTGGGAAATAAGACAAATGTCAGAAACAGGCTATAATACAGAGAAACTCTGTTTAAATCTATAAATACTATGGAAGCTTTTAAAAAAAGATTGTGAGAAAAGAGCAAAGAATCAATGTGGAAGTAATTAATACAACAAACCAAACAACCTCTAGTCAAATTACAAACATAAAACAACGAAAGACACCCACTCATTTGGAAAACAAAAGATTCACCCCCGCAAAATACAGGATTACAAAATGAAAAATAAGGATCCAGTGACATGGAAAGTGTTATCAAAAGTTGAAGAAAACCTTCCTAAAATAGAGTCAGAACAAACAATTCAACTCAGGAGAAATTCTCAAGGAATGATTTTCCTTTCCCTGTCTCTGACACTTACATACCACTTTTAAAGAAATTCCACACTTGATAAGTGAAAAAGAGTTATACCTAACTCCTAAACACCTCAGTATCCAAAACATTGCAGTTCAATAGTGTTTACAGATACTTTGAGAATGCAGATATGCAGAAACCTTAACTTACTAGTCATTGAGTTTTGACAAATGTATACACCTGTGTAACCCAAATCTCCACCAAAATATAGAACATCATCATTCCAGAAAGTTCCCTCACACCCCTTCCCCATCAACCAAACCCAAAACACAAATGCTCCCCTGCTTTGTTTTTTACAATTTAGTTCTACCTGCTATAGAAGTTCATGTAAGTGGCATCATAGAATATGAACTCTTGTATGTTTCATTCATTCTGCAGAATGTTTTTGAGGTTCATCCTTGTTTTTGGATGTATCTATCAGGAGTTAGTTGTTTTTATTGCTGAGAGGATAATGACAGTGACCAAGTCTTCCTGATTTGCTTAGGGGTTTTCTGGTTTTAGCACCTGAAGTCCCACATCCTGGAAAACTCAGACCCAGGAAAATTGAGCCAGTAAATCACATTAATTCCACTTTCTGATTATATGAGTTTGTTTACATGACAGTTAGATAGAATCTATGAATATTCTTGTACAAATAGTTTTGTGGATATGTTTTCACCTCTTTTGGGTAACTACCTAAGAGTGGAATTGCTGGGTCATATGGTGGTCATAAGTTCAGCTGTGTAAGAAACTGACAAATCTTTTCCTAAAATGGATGTACAATTTTATACTTCCAACAAAGTGTGACAGTTTCAGTTTTTCCACCCAACTGTCCAATTATAGACCTCATTCAGGACTGTCAATCTTTTCAGCCACGCTGGAAGATGTGTAGTGATATCTCATTTCGGTTTTAATTTGCATTTCCCAGATGACTAATATTGTGTTACTGGGCATTGGTATATCTTCTTTGTGAAGAATCTATTCAAATCTTTTGACCACTTCCAAACTGGGTTGTCTTTTTAAATCAGTAAGTTGTAGGAGATCTTTTTATATGCTAACAATCAACTCTCATCAGATATATGATTTTCTTGAAGTCTGTGGCCTGCCTTTGCATTTTCTCAGTCTTGCCTTTGATAAGAATTTTTACTTCTTTTATTTTTATTTTTTATTTTTGAGACAGAGTCTCCCTCTGTCACCCAGGCTGGAGTGCAGTGGTGCAATCTTGGTCCACTGCAGCCTCTGCCTACCGGGTTCAAGTAATTCTCCTGCCTCAGCCTCCTGAGTAGCTGGGATTATAGGCGCCTGCCACCACGCCTGGCAAATTTTTGTATTTTTAATAGAGATGGGGTTTCACCATGTTGGCCAGGCTGGTCTTGAACTCCTGACCTCAAGCGATCTGACCACCTTGGCCTCCCAAAGTGCTGGGATTACAGGCGTGGGCCACCATGCCCAGCCTGATGAGATTAAATTTTAATTAATTCTAATTTATCAACTTATTTTTTCATGGTTATTACCTTTTATTGCCCCTCTAAGAAATCTGCTGCAACTACCCCGTTTTCTTTTGGAAGCTTTTCACTTGTTTCATTTACATTTAGGTCTATGTTCCATTTTGAATTAATTTTTGTGTATAGTATGAAATAGAGTTGGAGGTTCATTTTATTCCATATGGATACCGAGTTGCTTCAGCACTAGTTTAAAAAATTTCTTGCGGTATTGGACTGCTTTACCATCTTTGTCAAAAATCAATAAATCACATTAAGTGGATTGATTTCTAAGCTCTCATTCTGTTCTACTAATCTGTCTTTCTCATGTCAGTAGCACACTGTCTTAATTATTGTAGCTTTATACTAAGTTTCAACATAATGTAGTATGAACCCCTTTCATTTTCAGGGTTACTTTCTGTACTGTTCAACACAATAGCCACTAGCCACATGAGAGTTTTTACATTTAAATTAAACTAAAAATTCCTGAACAGTTCCTGTTGCTCTAGCCACTTTTTAAGTCATATTTGGCTAGCTATCATACTGAACGGTACAGCTACAGAATATTTTCATCAACACAGAAAATTCTATAGGAAAGCACTACTTTATTTTTTATTTTTTTATATATATATATTTTTGAGACACAGTCTTGCTCTATCGCCAGGCTGGAGTGCAGCAGTGTGATCTTGGCTCATCGCAACCTCCACCTCCCAGGTTCAAGCAATTCTCCTGCCTCAGGCTCCCGAGTAGCTGGGATTACAGGCACGTGCCACCATGACCAGCTAATTTTTGTATTTTTAGTAGAGACAGGGTTTCACCATGTTGGCCAGGATGGCCTTGATCTCCTGACCTTGTGATCCACCCACCTCGGCCTCCCATGGTGCTGGGATTACAGGCATGAGCCACCGCGCCGCCCAGCCAGCACTACTTTAAATATTTAGATCATCTACCTTGTCATACAAATTTTGGAATCAGCTTGTCAATTTCTTCTTTTTAAACCACTTTATTGAAGTATGATTGACATGTGAAAAGCTGTATACCACTTGGTGAGTTTCCCAACTTGTCAATTTCAATTTTTAAATTTTTACTTATTTATCTTTGAGACAGAATTTTACTCTGTCACCCAGACCGAAGTGCTTTGGTGTGATCACAGCTCACTGCAGCCTTGACTTCCTGGGCTCAAGGGTATCCCTACCTCAGCTCCCCAGGTAGCTGGGACTACAGGTGCACACCACCATGTCTTGCTAATTTTAAATTTTTTGTAGAAATAGCGTCTCACTACATTGCCAAGGCTGGTCTTGAACTCCTAGGCCAAAGTAATCTTCCCACCGAGGCCTCCCAAAGTGTTGGGATTACAGGTGTGAGCCACCACATCCAGCCCAATTTCCTTTTTTTAAAAAAAGCATGGTAAAATTATGATTTGGTTTGCATTCAATTTACAGATTCATTAGGGGAGAATTGCCATCTTAACAATACTGCACCTTCCAATCCACAAACATGGCATATCTCTTCACTAATTTTAGGTCTTCTTTGGTTTTTCTTAGCAGTATTTTGTAGTTTTCAGTATACAGATATTGCTTGCTTTTTGGAAAATTTTTTCCTAAATATCTTTTTTTTGAGCTACTATTGTAAATGGTGTTGTTCATTTAAATTTTATTTTCCAATTGATTATTCCTGTTATATATAAAAATACAATGTGTTTGTAGTATTTTGATCTATTCTGAGAACTTGCTAAACTCATTTATTCTAGTTGTTTAGTATATGCCTTAAGATGTTCTCCTTAAATAACTGTTATCTGCAATTAGAGACAGTTTTACTTCTTAATTTCCACTTTTTACCTTTTGTATCTTCTTCTTGTCTTATTGGAATATTGAATAAAAATGGTGAGAGCTGACATCCTTACTTTGTTGCCAATCTTAGGGGCAGAACATTCAATATTTAAGTATGACATTAGTTTTAGGATTTTTAGTAGATGTCTTTTATGATATTGAAGTACTTTCCTTTTCTTCTATTCTCTATTAGCTGAGAGTTTTTTCTTTTTTTAATCACGAAGGTTACTAAATTTAGTCAAATGCCTTTTCATTGTTTATTGAAATGATTATGTGGTTTTTCTCTTTTGTTTTAATGTAGTGAATTACACTGATTCTAAATGTTAAACCAATGCTGCACTCCTAGGATAGACATCTTTTGGACACAATAAATTATCCTTTTTATATGTTGATTAGATTTTGTCTCTAAGTATTAGGAACACTAGTCTGTAAGTGTTAATGTACAGCCATCTCTCAGTATCCATGGATTGGTCCCAAGACCCCCTGTGGATACACCAAAGTCCACAGATATTCAAGTCCCTTATATAAAACGGTATAGTATTTACACATAGTGTGCACATCCTACTGTATACTTTAAATCATGTCTAGATTATTTATAATACCGAATACTGTGAAAAATATGTAAATAGTTGTTATTCTGTATTGTTTTTAAAAAGTTATATTATTTTTATTGTTGTATCGTTACTTTGTATTTATTTAATATTTTCAGTTCAAGGTTGGTTGAATCCATGGATGTAGGACCTGCGAATACAGACGGCTGCCACTATATCTTCGTCAAGTTTTAGCATCAACTAACGCTGGCCTCATAAAACCGGGTCTAAGAAATGTTCTCCCGGCCGGGCGCGGTGGCTCACGCCTGTAATCCCAGCAATTTGGGAGGCCGAGGCAGGCAGATCACGAGGTCAGGAGATCGAGACCATCCTGGCTAACACGGTGAAACCCTGTCTCTACTAAAAATACAAAAAATTAGCCCGGCGTGGTGGTGGGTGCATGTAGTCCCAGCTGCCCCGGAGGCTGAGGCAGGAGAATGGCGTGAACCCGGGAGGCGGAGCTTGCAGTGAGCCGAGATCACACCACTGCACTCCAGCCTGGGTGTCTCAAAAAAAAAAAAAAAAAAAAAAAAAAAAAAAAAAAAAAAAAAAAGGAAAAGTGTTCTTCCCTTCTATTTTCTTTTCTTTCTTTCTTTTTTTTTTTTTGTGAGACAGAGTCTTGCTCTGTCGCCCAGGCTGGAGTGCAGTGGCGCAATCTTGGCTCACTGCACGCTCTGCCTCCTGGGTTCACGCCATTCTCCTGCCTCAGCCTCCCAAGTAGCTGGGACTACAGGCGCACGCCACCACGCCCGGCTAATTTTTTGTATTTTTTTAGTAGAGACGGGGTTTCGCCGTGTTAGCCAGGATGGTCTCCATCTCCTGACCTCGTGAACCACCCGCCTCATCCTCCCAAAGTGCTGGGATTACAGGTGTGAGCCACCGTGCCCGGCCTATTTTCTTTCTTTTTTTGGTGGGGGGAACGGAGTCTCACTCTGTCGCCCAGGCTGGAGTGCTGGAGTGCAGTGATGCAATCTTGGCTCACTGCAACCTCCACCTCCTGGGTTCAAGCGATTCTCCCGCCTCAGCCTCCCGAGTAGATGGGACTACAGGTGCATGCCACCACACCTGGCTAATTTTTGCATTTTAGTAGAGATGGGGTTTCACTATATTGGTCAGACTGGTCTTGAATTCCTGACCTTGTGATCCGCCCGCCTCAGCTTCCCAAAGCGCTGGGATTACAGGAGTGAGCCACCGTGTCCAGCCCCCTCCTCTGTTTTCTAAGAGTTTGTATACTATTGGTGTTGTTTCTTCTTTAAATATTTGATGAATCAACCAGTGAAATCATTTGGGTCTGCAGTTTTGAGAAATTTTTGATAATAACTTTAATTTCTTTAATAAATGTGGGTCTACTTAGATGACAAAATCTAACATAAGATAAATTTCATCTTCTATCAATTTACAGTTGTATATTTAAAAGAATTTGTCCATTTCATCTCAGTTCTCAAATTTATCAGCAAAGTGTTGTTCATATATCCTCTTGTCTTTTAATGTCTATAAGATGTTTAGTGATATTCCCTCTTTCATTCATAACATTGGCAATTTGTATTTTCACTGTTTTCTTTTCCTGTAGATAAAATTGATTGATGTATTCAAGAATCAACTTTTGGCTTTAATTTCTCCAAGTTTTGTTTCTTATTTCATTGATTTCTATTTTTATTTTATTTCAGTTTTTTGTTTTTTTGAGACAGTGTATGGCTCTATTGCATTGGATGGAGTGCAGTGGCATGATCTTGACTCACTGCAACCTCTGCCTCCCAGGCTCCAGCTATCCTCCCACTTTAGCCTCGTGAGCAGCTGGGACTACAAGTGCACACCACCACACCCAGCTAATTTTTGTATTTTTTGTAGAGATGAGATTTCATCATATTGCCCAGGCTGGTCTCAAACTCCTGAGTTCAAACTGTCTGTCTGCCTCAGCCTCCCAAAGCCACCATGCCTGGCCTATTTCAGTTCTATTACTTACTTTGGGCTTACGTTTTCCTACTCCACACACTCCCACTACCATTTCTAAGGCAGAATCTTGTGTCACTCATTTTATATCCTTACTTTCTAATATATTATTTAAAACTGTGCTTTTCCCTTCAAGTACAATTTTTACTGCATTCCACAAATTTTGATATATTTTATTTCATTATCTTTCAGTTTGCAATATTTTAGAATTTCCCTTGTTATTTCTTTTTTTTTTTTTATCCACGGGTTATTTAGAATTGTGCTCACACCTACATGGAAACACAAGAATATGTATACCATGAAGATTTATTTTACAATATTTAAGAATTTTCTTCAAAAACTTAAAAAAAATTAATTAGAAATAAAACTGATTTTAGAATATAATATTTTACTTTAAAATAAAAAAATTACATATATTTTCATATTTAAGAATGGATCATTAGCCTAGAAATGGGGGAATTATTGCTTAGTGGATACAGAGTTTCAGTATGGGATGAGAAAAACATTCTGAAAATGAACAGTGGTGACAGCTGTACAACAATATGAATGTACTTAATGATACTGAACTATACTTGACACTGACTACACTTAATAGTGGTTAAAATGGTAAATTTTGTGTTATATATTTTAGCACAATAATCTTTCCCAACATCCAACTTCCCTGTTTACCTCTAAGATGCTGAGAAAGATGAAAGTGATAGACAGTTCTCTGACTCAATGAAGAGAGGAATCTACATCAAATGAACTGGATGAAACTATAAATAAGGAAAAAATATTACGAAAATATGAAAAAATATGAAGCCTCTTTCAGTAAGTTTTATAAATGTTAATAATTTACTTTATTGTGTCTTCTGTAACAGAACATTTTTGAATAGTTTTATGGTCCAAGTGAAGCTGCAGCATCACTTTGAGACCAATCATTCAGAGTTTAAAGCAAAAGGAATTGAAATTTTAAATGTAGGTATCATTAATGCTTTAAACACCAAATATTGTTTTTATAACTTTCCAGACTAGAATGGAAATGGCCACTCACTGAAGCATTATAAAGGCTAAGTTATTATATTGCATTGGCCAGTAAAGTACTCTATAGATGAGAAACCAGTATAGCCTTACATAATCGACATTGCTGAATGCCTGCTGGATGGAAAGTTTATAAAAGAACCATGTCATTGCCATTTCCAATTATACATAAATTCACTGATTTAAGTATTTAACTGAAAATGTAAAGATTAATTTAATGTTTTGTCTACAAATACATTTTTGTCTTACAAATGAATGAATGTACAGATGTGGCAGGGCTTATTTTTGTTGTATTTATATGCTGTCAGCACCAACTAATCATCCAAGAAAATGTTCTTTTATGTCAACGCCTGATAGGAAACACAAGTGGTACCAAAATAATCAAAGCGTTGAATAATCTTTCTGATTGTTTATCCTGGGTCAACTGTGTTGATATATTCACTATCTGTGCTAAACCAATTGTGTGTAAAATTATTGGGCCTTAGCATAAATCAAGATGGTGGCAATGAACGGTACCAGCAGTGACTGTATTCTTTACTACTATGCACTCGTACTTAAAAAAAGAAAGTCAGTTTCTTTGAAGAATATCTTTGGTGACGCAGTGAAAATATAATTTATATTAAATATAAACCTTAGAGTACATGTGTATTTAACATTCGTGTGATAAGATGAGATGTGCCCTTAAAGTAATTCTCCTCTATACTCAAGTACAGCAGCTATTTTGAGGAAAAGCACTTAAGTGATTGACTTGTGAGTGGATCTAACCACTTTTTTTCACAGAACACCATTTTTTACCTGACAGGCAACTCTGGCAGACAAACAATGGTTTATTTGGATTTGGCTACTGGGCATGTATTTTTTCAAAAATAAATAAAATGAGTGTATCACTTCAATGAAAACATCTGGCAGCATTTATTTCCAATGATAAAATGTAAACTTTTAAGTGAAAATTGTAATTTTTAGAAACTTGTACATACTTGTACTGTAAGATTAACAGCTTCTTAAAACTAAAAGACTTTTCTAATGAGATGGTCTGATGATTAACACATGCTTTTGAATACTGTCTAATGAAATGTATCAACATTTTGAAGATCTAGGACCATTCTTTTCCAAATGATTAATGCATGATGTTACAAAATGATTCAAATGCAAGATCGACCAATGGAGAGTACAAAAAGTTCACCAATATGGTTTTTATATTCCACATGGCAACTAACCTTTAAGAAACCTCCACTTCTGAGTTTTGGTGTAGTATTAAAGAAGATATCCACAATTATCTGAAAAGTCTATTAAAATTCTCCTCCATTTCCAACTACATATATGTATGAGGATGGATTTTCTTCATATGCTTCAACCTAAACAACATATCACAATAGATTGAATGCAGACGCAGACATAAAAATCTAGCTGTCTTCTATTAAGTCAGATATTAAAGAGATTTGCAAAATGTAAAACAATGCTTATCTTCTATTATTTTGTTGTTTAAAATTTTTTAATAAAACATTTATGCTAGAATGTAATGGCTTATTTTAAATAAATTAATAAATGGATATTTTTATAATCTCTTAATTTTTTATTTACAGTATGGTTTGTATTAATAGATATACACAAACAAAAGCTCTCTGGCATCCTCAATAACTTTTAGGAGTGTGATGGGGTCTTGAGGCTAAAAAAATTGAGAACCATTGCTCTAGGGATTATAATATATATCCTTAACTTCTCACAGTCTACATAGTAGTTAATATCACATCACTTGATATAAAATGTCAGAACTTTGCAACTGTATAGACCCAGTTACACCCTCTCTTTTATGGTATGGTTGTTATATATAATAGATAGAGAATTATATATTACATCTACATATGTAAACCTCACAATATTATGTGATTTTTGCTTTGCATAATCATATTTTAAAGAACTTAAAAATCATATTTACCCACATATTTACTATTGCTCATGTTCTTCATTCCTTCTTGAAGAGCTGAAATTCAAGCTGGTTTTATTTCTTTTCAATCTGTAGAATTTTCTTGGCATTTCTTACAGTGTTAGGTATGCTGGTAACTAATCCCCTTAGTTTTCTTTTATCTGAAAGTGTTTTTATTTCTCCACTGTTCTTTAATATCTTCACTGGATTTGTATTTCAGAGTTGACAGCTTTTTTCTTTTGGCATTTAAAAAATACTGTTTCCGTGTCTTCTGGCCTTCATTATTTCTGATGAGAAGTGAGTGATCATCTAAATTGATGTCCCTTTATGTAATTCTGTAACTTATTTTTCTCTGTTTTCAAGATTTTCTTATTCTTTTCAGTTTGGAGCACTTTAACTGTAATGAACCTAGACAAAATTTTCTTCATATTTATCCTGATTGGGTTTGCTGAGGTTGAAAGACATAAATTTGTAATTTATGTCTTTCACCAAAATTGGAAAGTTTAGGTTATTATTTTTTCAAACATTTTCAAATATAGAGAAAAAGGAAGAAAACTTCATTTTCTTCCTCTTTCCCTTTGGGGATTATAGTTACACATAATTAGACTCCTGAGCTTCTGTCTGTTTTATTATATTCTTTCCCCACTTTCCTCTGTTCTTTAGATTGGATACATTCTATTGATTTATCTTTAAGTGAACTGACTCTTCCTTCATCTCCAGTATGCTGCTGTTAAGCGAGAGTGACATTTATTTTAAATACTGTATTTTTAAATTCTAGAATTTCCATTTAGTTCCTTTTTAATAGTTTTTATTTCTCTTGAGATTTCCTATTTATTTATCCAAGGGTATTTTCCTTCAAACTCTTGAGCATATTATAAATGCTTTGTCTGATAAATCCAAAATCTGGGTTATCTTGGTGGTAGTGGGGTTGTCTTCATTGCCTTTTGAGTTTTGGTTTTTGCTCTTGAGTATATGTTTCCTGTTTCTTCATATATTTGGTAACTTTGACCTGGACATTGTGAGTGACATATTTTAAGAGTCTGGATTCTGCTATGTTCTTCTGAAAGATGTTGATTTTTGACTATTTTAGCAAACAACTAACTTGGCTGAACTGAAATCCCAAACTTTGTCTCCCATACATAGGTCAGCTGAAATCTCAGTTAAATTCCTTTATCCTTAATTATGCTGTTTGGAGCCTGTCTTTCACATGTGTAGTTCAGGTATCAGATAAAATTTTGACAGACTTTATAATAAAAGTATGGGGTTTCTTCTATCTGGTATCTTCTTCCTAAGATTTCCTACTCACTTTACATCTGCAGTAGTGACTATAATTTTATCTTCTGATTTTTCAAGCCAGTAAAACAGTGGATTTCTCTTTTTCAGTTTTGGCTGCCCCATCGATGGGACCTTCTCTCAGGCTAGAAGCTGTAAAAAACAGGAAACTCACTCAGTGTCATTTTCTTCTTCTAAGTGGTTGTTCTCCATTGCCTTCAGTGCTTTTTTACACTTTGTCCAGAATTTATGATTCCTATCTGTGGAAAGTTCCATTAGGAGCAATCTTAGCCATTACCAGACATAGAACCGTGCATGTATTTTTCTTTTCAAATCATCTTACAAATACTATTTCCATTTTGAAATTAAAATGCCAACCTCAGCATTAAAAACAATAAAATAAAGTAGAATTAATTAATAAATTTAAAAACATATCTTGATAATTATAAGGCCTACACAGTTTCACAAACAGTTTCATGCTGCTAAGTCACAATGAAACTCAATCTCTGGCTCCTATGACCCTGACATTATGGAATGGATGGCTTTTACTGGATGGGCTATCTAGCCATGGAAAAATAAAAAATTTCTGAAAATGCTAGCTCATAGAGTAAAAGGGTCTACAAGCACAGGGAAAAAACTACTTAGGCTTAGGAGAAGACAGAAGACATAAACCTAAGTGTAAGCAGGGATTTTTCAAATGGGACAAGGTGTGGTGGGTCAGCTCAGCAACAGAATAGGAAGTAAGACTGGGAGTACAACAACTGCAGTAGCTAGGGCAGCAAATTAAAGAAGCTTCACAGCTTAAGAGGGATAAAGTAAATCCCAGTAACTCAAGGGAGAAATTATAATATTAGGATATTAAAATTAAAATATTAGGAAGGTAGCAATCACATCTATTACAGGGGATAATGCAGTCTGTATTTTTCTACCATCACCCTCTCCAAATTCTAGTTAAGTGCTATTTCAAGGTGCTGGAAGAGAGATATTAATAATATTTTAGCCTGTTTCTTTATGGTCTAAGTTACCATAAACCATTGCGTTAGCTGTACAGAATTAGTTGCCTTGTATGAAAGATAAGAAATATTATTTGATTGAATGTTACTGTGTCTCTGAAAAAGCTTGATGCTGTCTCCCATCCCAATATGTTAAATAGTAAGGATCAAGCATTGAGTGAATATAGAATAGAAAAGTTTATATAATAATTAAAACTGTTAGAAATACAGGAGGGAGTGAGAAAATGTATTATTTGCAAATGGCTGATTGGGCTGGCAGACAAGCCGATCTTGAGTACCAATGATTCCTTTTATACCCTTATCCAGATATAAAATTGTACATGTCCCTGGCCAGATACATAAGCCTAAAAGCTTAACTTTCATTCCTACCCATTCTTTGATTGGTTTTTCATACAAAGAATCCCAACTTGCTATCTCAGGGACCAAGCATCTAGCCGATTTGAACCTTTTTATGCTGATGAGTTATTTTGTCCTTTAAAAGTAACATGTCTTCTATATTCTTATAACTGTTCTTATTTTTTCTCAAATGAAAAATAATGTTATAATAAATTAATTCTATTAGCATGTATTTTAATGTTAAAAGTTATAATTCTGATAAAAAGTATTTTTATTTACTTCATTGATTTATAATTCTGATAAAAAGTTATAATTCTGATAAAAAGTATATTTATTTACTTAATTGATTTATAATTCTGATAAAAAGTTATAATTCTGATAAAAAGTAAAAGTGCCCCAGAAATTCTACAAATGAAGGCAAAGCAAACAGCAATAAAAAAAACTTAATGAGAGAGAAAAAGACAAATACTGATAATCATGGTAATAAATGGAAACTATTTGAGTTACCCTATAGAAAGGGGTGCTCATTAATAATTAAACTCCATAAAACTTTGCCTAAGTTAGTAATGCACACTTAAAATGTTAGCAATAGACAAAAAATTAAAAGACAGTATTCAGTCTACCATGTCAATGCAAACAAAAGAAAACTGAGATTGTAGTATAAGATTTCAGAACAAAAATGCCCACCAAAAAGGTCATTTCATATTTGTTCCAAAAATTTCTAAGAAAAACTACTTAAATAGTAGATAAAATGTAATCTATCAGACATGTCAACTCTTACCAAAAAGTAGATTAGAATATAAATCATATAGAGTTAAGCAAAGTTAAAATATTCAAAAGGGGAATCCTGTTCTTCAGTAATTCTTATTTTTTTTTTCAGTGACTGTTCCTTTTGAGATTTGATCATTATACAGGACCCCTCTCTAGTCAAATTTTGCCAACATTTTCAAGTGTTCAGGAACTCTCTGAAGTTATGTTACCATCCCCTAATTACATTAATACCATAATAAATAACATTTATAAGCAATATTTTAGTGGTAGGCATTATACCAAGCACTTTTTTTTTTTTTTTTTTGAGATGGAGTTTCCCTCTGTCGCCCAGGCTGGAGTGCAGTGGTGTAATCTCGGCCCACTGCAACCTCCGTCTCCCAGATTCAGGCGATTCTCCTGCCTCAGCCTCCCGAGTAGCTGGGATTACAGGCGTGCACCACCACACCTGGCTAATTTTTTGTATTTTTAGTAGAGACTGGGTTTCACCACGTTGGTCAGGTTGGTCTTGAACTCCTGACCTCGTGATCTGCCCACCTCGGCCTCCAAAAGTGCTGGGATTACAAGTGTGAGCCACTGCGCCCGGCTGTATTTTTTAATTTAATCCTTACAACAACTATATAAGGTATGGACAGCTCTTATCCTCATAGCAACCCATGAGAGCACTATCATTATCTCCATTTTGCAGATCAAGAAAGTGAAGCTTAAAGATGCTGCAATTTGACTAAGGTCACACAGCCAATAAACAGTAGAGCTGGGATTTACATCCTTATCTCTCTGATCCTAAATTTCCATCTTTTTGTTTGTTTGTTTGTTTGTTTGTTTGAGACAGAGTCTCGCTCTGTTGCCCAGGCTGGAGTGCAGTGGCGCGATCTTGGCTCACTGCAGGCTCCACCTCCCGGGTTCACGCCATTGTCCTGCCTCAGCCTCCCGGGCAGCTGGGACTACAGGCGCCCGCCACCATGCCCGGCTAACTTTTTGTATTTTTAGTAGAGATGGGGTTTCACCATGTTGCTAGGCTGGTCTTGAACTCCTGACCTCAAGTGATCCACCCGCCTCGGCTGCCTAAGGTGCTGGGATTACAGGCGTAAGCCACCGCGCTCGGCCAATTTCCATCTTTTAATCACTTAATACACACTCTCTAAGGCCTTTCCATATTAATTTCAAATTGATATACCTGACAAAAGAAATATAAAGTATATCTGATTCTATTTTTTATTTATACCACTCTCACTGCACAAGAGAATTTGAAGCAATTACAGAGATATACAGAAAATAAAAATAAATATGGAAATGTATGTGTATATGTGTGAGGGAATGGTGGGTAAGAAAGTGAGATGAAACTAGAGGTAGAGCCAGTACCAAAAATAGATATCATAAGATCATCTATGGTTGACAGAGGTGAGCCACATATTTGCCTCTGAACAGAGCAGCCAGAGGAAAGAAGGATTTAACCAATACTAGTTTTTAGGTACTGAATCTGAGCAAAATATCTTCTCTGGAGACACTATATAGACAATATCCTCAACAACATTACACAATTATGGCTTTAAAATAAATTTTCCTTACAACAAATTTTACAAATATGTTGATGTAGGCCAAAGTATGGTATCAGAGTGGAGGTCAGAAAAGACGACTCTACCCAGGATACAATGCAGTCTTGGTACAAAACTTCAGTGACCTGGACTGGGCTGAGTGTAAAATGGAATAGGTGGGTAAATGGACTGCACATCCTTCAGGTAATCTTTCTGGCAACTAAACTTCTGAATTTAACAGTTGAGAGTTTATTTTCTCTAACAAGAACCTGGAATACAGAAATTCTATATTATTTAGTAGGTCAGATTCCATGCATGGACAATCAAGCAAAGGGTAAAATTTATAATTTCATGTGGAAGATAAGGAACCTAAAGAGAACATGGCTGGGTGCAGTGCCTCACGCCTGTAATCGCAGCACTTTGGGAGGCTGAGGCAGGCGGATCACATGAAGCCAGGAATTTGAGACAAGCCTGGCCAACATGATGAAATCCCATCTGCACTAAAAATACAAAAAATTAGCCTGGGCGTGGTGGCTCATGCCTGTAATCCCAGCTACTCAGGGGGATAAGGCATGAGAATCCCTTGAACCCAGGAGGTGGAGGTTGCAGTGAGCTGAGACTGGGCCACTGCACTCCAGCCTAGGTGACAGGGCAAGACCCTATCTCAAAACAAACAAACAAAGAAACAAACACAAAAAGGAGAACATATGTGTGAATTTTAGGCTTTTTTTTTCCAAGATGGGTTGAAGGAAGACCTATAACTAGAGATAATCTCCAACTTACACTGATGTGTAAATATGCAATGTTTGAGACAGGGTTGAAATCTAAACAGAAATTTTCTTTATTTTTGTTAAATAATGACTGTTGCTACAACATTACAAGATTATGGAGAGCTGCCAAGGCAGTGCTTGAGAAAACATACTGCTCTAAATGCCTGTATTAGTTTAAAAAAAATGAATTAAATGTCTCTACAAGGACATTGACATGGAAGAAAGTAGCAACCTTAAATATGTGATAAAATAAAAAAATGAAAGAGTAGAAATAAACTATTCAAATTTACAATAACTAGTATTTAAAAAGCAAGTGAGAGTGCTATATTGAAAAAGAATCAAATCACAGCACTGTTTCAGTTGCTTAACGAATACAAATTAAAAAATAGCAGGATACAAAAATCAACATTCACAAATCAGTAGCATTTCTACATGCCAACAGTGAACAGTGTGAAAAAGAAATCAAACCAGTAATCTCATTTATAATAGCCACAAATAAAAGTAAATATCTAGACATTAACTCAAAGAAGTGAAAGCTCTCTACAATGAAAACTATAAAAAACTGATTAAAGAAACTGAAAAGGACACCAAATAAATGGAAAGATATTTCATGTTCATGGATTGGAAGAATCAATATTGTTAAAATGTCCACACTACCCAAAGCAATCTACAGATTCAATGCAATCCCTATTAAAATGCCAATGACATTCTTCACAGAAAAAAAAAAAAAAAGCTAAAATTTATATGGAACCACAAAAGACCCAGAATAGCCAGACATCCTGAGCAAAAAGAACAAAACTTGAGCAATCACATTACTTGACTTCAAATTATACTACAGAGTGTTAGTAACCTAAACAGCATACTACTGACATAAAACAAGCCACATAAACCAGTAGAACAGAATAGAAAATCCAGAAACCAATCCACACACCTATAGTGAACTCATTTTTGATGAAGGTGCCAAGAACATACACTGAGGAAAAGGTAGTTTCTTCAATAAATGGTGCTCGGAAAACTGGATATACATATGCAGAAGAATGAAACTAGACCCTTATCTCTTGCCACATGCAAAAATTAAATCAAAATGAATTAAAGACTGAAATCTAAGATCTCAAATTATGAAATTACTACAAGAAAGCATTGGGGAAACTCTCCAAGACATTGGTCTGGGCAAAAGTTTCTTGAGTAGTACTCCACAAGCACAAGCAGCCAAAGCAAAAATGGATGGATCGGATCATACCAAGTTAAAAAGCTTCTGTGCAGCAAAGCAAACAGTTAAGTAAGTGAACAGAATGGAAGAAAATATTTGCAAACTACTCATCTGACAAGGGACTAATAACCAGAATATATGAGGAACTCAAACAACTCTATAGGAAAAAAAAATTTAATAATCTAATTTAAAAATGGGCAGCTGAGCATGGTGGCTCATGCCTGTAATCCCAATGCTTTGGGAGGTTGAGTCAGAAGGATAGCTTAAGACCGAGAGTTCAAGGCTAGCCTGGGTAACATAGCGAGACTCCATCTCTACAAAATATAAAAAATTAGTTGGGCATGGTGGTGTGTGTGCCAGCTACTCAGGAAGCAGGAGGATCACCTGGGCCCAGGAGGTTGAGGCTGCAGTGAGCTGTGATTGCACCACTGCAATCCAGCCTAGTCAACAGAGTGAGTCCCTGTCTCAAAAAAAGGAAAATAAAATAAAAATGGTCAGAAGCTTTGAAAAGATGTTTCTCAAAAGAAGACAAAAGAATTTCTCAAAAGAATGGCAAACAAGAATACAAAAAAGTACTCATGGCTCACACTTGTAATCCCAGCATTTTGGAAGGCCGAGGTGGGCAGATTGCTTGAGCTCAGGAGTTTGAGACCAGCCTGAGTGACATGGTGAAACTCTATCTCTACAAAAAGTACAAAAATTAGCCAGGTGAGGTGGTGCATGCCTGTGGTCCTAGCTACTTGGGAGGCTGAAGTGGGAGGACTGATTGAGCCCAGGAGGTTGAGGTTGCAGGGAGCTGAGATCATGCCACTGCACTCCAGCCTGTGGTGATGGAGTGAGACTCTGTCTCAAAAAAAGAAAAAAAAAAAAGAAAAAGTGCTCAACATCATTTATTATCAGAGAAATACAAATCAAAACTACAATGAAGTATCTCATCCTAGTGAAATGGGCTTTCATTCAAAAAACAGGCAATAACAAATACTGGCAAGGTTGTGAGGAAAAGGGAACCCTTGGACACTGTTGGTGGAAATGTAAATTAGTACAACCACTATGGAGAACAGTTTGGAGGCTCCTCAAAAAGCTAAAAACTGAGCTACCATACAATCCAGCAATCCCCACTGCTGTGTATATACCCAGGAAATCAGTATATAAAAGAGATATCTGCACTCCCGTGTCTGTTGCAGCCAGCACTCTCCAAACAGCCAAGATTTGCAAGCAACCTAAGTGTCCATCAACCCATGAATGGATAAAGAAATGTGGTACTTATACACACTGAAGTACTATTCAGCCATAAGAAAGAATTAGATCCTGTAATTTGCAACAACATGGAACTGGAGATCATCACATTAAATAAAATATGCCAGGCACAGAAAGACAAACATCGCATGTTCTCACTTATTTGTGGGAGCTAAAAATGAGAACAATTGAACTCATGGAGATAAAAGAGTAGAAGGATGGTTACCAGAGGCTGGGAAGGGTGGTGGAAGGGGCTGGGGAGAAGTGGGAATGGTTAATGGGTACAAAAAGTAGTTAGAAAGAATGAATAAGACCTAGTATTTGATAGCACAACAGGGTGACTATGGATAATAATTTAATTGTGTATTCTAAAATAACTAAAAGGGTATAATCTAATTGTTTGTAACACAAAGGATAAATGCTTGAGGGGATGGATATTCCATTTTCCATAATGTAATTATTATGCTTCCCACGCCTGCATCAAAAATATCTTTTTTTTTTTTTTTGAGGCGGAGTCTCACTCTGTTCCCCAGGCTGGAGGTGCAGTGGCATGATCTTGGCTCACTGCAAGCTCCGCCTCCTGGGTTCACACTCCTGCCTCAGCCTCCTGAGTAGCTGGGACTACAGGCGCCCGCCACCACACCTGGCTAATTTTTAGTAGTTTTAGTAGAGACCGGGTTTCACTGTGTTAGCCAGGATGGTCTCGATCTCCTGACCTCGTGATCCACCTGCCTCAGCCTCCCGAAGTGCTGGGATTACAGGCGTGAGCCACGGCTCCCAGCCCAAAAATATCTTATATACCCCATACATATATACCTAATAAGCACCCACAAACATTAAAAATAAAAACTTTTCCAAGAATTAAAAAAAAAATAATGGGCTGAGTACCATGGCTCATGCCTGTAATCCCAGTACTTTGGAAGGCCAAGATGAGAGGATCATCCAAGGCCAGCCTGAGCAACACAGCAAGACCTGTTCTCTCCAAAAAAAAAAAAAAAAAAAAAAAAGCTGAATGTAGTAGTGAATGCTTGCAGTCCTAGCTACTTGGGAGGCTGAGGTAGGAGAATTATATAAGTCCAGGAGTTTGAGGTTACAGTAAGCTATAATTGCACCACTACACTCCAGCCTGGGTGACACAGTGAGAACATGCCCCTATAAAGAAAAAAAAAGTAATGGAAATCATAACATAAAAGATACATGAGTGCTCTGTAAACTGAGGCTGGGATAGACAGTTCTAGATGTAATTACTAAAACCTCTAAGTCTTACTAAAAATAAAAAGCAAAACAAAGCTGATTTTGAAGAAAATTAACATTATGGAGGCTGACATTCTTTTTGAAAACCACTTAAAGGCCTATCAGTAGGATAAGAATTAATTTTGGTATATGATGAAATGTTATGCAGCCTTAAAAAGAATTGTTAATAGCATGAGAAAATTCTTCACTAGTATAAGGGGAAAAGGAGGGTATAAAGTTATATTTACATTTACACTGAGTTCCAAATATAGTTAAGTGTCAGTGGTGACACTACTGCTGTTTAGAATATTTAAAAAATCATATTCTTTCACATTGCCAAGTTTTAATAATCAGAAAAAATACATTTTTAGTAAGGATAATATGGCTAACTGCCCATAAAACCATAAAACAGCAAGTCTGGTGAAATAAAACTAGTTAACAGACAAGTAACAGTGAAAAACAAAAGAAAACCATAAAAGCTTACCAAATAACAACATTCTGCTAAATGGGTAATGAAAGGATTTTTTTCAAGTTTTGTAAGAACAATCCTATTCTATAAACTATGTCAAAATACGATGATGAGGATGATAGCAAGCCAACATTTATATTTTTAGTGCCAAGTAATATACTATGACTTTCCATACATTATCATTTCATCCTTGCAACACTACTATGGACATGATTACTATACTTTATCTTCAGTTTAAAGGTGGACAGAGAGGTTAAAGTCATCGAGCTGATAAATGGCAGATCTCTGATTTAAATCCAGCAATATAACTCTAGACCTTGAGTTATTACTACTTTGTACTATGTAGTGTACAATTTATTTGAAATAAATATATTTATATCCTGAAACCTGACAAGGATACTAAAAAGTCAAAAAAAGTTGGTTAATTTTACTTCAAGTGTAAGTTTAATAACATTTTAAATAATATAATAAAAATACAAAAATTAAAAAAATAAGAAAAGGGGGCTGTACCCTCAAAATTCAAGGAATGTAACAAAAATCTAGTCAATTTACTATATTTGTATAATAAATAGAAAAGGAAAACTGTAGCAATATAAAGTAATTAACAAGAATTTAATAAGGTTAAATATCTATTCATAACTAGGTACACATAAAACTTATGAAGGCTATCATTCTTAAAAAAGATAACATTTTAATATAAACAGAAATCACACATGCCAAAGATATAAAGAATAAATTCCCAGATTCCACTCCATAAATCATTGAGAAATAGTTTATACATATAGAAATGTGAATAATTATCTACATGAATTATAAATGCATATCAATTAGATAAATCTAAATTAAAACTTTTAAGGTATATCAATGAAAAAACCAAAATAAATAAAATTTAGACCCAAATATTGATGGAGCAGAGGAAGCAGGTATACTTTTATATTAATGATAGCATTATAAAATGATTTATTCTTTTGGAGAGTATTATGGCAAACTCCAATAAGAATTTATGTGAAATAATGTTATTAATAAGCAAACAAACATATCCATGTAAATTAAAACCTATATAAAAATACATACCTAAAAGATTATACGTAAACACAGGGTGATGTAAATGGAGTCAATCCATGGTGGTTACCAGCAGAGACCTGTGGTCAGACTTGAGTTTGAATCCTGGTTCAACTATGTGAACTTGGGCATGTTTATTGGTTCAATTTGCTCTTGATATGACCCAGTTGTGAAGGCTTATTTGGTTACTAGGGTAAAGCTGCTCTGGCAAAGACTACATGCAAGCATAGATGTATTTATTCAACAAATATTTACTGAACATCTACTACAGTCGTCCCCTCCTTATTCACAGGGTATCTGTTCCAAAACCCTAGGGGGATGCCTGAAACTATGGATAGTACCAGACCCTATATGTACTATTTTTTTTTTCTTATCCGTACACACCTACAATAAAATTTAATTTATAAATCAGGCATAGTAAGAAATTAACAAAATAATAATAAAATGGAATAATTATAACAAATGCTGTAATAAAAGATATGTGAATGTGCTCGTCTCTCTCAAAATAGTTTATTGTACTGAACTCACCTATTTTCAGACTGAGGTTGACTGCAGTAACTGAAACTGTGGAAAGGAAACCGCAGATAAGGGGAGACTACCCTTATCTTCACTTCACTAAAATATGCCAGGCATTATTTTAGAAAAGGACTGAAAAATGAATAAGACACATAAGAGAGCTCCTTTCCTGGTTTATACTTTAGCAGGGAGAAGCAGAAAATCAGTATGAAAATAAATGAAGAAATAATTTTGGCTACCGATAAATGCTGTGAAGATAACAAAAGAGGGTGACAGATGTAGTAATCAGAATGGGGGACAGTCTTATTTGGGTAGTGAAGAAGAGCAACTCTGAAAAAGCAACTGAGGCCTGAATGCAAAGAAGCTGTCACATAGGTACCTGTATAAAATGTAATTTAGACAGAGGGAACAATATATACAATACAAAGGCTATATGGCTGGAATAAACTTAGTATATCTTTTGTGGTGAGAAGTTGGGGCACAAAAAGTCAATGTGGCTAGAAAAGGAAGAGGAGAGTGATAGTGATAGGGGAATCACAAAAATAGGCAGAGGCCAGGTCTTACATGTCATTGAAGTCATACTGCCTTTGCCTCTTAAGCTCCACCTACTCCTGTGTAAATACCTGCTGGGAGGCACACCCATCTAGGCCACTGGGACAGTTTTCTGGACTCAGGTCCCTGGCCAGCATTCCCACACAGCCCCAGTACCTTTCTTGTGTCTTCCCCAGATCCATCTGGGCTAGAAATTGGCATCAACTTCTGAGCCCTCACAAGACATGGAGCAAGCCTAGGCTTAGAGCATCCTCCAGTGCTGAGACAACTGCAGTGGACACAGGCTCAGGAAACACCACAGTCAGTCTGTTTAGAATCCCTGCAAGACCCTCTGAAGAACGCCAGACATAAACAAAGCCAGACGGTGAAAACTAAAATAAAAATGTAACCCCTTGATATGTAGACACTGTCACACTTCTACAAGCATCAAGAACATTCAGAGAAATATCACCTCATCAAATGGATAAAATAAGGTGCCACTTACCCCAAAGTGATGGAGATGTGAGATCTCTGAAAAAATGTTAAATAGCTGTTTTAAGGAAGGTAAATGAACTTCAGGAAATCACAGAGACTCAATTGAGGAATATATCAAAGAAATTTAATGCAGAGATTGAAATAATAAAAACGATCAAACAGAAACTCGGGAGCTGAAAATATGATGAATGAAATGAAAGATGCAATAGAGAGCAACAGCAGCAGAACTGGTTAAACAGAACAATCAGTGAGCTTGAAAACAGACTATTTGAAAATACACAGAGGAGAAAAAAGAAAAAAAAAAAAGAAATGAAGAAAGCTTATGGATCTGTGGGCCAACATAAAAAAGCAGATATTGGGGTATTGGAGTTAGCTGGGGAACTGAGAAAGACAGGGGTAGAAAGTTTATTTGAAGAAATAATAACAGAAAACTTCCCAAACCTGGAGAAAGATATAAATATCCAGGTACAGGAAAGTCAAAGGTCACCAATCAGAGTCAGTCCAAGTAAGGATACTCCAAGACATATTATAATCAAACTCCCAAAGGTGAAAGACAAAGAGAGGATCCTGAAAGCAGCAAGAGTAAAGATGCAAATAACATTTAGGAAAGATTCAATACACCTGGCAGCAGACTTCTCAGCAGAAACATTATGGGCCAGGAGTGAATGGGATGATATGTTCAGAGTGCGGATGGAAAAAAAAAAATGCCTTCTAAGAATACTCTATCTAGCAAAGCCATTATTTAGAAGTGAAAGGGAGATAGACTTTCACAAACAAAAACTGGGGATTTATCACCAGAGCTGTCCTACAATAAACGCTAAAGGGATTTTTTTAAACCACAAGAAAAAGACTGTTAACATGATTGTTACACTAATATTATAATCATGATGCATAAACCACTTATATATTTACTAAGAAGACTAAAAGACAGAAGAATTAAAAATAATAACTACAATTTACCAAGAGATAGGCAATATAAAAATGCAAATTATGACATCAAACATTCAAAATGTGGGGAAGAAAATGGAGGTAATGTGTATAGGGTTCTTTGCTTTTTTTCTCTTCTTTTTGTGATCAAAGTAAAGTTGTTATCAATCTTAAATAACTTGTTATAACTACAGAATATTTTTTTGTAAGCCTCATGGTAACTACAAAGCAAAAATCTGTAACAGATACACTAAAAATAAAAAGCAATAGATTAAAACATACTGCCAGAGAAATCACTTAACCACAAAGGAAAACAGTAAAAAAGGAAGAAAGGAAGAGAGGAATTAGAAAAGAAGCAAAAATGGCAGTAATTCCTGATGTATCAATAATAACATTGAGTGTAAATGGATTAAACTGTCTAATTAAAAGACACAGTTGCTGAATGGATTAAAAAACAAGATTCAACTATATGTTGCCTACAGGAAAATCACTTCACCTATAAAGACACACATAACTGAAAATGAGGGGATGGAAAAAGATATTCCATGCAAATGGAAACCAAAAAGGAGTAGGAAGAGCTATATTCATATCAGATAAAATAGACTTTTTCTTTTTTTTTTTTTTTGAGACAGAGTCTGGCTCTGCTGCCCAGGCTGGAGTGCAGTGGTGTGATCTCGGCTCACTGCAACCTCCACCTCCTGTGCTCAAGTGATTCTTGTGCGTCAGCCTCCCAAGCAGCTGGGATTACAGGCGTGTGCCACCATGCCCAGTTAATTTTTGTATTTTTAGTAGAGACGGGGTTTTGCCATGTTGGCCAGGCTGGTCTTGAACTCCTGAGCCAAGCCATCTGCCCACCTTGGCTTCCCATAGTGCTGGGATTACAGACATGAACCACTGCACTTGGCCAGACAAAATAGACTTTAAGTCAAAAATTGTAAAAAGACACAAAGGTCATTATACAAAGGGTTCAGTCAACTGAGCAATAAGACATGACAACAGCAAACATATGCACACTCAACACCAAGAACACCCAAATATATGAAGCAAATATTAATATTAGTAAAGCTAAAGGGAGAGATAAGCTGCAATACAGTAGCAGTAGGGGACTTCAACATCTCACTTTTAGCAATGGACAGATCATCCAGGTGGAAAATCAACAGAGAAACACTGGAGTTAAATTATACTCTAAATCAACTAGCCCTAACAGACATCCATAAACCATTTCATCCAACTTGTGCAGAATGCACATTTTTCTCGTCAGTACCTAAAACATTCTCCAGAATAGACCACATGTTAGGCCAGAAAACAAGTCTCAACAAATTAATCAAACAAAGTCGAATAATATCACTATCTTTTCTGGCTGCAACAGAGTAAGACTAGAAATCAGTAACAGGAGGAACTTCTGAAACTGTAAAAATACGTGGAAATTAAACAACATGTTCCTGAATGATCAATGGCTCAATGAATAAGTTAACAAGGAAATTTAAAAAGTTCTTGAGAAAAACAAAAATGGAAACACAACGTACCAGAAACTGTAGGATACAGCAAACGCAGTAGCAAGAGGAAAGTTTATAGCAGTAAATGCCTCCATCAAAAAAATAGATTTCAAATAAACAATCTAATAATGTACCTCAAGGAAACAGAAAAGCAAGAGCAAATCAAAGCCAAAATTAGTAGAAGGAAAGAAATAATGAAGATTAAAGCAGAAATAAGTGAAATTGAGACTTAAAACAGTACAAAAGCGGAACAAAACAAAAAGTTTGTTTTTTGAAAAGATAAATCAACAAACTTAGCTAGACTAAGAAAAATAGAAGACTCAAATAATTAAAACTAGGGATGAAAAGAGAAACATTAGCAGCCTGGACAACATAGATCCTGTCTACAAAAAAATTTTAAAAATTGGCTGGGTGTGGTGGCACATGCCTGTAGTCCCAGCCTTGGGAGTCTGAGGTGGGAGGATCCCTTGAGCCTGAGAGGTCGAGGCTGTAGTGAGCTGAGATCACACCATTGCCCACTCCAGCCTGGGTGACACAGTGAGACCCTGTCTCAAAGTAAACAAACAAATTTAATTCATAAATAAAAGCAGTATTCATGTAAAATAAAAAAGAAAAAGAAAAAGGAAACATTATAACAGATATCACAGAAATACAAGAAATCATTAGAGACTACTACAAACTACATGCCAACAAATTAGAAAATCTGGAAGAAATGGGTAAGTTCCTGAACACATATAACCTACCATGATTGAATAATGAAGAAAACCTGAATAGACCAATAATGAGTAACAATATTAAAACAGTAATAAAGTCCTCCATCAAAGAAAAGTACAAGACCTTGTGACTTCACTGCTAAATTCTACTGAAAGTTTAAAGAATACCAGTTCTGCTCAAACCATTTCAAAAAACTGAAGAAGAGGGACTATTTCCAAATTCATTCTATAAGGCTAGCATTACCCTGATACCAACACCAGAAAAAGAGACAAACAACAAAAAACTCTACAGGCCAACATCTCTGATGAAGATAGATGCAAGCATCCTTGACAAAATACTGGCAAACAGAATTCAACAAAACATTGAAAAGACCATTTGCCATGATCAAGTTGATTCATCCCACAGATGCAAGGAAGGCTCAATGTATACAATCAACAAATGTGATATATTGCAGTAACAGAATCAAGAACAAAAACCGTATGTTCATTTCAATAAATGCTTAAAAAGCATTCAATAAAATTCAACATCCTTTCATGATAAAAGCCCTAAAAAAACAGGGTACACAATATACCCCAACAAGATAAAGTCTAAATATGATAAACACACAACTAATATTATATTGAATGGGGAAAAACTGAAAGCCTTTCCACTAAAATCTGGAACAACACAAGGATGCCCACTTTCACCACTTTTATGCAACATAGTACTGGAAGTCTAAGAGCAATTAGGCAAGAGAAAGAAATAAAGGGCATCCAAACTAGAAAGGAAGAAGTCAAATTAATCCTTGTTACAGATGACATGATCTCATATTAAAACTTAAAGATTCCACAAAAAACCATTAGAACTGATAAGTGATCAGTACAATTGAAGGACACAAAATCACTGTACAAAAATCAGTAGTGTTTCTATATGCTAACAGTGATCAATCTGAAAAAGAAATAAAGAAATCAATCTCATTTACAACAGCTACCAAAAAATACCTAGGAATAAATTAAACCTAAGAAGTAAAAGATCTCTATAATGAAAACCATGAAATAGTGAAGAAAGAAATTGAAGAGGACACAAAAAATGGAAAGACATCCCATGCTCATTAATTGAAAGAATCAATATTGTGAAAATTTCTATACTACCCGAAGTGATCTACAGATTCAATGAAATAGCTGTCAAAATAGCAGTTACATTCTTCAAAGAAACAGAAAAAAAGTCCTAAAATTATATGGAACCACAAAAGACCTTGAATAGCTAAAGCAATCCTAAGTAAAAAGAATGAAGTTGGAAGCATCACAGTATTTGATTTTAAATTATACTGCAAAGCTATCGTATCCAAAACAGTATGGTACTGGCATAAAAACAGACACACAGACCAGTGGAATAGAACAGAGAACTCAGAAATAAATCCACACACTTACAGCCAACTTATTTTTCACAAAGATGCCAATTCTGCAATTTTGCAATTAACAAAGTGAACATACATTGGGGAAAGTCACAATCTCAATAAACAGTGTTGGGAAAACTGGTTATCTATATGCAGAGTAATTAAACAGCCCCATTTTGGCTGCGTGTGGTGGCTCATGCCTGTAATCCCAGCACTTTGGGACACCAAGGCAGGCAGATCACCTGAGGTCAGGAGTTTAAAAGCAGCCTGGCCAACATGGCGAAACCCCATCTCTACTAAAAATACAAAAAAATTAGCCAGGTGTGGTGGTGAGCGCCTGTAATTCCAGCTACCTGGCAGGCTGAGGCTGGAGAATCACTTGAACCTGGGAGGCAGATGTGGTAGTAAGCCAAGATCACAACACTGCACTACAGCCTGGGTGACATAGCTAGATTCCATCTCAAAAAAAAAAAAAAAAAAAAAGAGCCCCATCTCTCACCATGTACAAAAATCAATTCCAAATGGATTTAAAACATAAATTTAAGACCTGAAACTATGAAAGTACTAGAAGAAAACATTGGGGAAATGCTCCAGGACCTTCATCTGGGCAAATATTTTTTGGGCAAGACCTCAAAAGCATAGGCAACCAAAGTCATAATAGACAAATGGGATTACATCAGGCTAAAAAGCTCCTGCACAGCAAAGGAAACAATTAACAAGTGAAGTGACAACCTACAGAATGGGAGTAAATATTTACAAGTTATCCATCCAACAAGGGATTAATAACCAGAATATATAAGGAACTCAAATAATCAATAGCAAAAAGATAGATAATCAAATTAAAAATGGGCAAAATACCTGAATAGACATCTCTACAAAAGCAGACATACAAATGGCCAACAGTTAAATGAAAAAATTCAACATCAATCATCAGGGAAATGCAAATCAAAACCACAATGGGTTATCATCTCACCATAGTTAGAATGGTTATTATCAAAAAGACAAAAAATCAAGTGCTGGCAGATATGTAGAGAAAGGAGAATGCTTGTACACTGTTGATGGGAATGTAAAGTAGGACAACCGTTATGAAAAACAGTATGAGGCTGGGAGCAGTGGCTCACACCTGTAATCCCAGCACTTTGGGAGGCCAAGGAGGGTGGATTACCTAAGGTCAGGAGTTTGAGACCAACCTGGCCAACATTGTGAAACCCCATCTCTACTAGTAATACAAAAAAAAAAAAAAAAAAAAAAATCAGCCAGGCGTGGTGGCAGGCTCCTGTAACCCCAGCTACTCTGGAGGCTGAGGCAGGAGAATTACTTGAACTTGGGAGGCAGAGTGTGCAGTGAGCCAAGAGTGCGCCACTGTATTCCAGCCTTGGCGAAAGAGCAAGACTCCATCTCAAAAACAACCCCAAAAAGCAGTATGGAGGTTCCTTGAAAAACTAAAAATAGAACTACCATATGATCTAGAAATCTCACTGCTGGGTAGATATCCAAGAGAAAGGAAATCACTGTGTCAAAGAGACAGGTGCACTCCCATATTTGTTGTAGCAAAATGTAATAGCCAAGATACGGAATCAACCTAAGTGTCCATCAACAGATGAATGAATAAAAGAAGTGGTATATGTATACAATGGACTATTACATGGGCATAAAAAGAATGAAATCCTGTCATTTGAAGTAACATGGATGGACCTGGAGTTCATTACATTAAGTGAAATAAGCCAGGCACAGTAAGACAAATATACTGCATGTTCTCACTCACATGTGGGAGCTACAAAAGTGGATCTCATGGAGGTAGAGTAGAATAATGGTTACTAACGGCTGGAAAAGGAAGAGTGGTAGGGGAGGATGAAGAGAAGTTGGTTGATGAGTACAAAAATACAGTCAGATAGAAGGAATAAGTATTCAATAGTACATTATGGAAATTATAGTTAATAACAATTTATTACATGTTTCAAAATAACTAGAAAGAACTGTAATATTTCCAACATAAAAATATAAATGTTTGAGGTGATGATATCCCAATTACCCTGATTTGATTATTACACATCATATACATGCAGCAAAATATCACATGTACCCCAAAAATATGTACAACTAAATATAGAATGTCAATTAAAAATACAAAAAAAGTAGATTTCATATACAAATGCCACCTTGTATAAACTGGTAAGTGCCTCAAGAGAAATAAATAAAAATTTAAGATAATTCACATAGTGAGTTATTTCTAAATTTTATTTTAGAGTTGGGGGGAAGGGATCAAATTGAGTTCATAACAAGGGGAAAGATTAAGTGAGGTCTTTAAAGTTAGATAAGATATGAGCAATCAGGTAGAGATGTGTGGGAGGAGGAAAGCCATTCCTGGATAATAAAACAGCCTAAGAATATAGAGACAGGGCATACTGTGTGTCATTTGGAAATAAGGAAGGTAAGATTGGTTGAGACAAATTACAGAGGATCTTACTATCACAGAACATGTAAAGGAAGGAAGAATGAAAAGAGTAAGACAGAAGACCAAAGTCTAAACTTTAAGGAAATGCTCTTAAAGACAGCAAGAAACAGGGTCAGTCTGATAGTGAAAGAGTACCAAAGGTATTGAGAGACAGAGAGAAAGAGAGAGAGAGAGAAAAACAACAACCACCACCACCAAAAAACCCAGTAAGTGAAAGAGGCTCAATAAACACTTGTTGACTGAATAAAAGGAATGACTATTATTGTACACTGTTATAGAAGTCAAAAGTCAAAAATGAGTCTAGTGATTTTACAAGAACATGAAAGCAAGATGACATGCTCTTTGAATACAGAAGTTTATAATCTAGTCAGGAAGATTGGGAACTACTTAACATTACAATATTACACAAATCATCTAGTATGTCATCTACCTTTATAGGTGAATATGTCTGAACATGTATATCTGTAGTATTCCTAGATAATTCTGAATCCATGCAGTTTTTAAATTTAAAACTTTAATAATAAATAAGTGAATACCTTTCATATGATAGGAAGGGAACGGTGTTCAAATAATTCTGGAGGATTTATTAAATGAAATTTTCTTCTCAGATTGGTGACTTTATTCAGAGTATTATCTATTTCAAAGCAAGTAAAAAACCAAACTTAGAAATACACTAGGTATCTAGAGGAGAAGCACTTGAGATTCAACATCTATTTATGCTTTATCCCTAGACAAGCAAGAGGTATGAATTCTATAGTAATGTTATCATACTAAGTAAAAATGCCATTGTTCCTACCAGAAGATTATGGATGGTAACAGTGACAGTATTATTTTTAACAGTCAAACCAAAGCCTGAATTACCTAAAATATTTAAATTTTAGGAGCAAACTAGACTAGAAATTTAATAAAATAATTTTCCAGGTAAGATTAATAGGTTTGAAAGTCTGATTTTGTCTCTTCTCTCTCTCTCTACATATATATATACATATACACACACACACACACATAGTATCTCCCCCAGCATTCCACTGAAATATATTTAAAAAGTAAAATTAAAATCTCTGCCTACATTTAAAGGACAAGTTGATTACCATATATTTAATTATAGTACCTTACTTTACTAGGACTATATTAAGGATAATGACAATATAGAAAGAAGCCTAAAAATATTTCAGAGGACTGTTTTAACTGTCTAAGATACTATCTCAGCTTATTATTAGTGAATAGGCAATGATGTCAAATTAAAGCAAGAAAGCAAGCTCTCCGTGGAAGTGGCTGTAAAAATGTATTTATGTACATACCCCACCCCAACATCCACATATCTACCCCCTCACACCCAATGCCACACATAAACTGGGATGACTGATTTTCTACTCAATCACACAGTCAATCAACAATGGTAGAAACTTCCATGTTTATTTGTTAATAAGCTAATATCTGGCTTCTGTTTGTTGATCCAAAGTATAAGGCAAGGGAGAAGCAAGGCATTTATAAATTTTGCTACACAATTAGTTATTTCAAGTATCATACAGACTTCATATTATTGGGTGAAGTAACGTTTTCTAACCTTTATACAAATAAAGACCACTTTTACCTATATGACATCTTAACATTGCTAACCCTGCCACCCTTACTGTGCAAAATCTTAAGATGCGAGTGTGGCTTTATATTATAGACTATTTTTGATCCGTTCATATATATTCTGATTTCTTTCATGTGATTAGCCTCCAATGCAGAATCACAGAAAATACAATATGCTTAGTATATTCTTTCTTCTTTTCTTTAAACCATTGTTTAGTAAGGACCAAATATTGAATAACTTTTAATTTCTAGTGATTATTCTTTCATGCTCAAAGTGTAACTGTTATTCAGGATATTAAAAAAAAAAAAAAAAAACAATGTCTGTAGTCCCAGCTACTTGGGAGGTTGAGGCAGAGGATCACTTGAGCCCCAAAGCTCAAGGCTGCACTGCACAATGACTACATCTGTGAAGAGCCACTGCACTCTAGCCTGATTAATATAGCAAGACTCTGTCTCAAATAAAATAAAATAAAATAGCAATATAAACTTTCCATTAATATATGATTAGTAGGCTCAGAATTTGAAATTAGATTTTCAAGTGCCAATTTAAGAAATATACTTACCTTTGATTCGAGGTAGACATTTGCTGATGACATTTTTGTAATTTTGCATATGTAACTAACTAAAGAGATGGCACAAAGAATAAACAGGCTATCATTAATTAATGCTCGAACAAACACAGTCCATTTCAACTGATTTTCTGGGACATCTCCATGAACTAGCATTGCACAAGTCAAGTTCACCACTAAAAAGAGCAGGCTCGCCATTATAAAGCCGAAATGCAGTAGAACTCTGAAAGAAAAAAAGTGTATTAGATGGTCATATAACTAACAAGAAATTAAATTTAATTCTGAATTAGTTTGTTATGTTAGGTGTAAGAATTCCTTCAGTTTGAAATGTTTATGAATGGCATAGATTTTTAAGCATTTATTCAGAAATAATCTCAGGTTGAGCTGAACTCAGTTGTCTCTACCAGGAATAAGACAGGACAATTTTAACACTATTTCAAGTAATCCCAAATTTTTCATTTTTATAACTATTAAGCATATTTTCATTAACTTTTCCAATCCAAGAGTTATCAGGCTTTTATAATGTGCCTGAAAATTAATATACTGTACCTAAATTTATATTGATTACCTAATATTAATTTTAAGAGTTAGGCCAGGCATGGCGGCTCACGCCTGTAATCTCAGAACTTTGGGAGGCCGAGGCAGGCAGATCACTTGAGGCCAGGAGTTTGAGACCAGCCTGGCTAACATGGTGAAACCGCATCTCTACTAAAAATACAAAAATTAGCCGGTGTGGTGGCGCACAACTGTAGTCCCAGCTATTCAGGAGGCTGAGGCACGAGAATCACTTGAACCCAGGAGGTGGAGGTTGCAGTGAGCCAAGATAGTGCTATTGCACTCCGGCCTGGGTGAGAGTGCGAGACTGTATCAATTAAAAAAAAAAAAAGAAAAAGGAAAAAAAATTTTTAAGAGTTAAAGCATGTTTTAAACAACATTCCTTATGAATGGTCTGATTATAGCAAACAATGCTTTCAAACTTGACTAAAGAAGAACATAGGGACAGTATATGTAGAGTTTCAAGCACTCATTAATACCTCATGTTCTTATAAAGTTGCATATTTACTGTGCATAAAGAGCAACTCTGCACATAAAATCCTTAATCTCCTCCCCCTAAGAAAATTTAGGCTACCTCATAAGAACTCTTCAGTTAAGGCTGCTATCTGTATCAAGTAGCAGTAACAACTATCTGTACAAATGTAATCCCAGTTCAAACACATTTATACTCCCAAATTAAATACATATGATGCTGAAATTTATCTGGCTTCTGATATATTGGGTCATTTCAATAGTGGAAATCATAAAGTAGCTGCCTTTGGAAATGGTTTAAATGAGGTAAATTGAAGGTAATGTGCAATCTGTAACAAGCAAACTAAACTGCTTAGTGTACATGTAAAGCAAAAAGATTTTCGTTTTAAAAGGTTGTATTTTAAAGTTCTTCCAGATTAAATAACGAAAACAGTAATTACATAGTTTGAAACCCAAAAAGGATCTTGGAATTACCTATATATCCAGATAATTAGAGTAGTTTAGAAAACCAAAGCACAGAGAGGGTACGTGAGTTGCATAGTAAGCATGTTAGTGGGAAAATTGGGTTGGAAACCCCAATCTCCTGACTCCACAGCTTAGCACTCTCGCTTTTGAGATTGATCAGTACTGAAATATTACTTATTTCATGGAACATTCTCACTTCAAACAGCATAATCTAACTTTGGCAAAAGTTATGCAGTTAGATCTAATATTTGAAGCAGGGCAGGGACAGAGCAGCAAACAAACAAAAACTGAGTCAGCTGTATGGCTGAAGGGAGAGAAATTTGAGCTACCCAATTTACTTCCTTTGAACCAATCTAACAACTTGGTTTTCTATAAAACCGTGAAGGTGCCTTCAACAACCACTCCCCTTCTACCACGAGAAGTCTGCTATAAAAAAAATTAGATCTTTTAGGTACTAAGCCTTATTATTAATGAATTAATGCTTTAGATCTTTTAGATAGAAATTTAGATACTCATAAAACTTACTTGTGTCTGTCAAGTTCAGTGGCACATCTGACTTTACATATAACCTATAAAGAGAATATAAAAAGAAAATTTTGAAAACATGTAATATTGAATTCTTAAATATGTTCTGATTTTGTGTTTTAAAGTGCTACAACTATAAACAACATACAGCAAGCAAAGTTCAAATGTTAACAGCTGAACTACCATAAATTAAAAGACAGTTTTCCAAAGGCTTAAAACAATAAATCAATAACTTTCTTTGTTATCAACATAAACTTACATTTCTATCTTTAAAGATTTAAACAGAATTAATTCAGTTTAAACATTTACTGAAGTTTTATTATGAGGCAGACATTGTGCTGAATGGCTTGCCACCTATCCTAAACTTCATTAGTCATGTTTTATTCTAAAATGGAACTTCTTGCTTAAATATGAATATGGCTGAGTGTTCTCCAAAGACTATTTTCTTCAGTAATGAAATGAATTAGTAAAGTGAGATGAGGTACCAAAAGTGAACACAGAGATAATGAGCATATATCATATTTAGTAAACTTTCTTCTTTTACAAAGCCTTACAAAAAGCAGGTACTCAGATACTTGTTGAATAAAGTTAGGCGGGTAGGTAAACAAAATTTGAAATAAACATGGTATATTCTGAGAACATGGTACTAAGGGTCTCAAGTCCTTACTGGTAAACTTTAAATTATTCTTTAGATAATGGGAAGATATTGAAGGTTTTTATATAGTTATTCCAAAATACGGAATTTCACTAATCTGACATTAATGTACAGGCTACTACAGAGGAACTACAAAATAAAAGTAGAAAGACCAGTTACAGGACTATTGAAGTAGAGTATGAACTTTGGGGACCTGGAAAGAAAGAAGAAAGTATATTATGAAGAAAAATAGTGGAGGTACATGGTAATGTACTGATTTCATTCAAACATTTACCAAGTGCCTATTATATATCACATTCTATGAAAGATGCTATGGATTCATAAACATGACCACGGTTTCTGCTCTCTAGGAGCTCAGAGTATGGAAGAACAGATAAACCATCTATTCTGATACATTGTGATATAAATGCAAAATATGCTATCACTAAATCTATAAAGAGAAAAATAGTAATTTGCTCCAAGAAAGTGTATGAGGTAAGGGGAAAAACTGTCTGGAGCATCAGGGAGGACTTCTCATATCTGAGCCAACTTACGAAGAGTAAATTGGTGTGAGGCAGGTGAATCATCAGGCAAAGACAGACGCCTGTGCATCTACTCCTACCTACTGTACAGCCATGTGTCGCTTAATGACAGAGATATGCTCTGAGAAATGCATTGTTACAAATGCACCATTTGGAGATATGAGGGGTCCCTTTCAAGATGGCCAATAGGAACAGCTCCAGTGTGCAGCTTCTAGCAAGATCGACGCAGAAGATAGGTGATTTTTGCATTTCCAACTGAGGTACCTGGTTCCTCTCATTGGGACTGGTTGTACAGTGGGTGCAGCCCATGGAGGGCGAACTGAAGCAGGGCTGGTGTTGCCTCATCCGGGAAGTGCAAGGGGTTGGGGGATTTCCCTTTCCTAGGCAAGGGAAGCCGTGACAGACTGTACCTGGAGGAATGGTACACTCTCGTCCAAAAACTGTACTTTTCCCATGGTCTTAGCAACTGGTAGACCAGGAGATTGCCTCCTGTACCTCTGTCCCACACCCACAGAGCCTTGCTCAATGCTAGCACAGCAGTCTGAGATCAACCTGCAATGCTGCAGCCTGGTGGGGGAGGGGCATCCACCATTACTGAGGCTTAAATAGGTAAACAAAGCAGCTGGGAAGCTTGAACTGGGTGGAGCCCACCGTAGCTCAGCAAGGCCTACCGCCTCTCTAAAGGTCACCTCTGTGGGCAGGGCACAGCTGAACAAAAGGCAGCAGACAACTTCTGCAGACTTAAACGTCCCTCTCTGACAGCTTGGAAGAGAGCAGTGGTTCTCCCAGCACAGAGTTCAAGCTCTGAGAACAAACAGACTGTCTCCTCAAGTGGGTCCCTGACCCTGGGTAGCCTGACTGGGAGACACCTCCCAGTAGGGGCCGACAGACACCTCATACAGGCAGGTGCCCCTCTGGGATGAAGCTTCCAGAGGAAGGATCTGGCAGAAATATTTGCTGTTCTGCAACATTTGCTGTTCTGCAGCCTCTGCTGGTGATACTCAGGCAAACAGGTTGTGAGGTGGACCTCCAGCAAACTCCAACAGACCTGCAGCTGAGAGGCCTGACTGTTAGAAGGAAAACTAACAAACAGAAAGGAATAGCATCAACATCAACAAAAAGGATATCCACACCAAAACCACATCTGTAGGTCACCAATATCAAAGACCAAAGGTAAATGAAACCACAAAAATGGGGAGAAACCAGAACACAAAAGCAGAAAATTCCAAAAACCAGAGTGCCTCTTCTCTTCCAAAGGATAGCAGATCCTCGCCAGCAATGGAACAACACCGGACAGAGAATGAGTTTGACGAGTTGACAGAAGTAGGCTTCAGAAGATCGGTAATAATAAACTTCTCCGAGCTAAAGAAGCATGTTCTAACCCAATGCAAGGAAGCAAAAAACCTTGAAAAAAGGTTAGGCGAATGGCTAACTAGAATAAACAGTGTAGAGAAGACCTTAAATGACCTGATATAGCTGAAAACCACAGCACAAGCACTTCATGATGCATGCACAAGCTTCAGTAGCCGATTCAATCAAGTGGAACAAAGGATATCAGTGATTTAAGATAAATTAATAAAATAGAGCAAGAAGACAAGATTAAGAAAAAAGAGTAAAAAGAAATGAACAAAGCCTCCAAGAAATATGGGACAATGTGAAAACACCAAATCTACGTTTGACTGGTGTACCTGAAAGTGACAGGGAGAATGGAACCAAGTTAGAAAACACTCTTCAGGATATTATCCAGGAGAACTTCCCCCAACCTAGCAAGGCAGGCCAACATTCAAATTCAGGAAATACAGAGAACACCACAAAGATACTCCTCGAGAAGAGCAACCCCAAGACACGTAACTGTCAGATTTACCAAGGTTGAAATGAAGGAAAAAATGTTAAGGGCAGCCAGAGAGAAAGGTCGGGTTACCCACAAAGGGAAGCCCATCAGACTAACAGCAGATCTCTTGGCAGAAACCCTACAAACAAGAAGAGAGTGGGGGCCAATATTCAATATTCTTAAATAAAAGAATTTTCAACCTAGAATTTCATATCCAGCCAAACTAAGCTTCATAAGTGAAGGAGAAATAAAATCCTTTACAGACAAGCAAATGCTGAGAGATTTTGTCACCACCAGGCCTACCTTACAAAAGCTCCTGAAGGAAGCACTAAACATGGAAAGAAACAACCGGTACCAGCCACTGCAAAAACATGCCAAATTATAAAGACCAATGATGCTATGAAGAAACTGCACCAATTAATGGGCAAAATAACCAGCTAACATCATAATGACAGGACCAAATTCACACATAACAATATTAACCTTAAATGTAAATGGGTTAAATGCCCCCAGTTAAAAGACACAGACTGGCAAATTGGATAAAGAGTCAAGAGCCATTGGTGTGCTGCATTCAGGAGACCCATCTCATGTGCAGAGACACACATAGGCTCAAAATAAAGGGATGGAGGAAGATCTACCAAACAAATGGAAAGCAAAAAAAAGCAGCAGTTGTTTTCTGATAAAACAGACTTTAAACCAACAAAGAACAAAAGAGACAAAGAAGGTCATTACTGAATGGTAAAGGGATCAATTCAACAAGAAGAGCTAACTATCCTAAATACACCCAATACAGGAGCACCCAGATTCATAAAGAAAGTCCTTACAGACCTACAAAGAGACTTAGACTCCCAATAATGGGAGACTTTAACACCCCACTGTCAATTTCAATATTAGCTAGATCAATGAGACAGAAGGTTAACAAGGATATCCAGGACTTGAACTCAGCTCTGCACCAAGCAGACCTAATAGACAGCTACAGAACTCTCCACCCCAAATCAACAGAATATACCTTTTTCTCAGCACCACATTGCCCTTATTCTAAAATTGACCACATAATTGGAAGTGAAACACTCCTGAACAAATGTAAAATAACAGAAATCACAACAAACTGTCTCTCAGACCACAGTGCAATCAAATTAGAACTCAGGATTAAGAAACTCACTAAAAACCGCACAACTACATGGAAACTGAACAATCTGTTCCTGAATGACTACTGGGTACATAACGAAATGAAGGCAGAAATAAAGATGTTCTTTGAAACCAATGAGAACAAAGACACATCATACCAGAACCTCTGGGACACATTTAAAGCAGTGTGTAGAGGGAAATTTATAGCACTAAATGCCATAAGAGGAAGCAGGAAAGATCTAAAATTGATACCCTAACATCACAATTAAAAGAACTAAAGAAGCAAGAGCAAACAAATTCAAAAGCTAGCAAAAGGCAAGAGATAACTAAGATCAGAGCAGAACTGAAAGAGGGAGAGATATAAAAAATTCTTCAAAAAATCAATGAATCCAGGAGCTGGTTTTTTGAAAGATCAACAAAATAGACCACTAGCAAGACTAATAAAGAAGAAAAGAGAGAAGAATCAAATAGACACAATAAAAAATGATAAAGGGGATATCATCACCAATCCCACAGAATTTCGAACTACCACCAGAGAATACTATAAACACCTCTACACAAATAAACTAGAAAATCCAGAAGAAATGGATAAATTCCTGGACACATACACCCTCCCAAGACTAAACCAGGAAGAAGTTGAATCTCTGAATAGATCAATAACAGGTTCTGAAATTGAGGCAATAATTAATAGCCTATTAACCAAAAAACATCCAGGACCAGATGGATTCACAGCCCAGTTCTACCAGCGGTACAAACAGGAGCTGGTACCATTCATTCTAAAACTATTCCAATCAACAGAAAAAGAGGGACTCCTCCCTAACTCATTTTATGAGGCCAGCATCATCCTGACACAAAAGCCTGGCAGAGACACAACAAAAAAGGAAAATTTTAGACGAATATGCCTATGTGAAAATCCTCAATAAAATACGGGCAAACTGAATCCAGCAGCACATCAAAAAGCTTATCCACCACAATCAACTTGGCTTCATCCCTGGGATGCATGGCTGGTTCAACATATCAAATCAATAAACATAATCCATCACATAAACAGAACCAATGACAAAAACCACATGATTATCTCAATAGATGCAGAAAAGGCCTTCAACAAAACTCAACAGCCCTTCATGCTAAAAACTCTGAATATACTAGGTATTGATGCAACGTATCTCAAAATAGTAAGAGCTATTTATGACAAACCCACAGCCAGTATCATACTGAATGGGCAAAAACTGGAAGCACTCCCTTTGAAAACCGGCACAAGACAAGGATGCTCTCTCTCACCACTCCTATTCAACATAGTGTTGGAAATTCTGGCCAGGGCAATCAGGCAAGAGAAAGAAACAAAGGGTATGCAATTATGAAAAGAGGAGGTCAAATTGTCCCTGTTTGCAGATGACATGATTGTATATTTAGAAAACCCCATCGTCTCAGCCCAAAATCTGCTTAAGCTGATAAGCAACTTCAGCAAAGTCTCAGGATACAAAACTCAATGTGCAAAAATCACAAGCATTCCTATACACCAATAACAAACAGAGAGGTGAATCATGAGTGAACTCCCATTCACAATTGCTATAAAGAGAATAAAATACCTAGGAATCCAAGTTACAAGGGATGTGAAGGACCTTTTCAAGGAGAACTACAAACCACTGCTCCACAAATAAAAGAGGACACAAACAAATGGAAGAACATTCCATGCTCATGGATAGGAAGAATCAATATTGTCAAAATGGCCATACTGCCCAAGATAATTTATAGATTCAGTGCCATCCCCACCAAGCTACCAATGACTTTCTTCACAGAATTGGAAAAAATACTTTAAAGTTCATATGGAACCAAAAAAGAGCCTGCATAGCCAAGACAAACAGCAAAAAGAACAAAGCTAGAGGCATCATGCTACCCGACTTCAAACTATACTATAAGGCTACAGTAACCAAAACAGCATGGTACTGGTACCAAAACAGATATATAGACCAATAGAACAGAACAGAGGCCTCAGAAATAACACCCCACATCTACAACCATCTGACCTTTGACAAACCTGACAAAAACAAGCAATGGGAAAAAGACTCCCTATTTAATAAATGGTGCTGGGAAAACTGGCTAGCTATATGTAGAAAGCCGAAACTGGATCCTTTCCTTACACCTTATACAAAAATTAATTCAGGATGAATTAAAGACTTAAATGTAAGACCTAAAGCCATAAAAACCCAAGAAGAAAACCTAGGCAATACCATTCAGGACATAAGTGTGGGCAAAGACTTCATGACTAAAACACCAAAAGCAATGGCAACAAAAGCCAAAATAGACAAATGGAATCCAATTAAAGTAAAGAGCTTCTGCATAGCAAAAGAAGCTACCACCAGGGTGAACAGGCAACATAAGGAATAAGAGAAAATTTTTGTAATCTACCCATCTGACAAAGGGCGAATATCCAGAATCTACAAAGAACTTAAGTTTACAAGAAAAAAACAAACAACCTCATCAAAAAGTGGGCAAAGGATATGAACAGACACTTCTCAAAAGAAGACATGTGTGCAGCCAACATACACATGAAAAAATGCTCATCATCGCTGCTCATTAGAGAAATGCAAATCAAAACCACAATGAGATACCATCTCATGCCAGTTAGAATGGCAATCATTAAAAAGTCAGGAAATAACAGATGCTGGAGAGGATGAGGAGAAATAGGAACGCTTTTACCCTGTTGGTGGGAGTGTACATTAGTTCAACCATTGTGGAAGACAGTGTGGCAATTCCTCAAGGATCTAGAACTAGAAATACTACTTGACCCAGCGATCCCATTACTGGGTATATACCCAAAGGATTACAAACCATGCTACTATAAAGACACATGCACACGTATGTTTATTGCGGCACTATTCACAATAGTAAAGACTTGGAACCAACCCAAATGTCCATCGATGATAGACTGGATTAAGAAAATGTGGCACATATACACCATGGAATACTATACACAGTGATAAAAAAGAATGAGTTCATGTCCTTTGCCGAGACATGGGTGAAGCTGGAAAACATCATTCTCAGCAGACTATCACAAGGACCAAAAACCAAATACCACATGTTCTCATTTATAGGTGGGAGTTGAACAATGAGAATACATGGACACAGGGCAGGGAACATCACACACCGGGGTCTATAGGAGGGTGGGGGCTGGGGAGGATAGCATATCTAATGTAAATGTTGAGTTGATGGGTAGAGCAAACCAACATGACACATGTATACCTACGTAACAAACATGCACATTGTGCACATGTATCCTAGAACTTTAAGTATAATTAAAAACAACAACAAAAAAGCACAATCTGTCAGTGTGTGAACATTACAGAGTACACTTACACAAATCTAGATGATATAGCTTACTACATACCTAGGTCATATGGTATACAGCCTATGCTCCTAGGTTACAAACCTGTATAACATGTTACTGCTGTACCAAATGCTATGTACAAGTATAACACGATGGTATTTGTGTATCTAAACATAGAAAACATACAGTAAAAACATGTTATAAAATACAAAAAATGGTGCACTTGTATAGGGCACTTAATATGAATGCAGCTTACAGGGCTGGATGTTGCTCTGGGTGTCAGTGAGTGAGTGGTGAGTGAATGTGTAGGCCTAGGACATTGCTGTACACTACTGTAGACTTTATAAACATTGTACATTTAGGCTACACTAATTTTATTTCTAAAATGAACAATAAATTAACCTCAGCTTACTATAACTTTTTAAATTTATATACTTTTTAACTTTTTGACTCTTGTACTAACCCTTGGCTTAAAACAGAACTACATCATACAGTTGTACAAAAATATTTTCTTTCTTCATATCCTTATTCAATAAGCTTTTTTTTCCTATTGTAAAATGTTTTCATTTTTTACTTTTTGAACTTTTTTTTCTTAAAGGCTAAGACATAAACACCGCCATTAGCTTAGGCCTTAGGGTCAGGATCATCCATATCACTGTCTTCTAACTCCACATCTTGTGTCACTGGAAGGTGTTTAGATGCAATAACATGCATGGAGCTGACATCTCCTATGATAACAATGCCTTCTTCTGGAATACTTCCTGAAGGACCTATGTGAGACTTTTCTACAGTAAACTTTTTTTTTAATAAGTAGAAAGGAATTCTAAAATAATAGTAAATACATCAACCAGTAACACAATCATTTATTATCCAGTATTATATACTGTACATAATTGTATGTGGTACACTTTTATACCACTGGCAGCACAGCTTTGTTTATACTAGCATCACCATAAACATGTGAGTAATGCACTGTGCTATGACGTTACAATGGCTATGATGTTAAAATGGCTACGTCACTAGGTTATAGGAATATTTCAACTTCATTATAATCTTAAGGGACCACTGTTCTATGTGGGGTGAGTTATTTACTGAAATGTTGTTATGTAGTGCCTGACTGTGTTTTGGTAACAGTACTACCATCTACCAGATGCTGAATGTAATGAAGGAGTCGAAAATAGTATGATTCATCTCTAAACTGTACCACTTATATTAAGTCTCAGATGCATCCACTTTTGCCATCTCCACTATCACAGCGGATTATTACAACAGCCTTTTAATTGATTCCTCTACTTTCATTCTTAATTCCATCCACCTCTTCAGATGATAACTGTTCATTTGACCACTTTTTAAAACTCTCCCTCCATACATGATTTATTTAAATTTTAAAAATTGTGGTAATATAGATAGAACATAAAATTTAACTATTTTTTAGTGTATGGTTCACTGGCATTAAGTACATTCACATTGTTGTGCAACCATCACCTTTATCCATCTCCCAAGCCTTTTCATTTTCCCAAACTGAAACTCTATACCCATTCATTAAGCAATAACGGCCCATTCCCTCCTCCTCCAGGATCCGGCAACCATCTCTCTACTTTCTGTCCTTATGAATTTGACTACTATATGTACCTCATATAAGTAGATTCATACAATATTTGTCCTTTTGTGACTTTCATTTAACATAATGTCTTCAAGGTTTATTTAAACTGCAGCATGTGTCAGAATGTCCTTCTTTCTAAGGCTGAATAATATTCCATTGCATGTATATACCATAGTTTGTTTATCCATTCATCCATCAATGGACACTTAGGTAGCCTCTACCTTTTGGCTATTGTGAAAGCTGCTGCTATGAACATCAATGTTCTGTATGATTTTCCAAAAATCATTTGAGAGCAAGTTGTACAACACTCCTTTGCCCTAAGTACTTCAGTGTATACTTCTTTAAAGATGAAAATTCTCCTATGTAACGACAGTATAATTACAAAAATCATAAAGCTGTATGTGTATACCATCATGTAATTTTCATACCTTATTCATATTTTTCCAATCATTCCAATGAAGTCCTTTATGAAAAAAAATCCAGGATTATGCATTATGTACAGATTTTATGTGTATTTAGTCTCTTTTAATCTTCACTTTTTTCCTTTGTCTTTAATGATATTCACAATTTTGAAGAATATAGAGACCAGTGGTCTTATAGTGTTTCTTCATTATTAGATTTTTGGATATGCATTTTGGTAGGATTACCACATAAGTGATGATGTTGCATTCTCTTCAATGCATTATATCAGGAGGTTCATGATGCTGATTTGTCCCATTACTGTGAACTTTAATCAGTTGGGCCAGGAGTGGTGGCTCATGCCTGTAATCCCAGCACTCTGGGAGGCTGAGGCAGGTGGATCACCTGAGGTCAGAAGTTCAAGACCAGCCTGGCCAACATGGCGAAACCCTCTCTATTAAATTAAAAAAAGTAGCCGGGAGTTGTGGTGCGCACCTTTAGTCCCAGCTACTCGGGAGGCTGAGGCCGGAGAATTGCTTGAACTCGGGAAGCAGAGGGTGCAGTGAGCCGAGACTGCACCATTGCTCTCCAGTCTGGGCAACAAGAACAAAATTCTGTCTCAGAAACAAAACACAACAAAAAACTTTAATAAATTGGTTAAAGTGGTATTTATAGTGTTTTCCCACCATTTAGTTACTGTTTTCCCATTGTATTTAAAGAGTATCACATAGAGCAATATTTAGAGACTATGTAAATATCTTTTATTCTTCAAATTTCCTTGACTAGTTCGTAATATCTACCAATGATTCCTACCTGAATAAATTATGATGGAGGAACTTCTTTTAAAAAATTACATCTGATCACACTATTCCAGAAAAAAGTCCACACTCCTTTAATACATAAAAGGTCTTTTATTGTCTAGCTCCACCTTCCCATCCTTGTATCCTTTTAGCCCCAATTTCAAACGTACAGTTTTGTCATTCTGAATTATTATGTTTTACATTTTATTGAAGGAGTCTCACTCTGTCACCCAGGCTGGACTGCACTGGCATGATCTCAGCTCACTGCAACATCCACCTCCATGGTTCAAGCGATTCTCCTGCCTCAGCCTCTCGAGTAGCTGGGATTACAGGCATGTGCCACCATGCCCAGTGAATTTTTGTATTTTTAGTAGAAACAGGGTTTCACCATGTTGGCCAGGCTGGTCTCGAGCTCCTGACCTCAAACAATCCACCTGCCTCAGCCTCCCAAAGTGCTGGGATTATGGGCATGAGCCACAGCACCTGGCCTGGTCATTCTGAATTATTTACAACTCTTCAAATAAGTGGTTCAATTTTATATCTCTGTGCCTTTGTACATATTTTTTACTTTGCTTAGACTATGCTTTATGGCCAGATAACAAATTCCAACTCATCCTTCCAGACATTACGAGAATGTCATTCTTTATATTGTTAGGTGAAGTGTCTCAGCGAGAGAGAAAACTCTTTTTATTCTTGCATTATTAATCATACTCTACAGCATTTATTTACATATTTATTTCTCTCTTAAGAAAGACCATAATTTACTCAGATACATAGCCCTAGTGCCTACCGTAATGCCTGGTTCACAATAGGTTTTCAGAAAGTATTTGAATAAATGAGCAGTGAATTAAGGTTAAAGAAAGTACTTTCATATGGTGGTGGTGTGTGGGATAGTGTGGGAAACAGCAGAAGTTGAAGCTGGAGGCAAGCAGTCATCAAATTATGGAGGTTTTGTATAAAATGCTGAAGAATTAGGCTGGCTATAAACTCTGTAATATGATTCTATGTTTGAATGACTTCTTAAGTGACAGTGTATAAAATGCATTACAGTGGGGCAAAGAATTCCAGTTAAAAGACTGTTGAACTTGACTGAGCTGACTAAACTACATTTTCAGGTTTTGAATCTAAACAATTGATAGAATGAGGGCCCCACTGAAAAAAAACTTAAAAGCCAGGTCATGAAATGTATTGTTACATTTAAAATTTATTACATCTAGGCGAAATAAAAGATAATAGGTGAGTTTTGGAATGTAAGAGGGAAATTACAGTCACCTATAGAGGTGACAGCTGAAACTCAGTAGAATACACTTGAGGTGTGAACAAGTGTAGAATGAGAGTCAACCTGTGATATGTTCACATTTAATAGTCAGAATTAGAAAGCACAGAGTAAAGAAAAGGGAGATGGGCAGAGGAGAGAAACGTAAGAATCAGACTAGTCATAGAAAACAGCAGAGTAGTTTAGAGTTAAAAGGAAGAAAGTAGAGCCATTGCTAAATTCTGAAAAATGTCAGAAATGATTAAGAAAATACCATTTAATTGAGTGACTGGTATGTCACTGGTACCTTGCAAAGAATAATTTTCAGATTGACAGAGCAGAAGTGCAAGGAGTTGATAGGAAGCAAGACAACAGAAGCAGTGAGTATAGACTGAGAGATATCTGAAGCTAAGAGAAACCTGGAAAAATCTGTGTTGGAAGAGAATTCTCTATGAATGTCTCATGTTTTTGCATGGTCTGTATCTTCTGAGCAAAGGGGACTGCATGACAAACATCCTTGAATGCAAGACATAGTGTTTACTTTAAGGTCAGAAGGAATATTCCTGACTGGTATAATAAAGGTAGAGAACATTGCACTCCCTGAGGACATTCCAGGATAGTAAAGTCTCCCTCTCTCTCCCTGGTGAAGATTTGCTTACACTCCAGAATAAATGTCTATCTCTGTCTCTCTTTTTTTATTTCAGGGTTTTCTCTCCCGTAGCATTCCCCACTGAATGTGCAGGTAACATCCTCTCATAGTGCTGCCCTATGAATTTGGGGGCTTTGAGACTCACAGCAAAAAGACATTGCTTTTGTTGCTGCTTTAGCCATGAGTGATAAACGGTCTTTCACTCTAACTTGTGGGTCTTGTGTTTTCTTTTCTTTTCTTTGTTTTTTTTTTTTTTTTTTTTTTTTTTGAGACTGAGTCTCCCTCTATCGCCCAGGTTGGAGTGCAGGGGTGTGATCTCAGCTCACTGCAACTTCCACCTCCTGGGTTCAAGTGATTCTCGTGCCGTAGCCTCCCAAGTAGCTGGGACTGCAGGTGCTTGCCACCATGCCCGGCTAATTTTTGTGTTTTTTAGTAGAGACAGGGTTTCAACATGTTGGCCAGGTTGGTCTCTAACTCCTGACCTCAACTGATCTACACACCTTGGCCTCCCAAAGTGCTGGGATTACAGGCGTGAGCCACCGCACCTGGTCTCGGTCTTGTGTTTTCTGTCAGTATATGTACATAAAACAATAGCAGTCTAATCTGTTAAATTTAAAGTAGGGTAAAAGATTCTTCATGGTTGAAGATTTAGCAATCTGTTGGTCAGAAATTGACTAAATAGAGGGAGAAGAAGAAGATGAAGAGTGGAGAGACAATGAGAGAGAGAGAGAGTGAGAGAAGCAACAGAGAGTGAGTTAGTTTAATTGTCAGGAAGGCTCTAGACAGAAGAGGCATGTTAGTCCTGAAAAGGAAGACACTATTGAGTCAAGAGAGAAGAAAAGAAAATTAAAGAAAAACCTGGAGGTCTACATAGAAAATTTAAAATAATTTACAAACCAGCTCTTTGTTAAAATAAAAAAATGTGGATATAGTATGGATTCTGATATTTTGATATAGAGAAGAAGGATGAGAGAATTGGCAGATGGATTCTATTTTTTTCTAGGAAAGTAGGAGGCAAGGTCACTTCTTGTGAAAGATGTTAGATTTAAGCACAGGAATATGAAAAACATTTGGAACATATGAATAGAAAGGTTATAAAAGAATATATTGAGAAACAGCAAGGTCCAGTTAAAGTTAAGCAGTTGATAGTGGATATAGTTAGCAAGGTTTTCTGATTTTAAAATGAAAACAATCTAATAGGAAAAAATAATGGGCCAGGTCCAGTGGCTCATGCCTGAAATCCCAGCACTTTGGAAGGCTGAGATAAAAGGACTGCTTGGGGCCAGTAGTTTGACACCAACCTGGTCAGCATAGCAAGGCTCTGTCTCTGCAATCAATCAATCAGGACTACAACCACACCTATAGTCCTAGCTACTTGGGAGGCTGAGGCAGAGGATTGTTTCAGCCCAGGAGTTTGAGGCTGCAGTGAGTTATGATCATGCTACTGCACTCCAGCCCGGGCAACAGAGGGAGATCCTGTCAAAGTTGTCAGAATCAAAGTGGAATCACTTATGCCAAATCTTAACAAAAGGGAGTCAGGAGGTCAAAAAGGAGGAGTCTTTTGCACATTTCTGTAATAAAAATGATTACAAGGATTCTCTGAAGAACACGACCTTGCATAAAAGTCACCGTAACCTTGCACAAAGAATACTTCTGTGAGGACATCTATCCAGCAACTGCCTGTTCAGCCTTGGAATGACATCACTCTTTTATTAATCCTCGCGGGGAGGGGTAACCATTTCAAAACAACTATGTAACCTTTTGAATTTTGCCTTTAAAAGTTTCCCCTTGCCTTGGTCTCCCTAAATATGCCCATGATCCAGCTTAGCACATACAACCTGGATCATAATCATTCTCCTCATTCCTGACTAAACTTACTGTCTTTGGAGAATCTCTGTTATTTTAGGTTGACACATTACAAAAAGTTCAAATAACTAGGATGCATTTTTTTCATGTAGTAATTTAGAACTAGAAAATGTGGGAACTATTGTAGAGGAAGAACTCACTCTGGTGAATGAACAGGTTTGGCACCGCAAAAAGTCAAGGGATGAGGAATACTAGAATGGAGTGGGGAGAACAGAAGAGATAAAGTGACTACAAGTCAGGATGAGGGTAAAAAACAGATAAAAGAATAAACTCAATATATATAAGGGAAAAGAGAAGACATCGGTCAGGAAATATAGCTCAGTTTTTAAGAGCTGGTCCAAGGTGTGGTCATGCTACTGGGTGGCTTAAATAGAAATGGAGGGTTTTAGAGCTCAGAGAAACCACTGAATTGAGACATTAGATGGGTTATCAATAAGGGCTTTGAGGAAGATCATATATCACAGGAGACCAAGCAAGAAAGAAGAAAGTGCTGATTCACCCAGGAAGGTAGAAGTTATTATTACAGCCAATGATGATCTAATCGGATGGCACAGATTTCAGAGATGACGATGGTATAACATTAGTAAGTAGTATTGGGAAGTATAAAATAGGCTGATCATTTTTCCCACAAAGGACATGAAATGTCATCTGAGAAGAGCTAGATTTCAGTGAAGGCATTTCAAAGGATCACGTGAAGAAGAGAATCAGGACAGGGTGAGAGGGATAATCCATAAAAATTACAGGTCATGGGACAATGGGTGTGAAAGAGAGAGTTGAGCTGGATGAGAAAAAAAAATAAAGGTCAGCTACCATCCCAGATTTGCAGAACATGTTCCAATGCGTTATATAAGCATAACCAGGTGCTTAAATCACATTTGGATTATAGTAGGCTTAAACACAATTATCTGCTATTAATAGATGCCAAGTATATTATAGAATATAGCTAACAGGACATGATCGTGAGTTAAAAAATTAGTAATATGAAAAAATATCAAGCAATTATATATAATTTGTTAAGATACTGAAATAATTTGTGAAACAATAAACAGAGGCTTTATGTAGATTTTTTGAAGTTCAGAATGATAAATAATGTATCTAAATGACTTACTGATGTCAATTTATGTCAGATGCGCCATATCTTTCCAGATCTTTCTTAATACCAGAAAAAAAATGGATAAATGGGCCACTTATAAAAGAATATTATTCTATGAAAGTATAAAGAATTTTAAGGGTTAATGGCTATCAAATATTTTATATCATACAATCTACTTTTATCCCATATACAGTCTAGCAGATCCTCATTTAGAAAATATTTAGGATTTTTGAATTATTGAAGATTTAAAATAATATTACTAGCATACTCAATTTTATTTTGTAATATTCAAACCGTATACAAGTGATTTGAAATGATTTTCTCATTTTATTATTTTTAATTATTTATTTTTGGAGACAGAGTCTCAGTCTGTTGCCCAGGCTGGAGTACACTGCCAAGATCTCAGCTCACCGCAACATCCACTTCCCAGGTTCAAGCCATTCTCCTGCCTCAGCCTCCCAAGTAGCTGGGATGACAGGTGCGTGCCACCACACCCGGCTAATTTTTGTATTTTTATTAGAGACTGGGTTTCGCCATGTTGGCCAGGCTGATCTTGAACTCCTTACCTCAGGTGATCTGCCCGCCTTGGCCTCCCAAAGTGCTGGGATTACAGGCATAAGCCACCATGCCCGGCCAGATATTTCCATTTTAAAATGCAGACTTACACATCTCCTTTAGTTCTTCAAATAAAGGAAAGATGAGAGTATTGCAATTATATTTTGTTTGTGACTGTCACCTAATGTAATATTAATACAAGTATCCCAAGACTTGAGGAATACACAATGATATGAAATGTTTATGTTCCCTGCAAATTCATGTTCAAATACTAACCCCCAATGTGATTAGTATCAGGAGGGGGGCCTTTGGGATCTGCTGGGTCATGAGGATGCAGCCCTTATTAATGAGATTAGTATCTTTATAAGACAGATCCCATAGATTCCTCACCTCTTACAACATGTGAGGACATAGTGGGAAGGCACTGTCTATGAACCAGAAAGTGGGTCCTTATCAGACACTAAATCTACTGGCACCTTGGTCTGAAACTTCCCAGCCTCCAGAATGTTGAGAAATAAATTTCTGTTTTTTATAAACTACCCAGTTTATGGTATTTTATTACATGAGCCTGAACACTAAGCAGACTAAGCCAAGAGGGTTACACTGGAGCTTGTATGGTTTATTTTCACCCATGACATGTAGACCATGTTGCTTTGAAGATAGTAGGTACTGAAACACTTATAGAACAGATGCTTTTCTATGGAATTTATTTTTGTCAATTTAATTTTCCCCCTTTTGTTGATCTAAAATAGAAACTTTACTGGAGAGCATATCTAATATAAAATTTGAAATTGACACAAAAATGAATTGTGGTAAACATAATCTCTTTTCCATGGTGAAGAGTTAGGCATACATATCCAATTAAGTAGATGACTTTCACAGAAGCAGTAATCCAATTTCCATATCAATTGCTTAAGTTCTTATAGAGAGTAGTGCACCATTCCCAAGCTTACCATTAATATTGCCTGTGTATAAAATATGAAGCATTTAGCTACTTTAGCCATAAATTGAATACATGCACTTTTCCTCAATGTTCTCTTTCCTTTTCTTTTCTTCTTTCCCTTTCCTTTCCTTTCCTTTCCTTTTCTTTCCTTTCCTCCCCTTTCCCCCTTTCCCCCTTTCCCCCTTTCCCTCTTTCTCTCTTTCTTTCTTTCATTGAGACGTAGTCTCTCTGTTGCCCAGGCTGGAGTGCAGTGACGCAATCAACCTCCACCTCCTAGATTCAAGCAATTCTCCTGACTCAGTCTCCCAAGTAGCTGGGATTACAGGCGTGCACCACCACGCTCAGCTAATTTTTTAAATTTTTAGTAGAGAAGGGGTCTCACCATGTTGGCCAGCCTGGTGTTGAACTGCTGACCTCAGGTGATCTGCCTGCCTCGGCCTCCCAAAGTGTTGGGATTACAAGCATGAGCCACTGCACCTGGCCAGATGTTCACTTTCAATGCCTATCATATGGTTAAGAACTTTTTTTTTTTTTGAGAAGGAGTCTCACTCTGTTGCCCAGGCTGGAGTGCAGTGGCACAATCTCAGCTCACTGCAACCTCCGCCTCCTGGGTTCAAGCAATTCTCCTGCCTCAGCCTCCTGAGTAGCTGAGATTACAGGCACCTGCCACCACGCCTGGCTAATTATTTTGTACTTTTTAGTGGGGTTTCACCATGTTGGCCAGGCTGGTCTCAAACTCCTGACCTCAGGTGATCTACCTGTCTCAGCCTCCCAAAGTGCTGGGATTACAGGTGTGAGCCACCACGCCTGCCTAATAACTTTTATCTACTAAAAAACATATGTATATATTTTGTCTACTAAGAAATATATATTTCTATATTTAATATATAAATATAAGTATTTATTATATAAATATAAATAATATATAAATATTTAGTAGATATATCTACTAAAATATATATATATATATATTTACAGCAGCCTATTCTTGTTTCTAGGATTCAATATCTTCTTGCATCTCTCTTAGGGTCTTAATACCCTAATGCTTAAAAAATTTTTTTCATTGGCCAGGAGCAGTGGCTCACGCCCGTAATCCCAGCACTTTGGGAGGCCGAGGTGGGTATCGCCTGAGCTCAGGAGTTCGAGACCACCCAGGGCAACATGGTGAAACCCCATCTCTACTAAAAATACAAAAAAATTAACTGGGTGTGGTGGTGCACACCTCTAGTCCCAGCTTCTTGGGAGGCTGAGGCAGGAGAATTATTGCTTAGGCCCCAGAGGCAAAGGTTGCAGTGAGCCGAGATTGTGCCACTGAACTCCAGCTTGGGCTACAGTGTGAGACTCCGTCTCAAAAAAAAAAAAAATTTTGTTTTCTTTCAGTCTCTTCTCTCTGCTTAGTCTGATTTCTTCTAAGCTGCTTAAAAATGACATTATACAAATTGGTATGGTTTAAGTTATGATCAAATGAATTTTGATAATTCAAATAAATATTGAATATCCATATCTAATTTTGTCCCAACTTGAAATTCTACTAAAACAATAGTAAAGGGATTTTCATGAAAGGCATAAGTCTGAGTAGAATAGGAAAGACTGCAATAACGAATGTTGGAAGCTAGAAAGCAGATGGGTGTATGTGCAGAAAAAGGTTAACATGGCAGGCTCGAGACTGCTATCCTTAGAAAGACTGCTTATAAAGTTGGCCTGTGGCTGGCATTTGGAAATTTGGCTTTCAGGAGGATTCCCACCATTCCTTAAATGATAAGTTGTGCTTCACTTTACCTAAAGCATTTGTGCAAATAATATAGTCTATACTGAATACCTGTTTTCTTTCCTGGAGTCTTGACATTTGGTATTTGTTAGGTAGAGGGTACCTACATGGCCAGCTCCCAATAAAAAAAAACTTAGGCACTGAGTTTCTAATGATCTTCCATGGTAGACACCATTTCACATGTGTTGTTACACCTCATTGCTGAATGAATTAAGCACATCCTGTGTAACTCCACTGGGAGAGGACTCTTGGAAGTGTGTGTCTGATTTATTCCAGGCTTTACTCTATGTATCTTTTCCCTCTGATTTGACTCCATGTCCTTTCACTATAATAAACTGTAACCATGAGTTTAACAATTGTGAGTCCTAGCAAATCATCAAGGCTGAAGGTGACCTTAGGGACACCAAACACAATGTATGATTACACAAGAAAGATGAATCCCAAGCTAGTAGTGAGAAGGGTTGAGAATAACGTGATTTCAGAATCTTCAAAAGGTACCTGGAGAATCAGGTACCAATCAGAGAGAACTGGGAAGTGGCGGTGGCTAAAACAGGGGTAGATAAAAGCTGTTTAAGAGCAGTTAAATCTCTCTTTCCCTAGTCCATACCCTGGGCAAATGTCTCTTTTTTATCCTGGCAGATATCTGGGTATTTATTCTCTGGAGAGGCCACCGAAAAGCCTTTGGTCTAAAGTATGAAAGTTAAATGCCAGGCACAGTTGATAGTTTAGCACCATACTGAAAATGGAGATGACTGGTATACACCAAGCATAGGGATTCTCCCCCACCCTAACCCTCTTCCCTGACTAGGTTCTCAAAATGCTGGTATAGACCTTTACTCTTTGGAAGATTAGGATTTTTTTTTTTATGAGAAATCTTAGCAGCCCAAGAAGAATGATCTAAACATACTAGCAACAGAGGTTCTGTAACAAATAGTTCAGCCAGATCACCCTACAGCGAAGCTCAAAGTGTACATATCTCACCCATAAGCTGAGAGTTTCCTTTTTTTTTTTGAGACGGAGTCTTGCTCTTATTGCCCAGGCTGGAGCGCAGTGGCACGATCTCAGCTCACCGCAACCTCGGCCTCCTGGGTTCAAGCGATTCTCCAGCCTCAGCCTCCTAAGTACCTGGGACTAAAGGCATGCGCCACCACGCCTGGCTAATTTTTGTATTTTTAATAGAGACAGGGTTTTGCCACGCTGGCCAGGCTGGTCTCAAACTCCTGATCTCAGGTGCTCAGGTGATCCGCCCACCTCAGCCTCCCAAAGTGCTGTGATTACAGGCCTGAGCCACTGTGCCTGGCCTCCACTCTTAATCATGAGCAGAGAGCCAAGGATAACCACATAGCTCAAAGTCTTTAATAAAAGACAGCAGGCCGGGCGCGGTGGCTCACGCCTGTAATCCCAGCACTTTGGGAGGCCGAGATGGGCAGAACACAAGGTCAGGATATCGAGACCATCCTGGCTAACACGGTGAAAACCTGTCTCTACTGAAAATACAAGAAAATTAGCCAGGCATAGTGGCGGGTGCCTGTAGTCCCAGCTATTCAGGAGGCTGAGGCAGGAGAATGGCGTGGACCCGGGAGGCAAAACTTGCAGTGAGCTGAGATCGCGCCACTGCACTCCAGCCTGGGTGACTGAGCGAGACTCTGTCTCTAAATAAATAAATAAATAAATAAAATAAAATAAAATAAAAGAGAGCAAAGCAAACAAATAAAAAAATACAGATTTAAAAACTAAAACAGGAAAACTATCCTTAATAAACTTAGAGACAGTGGGTAAGATATTGAGCTCTGAAACAAAAACATGATGCTGGTTAAAAAATACAGAGAATAAAAAGGAGCTTATGGAAGGGAATTGCATATGCTAGTAGAAATTTTAAAAAGTCTAGAGGCGGGCTGGAAATTGGGAAACTCCACCAAAAAGCAGAGAAAAAAGACAGACGCAAAATAAGAGAGAAATGGATCCATTTAAAAGGTCTAACATCCAAACGTTAAGAGCTCCAGAAAGAGAAACAAATAAAGAAGGGGAGAAAATCAAGTTAAAAATATGAGAATGTTTCCCTAAACTAAAAAATACATGTTAGTAAGTTAAAGGGGCTTGTTCAATATCCAACAAAATGGAGAGAAAACAGACACATTTGAAGATACATTACTATGACATTTCAGAACACTGGAATCAAAGAATAACCTATTATTTTCAGAAAGGAAAAAACAAGTCACATATAAATAATAAAAAATCAGAATTGTATAGAGATGCTCACAGTAGTCTCTGATACTCTTTGTATCTCTGTGGTACCAGTTGTAATGTTACCTTTATTGCTTTTTTTTGAGACAGGGTCTCACTCTGTCACCCACGCTGGAGTGCAGTGGCACGATCTCAGTTCACTGCAACCTCTGCCTCCCAGGCTCAAGCAAGCCTCCCACCTCAGCCTCAGTAGCTGGGACTTACAGGCACATGCCACCATGTCCAGCTAATTGTTTTTTTTTTTTTTTTTGGTAGAAATGGTGTTTTGCTATGTTGCCCAGGCTGGTCTCAAACTCCTGGGTTCAAGTGATCTGCCTGCCTCAGCCTCCCAAAGTGCTGGGATTATGTGCTTGAGCCACTGCACCCTTAAATTTAAATTTATCTGATTTTAAAGATAAAATCAGATCTTTATAGTTTCTAATTGTTCTTATTTGAATCCTATATCTTCTTTTGTTTGCCTACTAATTTGTTTATATTTGCCAAGAATCAACTTTTCATTTCATTGATCCTGTGTGTGTGTGTTTGTTTGGTCTCAATTTCATTTAGTTCTGTTCTGATCTCTTTTCTGCTAGCTTTGGGTTTTGTTTGTTCTTGTTTTTCTAGTTCCTTGGGGTGTGACATTAGGCTGTTAATTTGAAATGTCTTTTTTATATAGACATTTAACACTATAAACTTGCCTTTTAGCACTGCTTCTGCTGTATCCCAGAGGTTCTGGTATCTATTTTCACTCATTTAAACAAATATTTTGATTTCTGCCTTGGTTTCACTGTTTACCCAAAGATGATTCAGGAGCAAATATTTAATTTCCAGGTATCTTTTTTTTTTTTTTTTTTTTTTTGAGGAGTCTCGCTCTGTCACCCAGGCTGGAGTGCAGTGGTGTGAACTTGGCTCATTGCAACCTCCGCCTCCTGGGTTCAAGTGATTCTTCTGCTTCAACCTGCCGAGCAGAGTAGCTGGGACTACAGGTATGCACCACCACGCCCTGCTAATTTTTGTATTTTTAGCAGAGATAGGGTTTCCCCATACTGGCCAGGCTGGTCTTGAACTCCTGACCTCAAGTGATCCACCCGCCTCGGCCTCTCAAAGTGCTGGGATTACAGGTGTGAGCCACTGCGCCCAGCCAAGAGTTCCTGTTGGTACTGATTTCTATTTTTATTTCACTGTGGTCTGAGAAGATGCTTAATATGGTTTCCATTTTAAAAAACTTATTGAGACTCGCCTTGTGGCCCAGCATATGGTCAATTTTTGAGAATGTTCCATGGCAGGTAAGAAGAATGTGTACTCTGTGGTTGTAGGGTAGAATGTTGTATAAATGTCTATTAGGTTAATTTGGTTTGAAGTCCAATTTAAGTCCAGAGTTTCTTTGTTGACTTTCTGCCTTGATGACGTGTATAGTGATGTAAGTGGGGTGAAGTCTTTCTGCATTACTACATTGCTCTCTATCTCTTTCAGTACAACTTTATGGAAAAACAATAAGATTTCTCAAATAACTAAAAATGGAACTATAATTCCATTCAGCAATCCCACTACTGGGTATATACCCAAAGGGAAAGAAATCCTTATATCAAAAAGACACCTTCACTCCTATATTTATCACAGCACTATTCATAGTAGCAAAGATACAGAATCAACTTATGTGTCTATCAATGTATGATTAAAATGTGGTATACATGGGCCATGGAATGCTACTCAGCTATAACAAGTATGAAATTCTATTATTTGCAGCAACACTGATGGAATTTGAGGCTATTATCCTAAGTAAAATAACTCAGAAACAGAAAGTCAAATACTGATGTTCTCACTTATAAGTGGGAGTTAAACAAAGTGTACACACGTAGAGTAGTCTGCCTGATAAGAGAGTTTTTCTTTATCTGGGGCCTTAGGCCATTCCAAATAGTTTTTGCTAAAAATGTGAGTTATGGTGCAGCCTTGGGCCATATAGTATCAGTTTAACTTCTGGAGAGGCTGGGGATTGGGTAAAGTCAGCCATGTGGATGCTCCATGCCTATATGACAAACCTCAAACAACACGGCTCACAGGAACTTCTTGGTGAGAGACTAAGCTCTATCTATAAGACTCCCCTAGAAGATAACTGGAAGGTTGTCCCTGAAGTCTCCTGGACTAACAGAAACCTTAGAGATTTAGTTCAGTAACTTAATTTTATGGATAACAAAGTTGAGCTTTAGAGATTAAAGTAGGCTGTCCTGGAACACACACGGGAAATTGAATAGGATCAAAACCCAGATGTCCTGACTCCCAATTCAAGGCTCATAGGGATCCTGGTTTTCTTTGATGTATTTGTACATTTGGATCTTTAGATGGTATAGTTTAATTCTCGCAATTCATTCGTTTTATTAATGTGCCACCTATATGTCACAGCAGCTAGTTATTAGATGTTCAAGATCTGCAGAATTAACATGCCCAAGAAAATGTATTAAGAAATCAAATGATCTGTTTAGTAAAATGTAATAACTGAGCTAACATCTCTATTTTGTGTTGTTTTTCAGATTGTTAGATAACTTTACATGCCCCTGACTTAACTAAAAGTATTTTTTAAATTTCATTTTCATTTTTACTGAGACAGGGTCTTGTTCTGTCACCCAAGCTGGAATGTAGTGGCATGATCACAGCTCACTGAAGCCTTGGCCTCCTGGGCTCGAGTGATCCTCCAACCTCAGTCCCCTGAGGAGCTGGGACTACAGGTGCATGCCACCATGTAGAAGTATTTTTGAAAAGTATAAATAACTAAAATTTTCAGGAGTGAAATATTAAACTTATAGGTGAGAAGAAAAATTTGTGAGCTTTTGTTACTAAAAATATCTGTAAAATATAACTGATTACTATGAACTGTTCATTAGTTTACTATAAACATTTCATTGAAGATAACTTAATGCTTCTTATGTTTATGGAATATACTGAATTTATTCCTGAACCAAGAGTCTCATACAATATAGATTCAGACTCCCTAGAAAACTGGTTTATCTCCTAATACTATCCCCCCACACTCACAATAGGTCCCGGTGTGTGATGTTCCCCTTCCTGTGTCCAAGTGATCTCATTGTTCAATTCCCACCTATGAGTGAGAACATGCGGTGTTTGGAAAACTGATTTAAACTGAATTTGTGCTGAAACAATGCTGTCCTTTAAAAAGTTTTCCAACACTACTTCCCCCATTGTATATTACTGATTTTTCATAACACCCTTCATGCTTTTTGAGCTAGGAAGACAGCAGAATTGCTTTTTGGAAAGACAAAGGCAGCACCAGATTCACCAGAGGAAATAGGTCTAATAATGGTGGGGGGCCGGGAAAGGAACAGAATGTATCAGAAGGATCAACAGAATATCTCAGGGAAGAAAGAAGTAGAAGAAATGTTTAGTTTAATCTGGATTTTTCTTTTTTTAAATTATACTTTCAGTTCTGGGATACATGTCCAGAACGTGCAAGTTTGTTACATAGGTACACGTGACATGGTGGTTTGCCGCACCCATCAACCCGTCATCTACATTAGGTATTTCTCCTAATGCTATTCCTCCCCTAGCTCCCCATCCACCGACAGGCCCCGGTGTGTGATGTTCCCCACCCCGTATCCACGTGTTCTCATCGTTCAACTGCCACGTAGGAGAACATGCGGTGTATGGTTTTTATTCCTGTGTTAGTTTGCTGAGAATGATGGTTTCCAGCTTCATCCACATCCCTGCAAAGGACATGAACTCATCCTTTTTTATGGCTGCACAGTATTCCATGGTGTATATGTGCCACATTTTCTTTATACAGTCTATCATTGATGGGCATTGGGGTTGGTTCCAAGTCTTTGCTATTGTGAACAGTGCTGCAATAAACATATGGGTGCATGTGTCTTTATAGTAGAATGACTTATAATTCTTTAAGTATATACCCAGTAATGGGATTGCTGGGTCAAATGGTATTCCTGGTTCTAGATCCTCGAGGAATCGCCACACTGTCTTCCACAATGGTTGAACTAATTTACACTCCCACCAACAGTGTAAAAGCATTCCTATTTCTCCACATGCTCTCCAGCATCTGTCGTTTCCTTTTTAATGACTGCCATTCTAACTGGCATGAGATGGTATTTCATTGTGGTTTTGATTTGCATTTTTCTAATGACCAGTGATGATGACCTTTTTTTCATATGTTTGTGGCCACATACATGTCTTCTTTTGAGAAGTGTCTGTTCACATCCTTCACCCGATTTTTGATGGGATTTTTTTTCTTATAAATTTGTTTAAGTTCCTTGTAGATTCTGGATATTAGCCCTTTGTCAGATGGATAGATTGCAACAATTTTCTCCCATTCTGTAGGTTGCCTGTTCGCTCTGATGATAGTTTCTTTTGCTATGCAGAAGCTCTTTAGTTTAATTAGATCCCATTTGTCTATTTTGGCTTTTGTTGCCATTGCTTTTGGTGTTTTAGTCATGAAGTCTTTGCCCATGTTTATGTCCTGAATGGTACTGCCTAGGTTTTCTTCTTGGGTTTTTATGGTTTTAGGTCTTACATTTAAGTCTTCAGTTCATTGTGAGTTAATTTTTGTATAAGGTGTAAGGAAGGGGTCCAGTTTCAGTTTTCTGCATATGGGTAGCCAGTTTTCCCAACACCATTTATTAAATAGGGAATCCTTTCCCCGTTGCTTGCTTTTATCAGGTTTGTCAAAGATCAGATGGTTGTAGATGTGTGTCGTTATTTCTGAGGTCTCTGTTCCATTCCATTGCTCTATATATCTGTTTTGGTACCAGTACCATGCTGTTTTGGTTACTGTAGCCTTGTAGTATAGTTTGAAGTCAGGTAGCATGATGCCTCCAGCTGTGTTCTTTTTGGTTAGGACTGTCTTGGCTATATGGGCTCTTTTTTGGTTCCATATGAAATTTAAAGTAGTTTGTTCTAATTCTGTGAAGAAAGTCAATGGTAGCTTGATGGGGGTAGCACTGAATCTATATATTACTTTTCACAATATTGATTCTTCTATCCATGAGCATGGAATGTTTTTCCATTCGTTTGTGTCCTTTTTTATTTCCCTGAGCAGTGGTTTGTAGTTCTCCTTGAAGTCCTTCACATCCCTTGTAGGTTGTATTCCTAGGTATTTTATTCTCTTTGTAGCAATTACACATGGGAATTCTCTATTACTGGTGTATAGGTTTTCTTGTGATTTTTGCACATTGATTTTGTATCCTGAGACTTTGCTGAAGTTGCTTATCAGCTTAAGGAGATTTTGGGCTGAGATGATGGGCTTTTCCAAATATACAATCATGTCATCTACAAACATATATAATTTGGCTTGCTCTCTTCCTATTTGAAAGCCTTTTATTTTTTTCTCTTGGCTGATTGTCCTGGCCAGAACTTCCAATACTATGTTGAATAGGAGGGGAGAGAGACAGCATCCTTGTCTTGTCCCAGTTTTCAAAGGGAGTGCTTCCAGCTTTTGCCCCATCAGTACAATATTGGCTGTGGGTTTGTCATAAATAGCTCTTATTATTTTGAGATACGCTGCATCAATACCTAGTTTATTGAGAGTTTTTAGCATGAAGGACTGCTGAATTTAGTCAAGGCCTCTTCTGCATCTATTGAGATAATTATGTGGTTTTGGTCATTGGTTCTGTTTATGTGATGGATTATGTTTATTGATTTGCATATGTTGAACCAGCCTTGCATTCCAGGGATGAAGCCGGCTTGATCATGGTGGATAAGCTTTTTGATGTGCTGCTGGATTCGGTTTGCCAGTATTTTATTGAGGATGTTCACATCGATGTTCATCAGGGATACTGGTCTGAAATTTTCCTTTTTTGTTGTGTCTCTGCCAGGTTTTGTTATCAGGATGATGCTGGCCTCATAAAATGAGTTAGGGAGAATTCCCTCTTTTTCTGTTGATTGGAATAGTTTTAGAATGAATGGTACCAGCTCCTCTTTATACCTCTGGTAGATTTCGGCTGTGAATCCGTCTGGTCCTGGGTTTTTTTTTGGTTGGTAGGCTATTAACTACCGCCTCAATTTCAGAAGTTGTTATTGGTCTACTTGTGGATTTGACTTCTTCCTGGTTTAGTCTTGGGAGGGTGTATGTGTCCAGGAATTTATTCATTTCTTCTGGATTTTCTAGTTTATTTGCATAGAGGTGTTTATAGTATGCTCTGATGGCAGTCAGCAGTTCTACGGGATTGGTGGTAATATCCCCTTTAACATTTCTTATTGTGTCTACTTGATTCCTCTTTCTTCTTTATTAGTCTGGCTAGCAGTTTATCTATTTTGTTAATCTTTTCAAAAAACCAGCTCCTGGATTCACTGATTTTTTTTAATGGTTTTTCTTCAGTTCTGCTCTGACCTTAGTTATTTCTTGTCTTCTGCTAGCTTTTGAATTTGTTTGCTCTTGCTTCTCCAGATCTTTTATTATTAATATTTTTGAGACAGAGTCTCACATGGCCCCTCGGACTGGAGTGCAATGGTGCAATCTCAACTCACAGCAACCTCCGCCTCCCAGGTTCAAGCGATTCTCCTGCCACAGCCTCCCAAGTAGCCGGGATTACAGGTGCCCACCACTGCACTCAGCTAATTTTTTATATTTTTAGTAGAGACAGGGTTTCGCTATGTTGGCCAGGCTGGTCTCAAACTCCTGACCTCATGATCCACCTGCCTTGGCCTCTCTCTAGTTCTTTTAATTGTGACATTAGGGTGTCGATTTTAGATCTTTGCTGCTTTCTCTTGTGGCCATTTAGTGCTGTAAATTTCCTTCTAAACACTGTGTTAGCTGTGTCCCAGAGATTCTGGTATGTTGTGTCTTTGTTCTCATTGGTTTCAAATAACTTAGTCATTTGTCTTCATTTTTTTATTTACCCAGTTGTCATTCAGGAGCAGGTTGCTCAGTTTTCATGTAGTTGTGCGCTTTTGAGTGAATTTCTTAATCCTGAGTTCTAATTTGATTGCACTGTGGTCTGAGAGACTGTTTATGATTTCCGTTCTTTTGCATTTGCTGAGGAGTGTTTTACTTCCAATTATGTGGTCAATTTTAGAATAAGTGTGATGTGGTGCTGAGAATAATGTATATTCTGCTGATTTGGGGTGGAGAGTTCTGTAGATGTCTATTAGGTCTGCTTGGTTCAGAGCTGAGTTCAAGTCCTGAATACCCTTGTTAATTTTCTGTCTCATTAATCTAATATGGACAGTGGGGTGCTAAAGTCTCCCACTATTATTGTGTGGGAGTCTAAGTCTCTTTGTAGGCCTCTAAGAACTTGCTTTATGAATCTGGGTGTTCCTGTATTGGATGCATATACACTTAGGTTAGCTCTTCTTGTTGAATTGATCCCTTTAGCATTATGTAATGCTCTTGTCTTTTTTGAACTTTGTTAGTTTAAAGTCTGTTTTATCAGAGACTAGGATTGCAACCCCTGCTTTTTTTTGCTTTCCATTTGCTTGGTAAATATTCCTCCATCCCTTTATTTTTAGCCTACATGTCTCTCTGCAGGTGAGATGGGTCTCCTAAATACAGGATGCCAATGGGTCTTGACTCTTTATCCAATTTGCCAGTCTGTGTCTTTTAATTGGGTAATTTAGCCCGTGTACATTTATGGTTAATATTGTTATGTGTGAATTTGATCCTGTCATTATGATGCTAGCTGGTTATTTTGCCCGTTAGTTGATGCAGTTTCTTCATAGGGTCGATGGTCTTTACAATCTGGTATGTTTTTGCAGGAGTTGGTACTGGTTGTTTCTTTCCATATTTAGTGCTTCCTTCAGAAGCTCTTGTAAGGCAGGCCTGGTGGTGACAAAATCTCTCAGCATTTGCTTGTCTGTAAAGGATTTTATTTCTCCTTTGCTTACAAAGCTTAGTTTGGCTGGATTTGGCTGGGTTGAAAATTCTTTTCTTCAAGAATGTTGAATATTGGCCCCCACTCTCTTCTGGCTTATAGGATTTCTGAAGAGAGATTTGCTGTTAGTCTGATGGGCTTCCTTTTGTGGGTAACCTGACTTTTCTCCCTAGCTGCCCTTAACACTTTTTCCTTCATTTCAGCCTTGGTGAATCTGACAATTACGTGTCTTGGGTTGCTCTTCTTGAGGAGTATCTTTGTGGTGTTCTGTATTTCCTGAATTTGAATGTTGACCTGTCTTGCTAGGTTAGGGAAGTTCTCCTGGATAATATCCTGAAGAGTGTTTTCATTCTCCCCATCACTTTCAGGTACACCAATCAAATATAGGTTTGGTCTTTTCACATAGTCCCATATTTCTTGGAGGCTTTGTTCATTCCTTTTCATTCTTTTTTCTCTAATCTTGTCTTCATGCTTTATTTCATTAAGTTGATCTTCAATCTCTGACATCCTTTCTTCCGCTTGACAGATTTGGCTATTGATACTTGTCTATGCTTCATGAAGTTCTCGTGCTGTGTTTTTCAGCTCCATCAGCTCATTTATGTTCTTCTCTAAACTGGTTACTCTGGTTAGCAATTCGTCTAACCTTTTTTTGAAGGTTCTTAGCTTCCTTGCATTGGGTGAGAACATGCTCCTTTAGCTTGGAGGAGTTCATTATTACCCACCTTCTGAAGCCTATTTCTGTCAATTTGTCAAACTCATTCTCCATCCAGTTTTGTTCCCTTGCTGGCAAGGAGTTGTGATCCTTCAAAGAAGAAGAGGCATTCTGTTTTTTGGAATTTTCAGCCTTTCTGCACTGGTTTTTTCCTCATCTTCATGGATTTACCCATCTTTGTTCTTTGACGCTGGTGATCTTCGGATGGGGTTTTTGCATGGATATCCTTTTTTGTTCATGTTGATGCTATTCCTTTCTGTTTGTTAGTTTTCCTTCTAACAGTCAGGCCCCTCTGCTGCAGGTCTGCTGGAGGTCCTCTCCAGACCCTGTTTGCCTGGGTATCACCAGATACTGCTGAACAGCAAAGACTGCTGTCTGTACCTTCCTCTGGAAGCTTCGTCCCAGAGGGGCACCCGTCAGATGCCAGCTGGAGCTCTCCTGTATGAGGTGTCTGTCGACCCTTGCTGGGAGGTATCTCCCAGTCAGGAGGCAAAGGGGTCAGGGACCCAATTGAGGAGGCAGTCTGTCCCTTAGCAGAGGTTCAAGCGCTGTGCTGGGAGATCTGCTGCTCTCTTCAGAGCCAGCAGGCAGGAACATTTAAGTCTGCTGAAGCTGAATCCACAGTCACCCCCCATTCCCCCAGGTGCCCTGTCCCAGGGATATGGGCATTTTTGCTATAAACCCCTGACTGGGGCTGCTGCCTTTCTTTCAGAGATGCCCTGCCCAGAGAGGAGGAATCTGGAGCGGCAGTCTGGCTACAGTGGCTTTGCTGAGCTGCAGTTGGCTCTGCACAGTTCTGACTTCCAGGTGGCTTTGTTTACACCATGAGTGGAAAATCGCCTGCTCTACTCAGTAATGGTGGACACCTCTCCCCCAACGAAGCTCAAGCGTCTCAGGTCTTGCTGTGCTGGTAGCAAGAATTTGAAGTTAGTGGATCTTGGCTTGCTGGGCTCCACGGGGGTGGGATCCACTGAGCTAGACCATTTCGCTCCCTGGCTTTAGCCCCCTTTCCAGGGGAGTGAACGGTTCTGTCTCGCTGGTGTTCCACGTGCCACTGAGGTATGAAAAAAAACTCCTGCAGTTAGCTCGGTGTCTGCCCAAACAGCCGACCAGTTTTGTGCTTGAAACCCAGGGCCCTCGTGGTGGTGTCACTCAAGGGAATCTCCTGGTGTATTATCTGGGCTGGAATGTACCATTCTTCAAGGCACAGTCCCTCATGGCTTTCCTTGGCTGGGGAGGAAGTTTCCCAACCCCTGGTGTTTCCTGGGTGAGGTGACGTCCCACCCTGCTTCTGCTTGCCCTCCATGGGCTACACCCACCATCTAACCAGCCCCAATGAGATGAGTCGGGTACCTCAGTTGGAAATGCAGAAGTCACCCACTTTCTGTGCTAATCTCCCTGGGAGCTGCAGACTGGAGCTGTTCCTATTTGGCCATCTTGCCAGCCACCCGGTAATTAATCTGGATTTCTTAAGAAAAATCTCAGCCGGGGCCGGGCGCGGTGGCTCAAGCCTGTAATCCCAGCACTTTGGGAGGCTGAGACGGGCGGATCACGAGGTCAGGAGATCGAGACCATCCTGGCTAACCTGGTGAAACCCCGTCTCTACTAAAAAATACAAAAAACTAGCCGGGCGAGGCGGCGGGCGCCTGTAGTCTCAGCTACTCGGGAGGCTGAGGCAGGAGAATGGCCTAAACCCGGGAGGCGGAGCTTGCAGTGAGCTGAGATCCGGCCACTGCACTCCCGCCTGGGCGACAGAGTGAGACTCCGTCTCAAAAAAAAAAAAAAAAAAAGAAAAATCTCAGCCGGGCACGGTAGCTCACGCCTGTAATACCAGCACTTTGGGAGGCCCAGGTGGGCAGATCACAAGGTCAGAGGTTCAAGATCAGCCTGACCAACATGGCGAAATCCCGTCTTTACTAAAAATGCAAAAATTAGCTGGGTGTGGAGGCGCATGCCTGTAATCCCAGCTACTCGGGAGGCTGGGGCAGGTGAATTGCTTGAACCCAGGAAGTGGAGGTTGCAGTGAGCAGAGATCACACCACTGCACAACAGCCTGGGTGACAGGGTGAGACTCTGTTTCAAAAGAAAAAAAAAAAAGAATCTGAATGTAAGCAGTAATGAACGCTGACAATAGCTTAAAACTGCTCATTCTAGAGTACGACAGAAAAAGCAGTGTAGTCAGAAGACCTGCCTTCCAATCCTTCTAATTTCTAATGTGGTTTAGGACAAATCCATGACTTCGGTTTATCATCTAAAAGGTGAGAATACCTACAAACCTATCTTAATCATACACTAAAGAAATAATGGTATCACAAATATTACCATAAATTAGAAAAAGTGTTTATCATATTGTCTAAAGTTTATATGTAAGAAAGCAGAGGAAAATCTTAATTTTAGAGATGCTCTTTTTTTTCTAAAATAACAATAGCTACTATTTGAGTCTTATTATGTTCTACTACTTACTACTCTTGGTATATTTAAAGTATTATTCTATTTAACTTCCCAACCCCATGAGGTAGGTACAGATGGAGAAACTATGATACAGAGAAGTTACCCGCTTAAGGTCACTTAGCAAGGGTCCATGGAATGGGACTCCAGTGCCCAAGTTCTTAACTACCTAATATCTCCGTATAAAGAGTTTTTTTTTTAAGACGGTGTCTCACTTTGTCACCCAGGCTGGAGTGCAGTGGTGTGATCTTGGCTCACTGCAACCTCCGCCTCTCGGGTTCAAGCGATTCTCCTGCTGTAGCCTGCCAAGTAGTTGAGATTACAGGTGCATGCCACCATGCTCAGCTAATTTTTTGTATTTTTAGTAGAGTCAGGGTTTCACCACATTGGCCAGGCTGGTCTCGAACTCCTGAGCTCAGATTATCTACCCACCTCAGCCTCCCAATGTGCTGGGATTATAGGCGTGAGCCACTGCGCGCCTGGCCTGTATTTGGTGTTCTAATAGTATCCCTGTAAACATCCAATTTACAAAACCTGGAAAATCTACCATCCATTAAAACATGTAGGTACCTTTAACCATGACTGATTCTAGCCTGTTAATTCATCTCTACAAACCTACTTACGTATAATGCTCCTAGCAGGTAATCATATCACTTTTTCTACTTTGGGCAAAAGGATTTCCTGCTACTGCCAAGTATATATGCTCTGTCTATTCTGACTTAAGTTACAGATGTTAGTCCTGCTGTTTAATGTCCTATTCTTTTCAGAATAGATTAAAAAAAATGTCAATTAGGTACTTAACAGCCTTAGCCCTCACATTGAACTTTCTCTTCCAAAAAAGCCCTTGGAGACAGAAAAAATACAAGGAGCTCCTCACCAATGAAACAACTTAAAATAGGGCTATAAAGGAATAAAAGTTCATATTCTCCTTAGTTTATATACTACACCGCCTCAAAGCAGTTCAAATGACTGGATCCTACATAGCTGAGGAGAGTACAAATTTTTAAGAAAATATTTCTTAAGCTTTTTTATACTCTGAGACTCTGAGGCTGGAAAAACAAATTGTAGAGTGTGATTAATATGCTAATGAAAATGGTAGCTATAATTGAGTTTTTGTAAGAAGAGAGAAGGTACAAATTTGAAATATTATTCTAGAAAGATGATGATCCCTGGGCCCTAAATAAATTTTGATCAGTTTTAACGTGCTATGTATAACTCTGTTTAATTGGCATCTATATCTCAGAAATATAATTCAGATACTGTATTAGATCACAGAACTAGGTACTAAAGAATTTAAGCAAAAATTCTCAAATTCTGCAATGCTTTATTAGTATCAGCATACTAGAATTCAAGGTATCTTAGATATCACTGAGACTAACCACTTTACAAATCATACAACTGGCCCAGAAAAATGTGATTTGCAAATATCAGTTATTCAAATAAAGCAGAATTTGGACTAGAATTCTGGTGCCCAGATTCCTTGTTCAGGGATATTTATGATGTACTGTCTTAAACGTACCCCTTTACCAAAGTTAAAATAATAAGATTACAAGGACATTTAATTTTTAAAAGTTTGTCTTTATTTAAAACAAGTTAGATGAAACAGTCCATGAAGTTAGATTCTGATTCTGTTTGTGGAGGTGGAAAGAAGAAAACGCTTCTTTTAAATTCACTTACTTTACCACTAATTTACTCTAAGTCATTAAGCACTGACCACATTTATAATAGTCCTAAGTGCTGAAGGGTATGCAAAATTTCTTTCAAAATAAATGTAAAATAGTGGCTGATCTAAAGCAATATGTAGTATAGTGGGGCAAGGCAGACATAGATGGCATATCCAAAAATATATGGTACTTTCTATACATTTGGTCAGACTTAGAACACCATAATTTTTCCATAAGGTATAAATTACTCAGAGTTCATTTTAACTAACTTTGATGGGTATTAAATATAATTAAAGCTTGGTGGAAATTATAAAGACAGAATTATATTTAGTTGTTTTATTCCTATGAGGAGGAGGAGGAAGAAGAGGAGGAGAAAATAGCCCATGGTTTGGGTTTGATCCACAAAAGTTTTGCTTAGCTTATTCAGTATTAGCCTACAGTATTTTTAACATACTTGAAAATCCTGTCATTATTTAAAAAGTAGATTTCTCATTTTAAGAAATCCAAATTTGTGATTTCTTTTGAAAATCAGATGATTTGACAATGTAATCTCACAGCTGGAACCGAATTAATGTGATTGTCCTCTTTAAACATCTGCTTTCCGATTCACCACAAACACCAACACTCCCTATACTCTCAGAGGTTGTAGCATTCAGGTTTTTCTAGGCATCTGATTTTGGGACTCTTGTTTTAAAGCAAGCATTTTTTTCTTTTTGAAGGGAGGAGGCAGATAAGTGGGAAAAGAGAAGAAAGAAAAGGGTAGAGCAAATTCTGCTGTGAAATTATATATTCAGGGATTCCTCCCCACTATGCTATTTGGGATATGGTGAACAAGAATTTCATTCATTATTTACTGAACAGGTACCTAATACACATCAGATGTTAAATTGGGTACCAGGAATACAGCAAGAACAGACTTGGTCCTTATTCCTATAGTGCTTATCAATCTAGTAAGCTCACACAAAGAAGTCACACAAATATAAAATTCCAATTGCAAATGATATGAAGAGGAGCATAATGCTTTACTAGTCTATAATTTTGGAATCTAACTTGAGTAGTTGGGTGAAGGCTTCCCTGAAGAAGCACTGTGCCCTGGAGTTGAGAGTTAACTAAGCAAAGGAGGAGGAAAGAACATTCTAAGTTGCAGGAAAATAAAATGGAATGGCTTTGTGGCAGAAGGAATATGGCAAGTACAAAGGACTAAAAGAATGTTTAATGTGGCTGGAATGGTGAGGAATGAGGAACACAGTTTGAGATTAGGCTGGAACCATGAAGTGCCTTGTAGTATGTATAAAACTCTCTCCATTCTAATGAGTAATTAGATCCAATGGAGGAATTTAGGGGTGGGGCTTTTTTTTTTTTTTTTTTTTTTTGAGACGAAGTCTCACTCTGTTGTCCAGGCTGGAGTTCAGTGATGCGATCTTGGCTCACTGCAACCTCTGCTTCCCAGGTTCAAGCAATTCTCCTGCCTCAGCCTCCCAAGTACCTGGGACTACAGGTGCGCATCACCACACTCAGCTAATTTTTGTATTTTTTAGTAGAGATGGGGTTTCACCATATTGGCCAGGCTGGTCTCGAACTCCTGACCTCGTGATCTGCCTGCCTAGGCCTCCCAAAGTGCTGGGATTATGGGTGTGAGCCACCGTGCCTAGTCGGGTGAGGTTTTTATAATAGATTTTTGTTTCAAAAAACGAGAGTTTGGGCCTCTGGGGGCCAGAGTACACTGACACACCAATTAGAAGGCTAACTGCCATGGACTAGTCAATAGATGCTAGTAGCCTGGAGCAGACTTTTTGAAGGGGAGAAGTGAATGGACTTAAGAGATATTAGGAGGTAACAGGATTTGGTGATGCAGTGAATGTGCGGAATGAGGGAGAAAGCAATATTGAGAAGGACTCACATGTTTCTGAATTATATAAATAATTGGATAGCAATACTAGTCACAGAAATGGGGAACAAAAGAGGAGAACCAAGTTTTGTGTGTGTGTGTGTGTGTGTGTGTTGAGTTGGGATCTCGCTCTGTCACCCAGGCTGGAGTACAGTGGCACAAACATTGCTTACTGCAGCCTCGAACTCCTGGGCTCAAGTGATGCTGCCACCTCAGCCTCCCAAATTGCTGGGATTACAGGCAGAGCAACTGTGCCTGGTTCAAGAACCAGGTTTTGATGAATATAGGTGTGGGGTGGGAAAGGAGGAAGAAAGATCATGTTGAATCTGAGTGCATCAGATATTATGAAGATGTCAAATCAGTGCAGAATCTACAGAACCAGCTCAGAGTAGTATGGGTGAGTAAGGATCGGAGATAAGTGTGTGAGTCATCTGTTTTTAAGTGGCATGATGTCACAAAAGTGAATGTGATCACTTGGAAAGAAGAGGGGATCTAGGCTTAAGTGTTTAGAAATCTCAACCTCTCTGATGGCAAGACAGGCATATGGCTTAAAAAGAAGCTATCAAGGTAACAAAAAAATCAGGAGAATGCTATTCAATGTGCTAGCCAGTGTTAAGGGGAAAGATACGGGGGGTCAGCTGCTGCTGAGAAATTAATTTGAATGAGGACTGAAAAATGTCTAATAAACTTGTTTACATGAAGGTCACCGTAAGCCATAGGCAACAACTATTTTGTAGAGTGATGGGGGAAAGGCAGATTAGAGCGGCTGGAGAAGTGAGAAAATGGTAATATATGCATGGTCACCTCTGAAAGAAGTTTGATTATGAACAAAGGTATCAGGCAGCTTTTGGCTTTATCAAGCCTCTTTGTTTTTTCTATTTTATTACTCAAGACTCATCTCCTTTGGATCTATCCTGTTCTTTTTCTAACATGAATTAGATGATTAGCTTATTAAATTTGTTTTTTTCTAATGTAAATATTCAAGGTTCTAAATTTAGTTCTGCATGCCACCTAGCTGCATAATTCAAGTTCTGATACACAGTATTTTTATTATCATATAGTATTCTTAAATGCCATTGGAATTTCTTCCTTTACCCATGTTGTTCATAACTGTTTTAAAAATTTCTAAATGAACCTTTGTAAGTTGCTTTTTGTTTGTAGTTTTTTAAGAGACAGGGTCTTGATACATTGCCTAGGCCTGGACTCAATCTCCTGGGCTCAAGTGATCCTCCCGCCTCAGCCTCCAGAGTAGCTGAGATTACAGACACGTGCCACCATGCTCAGCTTTACAAGTTATTTTTGTTACTGAATTCTGGCTTGTTGTTTTAGGGGTGTGAGAATGTAGACTGAAATCCCAATTATTTAAAATTTAACAATAGCTAACAATCAATAGTACATACCATGTCCCAAACATTTTTTATGAAGGCTATAATTTTCATAGTAATTCTATGAGGCAGATATTATTCTGATTTTTATAAGGAAAATAGGCACAGAAAAGGTAAGTGCTTAACCAAATCTTGGTTAAGCAAGTAACTTAACCAAGTTACACAGAGCTGATAAATGATGGAGCTGCATGTTGTACATTTCTTCTCTGCTTCAGCTTTTATTCTTGGAGTAAATTGCAAAGGCCTGAAATGTTTTAAAATCAACTTCATTGAAATATAATTTATGTACAATACACTGCATGCATTTAAGGTGTACAATTCTGAGTTTTAAGAAAGCTGTACAACCTTTGAAACTATCATAATCAAATACAGAATATTTCCCCAGCCACTAAATTTCACCCTGCCCCCTTTTTGTAAGTCCTCCCTTCTGCTCCAGACCCCAGGAAACTAGTGATCTGTTTTTTGTGACCATAGGTTTGCACTTTCTAAAATTTAATATAAATGAAATGATACAGTGTGAGCTCATTTTTCCCTGGCTTCCTTCATTCATCATACTGATTTTGAGATTAATCCATGTTGTTGTGTCAGTAGTTTGTTTCTTTGCTTCTACTACTTAGTAGTATTCCTTTGTATTGGTATATTTTGTTCATTCATTTCTGATGAACATCTGGGTTAATTTCAGTTTTGAGCTATTGTGAATAAAGCTATTATGTGCATCCATGTTCAAGTTTTTATAGGAACATATGCTTTCATTTCTCTTGGGTAAATATCTATAATGGCCAGATTTTTCTCCATAAGTATTGAGACAGGGTCTTGCTATGCTGCCCCGGCTGGTCTTGAGCTGCTGGGCTCAAGTGATCCTCCTGCCTCAGTCTCCTGAGTAGCTGGGACTATAGGCCTGTGCCACCACACCTGGCTTCTGTAACGGCTAGATTTTATGACAGGCTTATGTTTTTTAACAACTGCTACACTGTTTTCCAAAGTGGTTGTAAAACTTTACATTCATATAATCAGTGTAGGAGTTCCAATTAATCCACAGTTTGGTCAATAGTTGGTATTGTCACTCTTTTAAATTTTAGTCCTGCTAATCAATGCTTAGTGGTAGCTCAGTGTGAGTGTAATTTTTGTTTTCCTAATAACTAAATCTTGAGCATCTCTTCATGTGTTTCTTGGCTATGCATATATCTTCTTTTGTGAAGTATCTGTTCAAATCCTTTGTTCATTTTTACTGGATTTTCTTATTATGAGTTCTTTATATATTTTGGATAAATGTACTTTGCCAGATACATGTGCTGCAAATATTTCCTCCCAGTCTGTGGCTTGCTTCTTCATTATCTGTCTTGCAAAAAACAAAAGTTTTAAATTTTGATAGTCTCATTTGTCAATTTTGGTTCACACCTTTTTGTTTACTATGAAACCTTTGCCTCCTCCAAGAAAACATCTTCTCCTGTCTTCTACACATTTTAGCTTTTACTGTTAGGTCTATGATCTATGTCAAGTACATTTTATAGTGTGAGGTAAGAATCAATGTTCATTTTTCCCATAGGAATTTTCAATTATTTTGGAACTATTAGTTGACAAAACTTTTCCCCCACTAAATTACCTTGGCACTTTTGGGGAAAAAAAATCAGTTGATTATATACATATAGGTCGAATTCTGGATTCTCTATCCTGCTCCATTGATCTATATGTCTATCTTTACCCCAGTATTACACTCTCTTGATTACTGTAGCTTTACAGTTACTCTTGAAGTTGTGTGATCCTTACTAAGTCCCTCGTATGTCCACGCATATTTTAAAACCATCTTGGCAACAGCTACCAAAATATCCTGCAAATATTGTAATAGGAATTGCACTGAATTTATAGGTCAAATTGAGGGAGAAATAATACCTTAAAAACAATGACCTTTTCAGGGTATATTTTTCCATTCACTGAGGCCTCTTTAATTTCTCTCAATGTTTTGTAGTTTTTCTTGTAGAGGTCTTGCACATCTTTTATTTATTCCTAAGTATTTTAATTTTTTGACACTATTGCATGTAGAATTGTCTTTTGTTTTCGAAACAGGGTCTTGTTCTGTCGCCCAGGCTGGAGTGCAGTGGTACAACCTTGGCTCGCTGCAGCCTTGATCTCCTGGACTCAAGTGATCCTTCCACCTCAGTCTCCCAAGTAGCTGGAATTAGAGGCATATGCCACGGCACCTGGCTAATTTTAAAAATTTTTTTGTAGAGATGAGGTCTATGCTGCCCAGACTGGTCTTGAACTTCTGAGCTCAAGTGATCCTCCCAACTCGGACTCCCAAAGTGCTGAGATTAAAGGCGTGAGCTACCATGCCCTGCCAAGTGGAATTTTTATATTTCATTTTTCTGTTTTCTGCTAGTATATAAAGTTATATCCTATAAGCCTAGATATTACTTCCTGTAGTTATCTATAGATTAGAATTTTTGACCTAAGAAATTGTGTCACCTACAAATAGCAACAATTTTACTTATTTTTCTAATTTTCAAACGTTTTTCTTTCCCTTGCCTATTGCAATGGCTAAGACCTCCAGCACAATGTTGTGAAGTACTTTGTCCTTGTCCTAGGTAATATGCAGTGAATATTTCTTAAGTATAATGTCAGCTATAGGCTTTTTGAAGATGCTTTTTATTAGACTGAAAAAAAAAATCCCCCTTTTCCCTCATTTACTAAGTTAATTTAAAAAAATCATCTATGGTTGAATTTCATCAAATTCTTCTTTCTGGATCTATTGAGATGATCGTATGATTTTCTCCTTTACACTATACATATGGTTTTTATCACATTGATTATTGAAGTTTTTTTGTTTTGTTTTGTTTTCGAGATGGAGTCTTGCTCTGTCAACAGGCTGGAGTGCAGTGGTGTGATCTTGGCTCACTGCAACTTCTACCTCCCAGGTTCAAATAATTCTCCTGCCTCAGCCTCCCGGGTAGCTGGGACCACAGGCACGTGCCACCATGCCCAGCTAATTTTTTGTATTTTTAGGAGAGCTGGGGTTTCACCGTGTTAGCCAGGAGGGTCTTGATCTTTTGACCTCATGATCTGCCCACTTTGGCCTCCCAAAGTGCTGGGATTACAGGCATGAGCCACCACGTCAGGCCACTGTTTTGAAGTTTACTTAAAATATGTTTTCACAAAGCCCACCTTGGATATGTTGGGCTTTCTGGATTTGAAACTTTGATGTCTTTCATAAATTTGGGTAAACTCTTATTTTCCCTTTGAATAATTTCTCTATAATTCCAATTACACATATGTTGGACCTGCTCATTATTTCCTCATTCTCTCTTCACCCATTGGTTGTATCTTCCATCTTTTATTTCTCTGGGCTATATTCTGAGTGATTTTTTTTCCTGAGATCTTCTAGTTCACTTTTTCTTTTTAACTGTGTTTAATCTGTTTTAACCATCTATTTCAGTTCTTAATTTTTTCATTAAAAATGATTTCCAAATGTGCCAATTTTAAGTTTTACATTTCAACAGTGTTTAATTCATAAATGAGTAATTATTGTGTACTATGTATTTGATAATTCTGGTATCTGCAATTCCCCAGTGTGAGTTTTGATTCTGAACCCATGTTTTTTGGAATTTTATCTGTCAGAAGTCTGGGTTTAAAGTACATTCCTCCACAGATGCTTTGCATCTGCTTCTTATAGCTCCTTGAGGTTAATATCAAGCAAGGATAACTATGTTTTCAAGTTAGATCTCCTGAAACCCCCCAGTCCACTCACAGAACTTATGTGAATTTAGGCTTCAAACTTGTACAAGAATGAGCTTGTTTTGCATTCCCAGGGAAGACTTTTATTTCCCAATGTGTACCCCCTATCTAGCTCTGAGGACCTGCTTATTTTCCTAGTTGATCCACTGAAGATGTACACTTAAAGGATTGTGGCATTATGCTGGAGGGGATGAAGTCTTTAATAAGACCTCACTGCAAGGCACAGCCTGCAATACCACCTCCCTACACCCTCAACGCACAAAATTAAAATCTGGGCAGTAGCATAACAGGAGGCAGCTGAAAACCACTCCTGCCCTACCCCCAAGACACACATTTGTGTGAGAGTTTATCATTCTGCATTTGCTGTTTTTTGTTTTTTTTTTTTTTTTTGGTAGTTTCTGGCCTTTTCTTGCCAGCCCAATCATGCATTGAAAAAGACTGACTACTCTCTGCAGCACTGTTAGGCATTTTTCTGAATCTATGGTCAGCCAGATGACCCTGGCTTCTACTTCTTTAAACCAGGAGTCATATGCAGTGGATGAAAGGGGAAGGACTTTGCTAGACAGTGGAAAAGGTTTCAAACAGTGTGAAAATGGGAAAGCAAGTTAGAGAAGCACCAAGTAATAAAGCAATGATACATCCAGGAAAGTTCATGGTATAGGAAGAAATTACTTGGTAAGACTTCATAGCACCTGAGCTATATAATAGTCTCACATCTGATACATATTAGCCATGTAATTTTGGACAAATCACATCCATGTCTACCTATTTCATGGGGGTTGTGAAAATAAATGTTACAAAGTGCTTTGAAAATACCAGTTGCATAACATATAAGGCATTATAATCATGTCTTCTGTTACAGGTATGTATCTGAAACTTCAGCTTCACAGATGATTTCAGGAGAAATAAGATCAAGATAGTGAAAAAATTTAGTAGATTCAGACAAAAACAGTTTATAGTCAGTTATGGATAAAAGTCAAACATTGAGCTAAACCACTATTTCTGGTAAACAGTAACTGACTCAGGATATGAGACTTGTCTTACAGACTTTTCTATTTTGTAGAATTTATTGAAACTAAATTAGCAAAGCCCTAATTAGTATGGGCCATTTGCCATGAGATAAAAATAGTTTCATTAAACAAAACTCTATATTGTATGAAATCTTTTAGGCAGAAAATAGATTCCAGACAGTATATAATTTACCTCAAATGTTCATCAAAATAAAGTTAACCCCTACATTTTAGATGACTAAATATTTTCTAAATTTTGACCTTTTTATAAAGTGTCATTCAATAATATAATCACCATTGTTCTAGTTGCTAGAGATAAAAATATGTAAAATATTCCTTCTTATCCTCAAGGAATTTCTATTTTAGGTGGTAGAAGTATGATTTCCACTTCTGTGGGAAATCAAAGAACAGAACAAAATCAATGAACCTGCAAGTTGACTTGCAAGTTATTTGAAGTATACCAATATAAGAATACATCTACTGGTAGGGACAATAATAGCATCCATAAATCTAAGAGTTAAGATTTTGAATTTAATTTTCCTAGCTGTTTTGGCATTGTGATTAAGTCACTGTACTTTATCCTGATTAAGCAACTGGCACTCCTAAGATCAAATTGGAAGTAAGAACTTCAATATGTTGAAGATGAACTCATTGATTTTGGCATGCATCACAACACTTCAAGATGGTATACCATCAACTCTCATTAAAAAAAAAAAAATTTAGATTCAGGAGGTTCACATGCAGGTTTCTTACATGGATATACTGTGTGATGCTGTCAATTCTCCTTTTAAGTCGTTCAACATGTTCTAATGGTAGACAGAATCAATTTTATCAGATAGTCTGTTTTAAATATTGAAGTCTTCTCCGGTAAAAGTCCAGGAGTGTGAACCTTTCTCTGGTAAAGCTCATGTCCTACCTATCCTGCCAGAAGTTCAATATGTGTTTTTAGATTAGTGTACAAGGTGGTTTTTCCCCCCTCTCTCTCAACTATCGGTTTCCAGGAGGTTAAGTACGAAACACTGAGAAGCTCAACTGTTTAAGAAAGGGCTACTTTCCTTCATCTTATTTCAAGTACAGACACACACACACACACACACACACACACACACACAAAGTCCTCCTTTTCAAAAACATGAGTTTTAGAATATCTGCCAAAATGTATTCAAAGTAGTAGGGTTTGTTTTACTTTTTATACTGATCCACGGTTCTTTATAACTAAGTCCTGAAAGCTACTCTTAGTGAGAATCAGAAAAAACAAATGCTTTAAATAAGTTAAAAGTAATATGGAATTGGTATTTAATACGGCATACAGTAAAGACAGAGTGAGTTGGTTATCAAGACACACACAACTATTCAAAAAAGATACAGGGGCCTTTGGTTAAAAAAAATTAAACATCAGTTAAGTCTTATATTTATTACCACATAGGCTTTCCCTTCCACTTTGCTATAATATGAAGAACTCACTAGGAAAAACTTCATTAATTCAGAATGATCAATGGGAAGTATACTTCCAGTTATCTGGAATTGATATAAAAATTTGAACTCAAATACTCTCTTAAATACAGGTTCCTGGCGATTTTCTGTAATGAAAAGAGAAATGATTTCTGGTTAAGATATCTCCTTTCAAATAGGCTTTCAAAAAAACTGACAATTTGTTCTCTTAAGTACAATTGTGTCCTAAAATCGCTAATTTGATTATAAAAAGAAAGGACAGACAAACAACTCACACCCTTTTTAGCAGGCATTACAAAGGAAAAAAGCTTTATCCCAGCTTCTTTCCAAATTATGTTTTTCAGGTTAATAGAGTTTCATCGTTTTAAAAAAAGTACATCACACAAACATTTAACAGGAAGACTTTTAGACTTTAAATTCTTCCTCACTAGCTTGAGTATTAGCTCAAAGTCTGAAGACCCAATCTAGACACTCTGTGGATTCTATGCTATATAAGCTTACCTTCAGGATTTTGAGCTTAAATACATATCCTTTTTTGTGATGGTGTTTACCCACTTTGTGCTTATCTGAGCGAGCTACTGACTGGGAGATGGTAAAAAGGGAACCTTCTGGGACACGGAAAATGCTTTATATCTTAATCTGGGTGGTGGTAACATGGGTGTATACAGATGTAAAATTTCATCTAGGTGTGCATTTAAGATTGTGGACTTTATGGTATATGTTATACCTCAAGAAGTAAAAAAGAGTGTTTAATCCACTTTATGAAATGCCTACCAACTATTTTACAGTGAATCATTCATACGATTTTGTAAATCAAAATGTATAGGGAAAAAACAAGTCATCTGATGCTCCTGGCATAAAAATCGCTAGTCACTTTCAGGTAAACATCTCAAGCTGGAGTAAAAGCTTCAGTGTTGAGAAGTCACTAACACACTATCTGAAATGGTGGCAGGAAGATTACAATGTATCAGTTTAAGTATAAAGGGTAGAAGTGTTATAACAGCTTAAACGACAACTAGATTAGAACATCCTCAAATAAGTGACACGACTATGGCATCATTATCTCATTTGTGATAACCTATGCTGCTTATTTCCGCTTACTGCTTTGGGGTTTTGTCATTGTATTGTTTGGACTTTCAAAGGATGGAGAAGGAAAATAATAAAAGTTAAATTAGTTTTGTTGTTTTCAACTATTGTTTTTAGTGTGCTAAATAGTTGACGTTATGACTGACTTTAAAATTATGCATTCTACTTCCTATTTATTAAACGAGAAAAGAGTTGGTTTATGTAGGAAATATAAACACTTAATCTATGTCATTTTAAAAAAATTTTTTGCTTGGAACTATATTAATTCCATCACCTCCAAAAAAGCCTTTGAGAGGATTAGCTGCATAGGCCAATATTATTCTATATTAGTCTGTATTAAGCATATGATGTCACCTTGCTTCCTCCCCTCCTCAAGCTTTTCTTTTGGTGGGAAGGAGGACTTTCTTGGGGGAAATTCTCAAAATATTATGGCTTAAATACCACAGCTGACACACATGATTGACAATCTTACACTCCCAAACCTGTTTCAAATGGGTCAAATACCTAAGCGCTGCAGAACAATGCAATCCAACCAGCAATTCCCCATAAAAGAGAAAGGGGGTGTGATTAGGTTCCAGATATTAAGCAAGTTATTGCAAAAACAGTTTGGTGGTTTTGTTTCTGCAATAGGGACAGGTTGAGCTAGTATTTTTTTCTCTTAATAAGGTCCAAAAAAGACTATGCTATAGGAGGTAGGATAAACCACTAAAGCATGAAGCAACTGGGACAAACATTAAGGGCTTTATGGAGGTCCTTATCCTGATCCTCAGCATTGGTTATTGATCATCAACCCTGCTGGGGAACTATCGAACGAAATTTGCGTGAGGCTTATCGAGCCACAGGAAAGGAGATGCAGGAGGGAATATAAGCTTCTAATAAAAGAAACGCAGCAACAATAGCAGAGGAACAGCTCTGCCTGGTGACGTAATGGCTGGCAGCAGTCCAGCTTCAGCAGAGCTGCTGCTACCTCAGCATCCAACCTCCCTCAACACAGTCCGGCTTCGGCAGAGCCACCGGGGCTGCTACTTCTTGAGATGCCACTTTGTTGGTGCCACCAACGCCTTACCTCAGAGGGCCAGAACACCAAACAAAGGGTTCGTTCCGTTGCTGTTTTAAGTTGTCAGACACACACACTCTCACTCACTCACCCCCTAGCCCCGGACCCCTCAGTAATCGAGCCAATCAGCCACTTAAGTTTAGGACGAAAACACTGGCTCACACTCCAGGTGTGCCTCAGTTTCCCCAGGCTGGTTTCCAGTCCGCCTCTAGCTGCCCACCCCCCCCCGCCCCCGCTGGTCCTCAGCGGGAGTTGATCCCAGCGGCCCCGCGTACCCGCCCGGGCCCCGCATGCCGGCCCTCCTGCCTTACCTCCGCCAGGTAGAGGTTGAGGAGACAGAGCGTGGAGAACTGGAGACAGGAGGGGAAGCAGTAGAGCAGCCAGTGGGGGAAGAAGTGCAGGTGAGCGGGCGGCCGGAGCAAGAGCAGGGAGCCGCTGAGCGAGAAGGCGGCAGAGAAGAGGGTGGTCCTGAGCGCTGCCCACAGGAGACAGAGGAAGAGGCAGAGGCTCTGGTAACTCAGCCGCCGCTCGCGGTACAGGAGCAGCCGCCACAGCTGCAGGTAGGCAAAGGCGAACAGCGCGGCGTAGAGCAGGGCGTGCAGGACGCTCAGCGCCAATTGCACGGAGCCCGGCACCGCGGCGCCTGAGGCGGCAGCGACGGCGCCTCCGCCTCCGCCGCCCCCGCCGGGCGTGGAGGGCTCGCGGCCGGCCGCGGGGGCCGCAGCGGCCGCCGGACCCGGCACGGACACCCTCATGAGGGGGCTGGGGGCCGGGCGAGCGAGCGCGGGAAGGAAGGGGCTGGACTCGGAGCCGCCGTCGAAGGGGAGAAGGACTGCCCCCTTACCCCCCACCCACCCCAGCCTCTAACCCCAGGAAGCGCCGTGACGGGACCCGGAGTCCCGCGCAGAGCAGCCGCGGCTCCCCCCGACCCCGCCTCCTCTTTCCCCCCACCCCTCGGGGGTCTCGGCTCCTCCTGCTGCGGCTCGGCTCCGTAGCTGCAAAAAACAACTCTCGGCTGGAGACAATCAGCTGAGAAACCCGAGCATTTGAGGCGCTCGCTCCGCACTGTGGGCTCGCGCCGATTGGCCCGGCTAGGCACGCCCCCTGAGCGCCGTGCTCGGAAGGCCACGGGCCGCCGTACCCGTCGCTCGAGGGCCCCGAAATCTGATTGGGGGCTTAATTTTCCTACTTTCTCCCTCCCCTGTACTTCCCACCCACGCTGCTGATTGGACCTGCTACTGCACCGCCCGTTCGCGCCGGCGGGAGGACTCTGTAATCGTCTGTCACTCTCGCTCCGCCCACCGCGCTTCCCATTGGTTAGAGAATGCCTCACGTAGGGAGCACGAGGAGAAGGAGGAGCTTCGCAGGTTGTTTTTTGTCCAGGAGGCCGACTCTGTCGAGTCGGTGGCGGCCGCAGGCTGGAAAGGAGCGGTGCTACGCCTTAGCAGGTTGGCGAAGTGGTTCCAGGCTACCCGGCTAGTCTGGCACGGCCCGGCCTTCTGCCTCCTACTCCGTCGCGTGGCGGCGGGAACTGTTGGCCGCGCGGCCTCAGGAACGGCCTAGGTCCCCGTCCGCAGGTCCCGGGCAGGTAGGTGGCAGCGCCGGTCCTTCAGGCTGTGGGCTCTGCCTGCAGACCCGGGGATTCAGACGAAGCGGCTTTCTGTAGCCAGGGCTGCACTGCAGAGCTCCGGAGTCTGACTTAGGACACCCGCCTCTGGGGCACTGAAGGGCCTCACCTGGAGCCTCCTGAGGGCGTTTTACCTTCTGTTTTCGCTGTATGAACGGCGGGAAACACCGGAGCCCTTTGTGGGTCAAGGGGATGGAAAGGGGCAACGGGGAGAACCGGAGCTCTTAAGTGAAAGACACTTCCCTCCCAAGGGATATGTCTCTTAAGAAGGAGTAATAGTAGTGTCAGATGGATGTTGAAGCGATCTGTGAGCAGGGGGAAGCTCGTTCTTTCAAACGTAGAATTTGGGAAGATGCTCTGGGCTTCAGTTTTGGGAAAAAGGCAGAAACAGACTTGTAAGTCTGATGATTGCCTGGAGAGGAAGTAGAATATTCTGTACTGTTTAAATTCCACATGTATTGAAGCCCTTGGACCTGTGTATGGTAGATGGTGGCGCTATTCCTGGGGCTGAGAGAAAATACATGCTATGTTACTGCTGTAAAGAAGCGAGGAATAATCACATAGACTAATGTATATTAGGCCGGCACATAGTTGTTGATTTTTTTTTTTTCCTATTTGGGAATAAAATTAGCAAGTAGTGCAAAATTAAGAGGAAATAATTTGTTTTCTTTAGAATATACAGCACATTACGAATTCAATATCCTTGTGAAAGACATTGCCACGTCTATTGGAGCAACCAAGACCCAGCTTTCCTTACCTCACCATCCTTTGTCCTATGCTTTTTTGTTTTTCTTTTTTCGTGCAGGGTCTCGCTCTGTCACCCAGGCTGTAGTGACAGTTCACTGCAAACCTCCACCTCCTGGGCACAAGCAATCCTCCCACCTCAGCCTCCCAAGTAACTGGGACTACAGGTACTGGCGCCACCATGCCCGGCTGATTTTTTTTTTTTTTTTGGGAGAGACGAGGTTTCACTGTATTGTCCAGGCTGGCCTTTGTCGTATGCTTTGCCCAAGAAGAGTGGTGCTCTCTTTTTTTCCTAGCTAAATATTCCACAGGGAACTTTAAAGTCTATTTTGTAGAGTCTGGGATAGTCGTTTGTCCAGGTACCAGATACTAGTGTGGTTCGAGTTCCTTAGAGGTTTGCTGACAAACTGTAGTAGTAGATGTACAGGCCCCGCACTGTTACCTAGACATCCCTCAGATGGAACGTTCAGCTGAGCAGGTAGAGAGTGCAGTGTATGAGAGGGTACGGCTTGCTCTAAGAAGTTAATAGGCCTAATCCAACATCTGTGCTTTGGAGCAGGATTTTGTTTATTGGAACGTAAGAACTTCATGTCATGTGTTTTTAGAGAATGTGGTTAGGGCAGGACACAAGTCTCTTCAAATAGGAGACAGGATGCTCATGACAGCAGTGATGTAATTGATTGCAGTAATGTGCTTAATCATTTAAGCATAAAATCAGAGTTGTGTGGTTTTAGGCACTTGTCAAAATCAAGGGCACCGCATATTCTCTGCCATGGCCTATTTGCATCTTCCATAATCATTGATGTGCACATTTCAAGTCATCAATAGACTTTTACTATAAAAGTGTTTTTCTCCTGTATTCTCTGCTCAAAGTGATAGTAAACATCTGGATGGTACCTATACTAATTTTAGGTCTTTGTCTGTGAGACTTACCTGCCACCTGCCATGTGTCAGTAAAAGCAAATCTGGATAGCCTCCTCCTTTCTTCTTTTTTGGGGGATGGGAGTGTGTGTATAGAGTTGCGGGGTGAGGGTGCCGGTAGAGGATTTTTCTCCCAACTGCTTTGAAAAGGCTCTAAAGGGGAGAGATGTTGACCCCTTTTATTGCCTCCTTGGATCTGAAATGATAAACTGTGTTGAGATCTAATCAACATTTTATTTGAGGCTGGTTCAGTGAGCAGGTTCTGTTCTCCAGTAGCAGCATTAAACTAAGCAAGCTGACTTCAGACAGAATGTTCTTAGGCGTGAACTTTGTAAGCATTATATGCTCCATTTGTTGCAAAATAGGAAGTGTGTCTTTTTCCTGAGTATGATGGCCACAGATGTTGATACAATTTATTTAATAGTTATAGTTGTTAATTTCCTTCTTTTCTGAGAGGGAAAGCCATTAATTTTATGGTTAATCATAAGGGAATATTAGGCCTATAAAGGGGGAACTAACCAAGGGTTTCCTAGAAAAGCTTGGTGTCAGTTATTCTAAAATTTAAATGTGTCCAAATGCATAAAGATTTAATATTGTTGTTCTGAGAGGACAGATGACCCTAGCATAGTAGTCTTTCAACCATTTAAAAGCAGAACTGTTTGGGTCGGGCACGGTGGCTCACGCCTGTAATCCCAGCACTTTGGGAGGCCGAGGCGGGCAGATCATGAGGTCAGGAGATCAAGACCACCCTGGCTAACACGGTGAAACCTTGTCTCTACTAAAAATACAAAAAATTAACAGGGCGTGGTGGTGGGCACCTATACTCCAAGCTACTCAGGAGGCTGAGACCGGAGAATGGCGTGAACTGGGCAGGCGGAGCTTGCAGTGAGTGGAGATTGCACCACTACACTTCAGCCTGGGTGACAGAGCAAGACTGTCTCAAAAAAAAAAAAAAAAAAAGCAGAACTGTTTGTCAATTACTATTGCATATGGTACCCTATACCAAAATGGGATTGGTGGGGCTAACGAGGGCTACCATCTGTTCTACCTGCCTCAGGAACACAAAGGCAAATCCTTATACTGTCTCCTTACTAACAAGAAGTCTAGCATTTTCTCTTGAAGTACTTCCTTCTTGATGTCCTTTGGAGCTTAACATTCGGTTGCTGAACAAAGCACACTTTTATCGCCTTTAGCATTTTATGTGCATGCTTTAGCCCTTTTTCTACTATTGTCTCACGGAGCCATTCTTACAGTGTGGTTACCCTCTTGTATTAGTCTTTAGTTACATGTCACTCATTCTTTCTATTATTTAAATGAGCTGTGCAAACATACTTCTTTAGGGATGAGACAAAAGTTACATCTTACATGCCAACTCTGATCCATGCTAGCAGGACCATTATACTGAAGAATTGAGGGCCTCTTCCAGCCCAAAGGCTCAAAGTCTACATGTAGTTGGGAGGTGTATCGGTAGTATTGGCAAACATGCTATGGAAAACATTTACCTGTGACTTTTCCTGTCTCTTAGTATTGGCATCTGTTGTGATAATAGTCAAATTGCATTTTAAAGAGTCGTCTTATGTTCAAGTCATAATCCTTTTACCCATTACTAAGACCAGGTCTACTAATAGTGCTAGACTGGGTTATACTGTGGAAACAACCCCGAAACATTAGGAGTTTAAAATCATAGTTTATTTTGTTTTTTTCCTGGGATGGAGTTTCACTCTTGTTGCCCAGGCTGGAGTGCAATGGTACAATCTCGGCTTATGGCAACCTCCCCCTCCTGGGTTTAAGCGATTCTCCTGCCTCAGCCTCCTGAGTAGCTGGGATTACAGGCACCTTACACCAAGCCTGGCTAATTATTTTGTACTTTTTAGTAGGGTTTCACCATGTTGGTCAGACTAGTCTTGAACTCCTGACCTCAGGTAATCCACCTGTCTCAGCCTCCCAAAATGCTGGGATTACAGGTGTGAGCCACCACGTCCAGCCTAATAGTGTTGGAGGTAGAAAGAATGGGGGTCGTAACCAACTCAGTATACCACTGGAGGCGAACAGCAAACTGTTCTCATGAAGCAGGTTGTTGGCAAACTGACACACTGCGTCTGCCGCCCAGAAGAAGGCTGAGGCCAGTCATGCCCCAGGCGCAGTGCTTCTTATGATTATCTGCAGGAACATCTGAAGCCTGTTAGCAATCATGTGAACCTGTGATAAATCAAGCAGCTGACCAACCTTTACCTGCTGCTCCCTGTTCTTGCTACCCAGTAAATATGAAGGGTTGTGGAAGCTCAAGGCCCTTATTCACTAGAAGCAAGGAGCCTCCTGACCCCTTCTTTAAAACAGATTATTTTGTCTTTATTTTCATTTCTGCCTTTGTTCCCCCTTCATTCAGTCCCGTAGTAACTGTCACATAATAGTTTATTTTATATTGGATCAGCTGGGAGCTTTTCCCCATGGTGTTCTCTTTCTGGGACTTGGGCTGACAGAGAAGGCCTAATTTTGAGTGTTATCAGTGATCATGGCAGAGGGAAAGTGTGTTGTGATTCATTGCACACGTATACTGACTCTTAAAAGCTTCCAGAAGTACATGTCACCTTGCACATTTCATTGGCCAAGTCATGGCCATACCTAACTCAAGGAAGTGAGAGGTATAATTTTAACGTGCAGAGAACTAGAAACATTTGAACATTCTCTCTTGTCAACAAATGCTTTCCTTTGTACATGTAGTTCTTCCTTGGCTTTTCCTGGTGGAGGTAATTCAGAATTACCATCTTCACTACGTGAAGCCTGAAGTTCAGGATCCCTGAGTAATGCCCAGCAGTGGTCACCTCTTTACTGGTCTAGATAGAAGTTACCTGTCTGCCAGCCCCTGTTGAATACATAAGACAGTGTTGGGAGAGAGAACTATAAGTGTTCCTGTTTGGAGAGAAGAAGAATGGAAAACACACACCAGATTCTAGATTGTAGCAATCTACAGTTGAAATCTCTCTGGGCAAATGTTGCTAGGGCTCTAGTTCTGTTCCCTGAGTTCTCTGTGCCAGTTGAAACAACAACACCACTCCTATCTAACACAATAGAAATGAATTACAGGAAAAATGAAATAAAGAATATCAAATTTCAAGCCCAATTTTAAAATTACTAGATTCAATAAACATAAAATTACTGTGTGAAATTGCTATAAAATGTTCTAAACATTTACACTCCATTTCTGTATTTATGTCATTATTTTAGACCAGTAACAAATCGTTCTTACTCTTCACATGCCCTACAGCATAGTTCTCCATGGTCCTTGGCTTTGCCCTGTGTGAGGTTCTTCTTTTTTTATTATTCTTGGCCACATCTGAAATTGGCTTTGGAGCATTTGGCCTCTTTCTGTGTCTGAGCAGTTTTGTCAGTTTGCTTTGTGACCATGTTCCGGTGGGTGCCTAAGGATTGTTTTAAGTTTTGAACATCTAGTCTTTTGGATGGCAGTTCCTCTCTGAGTATTTTTCTTTTAATACCTGGTTAAACACCACCAACAGCTACCATCACACAGTACTAATCTATCTTCCAACCTCTTCTTTTAGGGCTATAAATAAGTTCATTAGCCACAGGAACCTAGGTACATATTCATTGTAAGTTAATCAGGTACATGTCACCTCCAAACTATTGTAGTGACAGTTTTATCAAACTTGTTAATATGGGTCACTTGCTGAGCTCCAGTCTCTGATAAATGTTTCCTTGAGTAGGCCTAGAACAGTTTCTATGCTGCTTGGCCCCTAACCCAGTGTTTTGGAGTCTTTGTCAAGGTGGCATCTCACTTCTAGTTTATATACAGGTTAAGAGAAAATAGTTTATGCTGCTATAATAGCCCCTGCCATCTCAGTGACAAAACAACAAGGTTTATTTCTTCCTCTGTCACATGCTTATTACACATTAGCTAGGAGTTCTCTGTTATGCTTATGTTCATAGAATAGGCACCATTCGGGCATTTCTCTTGACTGCAACAGAAGACAGTAAAGCCTGGCCTTATTAACACTAGCTGCTGAAACTGTTGCCCAAAAGAGACAGATGTCACTTTTGCTCACATTTTCTTGGCCACAGTAAGTCATCTGGTGGTCTTAACTAACTTCCCCAGAGGTGGGGGATGGAGGGAGCTTCAGTGTAATCAGTAACTGCAAGGAGAACTAGAACTATACTAATGGACTGTCACACCAAGATAATACAGCCACATTTCTCCAAAGGTACTCATCACTTGGTTTTGATACCTAGATTTTTGTGGTATTAATTTTTGTTGTTGTTGTTGTTGTTGTTTTGTTTTTTTAGACAGGATCTTCCTCTTTCACCCAGGCTGGGGTGCAGTGGCGTGATCATGGCTCACTGCAGCCTCAATCACGATCCTCCCATCTTAGCTTCCCGAGTAGCTGGGACTACAGGTGTGTGCCACCATGCATGACAAATTTTTTTTTCTTACTTTTAATAGAGACAGGGTCTCTTATGTTGTCTAGGCTACTCTTGAATTCCTGGGCTCAAGTGATCTTCCTGCCTCGGCCTCCCAAAGCGCTGGGATTATAAGCGTGAGCCACTGTGGCTGGCCAAGTATTGTTTTTAATTACCTTTTCTAATTACTGGAGGTTGGAAAAAAAAAAAGTCACTGAGTACCTTTTGTACCTTTGTTTTCACTGTGCTCTTGCTGATACTCTCTTTCTCCATCCACATCCTCTTGCCTTTAGTTAAGATCTTTATATGAGGACCGCATGTCTGAGCAACTGCGTTTTATTTTGCATGCATGTGAAATGTCCACTCTTCCATGGCCCTACAAGGTAGATATCCTTCCCCAACTCCCTTGCCTCCATTTCTTCTTCCTTAGAACCAATTACTTTTAACTGCTCACTGTTTGTTTTGGCATTGACCTTCCTATTTTCAATAAACTTGGTTTTGGTTTTGTGAAAGTTGAAAATTTAGTTCTCTTTTCATTTCTTTTCCCACCCTAGCTGCATGTTTCCTTATTTTCTATCTTCCCTTTCTCTCAACAGTTGTTATGGTTTTGCTTAAATCATTATTCAGTATTTATTTCATTATGAAGACATAAATTCTACTTCTAGCTGACCCATGTGGTATTCTTTGCTTTAAGTAATTTTTAAAATAATCAAATCTTACCATAGATGGAGCAAACTACAGAGATTACTACTGAGTTCCTAACTCTAAACATATGTTAGAACAATCACCAATGTCTCTGATTAAAAGCACAGTACTTTCACATATATAATCTGGTTTGTCCAACAAGATAGAAGATACGGGAAAATATTTAAGCATTGGCTGTCTGGTTAGACCTTTTGTGCTACAAAATACATTCTAGGGGAAAAGAGTAATGTGTTAACACTAGTGTCCAATTTAGTGTTAAAATAGTTAAATTATAACCTAGAGGCCAGGTAAGATGATATTCTATACTCAAATCTTTCACCTGTGCTTTTCGTGTTGTACAGTTTAATTAGGTTATAGTTATTTCATATACAGTAATGAACGTTATATAGTTATTCCCTTAGCCTCAGAAATGCATTCATTTTCTCCAGAATATGAAGAAAATAGTGGATGACCTATTTTAAAACATCCCTATTAATATAAAGTATCTTTAAAATAGGCTGGTTTAAAATGGTTATAATGTATAATCAATTTTAATGGCAATGGTATTCCTTAATTATGTCATTAAAGTTACATTTTTATATACCTCTTATAGTTCTTGCTTGTCATTTTCCTTTGAGTTTTTGAACTCTTGACTCATTAAAAATTGATGGCAAATTTTTTCACTGATATATACTATCTCTGATGAACAGAATTATTAGGAAATAACCAATGAGTAATTGCTTCATTTTTTTTTTTGAGGAACACTGGCTTATTAGGGAGAGATATTATATGCTTATTGATAATATTGAATGAGCAGAGGAAATACTCAATTGAATATGATTTTTCATACATTTCAAATTCTTTATCATTTTTTTCTTTGTTGAAAAATTCTACCTTTAGGAGTATATAGAAATAATCTTTTGCTGTTTTTTCCTATTGCCTATTTTGAGATAGTGAGCTTACATTTGAAAGAGATGGGTCCTGTTTGAAATTTTAAAAATTCTAACACAAAATTTTCACCTATAGCTGTGGCTGTTTTTATATTATACTATTCTTTCTAAACTTTCTTCTTTTAAATGTAGATAACATAGATCATCAGTAGAAAATTTCCTGAAGTTGTTCAAGAAAAATTTGAAAGTAACAAAATAGAAAACAAAGAGAATTAACAGCAGATACAGAGGACGGCATGGAAGTAAGTACACCAAGAAAGAAGATAAGAGGAGGATGTCTAGAACAAATTTTATTTCAGAACACAGAGTTGAATTAAAGTATGAGTTGAAAAAGATATTTAAATTTTTAAGCAGTATAAAGAAATCTAAGGGTTAGGCATTACAAATTATGTATATTTGGAAGGAATGTTCTTCCATTGTTTTAATAGGTTTCTTCTACGGGATTTAAAGTAAAAGTAAACATATTAGGCATATTTTGGATGTCTGACTCCCATCTAAATGGTATTAAATAATTACTTGATTATTTCTCATAATCAACTATAGATAAAAACAAAATGCCCAATTAAAAATGGATTGATTAATGTTTGAGAATTAATTTTAGAACCCTTGAAAATGACAATTAGCTTAACTACTCTACTAAATTAAGCATTTTCTAGATAGCTTTGATATCTTTTGTAAGTATCAAAAATCAATAGTATTATCAAGTCAGTGTTGTTACATATTGTCCCCCCTCAAATTTTTACGATAAAGTACTAGCAAAATCAAATGATGTGACTGACAACTTTCTTTTTGCAGATTTTACTCCATTCATTCATTTAACAAATTTGTTCAACAAACCCTCGTTGAATACCTTCTCTGTGCCAGGTGTTGTCTTAGGAAACAGAATACAGCAGTGAAAAAGCAGTCAGAATCTTCCACTCAAATGCAGCTGCAGCTCATGATGTCTTCTGGCTTCGGTGTCTTTAGAGTTGGGATCTCTTTTGTCATAATGTGCAGTTTTTACATGCCAACAGTAGACTCTTTACTAGAACTGAGTCCTCAGAAGTATTTTAGTACATTGCAACCAGGAAAAGCCTCTTTAGCTTATTTTTGTCAAGCTGGTAAGTATTTTTAAAATTCTAATATGATTCTTGTGATGTTTTTATTGCTATTTAATCAATAAGCACAGTGGGAGATTACTGTTAAGATTAATAATATGTGCTATACAGCTGTTACTATAATCCTGACTGCGTTTGAATCCGGCTCCTGCCACTTGGCCTGTGGTGTGACCTTGGTTAAGTCACTTAGCTTCTCTGTGTTTTTCTTTCATCATCTGTTCACAAGAAACAGTACTTTGTAAGTTTGTTGTGAGGATTAAATGATTTTACTTATATGCTTAGTTCATAGTAAATACAAGGTAAGAATTAGCTACTAACATAACATCTGAAAGAATACTTTCTCATGTTTTTAGCATGTATTTTAAGTTTTTTAAAACTTTAAATGTAATACTTTAATACCCTGCTTTAGCTGTATTGTTAATTATACTGAATTAACTAATATAACTATTGAACATAACTAATAATTTTTTGATAGTCCAATTCAAGTCTTCATGTCTTAAAAATACTATTCTTGGAATTAATAAGTGAAGTGAGTACACATTTCTGTTGGCTCCCTTATAATTGTGATTCGAAAATGGTATTTTAAAATCATTTGGAAAGTTTTTGTATGTGTACATGTGTGTTGTGTTTATGGTATTAAATTTGGAGGAAAAATGCCAAATGTTAGGTTTAAATGAAACATCATATTCTTGTTTTAGTAAGTGTTTAAGGTCCATTTACAAAGTTAAAATACATCATGATAAAAACATTAGAAGTAAGAATAATGAGACAATAGTAAAACAAGGGTGTGAAAATATGTAATGAGATATGTTTAATTAATTGTTGTTGTATGCTAGTTGGACAAATTATTCTGTGTTTGCAGATTTTAAAATTCATTTTTAAGGGGCAATTCATAAACATTCATGAAACATTTATTATTTTAGATTCCCCAAGAACATCTGTGTTTCTTGAAGAACTGAATGAGGCTGTTAGACCTTTGCAGGACTATGGAATTTCAGTTGCCAAGGTAGAAAGATATTTATGTTACTAAAATATTAGTGATAAACATCTTGTAACTTTATGGCTTAAGATTGAATATCTTAAAATACTTCTGCTTCATATCTTTTTCCAAAGTGGAAATATATTTTTTCCGTAAGAATAAACAGAAGCACAGAATGATAGTTTCAGATTATTGTATAATATACTACATATAGAGGGGACAAAAAGCTGTTTAAAAATTTTTAGCTTAGAATTTAACTTTATGTTGTAAACCATTCTATTGGGCCTGTGGTATCATTTCTCAAACCTGTAGTTAGGTTTTTGTTCTGTTTTGTTTTGCCTAATGAATATTTCATAATAGGTAGCCAAAATTCAACTGTTTTTACATTTTTATTACACAAACTGCAGTAACATTTAAAATGGAGGTAATTGAATAGGTTTTTTTCTATTCTTATAACTCTTTATAATGGTTTATGTTTCACTTTTTCGCATTTGTTTTTAGAACAAAGTTATAACAACTCAACATTACATATTTAATTGTTTTCTCAAAAAATGTTCAAACTTGCTATAGAGTATTATAGAAAATTTCCACATGCATCATGGATTACATAGATATGTAAGCCTTTTATTTAATTTAAACTTAGAATTTATACATCAGACACCTGAATGAGAGGTAACCCAGTGATACTAAATTCTTTCAGGTTAATGTCTACCTGACTTTCTGAGTACATTTTTTCTTAGTTCATTAGCCTTCCTCTTCTAAGAGATGGCTATTGTCACTCTTGGTCTCTGCAGCTAGAGTTCCCAGGGCAGACAGCACAGAAACGTTAACCAACATTGGCTGTATACCTTAAAAAATACCTATTTTTTAAATGTGGGAATTCTGTATGTGTAGAGATCTCAATTAACTTTGAACAACTGATTTCACTGTAGAGTGATAATGGCAATCATCTCCAAGGATCTCTGAATAAAATTTTAAATTGAAACTTAGAAATGAAGCAGTAGGTTGGTAGGAAACTCAAAAGAGATAATCATACCGTTTAGTAACTGGTAGACTGTCACTAAATAACTATACATATAGTAACTGGAATAGAATGCTAGTTATTAAATAGAATAACTATGATCATTGTAATAGGAGAGATACAAATAAAGTGCCATAGAAGTTTTTTTTTTTCTTTTTTTTGAGATGGAGTCTCGCTCTGTCACCCAGGCTGGAGTACACTGGCGTGATCTTGGCTCACTACAACCTCCTCCTCCTGGGTTCAAGCAATTCACCTGTCTCAGCTTCCCGAGTAGTTGGGATTACAGGCACATGCCACCATGCCTGGCTAATTTTTGTAGTTTTAGTAGAAATGGGGTTTCACCATATTGGTCAGGCTGGTCTCGAACTCCTGACTTCAGGTGATCTTCCTGCCTCAGCCTCCCAAAGTGCTGGGATTACAGGCGTGAGCCACCATGCCTAGCCTATTGAAGTTTAAAGGGAAGAAAGCCCATATTTGATTTTTGAGGTGGAAAGTCACAGATGGTATTGGGAAAGATTTCACAAAAAGCAGTATTTAAGATTGTTTTCAGAAGTTAAGATTGCAAGAGGTAGGATGAAGAATATGCTAAAATATAAATGGACTACATATTCTAGTCAAGACAATGAATGTCAAGGTGGATACAATAACCCAAGAAAGCTGTATGCTATTTAGAGCTGTGTGTCTTGCCTTAAACGTGTCTTTCCTTTTCTACCTGGTTACCACCTACTTGTTCCATAAGATTGAATTCAGAAATAGTGCCTTTCTCTGGGTTATCTCATGCACTTGAATATGTGAGCAATTATAGCATACAAATCAGAATAAAATGTAAAGTACAAAATTTGACCTGAAACAAGCTGTAATGTTTAATTCTCCTTCTTGTTTCCCTAACCAACCCTAACCAATGCTATTTAGAAATGCATCCAAAATAAAGGCTTCAGAAATCTTCAAAGTAAATAAAGGGAAAAAAAAAGATATATTATACAAGTGATAACCAGAAGAAATTTAGTGTATCAAAGTAGATTTTAAACAAAAAGCTTTCTCATCCTTGACTTTTCTTTCTCTGATAAGTAATCCATTTACTACTTGGTTCCACTATGAGAACTTTTCAAATCTGACCACTTCCTGTACCTTCATTTTTACTTCTTCCTGCCATCTCTTCTCATTGGGGAAACCACAACAGCCTCCTAATAATTGGGCTTTCTTCCTTCACTTTGTCCCGTGACAGACTTTTCTCCATATGTAGCCAGATGTGTCAGGATACATCACTACCATGCTGCGAAAGTCCTTTCATTGCAATTATGATCAAATATAAACTTTTGAGTATGGTGGACACTGGCTTTGTCGCCGATCTCATTTTCTGACCCACCACTTTGTTCAGTTCGTTCTTATTACATAGTGGTCATCTTTCTGTTAGTTGAACCTGCTGGAGGTACTGTTACCACAGGGCCTTTGCAGATATTTTCCCCTCTGCTTAGAACTCATCTCTTTTACTTACTTGTGTATTTGTATGCATTACTCCATTTCTTCAGTTCTTTGTGCAAATGTCACCTTTTCAGAGAAGCCTTCCTTGATTTCCTCTCTAAAATGCCCTATCACATACTATCCCCTTGTAATTTTTTTTATTTATAGCACTTAACACTACATATTAGTTTTTAAGTTATCTCTGTTTTATATTGTTCTAAAGCTAAATATTTTTATTTGGAACTTACCTGTACCCTAAATGACTAGAACAGTGACTGACATGGTAGACATTCAAATATATTTTGAATTGATGAATGAATGGACACATCTATTGTCATAATACCAACCATCCTTATGCTGTAACTTAAAAAAATTTTAAATTACATATATTAAAATTTACTTTTTGGTTATGGCTATACTCTGACTTTAATTCTGATTCTCTATTTCTAATTTTTTAGTGTCGGTTCCTGTTTTGTACCTTTTTAAACAAACGTTACTTCTCCAGTTGTTATTCTTCTTCCTTAAATCCTATTAAAATTAAATTGAACAACAGGAAAACCCCCTCTTAAAAGAAACAAAAACCTTACCAAATGCGAAACAAAATAACTATTCTTCTAGTCTTAGTTTTGGTTAGTTAACCTTGGTGGCTACCCATTTGCCCCATCTAGAAACCCCTTCGCTCTTTTCTTCCTCTTTCCTCTCCTCCTCTATCCCAATCTGCATGTACACGCTCAGTCTTCTCCCTAGTTTTATGTATTGTATTTGTAAAATCCTTTTCAATGTCTTCTGTCCTTTTTGGCTTTACTTCTGGTCCAAGTCATCCTTGACCTATACTAATGTGATACTATTTTAAACTCTCCTTATATTTGTGTTCTTTTGCCTTCTGTTTATCTTCACGTCGTTGCCAAGATTGTTGTTACATATTTTTTTCACTTAGAGTTCAGATTATAAGCTATCCAGGGCTGGTATGGCTGCTCTGACATCATCATTGACTTAGTTCATTCTTTCTGTTGCGCCATCCTTAGCAAGTAGCTTCTTTAAAGATGCCTTATGGTCCATGATTGCTGTTGGTACTCCAGCTATCTTATCTATTTTTGGTCAAGAAGGAGGGAAAAGAGCAAAAGTATCAGCCCGCTTTTAAGAGCCTTTTAGGAGTTCCAACCCAGTGACTCCTCCTAATACCATTTAGCCATTGCAGGCTGTTGGGGAGGCTGGGAAAGCCTGTTAATGAAACACTTGCTTTTAGCAAAGTTCTGTTAGTAAACAAAAGGGAAGGATGGATTTTGGGTGGGAACCCAGCAGTATGTGCTACCTCTGTGTTCCACCTGCTGAGATGCTTTCATCATCCCAAGTTAGCACTCACTTTTGTGCTTCCTGGCTTTTTTTTTTTTTTTTTGAGATGGAGTCTCGCTCTGTCGCCCAGGCTCACTCGGCTCACTGCAAGCTCCGCCTCCCGGGTTCACGCCATTCTCCTGCCTCAGCCTCCCGAGTAGCTGGGACTACAGGCGCCCACAACCGCGCCCGGCTAATTTTTTGTATTTTTAGTAGAGACGGGGTTTCACCGTGGTCTCGATCTCCTGACCTTGTGATCCGCCCGCCTCGGCCTCCCAAAGTGCTTCCTGGCTTTTGCTCATACTTTTTGTCTTGCCTTAAATGTGTCCTTCCTTTTCTACCTGGTTGCCACCTACTTGTTCCATGAGACTGAATTCAGAAATAGTGCCTTTCTCTGGGTTATCTCATGCACTTGAATATGTGAACAATTATAGTATACAAATGAGAAAAAAAAAGTAAAGTACAAAATTTGACCTGAAACAAGCTGTAGTGTTTAATTCTCCTTCTTGTTTTTCCAACCAAGAAACTTGACCTTTTGATATATATGCTAAAACTTAAGTATATTCTTTTAAAGGTTAATTGTGTCAAAGAAGAAATATCAAGATACTGTGGAAAAGAAAAGGATCTGATGAAAGCATATTTATTCAAGTAAGCTATTTTCCTGAGTGTGCTGGACAAATATAAAGCTATACTTCTAGAATATTTAAATATGTAAAATATCACTGAGCTAGAATAAAGTTATATGTAGGGGGGATCATGTAAAGCTTAACCAAAAGTCCAAGTGATAGATTTGTTACCTAACCTCTCTGTACTTTAACTTCCTTATTTATAAAACAGAGAGTAATACCTACCTCACAAGGTAGTTTTGTGAGGCTCTTGTGTAAACTCCTACAACAAATGCCTGGTAAGCAAGTGCTTACCAAATTTAGTGTTCTGGATAGATATGTCAGGTCCACATTTGGGTGTGTGAAATAAATGTACTTTATTTTTGAGAGATCTGCCAATCTCTCTGCATTTAGGTTTGATCTACCTGAGGTTTCTCAAATCCTTGGGATTTGGCTGAAGAAGGGGGGAGAGGTCCTGTTTTCTCAGGGACCCCCTGAGGACACTTTTTTCCTTCTTGCTTTCATCCCAGCCTAATTTGGGGAATTTATGTGTGTGTGTGTGTTGATTATGAGTTGGGGAGATTGGTAGGAATCCTTGTTTGGACTCATATTTTTTTCTAGCCTTTTTGCCAGTTCCAGAGCCTAGGCTTTTCAAAGTTAATGTATTTTTTGAGAACGTTGTATTATGTGCCAGGACTCTGGTAGGTATGTGGATAAGACACAGGCTGTAACATCAAAGACCTTATAAGCTAATGTATTTGATAGACAAGTAAATTGAATTCTAAGGAAATATTGTTGTGTTTTTAAATATTACTGTGTTTTAAAACTTTTTATAGGGGCAACATACTGCTTAGAGAATTCCCTACTGACACCTTGTTTGATGTGAATGCTATTGTCGCCCATGTTCTCTTGTAAGTACAGGGGCTACCTATTCATTTGTTTACTTGTTACTTATTTATTGATTTCATTTTAAATAACCACAATTCATTAAAATATTTCAGGGTTTTAACATTATATTTGTAGGCAACAATTTAACACAAATTACTAATCTATCTTCCCACATCAAGGATCTAAAATTTTTTTTAATGGCAAGGTATACAGAAACATGGAGATACTTTTGTAAGAGTAGGAGATGACTCAACAAAACCATATACCAAGTGAGGTCCAACTGGTGGAGTGAGGATTTTGCCAGATATCTTAGTCTGTTCAGGCTGCTATAACAGAATACCATAGACTGGGTGGCTTATAAACAACAGAAACTTGTTTTTCACAGTTCTGGAATCTGGGAGGTCCAAGATCAAAGTACTGGCAGATTTGGTGTTGGGTCAGGGCCCCTAGTTTGTAGCTGGTCATCTTTTCCCTGTGTCCTCACATGATGAAAGGATAAAGGAGCTCTCTCGGGGTCTCTTTTATTAGGGCACTAATCTCATTCATTAGGCTCTGCCCTTGAATGAGGTCATTAGGCTCTGCCCTTATGACCTCCTAATATCATCATATTGGCATTTAGAATTTCAACATATGAATTTTGGGGAGACACAAACATTTAGACCATAGTACCAGGTAGGAACCTCATCTTTGTTTTTTATTTTTTTTAATTTTTTTAAATTTTGAGATGGAGTCTTACTCTGTCACCCAGGCTGGAGTGCAGTGGCATGATCTTGGCTTACTGCAACCTCCACCTCCCAGGCTCAAGCGATCCTCCCACCTCAGCCTCCCGAGTAGCTGGGACCATAGGCATGTGCCACTCATCTTCGTTATTCTCATGGGGATTTTTTAAGTACCTGGCTTTCTTCTTATCCCAGCTGGATTTCTTTCTGGATTCTCTAGCTCTGTGCCTGCCCAGTTAGTATGGAAAGAGTTTGTCCCAGCACATACCTCAGTGTTTACTGAGAGAGAAAGTTTTAAGTTTTCTGGCCTGGAATCTCCATGCCTGGTATTTAGGTCTATCTGGGGACCATTCTTGGAATCTTTCCCTGAATTAAGTCTGATATTCTCTTCCGTAACAGAGCTAGAAAATATAACTTGTTAAGGACACAGGTTTACATGGACTTTTCCAATTTAATGTTATAAGCCTGTTGTCCACTAAGACCTTTGCTGACATTGACGGTCTTTTTCTCCTTGGGTCTCCTCTTCCTCTCTTACCTACAAAAATTGGTAGTTTAACTCCTGGAAATTCAAAACTTACAGGTGAAAAGTTGTGCTTATCACTTTACAAATGTTCCAGTCCCAATAATATGTTAACAAAAGGCCTTTAGAAATTCCTGACAACCATGGGCCCTGATATTTGTAGACTAAGGAACCAATTGTAATGAGTGAAGATGGTCTTTTGAGGAAGGAATTCCTTGGAATCCCTTTCCTGGGACAGAGGGGTAGCCATCTTGATGGTGGGAGTTCTATGAAGCTTAGCAAGAAGTCCAAGTAATAGATATGACATTTGTTCTCAGGAAGCTTACTAGTTAGCAGCTGTTTTTCCAGTGGATACCTGATGACCCAGAAATGAGGGTGAAGAAACAGAAAAAAAAGTCTTTTCATAAAGTATGAATCCACATTTGACACCAAATCCTGGAGTGGCATATCCACATTGAACAACTTGATGACAAGGTGGTTTTGAAACAGCTGGCGCTAGATATGGAGAGGCTGTCAGCACTGAGGACTGTGTTATCTAAACTGGTTACCCCATGAGGCTCAGCTCATTCAATCCTCCTTTAGTAGTGTCCTGTTCTAAGTGCTGTACTAATGCTGATTTATAGAACTTGAAATCCACAAATAAATTATTCCCCATGTTCCTGCTGTGTGCCAGACACTTGTTAGACATTGGCTATAAAAAACAGAATAGGATATGGCTTCTGTTCTCTAGGAATTTAGTGTTGCACAGACAGATACAGAAACAGGATCTATTATTAATATGTGATAAGTAAGGAACATAGTAGAAGTATGTATGCATAAGGGCTAATGGATCCACAGAGAAGGGAATAGTTACTCATGTCTAGAATGAGGGTGGATATTTATTAGGTGGGCTTCCTGAAGGAAGTGGCAGTTGGGATGAGTGTTAAAGGATAAGTACTTGGTGAAAAAGGGGAAGATGGGAAAAGCAAGAGGAACTTTGTGACAAAGGCATAGAGCAGCCATGTTCAATCTTTTTTTTGGCTTCCCTGGGCTGCATTGGAAGAAGAATTGTCTTGGTCCGCACATAAAATACACTAATGATAGCCGACAAGCTTAAAAATATTTGCAAAAACATCTCATAATGTTTAAAGAAAGTTTACAAATTTGTGTTGGCCCATATTCAAAGCTGTACTGGGCTGCATGTGGCCCATGAGCCACCACAGGTTGGACAAGCTTGTCATAGAGGTTAGAAGTAGTTGGGAGAAGGTGGTGGTTTTACCAGAGTATAAAATGTGAAGCAGGAGATAAGAGTAGAAGAGTAGACATGGGGTCAGAGGAAGGGAATTTTTGTTTTCCCTTTGTATAAGCTTAGGCTTTTGGGTAGCCACTGAAAAGTGAGGAGTCCAGCTCTAGGCCAACATCCTTATGTGATCTTTCAGGCCTGATCGTATGCAATATTCCAAGGCTATACCTGTCAAACCTTTATCTATTATATAAGAGGTATAATATATATACACATATATATACCTAGGTATTATATATATGTATATACACACAAATACATATATAGATATTTTATATATAATATATAATAGATATATAAAAATATATGTAATAGGTATTATATATAAATACATATAATAGGTATTATATAAATATGTAGAATAGGTATTATATATAAATATGTAGAATAGGTGTTATGTATAATTATATAGAATAGGTATTTATATAATTATAGTAATTATTAATATCTATTCTATATAATTATAATACATATTATATATTATAATATAGGTATTATACATAATTTATGTAATATGTATTATGTAATAATTTATATAATAGGTATTATAATAATAGATATTATATATAAATACACACATATATATACCTTGGTATAATATATATACCAGTATATGAAAGATTGATTTCTGCATACTAATTTTGTGTCTTTCAATCTTATGGATTTTTATTATAAATTGAAAAATGAACTAGTTACAACTATTATACTTATTAATAATAAGCAAAATAGTATTTCTCTTATATTAAGGATATTATTACTGTAACTTATTACTAAGCAATTTTTTCTGTTTATATTCTTGCCTTTTTTCTAAGATACTCTTATCTACTATTAGATATGTACATAAGAGCTGTATATATATATCATATATAATTCTACATTTACATTTTATTAGTCAGTAAACAGGCAAGTCAAAATTTCCTGGGATTGCCTCCATTTACAAAAATTCATTGACATACATATGAAAATATATTAATTTTAACTATTCCATTATTTTTGATCTAAATCCACTACTTAGCCTAATAATAAGAAGAAATATTTACAGATGTTTGGATTTTTCTCAAAATACTTGTTTATGAACTAAAAGCTTGCATTACAGAATATGTGTTACTTTATTTGCCTTGCTTTTTAAAAATGTGTAACCCATGCTATTACTTTTATCCCAAAGCATTTGAATTGTTCCTTATTTAGAATGTTTTACTCTGGACCAGTGACCTACAGTTATACTTGAACTTTGCTACTTCGTCAACAGAAAAGATCAACGTTTTAGATAATTTGTTATTTTCAGAATATGGAATTGAAGAAAAAATTAAGTTAGTGAAATCTGAGATAGAATAACAAGTATAAACTTAGGATTATGTTTATACTAATTGTTAATATTTGAAACATATATTTTTGGACCATTATTGTCAATTATGTACCTTTTTTGGTAGGATATTTACAATATTGCTGAAACATCATTGATTTAAAATATAGTGACTTGCCAGTCTATTAAAATTTTCTCGCATTGATTTTGCAGGATATAGTAAGTGAAATACATCAAATGGTTAGGGCATAGCATAATACTTTTTACATAGGAGAGGGGGTGTTAAGTCCAAAACTCTGAAGAGTCTGAGTTGTTACCCTACTTGTGTGTCTGTGTTTTATATATATATGTGTGTTATACACACATAGAAGACCTCTGAATTTGAGAACTGACCTTACAGCAATAACAGCAGCCAGAGTAGCATGGTAGTGCAATCTTCATAGCTAGTTCTCTGCAGAATGACAAGGCAAGAGTCAGATGCTTATTCCTATACATAGCAAGGTTTGAAGGAGAACTTCAACATTATTAATATCCGAGTTTATATAGGAGCTGACACACTTACTCTTCCCCTCTGAAAAGAAAGTGCTTATCTTTTACTGTGGAATGTAAGAGCAGAAGAGGAAGGCCTCTATCCCTAAATATAAGCATTTGACTCTGGGGAAGAGAAGATAGTGTGTAGAAAAAACAAAAATTATTTTTCCTTTGTTCCCTCAAAGCATAGAATACTTGTGCGACCAGATGTTTGAGGAGTCTTCTCCACACACCACCTCTGTAGCTGACATCAGTGGGGTGTCCTGTCATTCAATTCTGAGGGTACCTACCTGAAGATAGTATCAGATCCTGCATGTTGAAGGCCAAGTCCCCAAGACTGCCCCCTACCTGAGATGCCAGTCACATAGGACAGAAGCTCCCATGCTTCTGTCTGAACAGCTATAAATTTGGGTTCTCATGGCTCCAACAAGCCCCTCATCGGGCTTGGCTGTTTCTCTAGAGTGGCTCACAGAACTCAGGGGAACAATTATTTGCGTTTATTGGTTTATTACAAAGGGTATTGCAAAGGATACAGATGAAAAGATGCATGGGGCAGGGCACATGGGAAGGGGCGTGGAGCTTCCATGCCCTCCCCTGGTGTGCCACCCTCCAGGAACTTCTGTGCATTTTGCTATCTGGAAACTCTTCAAGCTCTGTCCCTTTGGGGTTTTATGGAGACTTTGTTATGTAGATATGATTGATTAAACCATTGGCCATTGGTGACCAAGTAACCTTTAGCACCTCTCTCCTCCTCAGAGATTGAGGGTTGGAGCTGAAAGTCCTAACCCTCTAATCATGCCTTGGTCTTTTAGTGACCAGGCCTCATCCCAAAGCTATCCGCCAGTCAACAGTCAGCACATTAGCTTACACAAGACATCAGTTTGGTGGAGATTGTAAGGATATTAAGAGTTGTATGCCAGGAAGCGGGGTTGAGGACCAAATATATATTTTGCAATATGACAGATATGTTTTATTTCTCTTTGAATGGAAGCAGATGGCTCCTGGAGAAAAGGAAACATGCCTGGAATGAGAATTCTCCATTTTTCTATCTTGCTAGATTTGATCTTCAGGAGACTTGATCTGTGTGGGAGCACTGGGAGAGCAACACAGGATTTCTTTCTACAGGGGCACATATAAATGCATATAGTATACATGTATGTGGCATAAATATTACAAGGTTTCACAAAAACTGAACACATTGGTTGATAGGAATGATATGGGGAAGCTGGGGGTGGGGGATGAAGGACTTTTAGGTAGACTCTTTAGTCTTTAACTTTTTTGGTACCTTTTGTGTTTCGAATCCTATAAAAGTATTACCACTTTGTGAAATAAATGAAATTTAAATTAAAAATGAGATTTGGATTTATAGTCTAAAAATTCTTAACTCTGCTTTCTAAATGTACAAAGTGAAAAGTGGTAGAATTGAGTGGTTCATTCACTATGTGAGGAAAATTTTACTTCCAGCTTCTAGATGGGGTTAAGAATGGTAATACAGTTGGCCCTCTATATTCACAGGTTCTGCATCTGTGGATTCAACTCCAAGTGCATCAAAAATATTTGAAAAAAGCAATCAAATATAACAATACAACAGTAAAAAAAATAAAATTTAAAATATGGTATAACATATATACTATATTATATACACTATATATACTATTTATACTATATATACACTATATAGATACTGTATATACCATATATACTACATATACACTATACTATATATACTATAACATATATGCTATATAAAATATAGTATAACATAGCATTTACATTGTATTAGGTATGATAAGTAATTTAGAGATTTTTTTTTTTTTTTTTTGGGACGGAGTCTCGCTCTGTCGCCCAGGCTGGAGTGCAGTGGCCGGATCTCGTCTCACTGCAAGTTCTGCCTCCCAGAATTATGCCATTCTCCTGCCTCAACCTCACGAGTAGCTGGGACTACAGGCGCCCACCACCACGCCCGGCTAGTTTTTTTTGTATTTTTTTAGTAGAGACAGGGTTTCACCTTGTTAGCCGGGATGGTCTCGATCTCCTGACCTTGTGATCCGCCCGTCTCGGCCTTCCAAAGTGCTGGGATTATAGGCTTGAGCCACCGTGCCCGGCCAATTTAGAGATGATTTAAAGTATACAGGGAGATGTGTGTAGGTTATAGCAAATTCTCTGCCGTTTTATATGGGACTTGAGCATCCATGGGTTTTGGTATCCAAGAATCAATCCTGGATATCAATCCCCTGAGGATACTGAGAGAGGATTGTATTTAGAAAAGGAAAGTAACAACTGATTTTTATATTAATTAATTAATAATTATTATTATTTTGAGATGGAGTCTCACTCTGTCACTCAGGCTGGAGTGCAATGGTGCAGTATCAGCTCACTGCAACCTCCGCCTCCTGGGTTCAAGCAATTCTCCTGCCTCAGCCTCCTGAGTAGCTGGGATTACAGGCTTGCGCCACCACGCCTGGCTAATTTTTTTTTTTTTTTTTTTTTTTGTATTTTTAGTAGAGACAGGGTTTTACCATGTTGGTCAGGCTGGTCTCGAACTCCTGATCTTGTGATCCGCCCGCCTCAGCCTCCTGAAGTGTTGGGATTACAGGTGTGAGCCACTGCGCCCGGCCCAACTAATTTTTATTGATTGAGAATATGAGCAATTTATATTTATTTTCCTTGTTCTTATGTGTTATACTTGCAGCCTCATGAGATTATTGTGATGATCAAAATAACACGTGAAAATAATGTGTTATGGATTTTTCCCAGTGATCTAAAATGTTATTTGTTTTATATATATATAAATGCAGGAAGTTTTATTTATCAGTTAAGAAGAAAAAACAAATGTGAGTTCATGGTGTGGCAGTTGCTGGGAATATTTGCCGTGAGGCAGCAGTTGCAATGAAAGGCCATTCTTCTTTTTCTTTTCTTTTTCTTTTTTTTTTTTAGTTTCACTCTTGTTGCCCAGGCTGGAGTGCAATGGCGTGATTTCGGCCTTGTGCAATCCCCACCTCCTGGGTTTATGCGATTCTCCTGCCTCAGCCTCACGAGTAGCTGGGATTACAGGCACTTGCCACCATGGCCAGCTAATTTTTTGTATTTTTAGTAGAGACAGGGTTTCACCATGTTGGCCAAGCTGGTCTCAAACTCTGGACCTCAGGTGATCCACCGCCTCAGCCTCCCAAAGTGCTGGGATTACAGGAAGTGAGCTACCATGCCCAGCCCGTTCTTTTTTACCTGTACTCATTGTTGACTCCTAAGAATCCTCAGGCCAGGTGAGGTGGCTCACACTGTAATCCCAGCACTTTGGGAGGCTAAGGGAAGAGGATCACTTGAGGCCAGGAGTTCAAGATCAGCCTGGGCAATATAATGAGACCCCAGTCTCTACAAAAAAATTTTAGGAATTAGCCAGGCATGGTGATGTGTGCCTGTCATCCTAGTTCCTTGGATGAAGCTGAGACAGGAGAATGGCTTGAGCCCAGAAGCTTGAGGCTGCAGTAAGCTATGATTTTGCCACTCAGCCTGTGTGACGGAGCAAGACCCTCAAAATAAATAAATAAATAAAATGATGCAAAAGAAAAAAAATCACCAAATGATGCAAAAGGAAAAGATAATCCAGTAAGAAACAGTGAAACCTCATTGACTCTTTATTAAGATATGGTACTTCTTGTGACAATACTGTATTTTATTAGAAAACAGAAGTTCCTTTCCTTTTATGTTACCCATACTACTCATAACATGAACTTCAAATATTAGAAGAATGATTTTTAACTGTCATAGTTTCTACTAATATTTTATTCTTTAACACATTACTGCAGACCGTAAGGATTGAGTGTTTAGGCACTGTTACTGTATAACCTCAGGGGAAAGTTACTTTTACAACTGTCCTCCTCTAAAACTCCTGAACTGTGCCCATGCTGGTCTCTTCTGAATAGATATTGAGCTATTGCTCATTCTTTTATCTGTATCAGATTTGTTCCTATAAGATACTGTCAGGTGGGTTCCTGTTCGATAATGACGTACTTTTTACTGGGAAATTATGAGAAAAAATTGCTTTTCTTGGATTTGAATTCCTTACAGCTCTGTTAATTGGTATTAATGGTTATATCTCCAAACTGCAAAGTTTTATACAAAGTGCTTCTACCAGTGCATACGTGGTACATGACATATATTAGGTGCTTAAATTTTGGATTTGTGGATGATGAATTTGGAAGTTTTACTTTTTCGTTGTTAAGAATGGGAAGACCAGAAATACTCTTAAATTTTAAGGTCATAAAATTGTTTCTAGTAGTAAGAATTTTATAAGAAACAAGCTAATAGGAGAATATATAATTTATGACAAAAGACTGAGACTGATATTTGCGAACTTTATTATTGTACTCTCAAGAGGTGGCTTCTACCTGTTTGATTTGTTTTTAATCTGTGTTAATTTAGATATACTTATTAAAAGAGTTTGGGATATTTCTTTTTATGTGTGAATCTGCCCCGTCATAATACACAGTAATTAATTTAGATAAAAGTCATTTCTTCCTCTCTTTTTTTTTTCCTGGGGGTTTTGGTATGGTAAAACATTTACATTTTCCTTTTTGTTGGGTTCTGAGAATTTGAATGATGACAGAAATGTAATACAGAAACTGTCTGTATCTCGAAAAAGATTGAGTTGCCTGCTGCTCTAAAAGTAGGGTCAGGTAGACCCTTCGTTGTTTTTCTTTCTGACACCCACTCAATTCTTGGCCAAATATCTTATCTACCTAATAGTTATTGCAGGAAAATCTCAGGAAAAGCATGCCAAAGAAAATGAAGGCCTTTCTGGGACAGGAAGAACCTAGTTAGAGCAGCCCCAGGCTGTTTTACCCCATCAACAGAGCAAGAAAATCCCAAGAGAGACTTTTCCTTTAACCCATTTTGTCAGTATTTCTCCTCTTTGGAACTGGAGTAAGGAAGCACAGACTGTGGAATGGATCCTCATATTCTGAAAATTAATATATTAAAGAATATATTAAAGTGAGGAAGCCATTGGGAGAAATAATAGAGATCATTACATTATGAATGTCATTAGTTTTGGTTATTATTATGTCATGGATAATGACTACTTAATGAGCTTTGGGACATTAGGCAGGGTAACCTCTTTAAGCCCCATGACCTTATCTTTAAAATGGGGTTAATGATAGTTCTACTTTCAGATGGTTGCCATGAAAATTAAACAAGACAGAGTGCATTGCTGAGGATTTTTAGTTATAAGCCCTAGAATCTGGGTCTGACTGGCTTAAGCAGAAAAGGATTTGGAGGGGATATAGGAAATCTCAGCCTTGCTAGAAGAGCTGGAGAACTGGACTCAAAGGTTAGACAGCTCTGGATACAGTGAAAGTTATGATACAGAATGAGTCTGAGGAAGACAGCTGCATTATTGCTGAGCATTAGATACTATGGCTTGCATTACCTGCATTGGGGCTGTGACTAACACTTGTCATTGCTACCTTTGAAGCCAACTGTTATTGCCACTGCCTCTTGAAATAATTCTTTACTGTTCCTTGTTCTTGGTATCACTTGCTCCTGCTTCAGAATCTCAGGCAAGTGATTGTTTGTCAGATAGTCATGCCTTGTAACAAGGAATCTGGGAAAGCAAGGTTGACAGTGTGATCTTTCACTTGGGCTCTGCCTACCTTGAAGACTTTGAAAACTGGACAAAGCAAAAGGGAGTGGGCAGCCCCCAAATTGACAAATTGCCACTATTCATAAAGTGCTTAGTACTATGCCTAGCATGTGGTAAGTACCTAATAAATATTTGCCAGTCTTTATTGCAAACAATGGTTGGGGAGAGTTGTACACTCAGATTTAATTTTTGAAGCAAATAGATTGGAGATAATAAAACAATAAAAGTAATGACTAGGTGAATGTAATTTCCAAGCCTAGAATTTACATGGTAGTCCAATTAAGTTAACTAGATTGTACCACCCAACTGTTTTGAAGTAACTGAAGGGTGATTCTGGACTTGTTAGTCAAAATGTATAGGCAGTCAATAGTTCAGCTTGCCACTGAGACTCTATTGCCATTCTTTAGTTGCCACCTTTCCACCTGGTTTCCCATTTTTATGAGTGGTCAGTAATACAATTTAGAAAATTCTGGCCTTGGTGTCAGAAGCTCTACCAGCAACTAGAAGTATGATTTGGAGCAGGTTACTTAGTCTCTCAGATTGCTGTCTGTGTGTGAGTATGTGTGTAATACTGTTCCAGAAGTATTGTTGAAGGGTTAAATGAAAACCTGAAAATATCTAGCACATAGTGAATACTGCCCAGCAAATATTTCTTATAAAAGCAAAACGAGAGCCCTAGGAATGATAGAAGATCAAGTTTTACATTTCTTTTAAAAAGTGGAAGAAATCTGTAATGAATGGGGAAATATTTCAGCCAGCGTAAGTTAGGGCAGCGCTTTCAGGGTGCCTGCTAAGTGGAAATATTTTTATAGTAATACTAAGGCATTATTTGGCTTTTTCACTTTCATTCCCTCATGAATGGGGTTTGGGGGTTCTAGAGGCTACATGATGTGTGATGTCACAACAGATTGGATACAGGAGCAGAAATGAACATCCAGCTGTCTTCTATTTAGTCCGATATTAAAGATATTTGCAAAAAATGTAAAACAAGGCCAGGTGCGGTGGCTCACGCCTGTTATCCCAGCACTTTGGGAGGCCGAGGCGGGCAGATCACGAGGTCAGGAGTTCGAGACCAGCCTGGCCAATATGGTGAAACTGCATCTGTACTAAAAATCCAAAAAAAAATAGGTATAGAGGTGCGCACCTCTAGTCCCAGCTACTCAGGAGGCTGAGGCAGAAGAATCGCTTGAACCCAGGATGCGGAGGTTGCAGTGAGCTGAGATCGTGCCACTGCACTCCAGCCTGGGCAATAGAGCAAGACTCCATCTCAAAAAAAAAAAAAAAGGTAAAACAATACCATTCTTCACTAAGTTTTCCTTTGGTTTTGTAAATTTTAGTTATTTTTTAAATAAAAAGTATTTATGTTAACATGTAATGGCATTTATTTTTAAGAATTAATAAATATTTTTAAATTCCTGTTTTAATTCCTATTTTGGCAACTATTGATAAACATAACTTACATAAACAAAAGCTCCTTGAGGACCTCAGTAATTTTAAAGGATATAAAAGTTTCCTGAGACCAAAAGTTTGAGAACTGCTGTATTAGGAAAAACTTTATAGGAGGAACTGTGTTTGACTAATTTATTTGAAGTATTTGAGTGAACTTTTGTTCGTTTAAGTATTGGACCTGCAACATGAAAATTTTGAAGTTTTCAAAAGTTTTTGAAGTTTAGCCTATCAAAAATACACAACTTATGCACATGGGGATTAAGTGGAATGAGTTGTTAGGGATAGATAATTTATACAGAAGTAGACAACTTTAAAAAAGGGATAATTTGGGATGAATAAATATGATCAGTCAATCTGACTTATGCACCGAAGGGATGATTTGGAAGAATTACAGTCAGGTGGAAAGATCACTGGACTAGTACTGAGAACACCTGTTCTGTATTCTGTCCCTGGCTTCTTGATGCAATAAATGTGTTTTTGAGTAAGCTCTTCAGTGTTTTGAACTTCCATTTTTTCAAATAAAGAATGAGTAAGTAATTCCTGCCCTACTTTTTCTTTCATTCATTCAATAAATATTTATTGAATATCTACAATGTACTAGGCTGTATTATAAGTTTTTACAGATATAGTGATAAAATACACAAAATCCTTGCCTCAAGGGCGTGAGGGTTTAATGAGAAAGGTGGGGATAAACAAGTAAATAAATATATAAATAATTATAAATTGTAATAAGTACTATAAAGGAATCAACTAGTGAAATGAGAGGAAAATGCTACAGGCTTTACTTACACAAGACCAACAGGGAAGACTTCTCTGAGGCAATGATGTTTAATCTGAGATCATACTTATAAAATGGAACAAAAGGAATAGCTTCCAGCAAAGAAAACTGTGTGCAGAGGCTCTGAGGTTTGCCTAGAATGTTGTAAACATGAGGAATGGTAGAACAAAATGAGGTTGGAGAGATAGACAAGGTCTAGGTCTTGTTAGACCTTATAGGCCATGCAAAGAAGCCTGCTGTTTAGGTTTGTGAAGGGCTTAAATGTGTTCAAGGCTGAGAGATCTATGTGGGATTATTTGGCCAGACTAGGGTGTTAGTGAATACAGTTTTAATCTGTTGAGACCATTGTAATAGAGAATGAACACCGTCTCACAACTGTCCCTGGTTGATGTTCTCAGAGACAGATTAATGATCTGGAGAGTGATTCTAATTTAGTATCATTAAAATGCTTACATTATCACTACTGATAATTTGTTCAATGGAGATATATTTCTCTTTTGGTTAGGTTCTTTAACTGAAGTGTGGTGTCACTAAATACATACCAGATTTTTCTACTAATTATGTCTGTATTTATTTCAGTGCTCTTCTTTTTAATGAAGTGAAATATATTACCAACCTGGAAGACCTTCAGAACATAGAAAATGCTCTGAAAGGAAAAGCAAATATTATATTCTCATATGTAAGAGCCACTGGAATACCAGGTATTCTTTGACTTTTGCTTTAATCTTTGCTGTGCCTCTGTACTTATGTATGCTGAAGTACTTAAGATAGTGTATTTTCTTACTACAGTCTTAATATTTAAAATAAATCTAAAGCATCTTTACTATTACACTATTTTTCTTTAAATGGGCAGCATAATACAGTGGTTGAACAAGAACTCTCTAGGTTAGACTTCTTGCCATACTGATTACTTGTAGTGAGTCCCTGGACAAGTTACTTAATTTCAGTTTCCTAGTGATGGGGAAAATAAATCATGCCTACCTCTTAGTGTAATTGTGAGAATCAAATGAGCTTTAATGAATAATTAAAATTATTTTAATTAATTAATTAAATGAATAATTAAATGGTTCCTGGAGTGTAGTAGGTGCTCTCAAAGTGTTAGCTATTTCTTTCTGATTTCCTTATAGCCCTCCTGTACCTGGTGTAGTAGTGCCCAGTATTCAGTAAATAATGTTGACTAGCTTAGATTGGAAGGAGCAAAGACAGAGTAAGGGAGAAAAATAGGAAGTTATTGCAATAAGTCAAGCAAGAGATGATGCTGGGTGGCTTGGACCAGGGTGAGGGCAATGGAGGTGGCAGTAAGTTTGAATTTTAGCAGTGTTTGGAAAGTAAAACTAACTTGAGTTTGCTGATCTATTGGATATAGATTGAGAAATAGTGGAGACAAGGGTGGTTCTGGGGTTTGGGCCTGAGCTACTTGAAAGGTGAATTTGCTAGCAACTGAGGTTCAGAAGACTGTGAATAGATAGTTTGGAGAGGAAGCTCTTGGAATTCACTTTTTGACATCATACTTGTGAAATACCCAATAGACATTCAAGTAGAGATATCAATATGGTAGTTGGATATTACTAGACTGCATTTTATGTTGGGAGTACCGACTAGGGATGTAAATTTGAGAAATAAAGCTGTGAGACCAGAAGAGATCACTGAGTGAGTCTAGAAGGAAAAGAGAGGACTGAACCTATTAGATACTTCAATATTTATGTATCAGTAAGGTAAGGAGGAACCGATAAGGGAGACAGAATGAATATGGTAGAAGTGCCCAGTAAGCAAGGTAAAGACAGAATTTTAAGGTGGAGAGCAGGAACAATTGTGTCAAATGATGCTGAAAGGTTGATTTAAGATCAGAAGTGCCAAGTGGCCATTATGCCTAGCAGTGTAGAAGTTACTGGTGACCTTGACAGGCACAGTTTCTGTAGAGTGGTAGGGGTATAATGCCTAGTAGGAGGGATATAAGACAGAATAGGTAGAAAGCAATTGAAGACTGAATATGGAGACTTGTTAGAAAAGTTTTGCTATTGGGAAGGAGAAATACAGGGCACTGACTGGAAGAATATATGGGGTTAGGAGAAGAATTTTTTAAAAAGCATATTTGTATGTTAACGAGAAAGATCTGGTAGGAAAGGGGAAATGCCTCACACAGGAAAAAGAGGGGAGAGTTGCTGGAGCAAAATTTTCGAGTAAGCAAGAGAGAATGGAATCTAGTGAACAAGGGCAGGGGTTGTTCTTGGGTGGGAGCACAGAAGGTTCATCTCTGGTAACCAGAGGGATGAGAAAATATGGACATCCATTCAGCCAAGTGGGTAGATAGATATGATGCTAAGAGTTTATAAAAGTGTTTTGGTTTGTTTTTTAATTAGTTCTTTGTTCTCAGTGAAATAGACACAAAATCGTCAGCTAGTTTGAGGGAAGAGTTGAGAGAGCTATTTCGGAGGCCTGGAAATAAAGAATGGTTGTTAGGCAGCAATAATAGTTAATATCGGCAATTTAAAGTGACACCATTAGCATGGTGATGCTAGCTTGTTTTGGCTTCCCTCCTCCTCTCCCCAGCTATGTTTCCTTTTGCAGCCATAAGTATTGAACAGGCCAAACAATGAGTTAACTTGGATTATATTTTTTAGCCTAAAAAACACGGCAGGGAAATTATTATAAAGATTGACCAGGGAATTTAAGCTTAATTAGGGGGAAAGAGAAGACCAGAGAGGGAGGACCTATGGATTGTAGGTCTTGATAGGTTAGAGTTGTGTGCTATACAGAGTGAGCTGGAGATGTGTGTTTGTGTGGGGGAGGAGGCTAGATATGGAAATTAAAGAGGGGATTGCAGTAATTGGTAATTGCAAGGTGTAGAGTTAGTGGTTAAGATATGATTGAAGAAAGATGACTGTGATAAAGAAGGCCAAGGCCTGAGAGAGTGGGATTTTGAAAGGATCATCTACGTGGATAATAATAAAATTCCCAAGGATTAAGACAGGGGTAGTACTAGAGAGAGTGACATTGTGATAGAAGCTAAATTCTTCATGGAATGATGGGGAGTGATCCTGGCTGAGGTGTTTTGGGTGACTCCAAGGTGGGGTGGTGAGTGGAATAATCTGATGATACGCAATTCAAGTGCTAGGAGAATGTGTGAGGGATGGGAAGATAATTGTCTGGAAATGACAATGAGGAGAAAAAGGAAAATAAAACATGAAAAGGAGGAATCATCAAAGAAATAATTCAAGAAAATTTCCGGAACTGAAGGTTTGAGCTTCCAGATGGAATGGACCTATTGAGTCCCAGCATAGTGGATTACCACAGAGCCACACTAAAACATCCTATTTTGAAATTTTAGAATATTAGATTAAAAGACTATTCTAAAATCTTCCAGAGGGGAAAGAAGAGTTTGCAGTTCAAGGATTGAGAATCAGAATGGCATTGAACTTCTTAAATTGCTGCACTAGAAATGGAAGGAAATGGAGCAGTGTTTTCAGAATTCTCAGGGGAAATGACTAGACCCTAGAATTCTGTACCCAGCCGACTATAGCTAATTGTGAAAATAAAATTAAGACACTTTCAGATGTGCAGGACTGCAAAAGTTATCTATTCCATATGTCCTCTTGTAGGAAGGTGTTAGATAATGGGCACAAGGGAGCAATAAAGAAGACGATATTGGAAAACAGGCAAAAGGACCCAACACAAGAGAGGGAGTAAGAGAATCCTAAGGATGGCAGTTGTGCAGCAGGCCAGGTAGCAAGAGTCCATCTTGGAGCAAATCAGAAGGCTCCGTAGAAATGTTTACAAGAAGATGGATTTGGTAGTATACTTGATATATTTGAAGTATTGAGAGAGTTAGAAAATTGTGGAAGAGTTTAGGAAGAAATTAGGAAAAAAACAAAATTTTTAAAAAGATAGTTATAACTATAGTGAAGAAGTTGCTCAAAAAGGGAAAGTGGCCATTCTGTACCATATGGCTCGTCTGTAAATAGTATTTACTGTGTCAACAAAGTAAATACTAGATATTGATCTAATAAAAGTTAGAACTATATTGGGAGAGTTGGGATGGGACGTATTTACATTTGTGGAGCTAAGTTTCAGGAAAGAGAGATGATTTGTCATCTTCCACAGTAGGAAGTCAACAGATAATACTAAAACTCTTATATACATTAAGTTATATATGATACACATACACATATATGTATGAAATAAAGAGTTGAGATAAAAGAAATAAGAGAAGAAGAAATAAGAGTTGAAAGGGCTTGTCCCTTGGCAATTGGAAATGCAGTAGAGGGTGGGGAAGTGGTCATTTTTCTTAATATGCCTTGTAAAATTATTGTTTTCTTTCAGTGTAAGTTTGATTTAAAAAACTAACCCAGAAATAATATACACAGACACATACACAAATAAAACCGAACATGAAAATTGTATGGTGCGTTCATATTCTCTTTCCTACTACTAGAAAGAAACCACCACAAGTTTGTTGTATATTATATTCTCAAGTAAAACTCATTTTCTACTCCCTCTGAATTCTTCTCTTACCTTGAATAGAATAGACTTTTTATAACTTCTTTTAACTGCCTGCATTTTCCCAACTAGTATCCCTGTGAAGGATTTTTCTTTAAATATAGTAGAACATAAAGGAGGGTAGGATAATATTCAGAATAGAAGTTTACATAGAGTCACACAAACTAATTTTTCGTGTCTTCCAACTCCCTTTATCTCTTCTTCAGAGCACAGAGCAGTCATGGAAGCTGCTTTTGTGTATGGGACTACATACCAATTTGTCTTAACCACAGAAATTTCCCTTTTGGAAAGTCTTGGGTATGTATAAAAAGCATATGTCAAAATTTAAAGGTTTTTTTTTTTCTTGTTCACTTATTTCACATTACTTAGCATTTCCATTATACTCCCACAGCATGGGCTTAGATAAAGGAATCATAGCAGATGTGAAAATATAAATGAAACCTGAAATCCTCTTTATTACTATCATCTGCTGTAATACAGTCTTAAAATATACAGAAATGATGTTAGACTAAGGTAACGAAGGCAGTGTGGATAAGCTACGAGATGTGAGTGGCCAAGTGGGATATCTTAGGAATGGATCTCCTGTGGTGATCAGATGGGGGGGTAAAATAACAGCTTTCAAAATGAAGCTTCAGAAATTCTTTGTGAGACTTTTGTAAGTTACTTTGTCATAATAATCTTAAATGTATTTAGGTACAGTTTTTGAACAGAACGTTTGAATGTTTATTTTTCTTGTCTAGTTTACAATTTTAGGTAGAAGCCTATTTTCCACACTTTTTGGCTGGGCAACCTAGGGTTAAAGTTTTCTTTCTTTTTTGTTTGACTTCAAAATGCTCTTCAGGAAAATTAATCCAAAACAGGGCAAAATGGTGATTGTATGACCTTTTAATGCCATCCAAGAGTTTTTAATGAGCCCTCCTGCTGACCTCTCAGGAAACAGCAGCTATATGATATGCCACACACAAATGTTTAAAGCCCAGATGTTTTATAGCTCTACATTTAGAGGCTAGTGCATAGCAAACTGATAAGGTGAAATGACTTTTGAGGGAAGGGGAGTAGGGAGAGAAGAAAGTTTCTACAAAGAGAAGTTATATTTTTATTGCTCTGTATGACATTGACCAGCATTCCTTTTTCCATTAGTCTCTCCTTATTGACCTGTCTCATTCTGCTGGTTCTCTCATTAATGAGTTAAATAAAATGGATGCATGCTCACTGTTTGTCTGTACTGCTGATTTCCCATCCTGGAATAGGGGAAGCCTTGTTATTCTCCATACCACAGTGATTGCATGCTAGCCCCACCATTTCTCTGGGGGTTAGTTGTTTGTATTCTCTCATGTTACCAGCCTCTATATTTTTTAGTTAATGAATAATTGCAAATAATAGTGTTATTAAAACATAAAGAGGTGGTTATTTATTGGCAAGATATAGGTCCTATTATTTACCTTACACATCCTGTTAAGTTATACTATACATATATATATAGTATATGTGTGTGTATATATGTACATATATATACACGTATATATATATAGTGTATATATATACACACAGAATATGTATATATATTCTGATCTAAGACTAAGGCATGGTATTGTTGTGTAAGTTTTTTTGCTTTTCCTGTTTTTTAAATGGGAATTTAAAAATGCACAGTTATCTTCTTATCCTGTTTTTCATTTGCTTTGAGTATATGATATATTGGGGAAGTTTGGATTATCATTTCTTCATGGGTAACAAGATGGTGATGAGTCATCCCTGGACCTGAGGTGACAGGGAGAGACTATAGATTCTGAATATAGTGGTGCTGTGATATGACTTCTGGATAAAGTAGTTGGCTATTTGGATTATCTCCTCACCAGGAGTGAGGTGAATACATTCTTTCTTTCACTTGTTAATTCTTTCATTCACCAAATATTTATTGAATGCTTTCTATGTGGTGTAGACACTATTCTAGCTTCTGGCGTTATAACATCAGTTAAGACTAGTATATTACTTGCTGTATCATATTGGATCTGAGTGTGTTTGAAATTATTTGTTAAAAGCATTTATGATAGATAGTAAAAGAGAGAGCATGCCATAGGCTCCAGTACTTTCTGCTACTTCCCTGTATTCCCTTCCTAAAAAATCTGTGGGCCAAGAAGGATATTACCCATGCCCCATAAATGTTACAATCCATTAAATCAGAGGTGGGCACCTGACCTAGGGCCAGCAAATCCATTGGCTTACTTGAGCAAATGAGAGAGATGAGAGATCCTCTCTCCCAGGAACTTCGAATTGGACATGGAAAAGCTGGATTGTACAGCAGGGTAGCTGTTCTGCTCACAGGAATGTTTTGCCCTCTTGTAAGTAAAACAGAAAGATGTCTTCCCAGATTGAATTGAGAGCTGAAAAATGTTAATGGCAAACGAAGGTCCCTGAACTCTTCCTGTTCAGGTCTCTACATTTATTCTCTAACTTTTCTCTCATCCAATTATTTGAATTTTCCTTACATTCTGTGAGATTCTCTTATAAACTTCAAATAAGTTTCACTGTTTTTGTTTTCCATTATCTGCAAGCAAATGATCCCTGATAAAATAATTTTCCAACATTATTCTGTTGTTTCAGAGGCTGTGATACAGAGTCCAGCCTTAACTAGGACCTCCTGCACTCAACACTTTCCTTTCAGCAGTATGTGACTATTCAGGAATCTCCTCAACAAGTTATATGCTTTCATTGCATCTTAGGTTTTGTTTGAAATGCTCATTTGTCCTATCTTATTGGAGGGGTCATTCTCTCCCTTTTTGTTTTTTAAGCTCTGCAATAATCTCCCTTTTCTTCCCCTTCCTTCTCCTTCCTGGTTTGAAGCAGAAAGAAATATTTCCTTGTTCCTTGTAGTATTTTTGCATATTATAGCACTTACAAACTACATTTTAATTGTTTGACTAACTGTCTCTCCTTCAAGGATGTAATTGTCTTATTTACCTTTATCTGTTGTGTTTAGCACAGGGCCTCACCCATAGTAGGGATTAAGTAAATCTTTGAGTGACTATTTCTTTAATCATTGAATTGATTAGAAATTACTTTGCAATTAAATTTGACATCAGTGAACCTTGTCAGCTCAGTTTAAATATGTCTCAAGAATTAAAATAGCATTTTAAAAATAAATTTTTGTAGTATTTTGCCAAACCCTACTAATGCCATATGGATATTTCTAAAATGCTATTTTAATTTTGGCAAACCTTATCTCCACTATAAGTTTATCTTTGAATTCTCATACTGAAGGGAATGCCAAAGCTCAAATTATAAGCCATATTTGCTGAGTTTTGTAATATTTCAGATACAAACTCACAAACTCCCACAAACTGTCACATGGTTTCTATTTTAAACTGTTTTGGCTGAAGTTTATTCAAAACAGCTTCGGGTTTAAATTAAATTTAGAAAATTTGCGTTACAAAGCTCCATTTAGCATAGCTCTAGAAAAGCAACTATATTTGAAGATAATCTCATTGTCCGCAAGGTGACAGCCTTTTATGGAAGAAAGATTATAGTCTTGCCTGTAACCTATTATAATTTAGAAACTACCATATTAAAGAGTTCAGAAAAAAAACTGTTTATACAACTCACATGGTTTGTTCAGATATTAAGGTTAATTTTCTTTAATATCCTATATCTTCTTTTTTGCCAAGTTCATTTAATTTTATACTCTTTCAGACTTTTACTAAAATAATAATTCAAAAGCATGAGACTTAAGACAAAATTTATTGTTACATCTTTTTGGATGATAGAAGGATCACATATTGAACCTCATTAAGTTAATTAATTTTTAATTTATAGCTCTGAGGATGTGGAATATGCACATCTCTACTTTTTTCATTGTAAACTAGTCTTAGACTTGACCCAGCAATGTAGAAGAACACTAATGGAACAGCCGTTGACTACACTGAACATTCACCTGTTTATTAAGACAATGAAAGCACCTCTGTTGGTATGTGTCTTATTTTATATTTTTATTTGCTTTCTACTGCCTGTATAATTGCAAAAGGTATGTATCTTATTTTAACATACATAAAATTTATTAAGTTTTGATTTACAGATGCATGTTTTACTAGATGAATGACAGTTATATCTTTTCCTTTCTTTTTCTCATTTTGAGGGATTTAGGAATAATTCCTTATTAAAGGCAGAATAGAAAATAGACTATCCATTAAATGACATTTTAATACTTTCATATATTATTGCATTGAAACCCAAATAGAGCATTGTGTAAGTGAAAATATTCTGTGGTAGTAATAATGAACTCTGGGTGTTGGTGAGCACTCGCAGATCACAAAGACCACACATCATGGTTAAGAAAAGACCTCTTTTTTTTTTTTTTTTTTTTTGAGACAGAGTCTCACTCTGTTGCCCAGGCTGGAGTGCAGTGGCACAATCTTGGTTCACTGCAAGCTCGGCCTCCCAGGTTCACGCCATCCTCTTGCCTCAGCCTCCTGAGTAGCTGGGACTACAGCCACATGTTGCCACACCCGGCTAATTTTTTGTGTTTTTAGTAGAGATGGGGTTTCACCTTGTTAGCCACGATGGTCTTGATCTCCTGACCTTGTGATCTACCCGCCTCAGCCTCCCAAAGTGCTGGGATTACAGGTGTGAACCACCGCGCCTGGCCAAGACCTCTTTTATGAATGCTTTGATCACTATTTTAAAAATTGGTAGATATTAGAACCTAGGATTTCTGGTGCTCCAGTTTCCTTACCATTAGCCTGAAAGAATGTTGTAGAGACACTAGGTGATGGTGATCAGCAAACTGTTCTCTCTGAAAAGTTGAAGGGTTGTGCTGAGCATATGTAAAATCTTCAGTAGATCTTATTCAGTATGTCTTTTTTAAAATATAAAAATGATGCATGTGTATTATAGGTAATCCAAACATTACAGCCAAGTATGAAGGAAAAGTTTTAAGAAGTCACTTAATCCCTTCACTCAGAAGTTAACTTTAGATGACCCCCACACCTGTCATCTTTGCACCCATATGGATGCATAGAGATAGGGGAATTAATGGATTAATGGACATGTCATATCGTGTGTACTACTTTATAGTAAGATGTCTAATCTTGAGTTCAATAGAAGAAAATGAAATTGATGTGAAACTAGAGGGATTATGGAACTTTTGATAAGTGTTTTTCATCAGTAGAGGGCTCTTTAAGGAATATTGTCTCAAGTGTTTAAAATGGTTATGAAAGACATTAAGAAATTGAAATCATTATATTTTAAAACTTTGTTTCCATTTTAGATAGTATTGACTTTTTCCTACCTGTGAAAGATGAGAAAATTAGCCTCATATGTTTATTTCCATCTCAGCTCCCTTGCCCTTCTGATTTGTGTTTGTTTTGTTCTTTGAACATTATCAAGGTCTATGATATTTATATAGACCAGATAGTGTATTCTGTTTTGTAACCATAATACCCTCTTCCTAAAAAGCATTGCTTCTGCACTTAAATAGATTCAGAGCTCGCCACCACAGTTTTATGGGCTTTATTCCTTAGTTCTTATTTTTTTGAGACGGAGTCTCACTCTGTTGCCCAGGCTAGAGTACAGTGGCGCGATCTTGGCTCACTTCAAGCTCCACCTCCTGGGTTCACACCATTCTCCTGCCTCAGCCTCCGGAGTAGCTGGGACTACAGGCACTCGCCACCACACCTGGCTAATTTTTTTTTGTATTTTTTAGTAGAGACGGGGTTTTACCATGTTAGCCAGGATGGTCTTGATCTCCTGACCTTGTGATCTGCCCGCCTCGACTTCCCAAAGTGCTGGGATTACATGCATGAGCCACCATGCCTGGCCATTCCTTAGTTCTTTAAGTGACTTTTTTCTGTGGTTGGATTTTGACTACAAGCTTTTTTTTTTTTTTTTTAAGAAAGCGATTTAAAGGTCTGTCTGTCTTTTAAGCTTCCATCCTAGCATAGAGCAGACATAAAGAGAAAGGACAGTTCACTGTATGGTTCTTCACTATTTCCCTCCAGGTTCACTTCCTTCTCTTGGACTAGTGGAGTATTATTATGAATTCTCAGGATTTTGTCTTTCAGCATTGGGGGTAAGATTAGGACTCATACCTAGCTTTACTAAAAATCTGTTTTTATTTTGCTACAACGTTCTGGCTTGAAGTTGTGCCCTTTCCTAAAGTTTCTGCTCATGAATTTTTTTTTTTTTTGGCTGTATTTCAAAACTGTTTTTTGTTTTTGTAGATAGATAATAAGGAGGAAGATTCTCTGATCTTATTTCACTTTATGATGCTTACTAGGAATTATGTAGCATTACTTTTGAAATTAAAAAACCAAAACTTTGGAAACTTTTTATTGACTTAAATTAAGTGTGGTTTTACCTGAAAGTATAACATGGCAAAAAATTTAGGGCATCATTTATATTGCATTCTGTAGGAACAACAGTCCCTTGAAATACACATTTTATAAAATACAATGTGAATGGTACTACCTAGAATTGTGCCATGCAGGTGACCCTGTTCTAACTGCTGTTCACCTAAAAGGAATATTAAATTGTCAAAGTCTGAAGTAGGGTTTGCTTCAACACTTTCACAGAATAACATAAGCGTTTTATTTGTTTGAACTTTTTTTTCCTAGACAACTAGGGAACTGGGATATAAGATTCAGGCAGAGGCTCCAGAAGCCCTGGTAGACACTGAAATAGGTAGGAATGACCAGTAGCATGAAGCCAAGAAAGATGTGAAAGGCTGAACTGAAGATCAGTGCCTAATTGGAAAGCTAAGCTGAGAATTCAAACCTTGATGTCAGCCTAGAAATACCTGGCAGAGTGAGGCCTAGAAGCACAGATTCGTGGACTTTCATAGACCAGAACAGAGAAAATGAATGCAGAGTACAGAGAAGGAGACAAAGCCTCGAAAGATTCCTTGAGACTATTGGAGGGTGGCTAAGGTCTTACCCCAGCGGAATTAGGAAGATGTTAGAATCCTCAGCTGGTTTGGTCACTTTTATGTTTTAGTACTTTAAACATTTGACCATATCAGTGTTTGAGGTTGTTTTTTGTTCTTAAATAATACATTTGAGGTTAAAAAAACTGAGTAATGCCAAACCCTTTTATAGGAAACACCTCTTAGACCAAAATTTGTTCTAACTGGGTTATATCCTTTGATGGTATAGTTAACTGGAATGAGATAGAGAGGTCCCGAAAGTTCATACCTAAATTTGTTGACTTCTTACAGGTTCTTGTTAGTATAGTAGCTGACTTCATAGTTGACTTTGAATTCATGTTTCTTGCTTTATTCTTATTCTCTCATAGTACCACTGAAGCTCATTTCCCTACCTCCCCCCTCCCTTATCTTAGACATTATTCTATATACAAGCCCTTAGGGTTTAATCATGGTTGGGTTTTGTGTGTTTAGTAAGATGCTTTGCAAATTAGCCTGGGTTTCTGGGTTCAGGATCTGAAATAATTTGGTATGTTTACAAAGTCTTTTTATAAACTAATAAAAATGGAAAGTAGGATTCAGGCTTTTTTGTAAACTGCATTGTGTCTGATCATTGCAATTATATGTATTATTAGTTCACTTCTAAGCATATGAAAATAGATGCAGATTGCTTTTGTGTGTGTGTTTATTGCTTTTTTTTCTTTTAGGTAAACCAGGGTACTTGGACACCTAATTGTAGATATATAACACAACTATGTCTTATATTCATGATGGGAGGTGTGTCATTTTGATCATGTCAAACTGAAAATAAATCTTGAGCATAGAATTTTTAAGTGAATTTCAATCTTAAATAGGTTAAGTAAGATTCTGCCAGATACGGAGTTGTTTTAGATGTATTATTAAGGTTCCCAACAGTGAGCACAGATGGGAAAATGGTTCAATTATTGTCCTGTTGGCAAATACCAAGGACATTTTATAATGCTGATGATTTTCTCCATGATAGATTCAGCTTATATTTGTAGATAGAAGAAAGCTTTTATCTGAATTCCAAGAAGAATTCTCAAGTGTAAATATCTGATAAAATGTTAAAAGATCGGTAAGTGTATACATTTTTAATAATTTCTGAAATTTTTACGTTATTTTTGTTTGTTCATCTAGCTGTCTGTCTCAGACAGATTCAAGACACTTGGATTAAATTAAACCTACTCTTTTATGTAGGAAATTAGAAAGATGCTGTTATGATTTATTCATTTAGCTCGTATTTCTAGAAAACTTGTGTGGCAGTGTGCAATATTGTACAGCATAGTGTTTCCTAACATGGTTGTTTTAGAGCCTTTTTTTCATTGTTGTAAAAACCATATAAGATTACCCTCATAACAGTGTTAAAGTGTGTAATACAGTATTAGCTGATGTACATTGTTGTACAGCAGATCTCTGGAACTTTTTAATATTGCATGACTGAAACTCTATACTCATTGAACACACAACTTCACATCTCCCCTCTACCTGACCCCAGTCCTTGACACCACCAGTCTACTTTCCATTTGTATGAGTTTGATTACTTTAGATACCACATATACACTGAGTTATGCCATATTTGTTTTTGCAGTTGGCTTATTTGACTTAGAATAATGTCCTCACGGTTCATCCATGTTGTAGTGTATGTTAGGATTTTATTCTTTTTTAAGGCTGAATAATATTCCATTGGATGTATATATCACATTTTATTTATCCATTCATCCATTGATAGACATTTAGGTTGTTTCCACCTCTTGGCTACGGTAAGTAATGCTGCAGTGGACATGGGTGTTCTCTGAGATCTTGTTTCTCATTCTTTTGGAAATATACCCATAAGTGGGATTGCTACATCAAATGGTAGTTTCATTTTTAATTTTTGAAGAACCTCCATATACTCAGCCCTCTGTATCTGTGGATTCTGCATCCTTGGATTAAACTAACTGCACATAAAAAAATAATTAAAACCCAATACAAAATAAAAATAAAACAATAAAATAATTCAAAATTAAATTATGGTATAACAACTATTTACATAGCATTTACATTGTATTTGATGTTATAAATAATCTAGAGATGATTTTAAGATATACAGGATAGAGTGTGTAGGTTACATGCAAATACTATGACAGTTTATATAAAGGACTTGAACATTTGTAGGTTTTGGTATTTAAGGGGCATACAGAAACTGATTCCTTATGGATACCCAGGGATGACTGTACTGTTTTCATAGTGTCTGTACCGTTTTACAATCTCACCAACAGTGCACAAGGGTTCAGTTCTTCATATCTTCACCAACATTTGTCATTCTTTTCTTCTTTCTTTTCTTTTTTTTTTTTGATAGTGGCCATTCTAAAGGGTATGAGATGATACCTCATTGTAGTTTCGAGTTTTATTTTCCTGATGATTAGTGATGTTGAGCATTATTTCATATGCTTGGCCATTTGTATATCTTCTTTGGAAAAATGCCTATTCAAGTCTTTTGCCCATTTAAAAAATTGAGTTATTTGTTTTGTTGTTGAATTGCGGGAGTTCTCTAAGTGTTCTGTATATTAACTCTTTATCTCATATATGGTTTGCAGACCTTTTCTCTCATTCTTTCAGTTGTCTTTTTACTCTGTTAGAAGTTTTAGTTTGTCTATTTTTGCTTTTGTGGTTTGTGCTTTTGTTGTCATATCCAAGAAATCGTTGCCTATTTCAATGTCATAAAACTTTTCCCCCTATGTTTTCTTTTAGGAGTTTTACTTTCAGGTCTTATTTAAGTATTTAATCCATTATGAGTTAATTTTTGTATATGGTGTAAGATAAAGGTCCATTTTCATTCTTTTGCATGTGGATACCCAGTTTTCCCAACACCGTCTATTGAAGAGAGACTGTCCTTTCTTTACTGAGTGATTTTGACATCCTTGTCAAAGATCATTTGACCATATACACGAGGTTTATTTCTGGGCTCTCTGTTTTGTTCCATTGGTCTATGTGTCTGTTTTTATGCCAGTACTAGGCTATTTTGATTACTGTAGCTTTGTAATATATTTTGAAATCAGAAAGTGTGAGGCCTCTAGCATTGTACTTCCGTCTCAAGATTGTCTGGGCTATTTGAAATCCCTTGAGATTCCATATGACTGTTAGGATTTTTTTTTCTATTTCTGCAAAAAGTACTGTTGGGAGTTTAATAGGGATTGCATTGAATCTGTAGATTGCTTTGGGTAGTATAGACATTTTAATAATATTATTAAGTCTTCTAATCTATGAACACACAATGTCTTTCCATTTATTTATGTCTTTTAAATTTTCTTTCAGCAATGTTTTGTAGTTTTCAGTATAAAGGTATTTTGCCTCCTTTTGAAAATTTATTCCAAAGTATTTTATTCTTTTTCAATGCTATTGTAAATGGGATTATTTTCTTAATTTTCTTTTTGGATTGTTCATTATTAGTGTATAGAAATGCAACTGATTTTTGTGTGCTGATTTTCTATCCTGCAAAATGGTTCTCATGGTTTTCTGGCGTGTGCGTGAGAGTGTGTGTGTGTGTGTGTGTGTGATCTTTAGGGTTTCCCACATATAAGATCCTGTTACCTGTGAACAGAGATAATTTTACTTCTTCTTTTCCAATTTTGACGCATTTATTTGTTTTCCTTACCTAGTTGCTGTGGCTAGGACTTTTAGTTCTACATTGAATAAAAGTGTCAAGAGTGGGTATCCTTGACTTGTTCATGGTCTTAGAGGGAAAGTTCTCAGTTTTTTTTACCGTTGAATATGATATTGGCTGGGCTTTTCATTTATGGTCTTTAATATCTTGAAGTAATTTCTTTCTATTCCTAGTTTTTTGAGAGTTTTTATCATGAAATGGTGTTGAATATTTTCAAATGCTTTTCCTGCATCAATTGAAATGACCATGTGATTTTTGTCCTTTGTTCTGTCAATTTGGTATACAGTATTACATTGATTAGTTTCTGTATGTCAAACCATCCTGGCATTGCAAGCATAAATCCCACTTGCTCATGATGAGTGATCCTTTTAATGTGCTGCTGACTTCAGTTTGGTAGTTTTTTTTTTTTTTTCTTATTTTGAGACAGAGTCTTGCTCTGTCACGTAGGCTGGAGTGCAGTGGTGCAATCTCGGCTCACTGCAACCTCTGCCTCCCGGGTTCAAGTTATTCTCCTGTCTTAGCCTCCTGAGTAGCTGGGATTACAGGCACACGCTGCCATGCCCTGGCTAACTATTTGTATTTTAGTAGAGATGGGGTTTCACCGTGTTGCCCAGCTGGTCTTGAACTCCTGAGCTCAGGCAATCCACCAGCCTCAGCCTCCCAAAGTGCTGGGATTACAGGCATGAGCCACCGCTCCTGGCCCAGTTTGGTAGTTTTTGATGAGGATTTTTGCCTTAATGTTCATTAGGGATATTGCTCATACTGCTCTGTAGTTTCCTTTTCTAGAAGTATCTTTGACTTTAGTATTAGGGTAATGCTGGCCTCATAAAATGAGTTTGGAAATATTCTCACCTCTTCAAATTTTTGGAAGAAGTTAAGAAGGATTGGCATTAATTCTTTAAATGTTTAGTTGGATTTTCCAGTGAAGGCATCTGGTCCTGGACTTTTCTTTTTTGGGAGGTTTTTGATTACTGATTTAATTTTCTTACTAGTTCTAGATCTGTTCAGATTTTCTGTTTCTTAATGATTCAGTCTTGGTAGGTTATATGTTTCTAAGAATTTATTTCTTGTAAGTTATCAAATTTATTGGCATATAATTGTTCATAATAGTCTTCTATAATCCTGTTTATTATATCATTTTTGAAAGTTAATTTTTAAGTAATTTTAGTTATTTGATAGTAATACATGAATTGTAGAAAAATATTGGTAGTTGCACCCCAATGCAGGAGTGTTTCTGTCACTTTTATATCTAACACTAATTTCTATTTATATTACATATTTTATTTAGTTATAATTTTTATACTTCTACCCTGTGACTTTCTCTGCCTATCAAGGATGTTTGTGATTTTGTTTTTTGTCAAATGGAATGGATTATAACTTCATAGTTAGGCCGGGTGCAGTGGCTCCCGCCTATAATCCCAGCACTTTGGGAGGCTGAGGTGAGTGGATCACTTGAGGCCAGGAGTTTGAGACCAGCCTGAGCAAAATAGGAAGACCCCATCTCTACAAAAACATAAAAAATTAGCTGGGTATGATGATGTGCACCTGTATTCCCAGCTACTTGGGAGGCTGAGGTGGTGGAAGGATCCCCTGAACCTGGGGAAGTCAAGGCTGTAGTGAGCTGTAATCGTGCCACTGTACTGCAGCCGGGCAACAGAGTGAGACTCTGTCTCAAAAAAAAAAATTCATAATTAGGAAACTCACAAGATTTTAAAAGAATTATACCAACTTGTATGGTAAGACACAGAAATAGCACAAAATGATATATGTACTTTATACCTCCAAATTTTTAGGGGCAGGAAAAGGCTAAGAAATCTACTCAGCTGCAATCACAGGCTCCTTTTTTTTGTTTTTTTTTTTGTTTTGTTTTTTAAAAATGACAAGTTGGAGGGCAGACCAAGGCCCAGACTTTGTAACCAAGAGTCTCAAGTTCAGGGAACAGGACTGAGCCCTAGTCAAGGAACTGGCAACATATGCCTGAACAAACCTCAGAGTTGTTATAGACCAGTGACTATCGTGTGCCTCCATTTTTCCCTGCTTCAACTAGGAGTGTATATAGTGGTTATACTATGCCTGTCCCATCATTGTCTGTTGTGTATGTATTGAGGAAAATGATCTGTCTCTTTTTTTTTTTTGGAGACAGAGTTTCTCTCTGTCACCTAGGCTGGAGTGCAGCAGCGCAATCTTGGCTCACTGCAGGCTCTGCCTCCTGGGTTCATTCACGCCATTCTCCTGCCTCAGCCTCCTGAGTAGCTGGGACTACAGGTGCCTGCTACCACGCCCAGCTAATTTTTTTGTATTTTCAGTAGAGACGGGGTTTCACCATGTTAGCCAGGATGGTCTTGATCTCCTGACCTCGTAATCTGCCCACCTTGGCCTCCCAAAGTGCTGGGATTACAGGCGTGAGCCACCGTGCCCAGCTGATCTGTCTCTTTAGTTCACAGGTCTTCAGATTGAGAGGAATAGTTTTCCAGGAGCTGTATGCAAAGGACTTACCTGTACCTGGAACTAAATGTAGATGATGTATTACATTTTGCACAGATCTCAATCAAAGCTTGATGGGATGAGGCTTTAGGAGGCTTGGAGAGAGGTGTGTATTTTATACATGGAAGGGATATGAGTTGTTGTAGCCAGGGGGCAGACTACGGCTGCAGTAATCCCTCCCACATGCAGAATAGGTTCCCTCCTTTCTCCAAGACTCATGAAGTCCAACAGTACCTCCCATCCCATAAGCTCCCCTTATCATGTCACCCTATCCCTGTGCCTGTGGAATGGTGGAGTCTGTGACTCCTCTACCTGAACCTGGTTGGGCTTTTGTAACTGCCTTGACCAACAGAATGAGGCTAAGGTGATGATATATGACTTCATATATCATTAATGGCTATATTTCACAAAATGTCATGTGCTTCTGCCTTGCTCTCTTTATTTGCTCATTCTTGAAAACCCCCATCTTGTTGTTAGACTAAGCAGCCTGAGGAGAAGCCCACGAAGAGGAGAATCAAGGCCCTTAGACCACAGCCCTGGCTGAGCTCCTGATAGTCAGCAACAGCTTGTTAGCCATGTGTATGAGCCATCTGTAAAGTAGAATCTTCCCTCCAGTTGAAATAGCCTACTCCCATTGTCTCAGCCCAAAATCTCCTTAAGCTGATAAGCAACTTCAGCAAAGTCTCAGGATACAAAATTAATGTGCAAAAATCACAAGCATTCTTATACACCAGTAACAGACAAACAGAGAGCCAAATCAGGAATGAACTTCCATTCACAATTGCTTCAAAGAGAATAAAATACCTAGGAATCCAACTTACAAGGGATGTAAAGGACCTCTTCAAGGAGAACTACAAACCACTGCTCAGTGAAATAAAAGAGGACACAAACAAATGGAAGAACATACCATGCTCATGGATAGGAAGAATCAATATCGTGAAAATGGCCATACTGCCCAAGGTAATTTATAGATTCAATGCCATCCCCATCAAGCTACCAATGAGTTTCTTCACAGAATTGGAAAAAACTGCTTTAAAGTTCATATGGAACCAAAAAAGAGCCCGCATCTCCAAGACAATCCTAAGTCAAAAGAACAAAGCTGGAGGCATCACGCTACCTGACTTCAAACTATACTACAAGGCTACAGTAACCAAAACAGCATGGTACTGGTACCAAAACAGAGATACAGACCAATGGAACAGAACAGAGTCCTCAGAAATAATACCACACATCTACAGCCATTTGATCTTTGACAAACCTGAGAGAAACAAGAAATGGGGAAAGGATTCCCTATTTAATAAATGGTGCTGGGAAAATTGGCTAGCCATAAGTAGAAAGCTGAAACTGGATCCTTTCCTTACTCCTTATACGAAAATTAATTCAAGATGGATTAGAGACTTAAATGTTAGACCTAATACCATAAAAATCCTAGAGGAAAACCTAGGTAGTACCATTCAGGACATAGGCATGGGCAAAGATTTCATGTCTAAAACACCAAAAGCAACGGCAGCAAAAGCCAAAATTGACAAATGGGATCTCATTAAACTAAAGAGCTTCTGCACAGCAAAAGACACTACCATCAGAGTGAACAGGCATCCTACAGAATGGGAGAAAATTTTTGCAATCTACTCATCTGACAAAGGGCTAATATCCAGAACCTACAAAGAACTCAAACAAATTTACAAGAAAAAAACAAACAACCCCATCAAAAAGTGGGCAAAGGACATGAACAGACATTTCTCAAAAGAAGACATTCATACAGCCAACAGACACATGAAAAAATGCTCATCATCACTGGCCATCAGAGAAATGCAAATCAAAACCACAATGAGATACCATCTCACACCAGTTAGAATGGCAATCATTAAAAAGTCAGGAAACAACAGGTGCTGGAGAGGATGTGGAGAAATAGGAACACTTTTACACTGTTGGTGGGATTGTAAGCTAGTTCAACCATTATGGAAAACAGTATGGCGATTCCTCAAGGATCTAGAACTAGATGTACCATATGACCCAGCCATCCCATTACTGGGTATATACCCAAAGGATTATAAATTATGCTGCTGTAAAGACACATGCACACGTATGTTTATTGCAGCACTATTCACAATAGCAAAGACTTGGAATCAACCCAAATGTCCATCAGTGACAGATTGGATTAAGAAAATGTGGCACATATACACCATGGAATACTATGCAGCCATAAAAAAGGATGAGTTTGAGTCCTTTGTAGGGACTTGGATGCAGCTGGAATCCATCATTCTTAGCAAACTATCACAAGAACAGAAAACCAAACACCGCATGTTCTCACTCATAGGTGGGAACTGAACAATGAGATCACTCGGACTCAGGAAGGGGAACATCACCCACCGGGGCCTATCATGGGGAGGGGGGAGGGGGGAGGGATTGCATTGGGAGTTATACCTGATGTAAATGACGAGTTGATGAGTGCAGCACAGCAACATGGCACAAGTATACATATGTAACAAACCTGCACGTTATGCACATGTACCCTACAACTTAAAGTATAATAATAATAAATAAATTAAAAAAAAAAAAAAAAAGAAATAGCCTACTGATGCCACATGAAGCAGAGATTAGCTTACACATATTTGAGCAAAAGAAATGATTCTTGACATTTTAAGGTACCAGGTTTTAGGGTACTTTGCTACACAGTGATAGTTGCTCAAAGCACACCCCTCAAGTGATCTCATTTGTTTCTGTGGTATTAACTACATGGATTCTCAAATCTGAATTTTCAGGTCACATATTTATTTGGAGCTCCCACCCATATATCTAACTGTTAATTGGATGTATCCCTCCTTAAGCACTAACACATGTGACATTAAGGTATTGTCCTTTACCACCACTGGTTCTTTCTCTATTATTTTGGTTATCTTACTTTCCATTCATTGATGGCAGACATCTGGGAAAACATTCTTAATTCCTACATCTTCCTGCATGTAATTTTACATCTGAAATCTCATTTGAAAGCTGACAGAGTGATATTTTAAAATGTGATCATGACTTCATGCAATTCGTAAATGGCTTCACTTTACTTACACAATAAAACCCCATTTTCTTGGCAGGATATTTGTGGCTTTCAATGATCTGGCCCCTTGCCAGATTTCTAGCCTTGCTGACTCTTCCTCCTTTTTGCTTTATAACACTGAATTACTAATAGTTCTCCGAATACACAAGGAAAAACAAACAGTCATTTTTACTCCTTCAGGGTATTCCCCTCATCTAGGTTTTTGGCAGAAATTGGTTGCTTGTGGTTCTAAGACCCAGGTTCCTGTTTTCTTGCTGGCTGTTGGACAGGGGTTGTTCTCATTTCCTACAGGCTAATCTCAAGCCCTTGCCACATGGCCCTCTCACAACATTGCAGCTTGCTCCTTCAAAGCCAGTGGGAGAATCTTACTTGAGTGTGCTACAACAGACTCCTATGTAATGTCACCTAACCAAAGGAATGGCTACCCACTGGTCCTACTGACACTCAGGGGAGGGGATTATACAAGATTTGTTCACTAGGGGGTAGGAATCTTGGGGGCCATCTTAGCATTTTGTCTACCTATGCTACACAAAGTTCAGGGAACAGGACTACTTATGGTAGACGAAATAACTTAAGAGTACTTAATAACTCAAGTTATTGAGTACTCTCTCTCTCTCTATATATATATATATCTCTATAGATATATCTATCTATCTACATATCTATACTTACCTATGGTAGACAGACTTCTAAGATAGCTCCCAAGATTCCTATGCCCTGGTGATAGGAATCACTTTGAGAGGCCAAGGTGGGTGGATTGACTGAGTCCAGGAGTTCGAGACCAGCCCGGGCAAAACCCCATCTCTACAAAATATATAAAAATTAGCTGGGCGTGGTGATACATGCCTGTAGTCCCAGCTACTTGGTGGAGGCTGAGATGGGAGGATTGCTTGAGCCTGGGAGACAGAGGTTACAGTGAGCTGAGACCCTGTCACTGCACTCCAGCCTGGGTGAGAGAACGAGACTCTATCTAAAAAAAAAAAAGGTTCAATTATTAGAAAGTTTGGGAGAACTTCCTTTGTATCTGCTTTTATCCACTCTATTGGTTATTCAGTGGGCTCTTTCAATCTGACAACTCGTGTCCTTCAGTTGTGGGAAAATTTTGTGTTTATTTTAGTGATGATTTCTTCTATTTTCTCCCTTCTCTTTTTCTGTGACTTGCATTATTTAAATATTAGACCTCTTGAACTAGTCCTTCAATTTTATTACCTTTTTTTCTCTGTCTTCCATCTATTTCTGTTGTGCTTTCTGGGAGATTTATTTAACTTTATTTTTCATTTCTTTATGGATCCGGTTTCTTCCCATCTCCTTGAGGTTGTCTATGGTGGTTTCTGAACCTTTCTTCTTCCCATATAGTCTGTATTTTCTCTATGTTATTTATTTTTCTATGTGTTCTAGTTTCTGTCTTTCATGTTGGAGGCTTTCCTCAGGTGTTTGTTAATCCTTGGATGTCTATTCACAATTTAGAATTTGAAACTAAAAGCTGATTGGAAATTCGAACATTGGTGGGATTTGGTGACTTTTAAATATGTATGTATACATATGTAACAATGATGTGTTCACATCTTATTTCTTCATTAATCTTCTTTTTAAATTTTTATTTAATTTTTTCTTTAAAAAAAATAGAGACAGCGTCACGCTTTGTAGCCCAGGCTGGTCTTGAACTCCTGAGCTCAAGTGGTCTTCCGTCTTGGCCTCCCAGCGTGCTGGGATTACAGGCATGGGCCATTGTGCCTGACCTTTTCATTAATCTTCTTAGTTTCTTACTATCACAATGGAATGATGAGAAAATAGAACAAAAACATCAGTCTTTGCAAGTCTCTGACAAAGAGCAGAGACTTCAAGGCAGTTGGGGTTGGGGGAGACTTGAGAGATGTGGCCAAAATAGTACTGACCCTCTTTGGCTGACTGGGCCGAGGAGGGTTGGGAAGGTGGAATGGTGAGAAGGTGGCACCATTGTAAGCTGTATTCGACATTTCTGCCCCATGACTGATACATGTCTGATCTTCACAGACCATCCCATGGGATTTCCCAGTGCCTTCTGGCCACCTGGCCACATGACACCCCATCTCCCTGCCTAGTTCAAATGTCCTGGGAATGCCAAGCAGTGCTAAGATGGCCCTGAAGCCAGCTGTGCTGGGTGGCAGCAAGAGAGGAGAGTGGAGGAGGGGCAGAGGCAGGCAACACTGTTCCAGATTCTCACACATTCTCTGTGTGAGAATTCAAGGAGTGTGGTTGAGTCTCGTCTGGGAGACATCTATGGTGGAAGGTGGAGAAGGTGCAGGTAGCAGTGGCAGAAGTCCACGTCTCTTAGGCAGTAAGCAGACTGAAATGGTGAGCAAGGCCGAGCCTAGAGCTCCATAGAGTAATTGGGCCTGGCCTGCTTTTTGGCGAATCCCAATGTCAGTATCTTTAGGCTTTTGGGGGTTACTCAGTCCCCCAAAAAGGATACAAATTCCAATTGAGGACAAAGGCCTGGCTGCTGGCATTCTGGGAACTGAGTGGAAAGAGAGCTGGGGTGAGGCGAACGTCTCAACATTTGGTTACTTAATCTCCCTGATTTCAGCATGGTGTCCACACTGTCAGCTGTTCCTAGATTTCTGCTGGTGTGGGGAAGTGACAGTTGTTCAAGCTCATAGAGTTGGGGAGGGGAATCTAGGGATCTAACTACCTCTCAAAAGCTTTGACACATTCCTCCTTATTTTAGAGCCTTCCTGCCACTTCCCTTCCAATATTTCCTTCCCAGGTCCAGATATGCCTGACACCGACAGTTCCTGAGCAATTTTAGGATCCTGTAGTTAAAATGCAGTTTTCCCTCTGATGACTTAGGGTTTTGCCTTGTAGGATCTCCTAAGTCAGTTATTATTCTGACGTCTAAAATTGTGCTACCATTTCTTCTCTTCCATTCTTGACATATGTGTGTTTATCTCTTTTAAAAATCTCACTGCTGTAGTTTTCCTGGGAGTTCTGAAGGGAGTGAAATTAGATGTGTGTATTTAATTTGCTGCTTTAACTCAGATATTCCTCATTGTTTTGTAATATGTCATTATATGTTAAATTCTTATATGAAAAAGTTTATTCCTTAGTTATCTGTTCTGTTTCCCTTGAAATATTTATCAATTAGTCCCACAGTTTTATTGATTGTTTTTGTTTGTAATATGTTTATTCTTTATGATTATAATTTTTGGTTTAACTTCTTATGAAATCTATTAGTTTTATAATGCCTAAACTTATAGAGGTCTAGACATGATGGCTCATGCCTGTAATCCCATCACTTTGGAAGGCCAAGGCGGGAGGATCACTTGAGCCCAGGAGTTCAAGACCAGCCTGGGCAACATAGGGAGACCTTGTCTCTACAAAAAATTAAAAAAAAAAAAAAAAAAAAACAACTAGGCACGGTGGTGTACATCTGTGGTCCCAGCTACTCGGGAGGCTGAAGTGGGAGGATTGTTTGAGCCCAGAAGGCTAAGGCTACAATGCGCTGTGATTGTGCCATTGCACTCCAGCCTGATGAGAGAGCAAGATTCTGTCTCAAAAAACAAACAAACAAAACTATATAGGTATATTGGGAGCATTAAATTCAGGAAATTAGGAGATCATTTCTGTTAGTGTTGGATTATTTTACAGACTTTTTTTAGTTGTGACTTTATTAATAAGAATTAGGAGAATTTGAATCCAAATGTTGGAATATTATTATCACTTTTTTTCTTTTTCTTTTTTTTTTAAATGAAGACTGAAGTTGCTGAAGATCCTCAACAAGTTTCAACTGTTCATCTCCAGCTAGGCTTGCCACTGGTTTTTATTGTTAGCCAACAGGCTACTTATGAAGCTGATAGAAGAACTGCAGAATGGGTTGCTTGGCGTCTTCTGGGAAAAGCAGGAGTTCTGCTCTTGTTAAGGTATCTTAAACATCAAATATTTATTATGTTTAGCAAAACACTAATAGTTTCCATGTTTTAAAATTTGATAATTTAATCACTTATAAGTAAACTCAAATCTTTAATGGATTCCAATATAGTTAGAACTAGTTGCTGTGCTAAAATCTGTACATTCATTTATGGTTGATGAAAACTTAGAACTTAAAACCTTGTTATAAATGAAGATGGAGATTAAGATGGAGACTAGAAAATCTGGTCTATATTTATGTGTAAAATTTTTCAGTCACTAAATTGTAATATTTTTTCATAATTTTTAGTATAAGAATATAGTTATGTTTTCTACTGACGTCCTGGGTGACTATTAGTCTTCACATTAGCAACATAAAACATTTATTTCCATTTTGAAAAAGGGACTCTTTGGAAGTGAACATTCCTCAGCATGCTAATGTGGTCTTCAAAAGAGCAGAAAAGGTTAGTTGTTTTATGTATTGTTCTACAATATCTGTTTATTTAAAGAAAGCTAATATATGTGGTCTTAAAGTAATATATTTTATTATAGAAAAATCTGTAAATTATAAATTGCTCCTATTCAAAGAAGATTGCTATTAACATTTTGATGCTTTTATCATGTGTCAGTCTGGTTTTTATCCTATGTTCACATATTTATATGTATTTTTTAAATAAAACAAAATCAGGATTATGTTAGATATCCTGCGTTTTGTTTAAAATAATATTGGGCTGGGCATGGTGGCTCATGCCTATAATCTAGCACTTTGGGAGGCTGAGGCAGGTGGATCACTTGAGCCCAGGAGTGCAAGACCAGCCTAGGCAACATCGGGAGACCCCATCTCTACAAAAAATTGGCTGGGTATGGTCGTGCATGCCTATAGTCCCAGTTACTCAGGAGGCTGAGATGGGAGAATCACTTGAGCCCCAGAGGTTGAAACTGCAGTGAGCCGTGATTGTGCCACTGCACATCCACCCTGGGTGACAGAGAGAGAGAGACCCTGTCTCAAAAAAATAAACAAGATAAAACAGAATTCAAACCATAGCAGTGATGAAAGACAGAATAGTGATTGCTTTTGGGGGATGTTAATGACAGGAAGAGCAAGAAGATGGCCACTGGGTGTGCTGATGATGTTCTGTATCTTAATCTGTGTGGTGGTGATACAAATATGTCCACTTTGTAAAAATCCCTCAAACTCTATACTTAAAATTTTTGTTCTTTTCTGTGTTAATGTTATACTTTAATTAAAAGGCTTACTCTTACTACAAAAATTTCTGTGAATCTTTAGAACAAATTAAGTTTAATTTTGATTCCTCTACTTTTTAAGTTTATTATATTTCTGTAGAAATCAAAATTGCTTGTTTTGAATATAATGTTAAAAAATGAAGATATGTGATAGCAAAGAACAAACATACTTAGAGCTCATAGCTTTATTCCAATATAGAGTTACAGTCAAGAATACTTTGCTAAAATAATCTCTTGGCTTAAAATTTCATATTTTAAAAAGCGTAACACTTGGGCAATAGTAAAATAAATCTTAAGTAATATTTTTAATATTAAGTAATATTGATCTCAGTAGAATTTGGTATTCTTAAAATAACTGGGAGCACATAGTAATTTAATGTTGTTTATAGCTAAACAGGAAATTGAACTTATTAGTGGAATTAATTTAGATGAATATTGTTTTGAATATTTCCGTGGAATGTTGGAATAATCAATTTTGATTTGCTCTATTTGCAGTAAAATTATATATATTTCCATTTTATAAAGAGGTAGAAGTTGCTGTTATATGTGAAATGTTTTACAGACTTCAATATAATGTGGTTGTGACAAGAAGCAAGTGAAGCTTTCAGCACCTTTTTTGCCACCTTTTTCAGTGTAGCCATTGTCTTTATAGAAGGTGTGCTTTGGATGCTTTTCTTTTCATAGTAATTTTGGAGTTACCTTTCCTTTTACGTTTTGCTAAGTTTTAGAATTGAAGTTCAAAGGCTTAGTTTTATTTTAGTGTCAAACAAGTAAAACTTGTTTTTTTTCAGAGTCTTACCCTGTCACCCAGGCTGGAGTGCAGTGGCACAATCTCGCCTCACTGAACCTCCTCCTGGGTTCAGACGATTTTCCTGTTTCAGCCTCCCAAGTAGCTGGGATTACAGGCATGTGCCACCACGCCTGGCTAATTTTTGTATTTTTAGTAGAGATGAGGTTTCACCATGTTGGCCAGGCTGGTCTCGAACTCCTGACCTCAGGTGATCCACCCACCTTGACCTCCCAAAGTGCTGGGATTACAGGTATGAGCCACCACACCTGGTCCAAGTAAAACATTTTTATGCCAAAATACTTCGCTATATTCATTTTTTAAAAATTAATGTATTTCTAGGGAGTTCCAGTGGAATTTTTGGTATTACATGATGTTGATTCAATAATATCTCATGTGGAACATAATACGCACATTGAGGAAATACAAGAAGATGAAGACGATGACATGGAAGGTCCAGATATAGGTAATGTGTTATGATTCTCATCCCTTCCCTATCCTGCCTAGCACCCATAAAGTCAGTGAAATTTCTAATGAATTAACTTTCTCGAAGAATGTATTCAGATTAAGACTCTGTAAAGAAACCTGGCGGAATTTATTTTGAATCACATTTTGTCAAGTTGATTTGTTGAAAGATGTAAGGATGCCATATTTTGTTTAGTGTATTAGCATTTATTGTTACATATCAGGCTTCAAACTTCCCACATCTGTGCCTTCATCTTTCATATCAGTTCTTTCAGCCATTCTGGACTAGTCCGTGTTTAAAAACTCTACTTAGAAACTACAACATGATAATTCACTGTTACTATTTTTATTAGGAAATGGAGTTCTAATAAATATTGTTATATTTGTACTTGTAAATAAATCCAGTTGTTAATGGTATAAGGAGTAAATTTCAGTAACATTTTAGCACTTTTTTTAAACAGTTATTTCAGCTTTTAAAAAAATTTATTGCTTACATTTATGAAGTATTGTATGGTTTTTAAGGCTTTTTCCCACATATTATTTACTTCGATTGTTATGCTCTGAGTTAGCTGATACCACCTTCATTTTGTACGCAATGAGTCTGCATTTCTTGAGTTCAGTGATCCGCCCAAAGTCCCACAAGTGGCAGATGGTGGGGCCTGGGCTAGAACTCAAGCATCCTGAAATAAAATCTTATTTATTAATGACAGTCAAGAATACTTCACTAAAATAATCTAGTGGCCTAAAATTTCATATTTTTAAAGCAACAATTGGGCAATAGTGAAATAACTATTCCTGATACATCTTTCATAACATTAATCCTCTTCTGTAATTATTCATTTATTTTTTTCTCTTCTCCACTAGTCTATAAATATTTCTAAATCAAGGATTATGTCTTGTTCATTTTTGTATACCATATAGTAAATACTTGAGTGTTTTATATAGTACCATTATAAGCTCTAAGAAGGAAGCAATTTACATATCATTTTCATGAGCTCCATACATTGTGATAAAAATCTATATTATAAATTTAATAAGAGCTTTCACTGTTACAATGACCAGTTTCTTGGTTTGAGTGGAGCTCTGGTTTCTTTTCCGATATGCAGGGGTTAGAATTGCTTGTGTTCCTCTCTGGAGTTCTCAGTGGGCTTGTCATTACATAAGCAGACCTGTGTTCTGGTCTGTTTCCTCGCTTATTCCTGTAATGGTTCCTGTATTTGAACCTTCAGAGTTAGAGGACTTGTCCGCAATCTCAGTTTATTTGATTCCTGTCTTCAGTGGGAGTTGCCTGTTTGAAGATTTCTTTGTGGCCACAGCCTTTATATTGTTTCCTGACTCTATGGCCTTATTTACCCTCTGATGCTGCCTTATCTTTCTGGTTTTTATTTTTATTTTTTCATTTGACCAATAATAATTGTACATATTTGTGAGGTACATAGTGATGTTTCAATACATATAATGTATAGTGATCAGGTCAGGATAATTAGCGTATCCATCATTTCAAGCATTTTTCATTTCTTTGTGTTGGAAACGTTCAATAACCTCCAGCCTGTTTCTAGTATTTCTTTTGCAGCTTTGCCTTTTTTGTTTATTTTTCATCTTAACTTCCTATTATCAGTAATCCATATTGGCCCAGAATGTTGTATGGTGTTGTGCCCATATATAATTCTTCCCCCTCCCTTTGTATCACTCCCGTTTACAAAGGAAAACTAGATGAGGGTTAGGAAAGAATTCATTACCGTCTTTGAATGTAAATCAGAGACAGGTGTACCCCAGAGAAATCGGCAAAATGGAATCAGAATGAAAAACACTGGTTCCACAAAAGGGCAAAAGAAAAGAAGCCTGTGTTCCAGCCTGGGCAACATGACAAGACCCTATCTCTACAAAAAATACAAAAATTAGCCAAGCATGGTGGTATGTGCCTGTAATCCCAGCTCCTTGGGAGGCTGAGGTGGGAGGATCGCTTGAGCCCAGGAGACGGAGATTGCAGTGAGCTGAGATCATGCCAGTGCACTCCAACCTGGACAACAGAGTGAGACCCTGTCTCAAAAAAAAAAAAAAAAAAAAGACTGAAAATAGTGTGTATATTATTAATGAATAGGTGGAAGGTAGAGCTGAGGAGTGACTAAATTTACAAGTGATGGTAGCTTATTAGAATATAAGAAAAGAGGGAAAGGAGGAAAAAGAAACAGAGAAGACTGACAGGAAAATGAAAATATATGAATAACAAGAAAAAATATGGTAAATAAGAAAATAGGTCTTTGCTAATTTTGGTATTGAGAATGTAATTTTTTAGTGTCATGGAATTTGGTGCTTATAAGTACCTTAAAGTTATATAGTGCAACTCTCATGCTTCACAAGAGTTGAACATTGAGGCCCAGAGAGTTATGTGATTGACTAGAGTCGTACAGTTAGAAAATGGCTGAGGTTGTGTTGAAATCCAGATCTAGAATTTTAATTTATAGTATGGTCATGTGTCTCTTAACAATGAGGATACTTTCTGAGAAATGCATTATTAGGTGATTTCATTGAGCATACATCATAAAGTTCACTTACACAAACGTACATGGTGTAGCCTATTACACACCTAGGGTGTATGGTCTAGCCTATTGCTCCTAGGCCACAAACCTAGGCATGTTACTGTACTGAATACTGTAGGTACCTGTAACACAGTGGTAGATATTTATGTATCTAAACCTGTGTAAACATAGAAGAGGTACAATAAAAACACGGTATAAAAGATAAAAAATGGTACATTTGTATAGGGTACATACCATGTATGGAGCTTACAGGACTGGAAGTTGCTCTGGGTAAGTCAGTGAGTGAATGTAAAGGCCTAGAACATTACATGATTGTAGACTTCATAAATACTGTACACTTAGGCTGTACTAAATTTATGAATTTTTTTCAATAATAAATTTGTCTTAGCTTACTGTAACTTTTTTACTTTATACATTTTTACAATGTTTAAAAACATTTTGACTGTTTTGTAATAACATTTAACTTAAAGCACAAACACATCATACAGCTGTACAAAAATATTTTCTTTTTTTATATCCTTATTCTATAAGCTTTTTTTTCCATTTAAAACTTTTATGTTTTACGTTTTAAACTTTTCTCTAAAAACAAAAACACAAACACACATCAGCCTAGGCTTATACAGGGTCAAGATCATCCATATTACCCGCTTCCACTTCCACATTGTGTCCCTTTGGAAGGTCTTCGGGGACAGTAACAAGCATGGAGCTGTCATTTCCTATGATAATAATGCCTTCTTTTAGAATGCCTCCTGAAAGACCTACCTGAGGCTGTTTTACAGTGAACTTTTTATTTTATAAGTGAAAGGAGTACACTCTAATGATAAGAGTATAGTAAATATATAAACCAATAATCTAGTCCTTTATTATCATTATCAAGTATTATTTACTGTACGTAATTGTATGTGCTATACTTTTTTTTTTTTTTTTTTGAGACAGAGCTTTGCTCTTGTCGCTCAGGCTGGAGTACAGTGGTGTAATCTCGGCTCACTGTAACCTCCACCTCCTGGGTTCAAGTGATTCTTCCGCCTCAGCCTCCCAAGTAGCTGGGATTACAAGCATGCGCCAACATGCCCGGCTGATGTTTTGTATTTTTAGTAGAGACAGGGTTTCACCATGTTGGCCAGGCTGGCCTTGAACTCCTGACCTCAAGTGATCCACCCACCTCGGCCTCCCAAAGTGCTGGGATTACAGGTGTGAGCCACCATGCCTGGCCTTATGTGCTATATGACTCACTGTAGGTTTGTTTACACCCGCGTCACCACAAACATGTGAGTAATGTGTTGTGCTACGACACTACAGTGGCCACTACATCACCAGATGATAGGAATTTCTCAGCTCTATTATGATCTTAAGGGACTACAGTTGTATATGTGGTCCATTGTTGACTGAAATATCATTATGTGGTGTGTGACTGTATTAGAAATCATGTATAAAACAATACTTTAGTTCTATGAATGTATTGTCTTCTTTCTCCCTTCTTTCTTTTTAATGTGTTGTTACAGAGAATTATGAACATACCGTAAAGGAGATAGAATAATAGAACAAATTCTTGTTATCCATTACTTGGCCTCACATTATCAAACCATGGCTAATCCTGCTCCAGTCACCCCCTACCTCTTATTGTTTTGTAGCAAATCCCAAACATAAGATTTCATCTATAAGTATTTCCCTGGGTTTCAGAAATACAAGATTTTCATTTTTAACATTAACATAATTAATACTATTATTACATCTAAAAAATTAACAATTCTTACTATCATCATATAGCCAGTCAGTGTTTGAACTTCCGATTGCACCATGCTCTTACATGCCACTGTGCCTTTGCTCATGCCGTTCTCTTTGCTCTTTATGCCACCACTGCCTTTCTTCTCTGCCTACCTGAATTTTCTTTTTCTTTTCATATTCAGCTAGTATCAACTCTTCTAAGAAGCTTTATCCTTTAGTCAAGTTATATGCTCCATCTGTGTTACCATACAATCTCTACAAACTTCCAACAGAATATTTATGAATCCAAATGTATTTTTGAAGATACATGGATGGATGGATGGATGGATGGATGGATCTATCAGTCTATTGATTGGTCTGTCTAAATTAAGGAAGAGTTTTCACATATTCAGAATCCACTCATAACTTGATGCTTTTGGGATAAAATCCAGACTTCTTGTCTCATGTGACCTCTTATGATCTAGCCACTGCCTAGCCTAGAGTTTTCTCATGCTGTTTATTCCTGCAGCCCCGTCTTGTCTTAGTCAAATTTGCCTTCTCTCAGCCTTGTATGTGCTAAACTCTTGTATGTCTCAGAGCTTTTGCGTATGTAATTCTCTTTGTCTAAAACATTCTTTTCTTGATTCTCTACCTGGCAGATTTTGGGCTTCCCAATCTAAATAGCCCTGTTATATAATCTCTCAGTGTATCCTTTACCTTTCTTCACAAATTGGTCATAATTTATAATTATATGTTTATTCGGTGATCAGTTTATCTGACTTTTCCATAGATAGAAGTTCCATGTGGTCAGGACTATGTCTGTTTTGTTTACCAGTTTTCCTAGTGCCTGTCACAATGCTTGGCATATAGTAGAGGCAACATAAACAAAACAGCACTATTAATATTCTTTGTAGAACAAGTTTTAATTTTGAAATTGACTAAAACTTTACAACTTCTAGGTCAGGAAGCATCTCAGCGTCAGTTAAGCAACTGGAAAGTTTTTTAAATATCATGCGTCCTAACTATTAAGATAGGATGAATTCAAAAGTTTGTATAAAGTACTGAATTATTACATGCTTCCTATGAGAAGAGCTTAAATAGTTTTCATTATACATCAATATTTAAATTAATTTCTTTTCCAACATTTCAGATGTTCAGGATGATGAAGTGGCAGAAACTGTTTTCAGAGATAGGAAGAGAAAATTACCTTTGGAACTCACAGTGGAACTAACAGAAGAAACATTTAATGCAACAGTGACGGCTTCTGACAGCATAGTACTCTTCTATGCTGGTTGTGAGTATGACTCTTTAGAGGAGACTATTACATATTAGGACATTTAAACACACAGATTTAATTTTTGGCATTTCATGTATTGCACGTTGTAAAATGAAATTGCTTTCATATGTCTCAAGTAGACTGTGTGCATGGAAGCATTTACTTCTGATTCTGGGATTGTGCAATTTATTTATATCTGATTTACAAATTAAAGGTTAATGATTAAACTAGATGTTCATTAATTTTGAAAAATTGTGACTCACGCTAATGATTTTAACATATTGTTATTATAGATTTATAGTGAGTATATTGCTTTTATCTTCAAATCATAGCTATTTAGCTATATTCCTTGCAGTACAAGTGCGGAAAATCAGTTGCTTTTGAAACTCTTAAGTGGTTGGACTATGTTAAGAAATGTATAGTAGAATATTTCTGCTTAACAATAATTTTGGGAAACCTCATAAATCTGTGTATTTGTTACATATCAGTGTGGATGCTTTGGAGATACACAGTAATATCTGTTGAATTTTTCATTTTCATGTAGGGCAAGCAGTATCCATGGCATTTTTGCAATCCTATGTTGATGTGGCAGTTAAACTGAAAGGTATTGTACTGTGCTATGCATGCTTATTTTTCTGATTCTGAACTGTAGCTATTTGTAAAACTATGTCATGCAAAAAATGTAGAAAACCACATAAAATTTCAGGTTACTATGTTTGTGTCTCCAGGGTTAAGTTAATGAACCAGGAGTTTCAAGAGTACTTAGGAGCATTCACTTTGATTTGTCTTCATAGAACTGTCTTTAGTAGAACGTAGAGAGCCTATGTATTAAGTACTTGTGGCTACACAGTTAATCCAACAATCTTTTTGGTTTAAGTCAGTCATTCAGCAAGCATTTATGAGTGCCTATTCTGTGCCAGTTACTGCAGTTAAATACTGGAGATAAAAATTTGGCAGATTCAAGACCCAGTCTCATGGTCTAATGAGAGATCAAAGATCCCTGTGTTCTTGAAACTGTATAGTTTACTCCTCATGGATGGAATGCTTTTTAATATCCAGGATCTCTTTATGTTAACTATCCTATGAAACCTGATTTAATAGTGGGCAAATAAAGATCCAAGGAATGGACTTTAACTGAAAATATCCGTGCTACCATCTCAGCAAAGACATAGGGGAAAAGAGGGAGGCCTGTTAGAGAGATAATAATGGATTAGGTGTGCTTAATGTAAGTTCCTTATGGTTAGGTAGTGTGCCTTATATCAGCCTATTGGGCTTGGCATATTGCCTTACATTGCAGAACATCTGGTTTTTAACAGTTGAATAAATGAATAATAGAGTTTCATAAATTTGTTTCATTTAATGGAAACTGTGTACTGATGTACAACTTATTTATACATTGACACTTTTGAAAACTCGAGAAATTGATTCCAGATACTCAAACCTAAGTGTATCATTCCTTTTTTAAAATTATTATTTTTTTATTTGCATAGGTTATTGGGGAACAGGTGGTGTTTGGTTACATGAGTAAGTTCTTTGGTGGTGATTTGTGAGAGATTGGTGCACTCATCACCTGAGCAGTATACACTGTGCTGCACCCAGTTTGTGACCTTTTATTCCTTACCCCCTTCCTACCCTTTCCCCTTGAGTCCCCACAGTCCATTTTGTCTTTCTTAGGCCTTTGCATCCTCATAGCTTAGCTCCCAAATATGAGTGAGAATGATGTTTGGTTTTCCATTCCTGAGTTAGAATAATCGTCTCCAGTCTCATCCCAGTTGCTGCAAATGCCGTTAATTCATTCCTTTTTATGGCTGAGTAGTATTCCATTGTATACATATACACCACAGTTTCTTTGTCCACTTGTTGATTGATGAGCATTTGGGTTGGTTCCATGTTTGTACAGTTGCAAATTGTGCTGCTATAAATATGTGTGCCAGTATCTTTTTCACATAGTGACTTATTTTCCTCTGGGTAACCAGTAGTGGGATTGCTGGATCAAGTTCCTTTTAGTTCTTTAAGGAATCTCTACACTATTTTCTATAGTGGTTGTATTAGTTTACATTCCCACCAGCAGTGTTGAAGAGTTCCCTGTTCATCACATCCATGCCAACATCTATTTTTAAAAAATTTTTTTGATTATGGCCATTCTTGCAGGAATAAGGTGGTATTGAGTTGTGGTTTTGAATTGCATTTCCCTGATCCTTGGTGATGTTGAGCATTTTTTCATGTTTATTGGCCATTTGCATATCTTCTTTTGTAACTGTTTCTGTTCATGTCCTTAGCCCACTTTTTGATGGGAGTTTTTTTTTTCTTCTTGCTAATTTGTTTGAGTTCATTGTAGATTCTGGATATTAGTTTTTTGTCAGACGTATAGATTGTGAAGATCTTCTCCCATTCTGTGAGTTGTCTGTTACTCTGCTGACCGTTCCTTTTGCTGTGCAAAAGCTCTTTCATTTAATTAAGTCTCAGCTATTTATCTTTGTTTTTATTGCATTTGTTTTTGGGTCCTTGGTCATGAAATTCTTGTCTAAGTCAACGTCTGGAAGGGTTTTTCCAATGTTGTCTTCTTTTTTTTTATAGAATTTTTATAGTTTCAGGTCTTAGATTTAAGTCTTTGATCTATCTTGAGTTGATTTTGTATAAGGTGAGAGGTGAGGATCCTGTTTCTCCTACATGTGGCTTGCCAGTTGTCTCAGCACCATTTGTTGAAGAGGGTGTCTTTCCCCACTTTATATTTTTGTTTGCTTTGTTGAAGATCAGTTGGCTGTAGTATTAGGGTTTATTTCTTAGTTCTCTGTTTTGTTCCATTGGTCTATGTGCCAATTTTTATGCCAGTACCATGCTGTTTTGGTGACTCTGGCCTTATAGTTTGAAACAGGTAATGTGATGCCTCCAGATTTGTTCTTTTTGCTTAGTCTTACTTTGGGTATGTGGGCTCTTTTTTGGTTCCATATGAATTTCAGGATTGTTTTTTCTAGTTCTGTGAAGAATGATGGTGGTATTTTGATGGGAATTGTGTTGAATTTGTAGATTGCTTTTGACAGTATGGTCATTTTCACAATACTGATTCTACCCATCCATGAACATGAGATGTGTTTCCATTTGTTTGTGTCATCTGTGATTTCTTTCAGCAGTGTTTTGTAGTTTTCTCTGTAGAAGTCTTTCATCTCCTTGGTTAGGTATATTCCTAAATATTTTTTCTTTTTTTTTGCAGCTATTGTAAAAGAGGTTGAATTCTAGACTTGATGCTCAGCTTGGTTGCTGTTGGTGTATAGAAGAGCTATTGATTTGTGTACGTTGATTCTGTATCTGGAAACTTTGCTGAATTATTTTATCACTTCTAGGAACTTTCTGGATGAGTCTTTAGGGTTTTCTAGATAAACAGTCATATCATCACCGAACAGCGGCAGTTTGACTACTTCTTCACCAGTCTGGATGCCTTTATTTCTTTCTCTTGTTTGAGTGCTATGGCTAGGACTTCCAGTACTGTGGTGAAGAGGAGTGGTGAGAGTGGGCATCCTTGTCTTGTTCCAGTTCTCAGAGGGAATGCTTTCAATTTTTCCCCATTCAGTATATGTTGGCTGTGGGTTTGTTATAGATGGCTTTTATTACATTGAGGCATGTGTCTCGTATGCCAGTTTTGCTGAGAGTTTTAATCATAGAGGAATGCTGGATTTTATCAAATGCTTTTTCTGCATCTATTGAGATGATCATGTGATTTTTGTTTTTGATTCTGTTTATGTGGTGTATTGCATTTATTGACTTGTGTATTTTAATTATCCCTGCATCCCTGGTATGAAACCCACTTGATCATGGTGGATTATCTTTTTGATATGTTGTTGGATTCAGTTAGCTAGTGCGTTGTTGAGGATTATAGCATCTATGTTCATCAGGGATATTGGTCTGTAGTTTTCTTTTTTGGTTATGTCTTTTCCTGGTTTCGGTATTAGGGTGATACTGGTGTCATAGAATGATTTCGCGAGGGTTCCCTTTTCCTCTATCTTGTGGAATAGTGTCAGTAGGATTGGTACCAATTCTTCTTTGAATGTCTGGTAGGATTCTGCTGTGAATCTGTCTTGTCCTGGACTTTTTTTGTTGGTAATTTTGTTACCATTTCAATTTCACTGGTTGTTATTGGACTGTTCAGAGTAGCTAATTCTTCCTGATTTAAGCTAGGAAGGGTGTATCTTTCCAGGAATTTATCCATCTCCTCTAGGTTTTCCAGTTTATGCCCATAAAGGTGTTCTGAATTATCTTTTGTATTTCTGTGGTGTCAGTGTGGTATCTCCCATTTCGTTTCTAATAGAGCTTATTTGGATTTCCTCTTTTCTTTTCTTGGTTAATCCTGCTAATGGTCTATCAGTTTTATTTTTCTTTGCAAAGAACCAGCTTTTTGTTTCATTTATCTTTTGTATTTTTGTTGTTGTTATTTCAATTTCATTTAGTTCTGCCCTGATCTTGGTTATTTCCTTTCTTCTGCTGGGTTCAGACTTGGTTTGTTCTTGTTTCTCTAATTCCTTGAGGTGTGACCTTAGATTGTCTGTCTGTGCTCTTTCAGACTTTGATGTAAGCAGTTAGGGCTATGAACTTTCCTCTTAGCACTGCCTTTACTATATCCCAGAAGTTTTGATAGGTTGTGTCACTATTGTCATTCAGTTTGAAGAATTTTAAAATTTCCATCATGATTTCATTTTTGACCCAGTGATCATTCAGGAACAAGTTATTTAATTTCCATGTATTTGCATGTTTTTGAAGGTTCCTTCTGGAGTTGATTTCCAGTTTTATTCCACTGTGGTCTGAAAGAGTACTTGATATGATTTCAATTTTCTTGAATTTATTGAGGCTCATTTTGTGGCCTCTATCATATAGTCTATCTTGGAGAAAGTTCCATGCACTGTTGAATAGAAAGTGTATTCTGTGGTTGTTGGGTAGAATGTTCTGTAAATACCTGTTAAGTCCATTTGTACCAGGGTATACTTTAAAGCCATTGTTTCTTTGTTGACCTTCTGTCTTGATGACCTGTCTAGTGCTGTCAGTGGACTATTGTAGTCTCCCACTATTATTATGTTGCTATCTATCTCATTTCATAGGTTTATTAGTAATTGTTTTATAAATTTAGGTGCTCCAATGTTAGGTGCATATATATTTAGGATTGTGATATTTTCCTGTTGGACAAGGCCTTTTATCATTACATAATGACCCTCTTTGTCTTTTTTATAACTGCTGTTGCTTTAAAGTTTGTTTTGTCTGATATAAGAATAGCTACCCCTGCTCACTTTTGGTGTCCATTTGCATGGAAGGTCTTTTTCCATCCCTTTACCTTAAGTTTATGTGAGTCTTTATGTGTTAGGTGTGTCTCTTGAAGGTAGCAGATTGTTGGTTGGTGAATTCTTATCCATTCTGCAATTCTGTGTGTTTTAAGTGGAGCTACTTTAGGCCATTTACATTCAATGTTAGTATTGAGATGTGAGATACCATTCCATTCATCATGCTATTTGTTGCCTATATACCTTTTTTTAAAATTGTGTTTGTTTTGTAGGTCATGTGAGATTTATGCTTTAAAGAGGTTCTTTTTTGATGTGTTTCCAGGGTTTGTTTCAAGATCTAGAGCTCCTTTTAGCAGTTCTTGTAGTGCTGGCTTGGTAGTGACGAATTCTCTCGTGTTTGTCTGAAAAATACTGTATCTTTCCTTCACTTAGGAAGCTTAGTTTTGGTGGGTACAAAATTCTTGGCTGATAATTGTTTTGTTTGAAGAGGCTGAAGATAGGATCCCAATCCCTTCTAGCTTGTAGAGTTTCTGCTGAGAAATCTGCTCTTAATCTGATAGGTTTTCCTTTATATGTTACCTGGTGTTTTGCGTCACAGCTCTTAAGATTCTTTCATTTGTCTTAACTTTAGATAACCTGATGACAGTGTGCCCAGGCATTGATCTTTTTGTGATGAATTTCCCAGGTGTTTTTTGGGCTTCTTGTACTTGGATGCCTAGTTCTCTAGCAAGGCTGGGGAAGTTTTCCTTGATTATTCCCCCAAATATATTTTCCAAATAGATTTCTCTTCTTTCTCAAAAACGCTGATTATTCAGGTTTGGTTGTTTAACATAATCCCAAACTTCTTGGAGGCTTTTTCATATTTTCTTATTTTTTTGTCTTTGTTGCATTGGGTTAATTCGAAAACCTTGTCTTCGAGCTCTGAAGTTCTTTCTTCTGCTTGTTTGATTCTATTGCTGAGACTTTCCAGAGCATTTTGCATTTCTGTAAGTGCGTCTATTGTTTCCTGAAGGTTTGATTGATTTTTATTTATGCTATCTATTTCATTGAATATTTCTTCCTTCTTGTATAATTTTTTTCAATGTCCTTACATTGGGCTTTGCCTTTCTCTGGCACCTCCCTGATTAGCTGAGTAACTAAGCTTCTGAATTCTCTTTCAGGTAGATCAGGGATTTCTTCTTGGTTTGGATCCCTTGATGGAGAGCTAGTGTGATTTTTTTGGGGATGAGGTGAAGAATCTTGTTTTGTCATATTACCAGAATTGGTTTTCTGGTTCCTTCTCATTTGGGTAAGCTCTGTCAGAGGGAAGGTCTAGGGCTCAAAGCTGTTGTTCAGTTCCTTTTGTCCCATAGGGTGTTCCCTTGATGCAGTACTCTTTCCCTTTTCCTAGGGATATGGCTTCCTGAGAGCCAAGCTATAGTCATTGTTATCTGTCTTCTGGATCTAGCCACCCAGCAAGTCTACCAGACTCCAGGCTGGTACTTGGGGTTGTCTACACCGAGTCCTGTGATGTGAACCATCTGTGGGTCTCTCAGCCATGGATACTGGCACCTGTTCCAGTGGAGGTGTCAGAAGGGCAAAATGGACTCTGCGAGGGTTCTTAGCTTTGGTTGATTAATGCACTATTTTTGTGCCGATTTACCTCCTGCTGGGAGGTGGCACTTTCAAGAGAGCATTGGCTCGAAAGTGCATTGGTGTCGGGAGGAACAGGCAGTGAGCAGGGCCCTATAACTCCCAAGAGTATATGCCCTTTGTCTTCAGTTACCAGGGTGGGTAGGGGACCATTAGGTGGGGGCAGGGCTAGGCGTGCCTGAGCTCAGACTCTACTTGGGCAGGTCTTGCTGCGTCTGCTGTGGGGGATGAGGGTGAAGTTCCCAGGTCAATGGAGTTATGTTCTTCGGAGGATTATGGCTGTCTTTGCTGTGTCATGCAGGTTGTCAGGGAAGTGGAGGAAAGCAGTCACAGGCCTCACCCAGCTCCCATACAACGCAAAGGGCCAGTCTCACTTCCACTGTGCCCCCACTCAAAAGCACCAAGTCTGTTTGCAGGTAGTGGGTGAACAGGGCTGAGAACCTGCCCTAGGCTACCTGCCTTCCAGCTGCGAAAATAAGTACGGCTTTCTTTCTTCCCCAACCTGTGGCGTCTGCACACTGGATTCATACCCTCCCCTGAGTTCTGGCCAGGAGACTTTTCGATTGGTTCAAATTGTTACAAAGTTCAGCTGGAGGTTCTTTTTGCCTGTGGCCTTTCTGAGTGCCTCCAGTAGCCCTCAAGGACCCCTTGTGAGGTGAGGCACAGATGGCTTGGTAGGGTACCCAGCGAGCCCACAGGGATTTTCCTGCTGCTTCCTCTATCCGTGTATTTCGCTTTTGTTCTGCTCTCTAAATTGACTCAGCTCCAGGTAAGGTCAGAATCTTCTCCCGTAATCTAGACCTTTAGGTTCCGCCATGGGGGTGTGTGTTCGGGGTGGACGATCTGCCTTTCCCACTTCCACAGTTTGAGTACTCACAGTATTTGGGGTGTCTCCCAGGTCCTGCAGGTGCAATCGCTTCCTTCAGAGGGTCTGTCAGTTCTCTTGGCTCTCCTTATGTATTGCTGCAGTTTTGGAGCAAAAGTTCATGATGCGAGCCTCCACACGCTGTTCTGTCTGTCCCCATTCCTTTTATTACCCAACCACATTTGATCCAACTTTTGATTATTACTGAGTGAAGGGATAATTAAGTCTGTAGACACAACAATCTGTAACCATTTTTTTGAGATGGAGTTTTGCTCTTGTTGCCCAAGCTGGAGTACAATGGTGTGATCTCAGCTCACTGCAACCTCCACCTCCTGGGTTCAAGTGATTCTTCTGCCTCAGCCTCCCAAGTAGCTGGGATTACAGGTGTGCACCACCATGCTTGGCTAATTTTTATATTTTTAGTAGCAACAGGGTCCAGGCTGGTCTCAAACTGCTGACCTCAAGTAACCTACCTGCCTTGGCCTCCCAGAGTGCTGGGATTATAGGCATGAGCCACTGCGCCCAGCCTCTAATCATTTTTTAAAGAAGCAAATCCTCTTACTTGCTTTCATATTTTCCTTTATGCAAGGCAAGTTGCAATCTACAGACAAATTTAAGTTTTCTTCTTTTAGATTCTCTAGCCTTATTGGCAAATACTTAGAAGAAAAGCAATGAAGGAGAAAATATAAATCATAATGAAGTAGTGATTGGATAATATTCCTCAAGAATACGATTAATTATCCCTCTCTCCACCCCATTTAATTAGACACAAGATGAAAATGGAAAAAGATTTTCTTGCATTCTTTTCTATTAATGACCAAATAAAGAGACTACCTGTCTCCTTAATGCAAGGGCTCAGAGTTGTATGTGTTTGTTGAATAAAAAAGTAGATAAGCAATCGGGACTTGTTTTCCTTTTCATTCATTATGTTCTTTATGAATAACAACTTTTTTTGGTAATCAGATATCAGAATGGATTATTTTGGAAGTTCAGGGAACTTAATGTAGAAATGCATTGCATAGGTAATTACAATGTTTTGTGTTTATGTTGAAGCCTACACTATAACTTTATAAATTAGGAAACTATAATAATACCTTGGGCATTTAGTTCTATCATCTGTTTTTCTGACAGATCTGACTTTGTGGGAAAAAGCCATTTGTATCTCTTAGTCCAAGACAATGAAGAATGTTTTTTACTCTGTCACAAGGTGGCAGCAAATGTCAAAATTTTATACTTACATAATACCTGTATCTAAAATAATGTTTTTTCCTTTAAATTAGGAACCTATTTGAAATTACTGCATTGATAAAGTATATGGGATGTAATACTATAGGCATCTTAGAATATTAGACTATTTTAATTGAAACATGAATAAATATTGGAACCATTTTACAGGAATAAAAATAAAACTTTTAAATTGATAACTTCAGTATAACTTTTAATGATATGTATCAGTATTACTTTTCTGGTTTTAAAAATAACATCAAAATTTTCCATTTCAACTGTAGGGACAAAGGAATAATCACATTTTTAGCAGTAGTAGACATACTGAGGATGCTTATTGAAAGGAAAGCACTGCAGCTGGAAGAGCACTATATTCCGTACTTGGGTGGCAAAATATATAACATGGCACTTTGTATAAACAAGCATCACCAGATGTTTATTGATGAAATTGAAGCAGCTGCGTTGTCTGGGGTATATACCCTGGGGTTTGTTGTCATGCACCAGGAAAATTTAGGAAACGGACACACACAAGGAGTTTAGGAGCAGTTTAATAGAGAGAAGAGAAAGAGAAACAGCTTCCTCTATAGAGGAATGGGTCTCCAAGCGGAAAGGACTGGCTGGCAGCGAATGTGTCGAGTTTTATACTCCAGTTTTAGAAGGTGGTGTCTGATTTACACAGGGCTCATAGATTGATTCAGTCAGGTATGATGTTTACACAGTGGCACAGGAAAGTCTGGTCGACCCACCTTAATCTTATACAAATGGGCTTTCCAGTTGTCTGGGGCCATCTTGTCTGCTCCTTATGGAACACATGCCTGGCAGTGAAGGGAAGACCGAGCGGCCATGTTGAAAACGTCTAATCCTTAGTTCCTGCCAGTACGTGCAGACTTCCAGCTTGCAGGCTGCTCTTTGTTAGAAAAAGATCTGGGGCTGCTTTTCATTAAAAAGAAAAACCTTACTGAGGACTCCCATACCCTTGCTATCTGCCTAAGTGATTTCTTCTTAACTCCTGTATCAAAATGATTAAAACAAGGATAAGAGAACTTTGATAGGAAGTAACTTAGCAGGTCTGATTTGGGAAGATATAAGGATTTATATTTGTTTATATGCTCATACAAAATTCAAGTATTAATATCCTTTAATGTAAGAATTTAAAATTTATGAAGAAATACCAATGTACATTTTACACATTTTTACTGGGTACATACTGTGTAATAGACACTGTGCTAGGCAGTGGGTATATAGTGGTGAATAAGACAAAGGCCAGGCGCCATGGCTCGTGCCTGTAATCCCAGCACTTTGGAAGGCTGAGGCAGGCAGATCACGAGGCCAGGAGATCAGGACCATCCTAGGTGAAATCCCATCTCTACTAAAAAATAGAAAAAATTAGCCGGGCATGGTGCTGGGCACCTGTAGTCTCAGCTACTCGGGAGGCTGAGGCAGGAGAATGGTGTGAACCCGGGAGGCAGAGCTTGCAGTGAGCCGAGATTGCTCCAGCCTGGGCTACAGAGTGAGACTCTGTCTCAAAAAAAAAAAAAAATTAAAATTAAAATTTAAAAAATTTGGTGATAAAATATTAAAATATCACATTCACAATTTTAATCATATGATTAAGTTACATTTAGACTATATTCTAAATTGATACACAAAGATTCCTTCTTTGATCTAGTATGATACTAAATTTTATTTTTTATTAGAATTTATTCTTTTGAGTTGTATGGTGCTTATTTTATTTAGCATTTGATCTCTTTCCACATAGCGATTTATAATATTTTAGATAACTTTACACGTTTTATTATAGAGCAAGTAGGAATTTCTGTTTGAGATTCTACTATGTGTTTTCTTAGGCTGAAAATAAATTATAATATTTAGACAGGTTAGGTGTCTGAAGTCCTATGTGAGTTTCACATATGTCATTTATTCACATGCATATTTAAGGTGCTGCAGGTGCTGGAAAATCAGTGATAAATAAACAGACACAGTCCCTGCTCTCACAGAGTTGTCTTGGTAGAGACACATTAATCAGATAATGAATAGTATATAATTACATAAGGAGATAAGGAAAGGAGCATGGTTCTATAATAGCATATGTCAAGGGAACCTGATGTAGATCAGTGTGTCAGAGAAGGCTTCCTTGAAGTTGTACATGGTGAGAAAGATTTAAACTCTGCAAAGGTTGGTGGGGGTAAGCTGGTACCAAAACAGATTTGAGTTTTGAAAAGATATCTCTAGTATTAGTGTAGAGACACTGAATTCAAGGAGATGAATTAGAAGCCTATTGTAGTTATCCAGGAGAAATAACAACTTGAGTAGTGGCAGTGAAGAGAAATGGACAGTAATTAGAGATACTAAAAATTTAGGTGGTAAAATTGAAAGAACATGCTGATTAATTAATAGGCATGAAGGGCTTGGGAATGGGGAGGTATGAAAGATGAAGCTTTGTTTTTTTGAGTTGCACAAGAGCAGCAACATTTACCAACAAACACAGAAAAGAAACCATATATGGTTTTAGACTTGTTGAGTTTGAGGAGGTTTCCATTCAAAGGAAAACAGAATATAGTAAGGATACATGGGTCTTTTGGAACTACAAGGAGTTTGGGCCAAAGACATAAATACAGTATTCATTAGATTATCTGTGGTTATTGAGGTTGTGTAGGAAGAGAGTGAAGAAAAACAAGAGAAGGCAGCTTAAGCTGAGCCTTGAAGGACTCCCAACTCTACTGGCTGAAGAGCCAACAAAAGGGAACAAAGAGGAGAAACTAGAAAGGAAGGGAAAAGGCCAATAGGGGATGGTGTTGCAAAGATCAAGGCAGGAGAGTGTTTAAGCAGGAGTGTTTCATGCTGAGAGGTTAAAATAAGAATGGGATAGAAAAATATTGAAAATCCTAAGCAAATGCATTTTCTACAATTAGTAATTACAAATGTGCATTTTCCTTTTATTTAGGCACATCTACTATGCTGCTTACTAGAATAAACTGTGCAGATTGGTCTGATGTATGTACTAAGCAAAATGTTACTGAATTTCCTATTGTAAAGATGTACAAGAAAGGGGAGAACCCAGTATCTTACGCTGGAATGTTAGGTACCAAAGATCTCCTAAAATTTATCCAGCTGTAAGTATTCAGCTTCATTATAAGATCTTTAAATGTTTAGGTCTTTAGAAGTTCTAATTCTCAGACTTTGCTAACACTTTAAATAGGTTAAGGAGGATACTAGAATTGAGATCACAAAATAAATATTCATGAGAGTCTATGTACATTTCGTCACTTTTGGGGAGACAGTAATTTTGTTTAATGAGTCTGATTTTCTTTAAGAATAATATTTAATTTTCTATATTTTGTAAGATATTTATCCTATGTAATATATTGTTTGCTATGTTTAGTATGCTTTTTTAAACAAACTGAAAATATCTTTAAAAATTAATTTTTAATATAGCTATATATTTATCCAGCAATAGGATTTCATATCCAGTGAATATAACATCGATTCAAGAAGCAGAAGAATATTTAAGTGGGGAATTATATAAAGACCTGATCTCCTATTCTAGTGTGTCAGTACTGGGACTATTTAGTCCAACCATGACAACAGGTAAGTAGAGCTGAGCTTTTAAATTATACAGTACAGTATATCATTGCTTGCTAGTTTTATTTTTTAAGAATATCTTTTTAAATTATAGAGAATTTCAAAATTATGGAGAAGTTTGAAGAAAAATAAAATACTGTAAGCTAATTTTTCAGAGACAATGTTAAATTTTGATGTAATTTCTTCCATCTTTTTTCTGTGTACCTACATATTGCATATTTATGTATGTTTTAACATAATTGGGCTAAAGCTGTGTATCTAGGTTAGAATCTTGTTTTTTTTTTTTGAAACGGAGTCTCGCTCTGTCACCAAGCTGGTGTGCAGTGGCGTGATCTTGGCTCACTGCGACCTCTGCCTTCTGGGTTCAAGTGATTTTCCTGCCTCAGCCTCCTGAGTAGCTGGGACTACAGTTGTGCACCACTATGCCCAGCTAATTTTTGTGTTTTTAGTAGAGACGAGGTTTCACCATGTTGGCCAGGATGGTCTCGATTTCTTGACCTCGTCATCCGCCTGCCTTGGCCTCCCAAAGTGGTGGAAGTACAGGCATGAGCCACCGTGCCCAGCCAGAATCTTGTTTTTATTTAACATTACAGTGATGTATTGATATTCTTCATGAACGTTACGGCTGCATAATATTTGGTGAATATATATATATATCAAAACGTATTTAAATTTTTTTTTTTTTTTTTTTTTTTTTTTTGAGACAAGGTCTTGCTCTGTCACCTAGGCTGGAGTGCAATGGCGTGATCTCAGCTCACTGCACCCTCCACTTCCGGGGCTCAAGCAATCCTCCTACCTCAACCTCCTGAGTAGCTGGGACCGCAGACATGTGCCACCATGCCTGGCTAATTTTTTGTGTTTTTGTAGAGACGGGATTTCACCATGTTGCCCAGGCTGGTCTTTAACTTCTGAGCTCAAACTATCCATGCACCTTGGCCTGCCAAAGTGTTGGGATTACAGATGTGAGCCACCATACCTGGCCTTTCTTAACTGTTTACAAACTGTATTTGTACTGTTTTCTTTTTTTTTTTCCTTCCGTATGTGAAGAATATTTTTGAGTCTTTGTATGGATTTTAGACTATATAATGAGTTTAGATTCCCAGTAGAATAACTATGCCTTCTGTAAATTGTAAGTTGTATACATTACTCATTGGTTTTTTTTTGAGACAGGGTCTCTCCCTATTGCCCAAGTTGGGGTGCAGTGGCACAATCACAGCTCACTGCAGCCTCAACCTCCTGGGCTTAAGCGATCCTCCCACCTCAGCCTCCTGAGTAGCTAGGATTATAGACATGTGCCACCATGCTCACTAATTTTTTAATTTTTTGTAAAGACGAGGTCTCCCTGTGTTGCCCAGGCTGCTCTCAAACTCCTGGGCTCAAGCAGTCTTCCTGCCTTGGCCTTCCGAAGTGCTGGTAGTAAGGCATGAGCCACTGTGCTTGCCCACTCATTTTTTTAAATGGGATTTTACTGTTTGTCTAATGAATTGGTGTGAGACCTTTGTACATTACGGATATTAAGCTTTTGTCATTTTGTTCCAGTTATTTTCCCTCAGTTTGTTATTTGTTCTTTAGCTTTGTTTAATGATAATTTTATGTATCACATTTAAAATTTTTTTAATCTATTGACTTTAAGATTTTTTCCATTGCTTTTAGCTATAAAAAAAGCCTATCATTTTTGTCACCTAATATTCACTTGTATTTTTTCTTGCTTTAATTTACAGTATTTTCTTATTTTAATTTGTCTTGCTTTGTCTATTTTTTTAAAAAAAATTTTAATAAAATACACATAACATAAAATTTACCATCTTACCTGTTTTTAAGTGTCTATTTTACAAGTATTAAGTATATTCACATTGTTGTACAGCTAATCTCCAGAATATTTTCATCTTGCAAAACTGAAACTCTATACCCATTAAACAACAGCTTTTCATTTCATCCTCCTCCCAGGCCCTGGTAACCACCGCTCTACTTTCTGTTTATATGAGTCTGGCTACTCTATGTACCTCATACAGATGGAATCATACAGTATTTGTCTTTTTCTGACTGGCTTATTTCACTTAGCATAATGTCTTCAGGGTTCATCTATATTGTAGTATGTGTCAGAGTTTCCTTCCAATTTTAGGCTGAATACTATTCCATTGTATGTATATATCTTATTTTGTTTATGCGTTTATCCATTAATGAATTTTTGGGTTACTTCTACCTCTTGGCTGTTGTGAATAATGCTGTTGTGAACATTGGTATGGAAATATCTCTCTGGGACTCTGCTTTCAATTATTTTGGGTATATACCAAGAAGTGGAATTGCTGGGTCATATGGTAATTCTGTTTTTAATTTTTGAGGAACCGCAGTACTATTTTCCACCCTGGCTGCATCATTTTACATTCCTACCAACGGTGTACAAGGGTTCCAATGACTTTAACATCCTTGCCAATATTCGTTATTTTACTTTATTTTTTATGATAGCCATCCTAATGGGCATGAGGTGATATCTTGTTGTGGCTTTGATTTGCATTTCCCAAACGATTAGTGATGTTGAGCATCTTTTCATTATGCTTGTTGGTCATTTGTATATATTCTTTGGAGAAATGTCTGTAACTCCTTTGCCTATTTTTTAATTGGGTTATTTATATTTTTTTGTTGTTGCAGAAATTATATATTTTGGATATTATCCTTTATCAAAGTTTTGACTCATAAATATTTTCTCTCATTTCATAGGTTGCCTTTTTACTCTGTTGATTGTGATTTTTTTCCCTTTTTTAAAAGCTTTTAACCCTTTAGATATTTTAGTGCATGGGATGAGCATAGGTGCCAACTTGATTTTTTTTTAATAGTAACATTTATCATTTTTTTCCTCCTCTATATGTGATTTCACCATCACCATATTAAGTCCTTATCTATATGTGTGTGTGTGTAATATATATGTCTAATTGTTTTCTATTTTATTCACTTTACCTATTGATACTATAATCTATTAGTTTTATAATGCACGTTGAATATATAATCAAGTCTCTGATTTGTCTTTTTAAATATTTTCTTGTTTTTTTTCTGTTGACTCTTCTAGGTGAGCATTAGTAATTTATACTTATTCTCTTAACTGATTTGGATATCTGCTGCTTGTTTTATGCTTCATTGCTGTTTCTTTAGTTTTTCTTTATTTTTTAAAATATGGTATCTACTTCTTTTGCTTGTATTTTCTCCAGGACTAGAGAAAATGTTCCCCAAAAACATATTTGAACCTATAAGTTAAAGATCATTTCAATGATTTTGACTCCCTCTTGTGGAAGATTCTTTTAATTTCTTTTTTTTTTTTAAGTCTTGCCTTTTTTTTTTTTTTTTTTTTTTAAGACAGAGTCTTGTTCTGTCATCCAGGTTGGAGTGCAATGGCGTGATCTCAGCTCACTGCAACCTCTGCCTCCCAGGTTCATGCGATTCTCCTGTCTCAGCCTCCCAAGTTGCTGGGACTACAGGCATGTGCCACCATGCCTGGCTAATTTTTGTATTTTTAGTAGAGATTGGGTTCTATGATTTTTTTTGTTTGTATGCCATGGTTTCATGTAATGGACTCACATTAGCTTTATTGCTGAACAATTTATTTATTTATTTATTGCATCATACATAATAAAATGTTGGAAATCTTTTAAAGAAAATCCTTGCATTCACTTTTCCAACATTTTATTATGAACTTTTTCAAGCATACAGCAAAGTTGGAAGAATTGTACAGTAAACACCCATATACTCACCACCTAGATTCCACCATTAACATTTAATATTTGCTTTAGTACCTACCTGTCTATCTTTCTATTTATTAATTCATCTTATTTTTGATGCAATTCAAATTAATGTTTTTGCATTCAACTTTGATATGCTTATAACAATTATTTTTACTTTGATAGTTTTACGTGGCAGCATAAACTATAGTATTTTTTAAATATCACAACTTCTCTTTTCTTAGACCCTTACTCTTTATCTCTTGCTTCACAGGAATGTGTCTTTTAATAAGTTTTTAAGGAAGGGTACACATAGGGTGTTTTTTCTGACCGATGGTATTTCTGGGAATGTTATTTGTTGCTTTTGCATCTAGATGGACTCTTGAGTCGGTAACAAAACCCTCAATGTTTTGTTTTTCTTTTCTTTTTCTTTTTTTGTTTTTTTGAGATGGAGTCTTGCTCTGTCACCCAGGCTGGAGTGCAGGGCACAATCTTGGCTCACTGCAAGCTCTGCCTCCTGGGATCATGCCATTCTCCTGCTCCAGCCTCCCAAGTAGCTGGGACTACAGGTGCCCGCAACCACACCTGACTGATTTTTTGTATTTTTAGTAGAGATGGGTTTCGATCTCCTGACCTCGTGATCCACCCTTCTCGGCCTCCCAAAGTGCTGGGATTGCAGGCATGAGCCACCACGCCTGGCCAATGTTTTCTTCACTATGCTAACTCTTACCAATGATCTAGGAAACTTCCCTCCTCCTTGTTTTTCTTTTCTTGAGATGGATTTCAAATTCTGAATGAAAGATTTTAAGAATATTTGTCTGAGAAGAGGACCCCACTGGTCTAGCATTATATTTGCACATAGTAGATACTATTGATTACATATTAAATTTTGCTTTCTACAAATTTACATCTAGCAATTTTTTTCTACTTTGTTTTCAGAATTGTAAAAAGTAAAAGCCAAAGGAACTTACAAAAAATAAATAATAAGAATATTAATGTGTACCCTGCGGCTTATCATCTTTGAAGGCAAAATCCTAGAGAGCATATCTTTCTATTTTTTTTTTTTTTGAGACAGAGTCTTGCTCTGTCACCCAGACTGGGGTTCAGTGGCATGATGTTGGCTCACTGCAACCTCCACCTCCCAGGTTCACATAGTTCTCATGCCTCAGCCTCCCCAAGTACTGAGACCACAGATGTGTGCCATGCAGCAGCATGCCCAGCTAAGTTTTTGTCTTTTTAGTAGAGACAGGGTTTCACTATGCTAGCCAGGCTGGTCTCAAACTCCTGATCTGTAGTGATCTGCCCACCTTAGCCTCCCAAAGTGCTGAGATTATAGGCATGAGCCACCGCACCTGGCTTTATAGAGATCATAACCTAATAAAAAAAATATTTTTATGAAAAATTGGGAAGTAAGTCTGTGTTTTACCCTTCCACCTTCCTTCCCTTTTGAATGTTTTTGCTCCCACGATTGACATTGTCCTCTCTGTACCTCAGGTGCCTGCTTCCCTAACCTTCTCATTTATTATTCACACTAGGCCTCCTTCCAAGAAGAATTTAAGTCTTCAGATAATAAAAAGCACAAATATGATAAAATCATTGAAAACAATGTAAAAACTCAGCAATAAAACAGTGGGGGGTAATTATGTAGAAAGTCTAGAAAACACTGTTGTTTGTCATAAAACTTAGCCCTAAGCAATCTGGTAGCAACTAGAAACAAAAAGGTGAAAGTTTTGCCATCTATCATCATAGGTAATAAATTTCAGCAGACAAGTTAGGGTGCTGATTAATCCACAGAGAAAACTTTTTCCTAATTCAAATACTGAAAAGAATTTTTCATATTGTTTTTTACATTGGGAATCGACATAAGAAATGGTGTGCTTCATCATATTTTTACACAAATGATGAAATGTACATATCATCTCACAAGTCAAAAACATAATGTTATTTAAAGGTAGTTCTGGTGTACCAAAATGATGTAGTCTGGATATGATATTTCATTATTTGACTGGAGTGATTGTTCCCAATATTGTCAGTTAGATATTCATTCCTTTTTATTTCTTTTAGTTTGTTTTTGTTTTTGTTTTTTTGCAAACATTGATATGTTTTTTTGTTGTGTTTTGTTTTGTTTGAGACGGGGTCTTGCTCTGTCGCCCAGGCTGGACAAGCTCTGCCTCCAGGTTCATGCCATTCTCCTGCCTCAGCCTCCCTAGTAGCTGGGACTACAGGCGCCCGCCACCACGCCCAGCTGATTTTTTGTATTTTTAGTAGATATGGGGTTTTGCTGTGTTAGCCGGGATGGTCTCGATCTCCTGACCTTGTGATCCGCCCACCTCGGCCTCCCAAAGTGCTGGGATTATAGGTGTGAGCCATCGTACCCGGCCACATTGATGTGTTAGTAGCTGGACCATCAACATCTGTTGAAGAGAGAATAAATAATGATAAAAGTCATATGAATTTATTAACATTTCTATATAAATTTGTGTTTTGCTAATAAAAGCTAACTTTTGTTAAATTTAGCCTAACGCTGCCTCTGTATATATTTTAAGTTCAGACTAAAGGTTTCTCCATAAGTAGTGAACTGTAACCTAACTAGATGTATAAACAGACTATAACCTACTCTTATACCACTCACCAAGTTTTGGTCAATCAAAGGTGGCCAACTGTTCAAATCCTGTTCAAATGAGACAAAAGCCAAACTGTAACCAATCCAGCTATTTCTGCACCTCACTTCCTCTTACGGTCTGTAAATCCTTTCTGACTCCATGTTGGCACCGGGGTTGCCGTGAACCTATTCTGGTTTCGGGGGGCTGCCCAACCGGCAAATGTTTCTTTGATCAGTTAAACTCTCTTAAATTTAGTCTGAAGTTTTTCTTTTAACAGATAGAGTCAGAAATAGGACCTGTAGTAGAGCTTCCAGCGACCCCCAGCAGCATCGAGTGACCAAGTGGTGTACCCGCTGGGCCCATTGTGTCCATTGCTCTCTCGCAGCCACTGGGGATCGTGGGTAAGTTCTCTTTCAGACTTTGAAGCTCCATGACTTTGTGTTCTGAGCTATCTGAGTTTGTTTGAGCAGATTTGTTTTTTATCTGAACTGGGTTTGGAAGTTGCTACAGAAATTGGACTGGGTCCAGGATCAAATTAGATCTGATAATTAATTGACTTAGATCTAGTTAAAGGCCTCAGATTTCCGAATCAGACAGAAACTGACAGTAAATGGCAATATTGTAGGTAGTATGAACTTTAGCTTTCAGAAATTTGCAGGGACTTTTGTGTTGTATCCCCTTTGTTTCTTTTTCTTGCACTCATAGGTAGGAAAAAAGTCAGTGACTAAGTTGATCAAGGAAATCTAAGAGCCAAAGCCAAGATTCAACATAAAAATGAGATCCTTCATTTCTGAAGAACTGAGTACTCCACTTTCTGGCTACAACTACCTACAAACACTTATAAAAATGGCAAAATGTTACTAAAGGTAATTTAAAGTTACAGTAGAACATTTCAAATGAAAAATGCTACACTTTAGAAGTACATTTAAAAATGAGGACTCTCTCATTAGGCTTATTCAGGGATGCCTATTGGTGTGCAGAAGCTTCAGAAAATATTTCAGTATTTTTATTGCCTCTTTTAAAAGACTCTTTGTAACAGGTAGCCAGGTCCAGGCGAAGTGGCTCATGCCTATAATCCCAGCACTTTGGGAGGCTGAGGCAGGCAGATCACTTGAGGTTAGGAGTTTTTAAGACCAAGCTGGGCAACATGGTGAAACCCTATCTCTACTAAAAATACAAAAATTAGCCAGGCATGGTGGCGTGTGCCTGTAATTCCGGCTACTTGGGAGGCTGAGGCAGAAGAATTGCTTCAACCTGGGAGGCAGAGATTGTGGTGAGCCAAGATTGCACCACTGCACTCCAGCCTGGATGATGGTGAGAGTCTGTCTAAAAAAAAAAAAAAAAAAAAAAAAAAAAAAGCTGCCTGTAATCCCAGCTACTCAGGAAGCTGAGGTGGGAGGAATGTTTGAGGCTAAGAGTTCAAGACCAGCCTAGGCTACATAGGAAGACCGTGTCTCTAAAAAATATATGTATATAAACAAAAATATAAAGAACTTGGTGACTACACGTTTAAAAAAAGAAAAGAGAAACCATTTAAAAGCCAGCAAATGACATTTTTTTTTATAAGAGCCATAAAATCTGCTTCTGTCTGTATGTCTCTATATGTGTTATGTTTGTATGATATTTGGTAAAGCTAGTTTTAAAGTTGTTAACAAAGTAAAATAAAAATGGCTTTAAGAGTGTAACTTAAATATAATTCAGACATTTTTGCCTGGGTCTACTGGTCAGACAGGTTTCTGCTGTCTTTACATGTTTTAAGGACATAAAACTGCTAATTTTCTGTGATATTTTTGGCACTTACTTGATTTGTCTGTGGGCTAAAGCTGGCTGTTGGGCTTCCCCAGAGATTTGCACACATCTTATTATAAGCTGGTCTTTGGTTTTGAGCTTCAAGATTCTGGGGTCTGGACAGGTGGCCACGGTGAGGCCTGGAGGCATGTTGTCAATGCTTAGGTAACCCACTGCGGGGCCCCTTGTTCCTGCTTGCTTGGCCCGGATTTGCCTCATGGCCATGCTGGGAGTGGTCAGATTCTCCAGACATCCTTTTCACAGCCCTGTCTTCTGTTCTGACATCTGGTGTGTAAATTTAGGACCCAAAAGAGCCCTGCCTTTTGTAAGCATTGGGTGCCACATGGGTACTCAGTACAGCTGAGAAAGACATTTAGGAGGGTACCTGTGTCATTATTTATTTTCCAATAATCAAAAATCTTAAAGTCATGTTAAGTAATAATGAAATGTCTGAGTCATTCCTAAATAAGTTAAAATACTAAAACATTAATTATTAAATATGTTTGTTTATGTACTTTGACATCTTATTTTTACATGATATAAAAAAGCTAAATAGATTTGTTAATAAAATTAAAATATCTTTCTAAAAATTATAAAATGGTTTTCATCTATAAATATTGATATAAAACAGTTCAAAATTAATTTCTAGGTTTTTGCTAGATTTTGGGTTACTAAGAGTCAAAATTATAGTTAATATAATTAAAACTATTAAATGTAAGAGAATTGTAAATAAAGAGTCTATTAAAAAAGCAAGATATATTTTTGGTGAGGAAAGTTATAAAGGCATAAAAATGTGAGAAAAAAATTTAGTTTAGAAGTTACTTAAAGATTTTTTCAAATTAAAAGAATAAAAAAGATATAGATTAAATAAATTGTAGAAAGTTAAAGAAAACTTCAAAATTTTTATGAGATTACAAAAAGTTTATTTTAAAATCTTGTGTTATTAAAAGCTGACTGAAATGAGATTTGTTTATAAGTTTTTATTAAAATCAGCTTTAGAATTGATCATGCACTAATACAAGAACAAAAATTTACTTTTCTCTTTTGCACATAAATTTCATGTAATAAGAGAATAAAACACTTTTATTCACCTTTTGAATAAACTCTCAAAAAAGAGAGAAAGAGGAGACATATTCTATCTTTATTAGGTCCTTTAATTGTTTTTGAAAACTGAGTCCTTTTTTAATCAAATAAAGTTGTTTGCTTTTTAAAACCTTTTAATTATCACTTTGGCTAAACAAATGATTTATTTTACAGCGACCTGTGATCTATTTTGATAAGTGGTTTAGACTTTTGACATATTTAATAGGCTTCCCAAAATCAAGTTTAAAATTAAGTCTTTTTGACCTCAAACTGACTTTGAAACGTTACAGAGGGCGCCTGCAGCATCCAAAAGAGAGAGAATGAACAGGTTTATTTATTATGTAAAATTACGTGAAAAACACTCAAAAAATAATGTTTAACCTTCTTTGAGTTTCATACGATTTTTAAAATACTTTTTTTCTAGTTCTGTGAAAAATATCATTGGTAGTTTGATAGGAATAGCATTGAATCTGTAGATTGCTTTGGGCAGTATGGCCATTTTAATGATACTGTTTCTTCCCATTCATGAGCTTGGGATGTTTTTCTGTTTATTTGTGTTTTCTCTGATTTCTTTGAACAGCGTTTTATAATTCTCCTTTCAGAGATCTAATTTTTGTATTGTTAATAGAGCTAGGGTTTCGCCATGTTACCCAGGCTGGTCTCAAACTCCTGAGCTCACATTATCCTCCCATCTCGGCCTCCCAAAGTGCTGAGGTTACAGGCGTGAGCCACTGCGCCCAGCCTGGATGCTCTTTTTTTCTTTCTCTTGCCTGATTTCTCCAGCTAGGACTTCCAATACTGTGTTGGATGAGAGTGGTGAAAGAGGGCGTCCTTGTCTTGTGCCATTTTTGAAGGGGATTGCTTCCAACGTTTGCCCATTCAGTATGATGTTGACTGTGGGTTTGTCATTGATGGCTCTTATTGAGGTGTGTTTCTTCAGTGCCTAGTATTATTGAGTTTTTAACATGAAGGGGTATTTCATTGAAGGCCTTCTCTGCATCTATTGAGATAATCATGTGATTTTTGTCTTTAGTTCTGTTTATGTGATAAATCACATTTATTGATTTGCATATGTTGAACTAACCTTGCATCCCAGGGATGAAGCCTACTTGATTGTGGTAGATTAGCTTTTTGATGTGCCACTGGATTTAGTTTGCATGTACTTTGTTGAGGACTTTCAATGTTGATCAGGAATACTGGCCTGAAGTTTCTTCTTTTGTTGTGTCTCTGCCAGGTTATGGTATCAGGATGATGCTGGCCTCATAGAATGAGCTGGGGAGGAGTCCCTCCTCCTTAATTTTTGGGAATAGTTTCAGTAGGAATGGTATCAGCTCTTCTTTGTACGTCTGGTAGAATTTGGCTGTGAATCCATCAGGTCCTGGGCTTTTTTTGGTTGGTAGGCTATTTATTACTGATTCAATTTTGGAACTTGTTATTGGTCTGTTCAGGGAATCAATTTCTTCCTGGTTCAGTCTTGGTAGGGTGTATGTGTCCAGGAGTTTATCCATCTCTTTTATCTAATTTGTATAATATAGGGGTTAGGAGTGCTTTTAGTTACTGAGGTTTTCTTGGTTCTCAACTCTCCCTGCTGACAGAGGTAAAAAACAGATGTATGTATATATGTGTGTCTATAAAAATAATTATTCAATAAGATGTGATAGAAAAAAATCAATATTGCTAAATAAATGTGTTTATTTTATGCAATTAAAATATATTTGTAGCTGAAAAGCTTTTTATGCATCTTTTTATTTAGATAATTGAGTACTTTCTTGTATTTGAGGTTGCCATATATTTTGACATATATGCAGTTTTTAGCAAGGAGGAGAATATGCCTGGTTTTTAATGTTCAGAGGAAAATATGTATTCTAGTTTAGTGGAAATGAATATGCATCTGAGATCTACAGTCATAGATTTTTCCATCCTGTGAGTCACTTAGGATTTACAAACACATGGATTTATGAAGAGACTTTTCAAGAGACATATTCATAAATAGAGAGTCTTTTGTATGAGGAAATTATATGGAAATAATGGTGTACTTTTCTACTGCTACTTACCTAAAATGAAGCTGAAACAGATTCTGTTATGTCATTGCTTTAGATATAGTTTATCTATTGACTGGAATTTCACTCTGTTTTCTCTTAGAAATGAAAGTACAGACACCCAGTCATTTCTAGTTTATAATCTTATGAGTCTTTTCTACTTTGATGTAGCATGGGCTAAAATATATATGTATATATTTTTTTGAGACGGAGTCTCTCTCTGTCGCCCAGGCTGGAGTGCAGTGGCACGATCTCGGCTCACTGCATTCTCCTTCTCCCAAATTCAAGCGATTCTCATGCCTCAGCCTCCTGAGTAGCTGGGACTACAGGCACATGCCACCATGCCTAGCTAATTTTTGTATTTTAGTAGAGACAGGGTTTCACCATGTTGGCCGGGCTGATCTCAAACTCCTGTCCTCAAGTGATCCACCCACCTTGCCTCCCAGAGTCCTGGGATTACAGGTGTGAGCTACCGCACCTGGCCTGTTTTCTCATTAAAGCTGTGATTGTAAATGAGTTCCCCGTGCTGCCTACTGAGCTACTCTAGTAAGTTTGCTTTCCTACAGACAGTATTGCTCAATCTTAAGGAAAGTATGTACCCTTTTTAAAGAAAATAATCTTGTGGTTACCCGATGTTGACAATGTTGAATGCTTACATCATGAATGTAGTGCTGACTGCTGAGGTACAGATCTTTGGGTTCAGCATGCCTAGCCTAGTAGGTGCTGTGTGACTCATTCTTCCATCGATATTTTTCTATTTGACTGCTATGAATCTTTCATGTATGAATTGAACTATCATTTGGCCTTCACTTGGCAAGAATTTGACCTATAAGTCCACCTCTGTGCTTTTCTCATTAGTCTACAATGATTTAATTCAGACTTGCTTCTTGGTTATAGGATAGTCATTATTAACAAGATCCAGAGTATGCTATTATTTATGAAAATGTATTCAGAAATTTATAGAAATAGTTTGTATTTTGAATATGTACATTCTAACAAATGAGAAAAGACAATACAAATTAAAGTTCAAAACTAATGAAAACACATTAGAGAAAATGTAGGAATTGTTTTTTTAAAAGACACAGAATCCCTTATAATTGCACAACCCTAACACAGACACTGTTAGAGGGCTAGAATTTTCAGTCTTCTGTTTTTTTATGCATAAAGATACTTTTAGATTTTATGGTTATAATCTGCATATCATTTTACATACCTACTTCTCTTTTCAGGCTACACATAAGACAGCTGTCTCCATTTACTCTGCCATAGGAGTAAATTAAAAGGCAAGAAGTATTTATTCAGTAACTATGATTAGAGTGCTATAAATCTTATGAATTGCATTTAAAGTACATTTGTTTTGGAAACCATGTTGCATTCTATCAATTGACATTTCTTTAGTAATCCCATGCCATAAAGAGAATACAGATTTATTTTGGAACCACTAAATTATATAAGTCTTATGCACTTAAATATTTATATTTGTGATTAATTAATAATGGAATACTACCATCTATAAATCTCTTCATCAGTTGAATAGCATACACAATTATAAAGGTTTCAGATTTCTGTCTTCTCTATGTATTTATAGCAAAAGAAGATTTTAGTGAAGCAGGAAACTACCTAAAAGGATATGTTATCACTGGAATTTATTCTGAAGAAGATGTTTTGCTACTGTAAGTTTATTGTTCTTTTAATTTTAGGGAAGAAGAAATTATGCAAAATAATGTTATCTAATAATTGCTTATATTTACACAGCTGATGGAGGAAAATAAGATAGCAATCTAAAGAAATTTTTTTTATTTCCTTCTAGGAAATAAAGTACCTGGGAAGTACCATAGATTCTTTAGATATTTTACTTTAGACCAAAGCCCCCATGGGACAATCTTGGATTCGTACTTCACCATCCTCCTCTAAAAATTTTACTCTTTGGGTTCTGTTACCTACAATGTGGTTCTTTGGAGTTATCATAGTTTGGGATAAATTTTACTTTTTGAGCATCTGAGTTTTTATTTACCCCCTGGGTTGGTGAGTGGGTGGGGTGTGTGTGTGTGTGTGTGTGTATAAAAAATCAGTGCTTTTTTAGCCTCTTAAATTACGTTATCTTTAGAAGCTGGGACTTCTATAGACTACCAAAATATTTTAGTTGCTATAGAATGAAGGACTGAACTGCAAATTTGGAGATTATTATTAATACACATCACATTCTCTATGGCCCATTTTCAGGTATAGGTGTACATACTAAGCCCCAGTAGTTGGTCTGTCTTAGCTTCTGACTACAAATTCCTAATTGTGATATCTAAGCTTAAATCTTCCATCTTGAACACTGGTGACATATGCTCTTGGTGATCAGGCTTTTGTTCTATATGTGAAATCACTGATTTTCATAAAGTATATATTGAAGAAGGAAATACGAGGACTGTCCATCTGACAATGGGTAATCACCCACAATCTTCTACTCTGCTGTCATTGTGCATTTAGCTGTGGTCCAAAAACTTAGACCAGTAGTTTTCAGTGTTTTGTTTATAACCAGCTGGTCGACTAAGAGGTTCCTTTAAGTGATCTGAAAACTGGCCTCTCAACTAATGCTTATGTTATTATAATGTCTATACTTTGTTCTGGCGTGAATTAAGTTATTATACATGACTACTTCACTAGTAATTTTACACAAAGCTTTCTTCCTATTTAGATAATTTTCCTTTAGGTTTAGTTAGTGAAAGGGATTGTGGGAGGGTGGATTTGGGCTCTTGTTTCAGTGGAGAGAGTACAGACTATGTCAGGAACAGACTGTGTGTCAGGGACACCTCATTTGAAGTCTGTGTCTGCCGTTTATCACTCTCTAAGTCCTAGTTCCTCATCTGCAAAGTGAGATCATAATGACCATTTTAGTTCTGAAAGTTAAATAAAAACATAATTGAAATACCTAGTATAGTGCCTGGCAGATAGTAGGTTTCTCATAAATGCCCATTTTCTTACTCAGCAGTGTGGTGAGCAAGTCCAGAAAGGTCGAGAACCATTCACTGTGTTCCAAATCTGATTTATTTTCTTGATGAGTAAGTTGTATAGAAAAAAATCTGGCTGGATTACTGCCTTGTTGCTTTTTAAAAATCTAGTTTGTTATAGATTATTACCTGTTGCTTTCTTTTAATGTAGGTTGTCATAGAAGATAAGTTTGTTTGGAAATTGAGTTCATTTTTTTCCTTAGCAGTAGGACTTCCCATTTGCTGCCTTGCACTGTGATCTCCTAGCCTAGATTTTCATGTTTTTGACATGCTAGATTTTGATCATGAATTTTAATACTACCTTTCTCCATAGGTCAAACAAATATGCTGCAAGTCTTCCAGCCCTTCTGCTTGCCAGACACACAGAAGGCAAAATAGAGAGCATCCCACTAGCTAACACCCGTGCAGAAGACATAGTTCAAATAGTAACAGATGCACTACTGGAAATGTTTGTGAGTATGTTTTATAATAAGGATGATACTTGAAATAAAATCTAGATCAAAGATACTATATGTTAATACACATTTTTCCATTTTTTGCTGGTACAGGGCTTGGTGATTTGTGAGCTGAGGATTCACTGGATTGTTCTGTTTTATTGTTCAGTCATTATGCATACAGCATTTTGAGTCCATTGCTAAAAGTCTACGTCTTGCCGTGACTAGTGTGGCCGAAGTTCAGTTCACATGCTTAATCCAGGGTGACACGTGTTATAAAGCATGTGTATTCTGGAAGGTCAGCCTGCCCAGCTTCAAATCGTTGGTTGATTTCTTACTGAGTGTAGGTTAACTTCTCTGTTCTTCAGTTTCCGCATGCGTAAAATGTAGCTCATAGTAGCATCTGCTGCAGACAGTTACTGTGAGGACTGAATGAGACATGATTTGACAGTGCTTTGTGTACAATGTTTAGCCCTTGGTAAGCATTCAACAAATGTTAGTTACTATTCTTATTATTTACATGGGTTTTTCTGTTTTGTTTTTGAGATGGGTCTCACTCTGTTGCTGCGATCTCAGCTCTCGGCAACCTCCGCCTCCTGGGTTCGAGTAATTCTCCTGCCTCAGCCTCCTGAGTAGCTGGGATTACAGGTGCTCACTACCACACCTGGCTATTTTTTGTGTGTGTGTTTTTAGTAGACACAAGGTTTCCCCATGTTGGTCAGGCTGGTCTCGAACGCCTGACCTCAAGTGATCTGCCTGCCTCAGCCTCCCAAAGTACTGGGATTACAGGCATAAGCCACCATGCCCAGCCTGGTTTTTAAAAAAAATTTAATTTCTAATTTTTCTGGGTACATAGTAGATGAATATATTTATGGGTTACATGAGCTTTTTTTTTTTTAAAGACGGAGTTTCACTTCCATCACCCAGGCTGGAGTGCAATGGCGTGATCTCGGCTCACTGTAACCTCTGCCTTCCGGTGTCAAGTGATTCTCCTGCCTCAGCTTCCCAAGTAGCCAGGACTACAGGCATATGCCACCACACAGGATAATTTTGGAGTTTTTTTGTAGAGACAGGGTTTCACCATGTTGCCCAGGCTGGTCTGGAACTCGTGAGCTCAGGTGATCCTCCTGCCTTGGCCTCCCAAACTGCTGAGATTACAGACATGAGCCACTACACCTGGCCACATGACGTATTTTGATACAAGCATGCAATGCATTGTAGTCGCATCAGGGTAAATAGGGTATCCATTACCTCAAGTGTTTACCCTTTGTGTTTCAAACAATCCAATTTACTCATTTAGTTATTTTTAAATGAACAATTAAATTTTTTTTTACTATATCACCCTGTTGTACTGGCAAATACTAGGTCTTCTTTATTCTTTCAAATTAGTTTTTGTACCCAGTAACCATCACCACTTCCACCCTACCCACCATTTCCAGTTAAAAAGGCTTTTATCCAAAAGATATCTTTTATCACCCTCCTTTTACCCTTCCCCACAAGTCCCCAATGTCCATTGTATCATTCTTATGCCTTTGCGTCCTCATAGCTTAGCTTACACTTATAAACATATGATGTTTGGTTTTCAATTCTTGAGTTGCTTTGCATAGAATAATGGTCTCCAGTTCTATCCAGGTTGGTTCGAATGCCATTATTTCATTCCTTTTTATGGCTAAGTAGTATTCCACAGTGTGTGTGTATGTATACATATATATATATATACACACACACATTTTCTTATCCACTTGTTGATTCATGGGCATTTGGACTGTTCTTTATTTTTGCAATCGCAAATTGTGCTGCTATAAACGTGTGTGTGCCAGTAGTGGGATTGCTCGATCAAATGGTAGATACACTTTTAGTTCTTTAAGGAATCTCCAGCTGTTTTCCATAGTGGTTGTACTAGTTTACATTCCCACCAGCAGTGTAAAAGTGTTCCCTTTCACCACATCCACGCCAACATCTATTATTTTTTTAAATTATGGCCATTCTTGCAGGAGTAAGGTGGAATTGCATTGTGGTTTTGATTTGCATTTCCCTGATAATTGGTATTAGTTCTTTAAATGTTTGGTAGAATTCAGCAGTGAAGCCACTGGGTCCTGAGCTTTTGCTTTTTGTTTTGTTTTGTTGTTTTGTTTTGCTGGAAGCCTTTGTATTATAGCTCCAATCTCTTTGTTTGTTATTAGTCCATTTAGATTTTGAATTTCTTCATGGTTCAATCTTGGTTGGTTGTATGTGTCTAAGAATTTGTCCATTTCTTCTAAATTTTCCAATTTATTGGCATAGAGTTGCTCATAGTAGCTACTAATGACCTTTTGAATTTCTGCTGTATCAATTGTAATGTCTCCTTTTTCATCTTTGATTTTATTTGGGTCTTCTCTCTTTTTTCCTAGCTAGTCTGACTAAGGGTTTGTCAGTTTTGTTTAACTTTTCAGAAAACCAACTTGTTTCCTAGTTGTTTTGTATTGTTCTCTTCATTTCAATTTCATTTATATCTGCCCTGATCTTTATTATTTCTTTTCTTCTGCTAATTTTGGGTTTGGTTTGCTCTTGCTTTTCTAGTTCTTTAAGTGTATCATTGGATTGTTTCTTTGAAGTTTTTCTACTTTTTGATGTAGATGCTTATTGCTATAAACTTTCCTTTTAGTACTGCTTTCAGTGTATCCCATGGGTTTGGGTATGGTTTTTTCCAAGAAATTTTAAAATTTCTTTTTTAATTTCTTCATTGACCCCACTGGTCATTCAGGAGCATATTGTTTAATTTCCACGTGTTTGTATAGTTTCCAGAATTCCTCTTGTTATTGATTTCTAGTTTTATTCCATTGTGGCCAGAAAAGATGCTTGATATTATTTCAGGTTTTTTTTTTTTTTTTTTTTAAATGATTTAAGACTTGTTTTGTGACTTAACCTAAAGTCTATCCTTGACAATGATTCATGTGCTCGGGAGAAGAATGTGTATCTGTAGCCATTGAATGAGATGTTCTATAAATTAGGCCCATTTTGTCTGTAGTGCAGATTAAGTCTGATGTTTCTTTGCTGATTTCCTGTCAGGAAGATTTGTCCATTGCTGAAAGTGGGTTGTTGAAATCTTCAGCTGTTACTGTGTTGGAGTTTATCTCTATTTTTGGCCCTACTAATATTTGCTTTATATACCTGGGTACTCCAGTGTTGGGTGCATATATATTTACAATTGTTATATCTTCTTGCTATATCGACCCCTTTATCATTAGTAACCTTATTTGTCTCTTCTTACAGTTTTTGTCTTGAAATCTATTTTGTCTGATATTAGTATAATGACTCCTGCTCTTTTTGGTTTCCATTGGCATGGATTATCTTTTTCCATCCTTTTATTTTCAGTCTTTGTGTATCATTATAGGTAAAGTGTGTTTCTTTTAGGCAGCTGATCATGGGATCTTACTATTTTTTTAAATCTCTTAAGCCATTCTGTGCCTTTTGATTGGAGAGTTTAGTCTGTTTATATTTAATGCTATTATTGATAAATAAGGACTTACTCCTGCCATTTTGTTATTTGTTCTTTGGTTGTTTTGTAGTCTTCCTTCCTTTCGTCTTTTTAGTGAAGGTGATTTTCTTTGGTGATATGATTTAATTTAAAGAAATTTTTGTGTGTGTATTTATTTTGTTTTTTGATTTGAAGTTACCATGATGCTTGTAAATACTACCTTATAAGTTGTTATTTTAAACCGATAACAACACTGTTTGCATAAACAAACAAGCAAAGGAAAACTAATAAAAACTCTACACTCTATCAAGTTAACCTTTAGTTTAACTTCATCTCCTGCTTTTTAACTTTTTATTGTTTCTATTTATATCTTATTGTACCATCTGTGTCTTGAAAAGTCGTTGTGGTTATTGTTTTTGATTGGTTCATTGTTTAGTCTTTCTATTTAAGAGTAGTTTACACAGCACCGTTAAGCATTATATTCTGTGTTTTACTGCGTACTTACCATTAGCGATGAGTTTTGTGCTTTCAGATGAGTTTTTATTGCTCGTTAATGTCCTATTCCTGATTGAAGCATTCTCTTTAGCATTTCTTGTAGGACAGGTCTGGTGTTGATGAGATTCCTCAGATTTTGTTTGTCTGGGAAAGTTTTTATTTCTCCTTCATGTTTGAAGGATATTTTCATCAGATACACCATTCTAGGGTAAAAATTTTTTTTTCCTTTAGCACTTTAAATATGTCATGTTACTGTCCTGTAAGGTTTCCACTGAAAAGTCTGCTGCTGGGTGTATTGGAGCTACATTGTGTGTTATATTTCTTTTCTCTTGTTTTCAGGATCCTTTTTTTAAATCCTTGACCTTTGGGAGTTTGATTATGCCTTGAGGTAATCTTCTTTGGGTTAAATCTGCATAGTGTTTTATAACCTTCTTGTGCTTGGATATTGATACCTTTCTCTAAGTTTGGGAAATTCTCTGTTGACTATCTTTTGAATACACTCTACCCCTATCTCTTTCTCTATCTCCTCTTTAAGGCCAGTAACTCTTAGATTTGTCCTTTTGAGGCTATTTTCTAGATCCTGTAGGCCTGCTTCATTGTATTTTTTTTCTTTTTTCTTTTGTTTCCTCTGACTGTTTATGAATAGCCTGTCTTCAGTCTCACTAATTCTAGCTTCTGCTTGATCATTTCTGCTCTTAAAGGACTCTGATGTATTCTTCAATATGTTAGTTGCATTTTTGAGCTCCAGAATTTCTGCTGGATTCTTTTTAATTATTTGTTTCTTAAAATTATCTGATAGAATTCTGAATTCCTTCCCTGTGTTATCGTGAATTTCTTTGAGTTTTCTCTAAACAGCTATTTTGATTTCTCTGTCTGAAGGGACACATAGCTCTGTTTCTCTAGGATTGGTCTCTGGTGTCTTATTTGGTTCATTTGGTGAGGTCATCTTTTCCAGGACACTATTCGTACTGTTGGATGTTTTTCTGTGTCTGAGCATTAAAGAGTTATGTATTTATTGGAGTCTTCCAAGTCTGGGCTTGTTTGTACCTGTCCTTCTTGGGAAGGCTTTCTAGTATGAAAGGACTTCAGTGTTGTGATCTAAACTGTATCTGCATTAGTCGGCATCCCAAGCCCAGCAGTAGTGTGGTTCTTGCAGGTTTATAGAGGTACTGCTTTTTGATGGTCTTAGACAGGATCTGGAAGAATTCCCAGAATTATCAGGCAGAGACTCTTGTTCTCTTCTCTTACTTTCTCCCAAACAAATGGAGTCCCTCTCTCTGTTCTGAGCCACCTGGGGCTGGGGGGTGGAGTGATGCAAGCACCCTTGTGGGTCACCACCACTGGCACTGTGCTGTGTCAGACATGAAGCCAGCACAGTACTGGGTCTCTCCCAAGACTTGCTGTAACCACTCCCTGGCTACTGCCTATGTTCATTCAAGGTCCTGGGGCTCTAAAATCAGAGGTGGCTAAGCCAGCTGGGCCTGTGTCCTTCCCTTTAGGATGGTGAGTTCCTCCAGGACCAGGGTGGGTCCAGAGTTGCTGTCTGGGTACCAGGGACTAAAATAAAAAACTTTAGAAATCTACCTGGTGTTCATTGTACTGTGGCTGAACTAGCACTAGAACCATGAGATGTAGTCCTTCCCACTCATCCATCCCATTTTGAAAGATAGAGGAGCCTCACCCCATGGCCACTGCTACCACAGGCCCACAGGGAGTACTGGCAGGCTACTGCTGATGTTCCCTTAAGGCCCAAGGGCTCTTCCATCAGCTTGTGGTGAATGCTGTCTGGCCTGGGACTCATGCTTCAGGGTAGTGGGCTTGCCTCTGGCCCAGGGAAAGTCCAGGAATGCCATACAAGAGCCAAGGCCTAGAATTGTAGCCCCCCAAAACCCACTTGGTGTTCTACCCTTCTGTGGCAGAGCTGGTACCTATGGTGTAAGATCAAGACAAAGGCCCCTTTACTTTTGCCTCTACTTTTCTCAAGCAGAAGGAGTCTCACCCCATCGCCACCACAGCTAAGAATGTGCTGAGTCTGCACAGTCTCAGAAGTCAGCAAGTCTCAGAGTCTTACTCAAGTCCTACAGTGTACTACCTGGACCCAAGGGCTCTTCACTTGTCAGGTGATAAATGCTGCCAGGACTAGGTCTTTCCCATAGAGGCATCAGTTTCCCTTCTGGCCCAGGGTATATCTAGAAATGTCATCCGAGAGCTAGGACCTGGAAAGGGGGTTTCACAACTCTGACCAGGGTCCTGTCCTCCTGTGGCTGAGCTGGTATCCAAGATGCAAGACAAAGTCTTCCCCAGTCTTTCCTTTCCTCTCCTTAAGCAGAAGGAAGGGGTCTCTTTTAGAGCTACAAGCTGTGTAGCCTGGGATGAGGGGAGAGGTGGCGTCAGCACCCCCCAGCTGTCCTGGCTGATATCTCAGTAGGTCATATGTGCTTATAGTCCTATTGGCTCTGAGCCCATTTCAGCCCTAGGACTCACCTAGGAGTTGCAGCCTTTGTTGCCTAGACTGCATTTCAAGTTTATTTGGGCCCTAGCACACTCCAGCCTGAGGTGACAAGTCTTGCTGTAATTCAAGTTCTGACTTCTAGGATGGGCAATTCTGTTCTGGCTAGAGTTGGTTTAAATACACCCACTGTGGGCGAGCATCCACTGAATTCAGTCTGGTTTTGCCTTCTGTTATAACAGGGCAGCACTGAGTTCAATGCAGAGTCTCATAATTGCTGCACTCTCCCTCTCCCAAACACACAGATTCTCTCTTCATGGAGTGTGGCCACTGCCAGGGGATGGGGGAAGGGTATCATTGATGATTCAAGACTGTTTTTTCTACCTCTTCAGTGCCTCTTTGAGCAATATAAAGTTAAAACCAGGTACTGTGAGTACTCACCTGATTTTTGGTTCTTATGAAGGTGCTTTTTTGTGTAGATAGTTGTTAAATTGCTGTCATTGCAGGGGAAGAGGGGATGACTGGTAGAGTAGTCTGCTATCTTGCTTCACCCTCCTATTTGTACAGTTTTAGAACAAAATACTCTCTTATGAAAGGCTTTTTCATATGTTTTACCTGTACAGTCATGTATCACTTAACAGGAATATCTTCTGAGAATTGCATCGATAGGCGATTTTGTCATACGAACTTTATAGAGTGTACTTATATGGTATAGCCTACTACGTACCTATGCTGTAAGGTATAGCATATTGCTCCTAGGCTACAAACCTGTACAGCATGTTACTGGACTGAATACTATAGGCAGTTGTAACAATGGTAAATATTTGTGTATCTAAACATAGAAAAGGTACAGTAAAAACATGGTATAATCTTATGGGACCACTATCTTACATGTACTCCATTGTTGACTGAAACATCATGTGATACATGACTGTATAATAATGGATTCAAGGGCACTACAAATGTAACCTGTATTACCTGATTTTAGTTGTTTGCTTTCATATTTAGACATAGCTAGAACTTATATTTTCTACATTTCCAAAGTGACTCAAGGGGCACTTTTATCAGCTATAGATGCTAAATGAATATCCTGTTATGTTTTTTGTCTTGATGATCTAAAGGACATTGCATTTTGGGCTCAACTAAATGACTGCAGTCTTTATTAAGTCTTTTTGTGGTCTTGGTTTTGTCCTTTCTCTCCTCCTGTTAAAATTATAGGTTACAAGTAATCAAATCATTGAGTTGATATGTTCATGATGTATCTTTCTTAATCACTTATTAAAGTAACATTTATGTCATTAGTGACATGTTATTAATTCCTTTAGAATATACATAGTGTAGTATTTTTGGAATTACTGTAAGCCTTTATTTGGCTTTTTCAGGTAATACAGAAAAGTATAAAGAAGAAAATTATAATCAACCATAACTTTTCTACCCAAGTTTATGTTAGGAAATACATTTCCCCAAACCTAAAATTCTGTATGTATCTATGTGCCTTTTTATATTAATGGTATTTCCATCAAGTACTATAGATACACATTTTAACGTCTGCATAATATTGTTTACTAATGTACCAAAATTTATTTGGCTCATTTCCTCTTGTTGGTTATTTAAGCTGTCTTTAGTTTTTGTTTTATTTATAATTTAGGGAACATCCTTTTAGGTAATCTTTGGGTGTATCTATGATTATGGATTTAGGTTAAATTTCTAGAATTTGAATTGGTTGTCCAAAGAGTAGGTCCACTTTTGAGGCTTCTGATAATTTTTGTATTGCCCTACAGAAGATTTGTACCATTTTACTCTTTTTATCTTGGCATCTCTAGTGGATAAAAATTCATCTCTAATTTTTTAAAGGTTATATTCGTTAAACCTTAGAAACGTAGGAGAAACTTAGTATCAAAATCTGTTTACAGTTACAGCAAATGTAATATGCATTGTGACAGTGTTTGTTTCCAATGTTTTTATTTGTGGTGTTCAACTTAATACTGAACAGCTATAATAAAGATTAAACAGGCTTTAGAGAGACTTTAGTGCCCTCATCTGGATGAGGAAAGAGAGTTGATGACCAGAGGGTGAAAATTTTTTTATTATGGTGTGAAGTTTTTATTTTAATGAACCTGATGACAAATTGGGCCAGATAAATAATGCTTAAATCCGAAATACACAATAACTAACTACATAAGCATTGATATATTTAAGACTATTTCCTGTTAGGAAATAGGTTTAGTATTTTTCTCAGATAAACTGAGTTCCTTTTTTATGCTTTTATTATTGACAAGTTTAGAACACCAGGACCCACACAGTTATAGCCTGTTATATACTCAGAGAGCCAAAGGTCACCTTCCAAGTACCATATTTGATGACCTCTTAATTGTGTTTCCCCTTAGCCTCTCAGTAGCAGTCAAAACTGTTGTCTACACCATTCCTCCTTAAAATTCTCTTTTCTTCTGGCTTTTGTAATTCAGTCCTCTTTGATCCCTCTGACCATCCTCTGTCTCATTTATTCACTAGAATTACATCTTCAACTCTTTTTTTTCTTTTGCTGTGTTTTTTCTTTGGAAAATGTTATCCATACCCATAGCTTCTACCATCACTACCAGCTGATGATTCCTAAATCCAAGTTTTTAATTTTAGAACTCAATTTCCTTCTAAACTCACACATCTCTTGGTCTTTCTCTTTTGACCAGACATAGGAAAGAGTAGGGTCCTTCCACTGGTCCTTCTTTTCACAAATTTATATTCTAGTTAGTCATCTTTTGAAAAACAGGCCTAACTGTTTCACCAATCTGATACAGAAATCTTCTCAGTATTCCCAGGAGCTAGAATACGTATCAAGGCATTACTCATCTGGTCTCACAGTCATATTTGCCTCTTGCATGCCTAACTCTGGCATCCTTCATTATCACTATTCCCAAATATTATGTACACTTTAATAGTTCTCTGCCTATCCTCATGATGTTCCCTATGTCTGGAATCCCTGCTCAAGCACACACGAGACCTTCTTTATCCAGGGTCCAGCTCAAATATCAATTCCTAAAATCATCCATGATCTCCCCTACTGTATTAGTCAGGTTTCTCTAGAGGGACAGAACTAATAGGATAGCTATATATAAAAGGGAGTTTATTAAGTTTTAACTCATAAAATCACAAGGTCCCACAACAGGCCATCTGCAAGCTGAGGAGAAAGGAGAGGCAGTCCGAGTCCCAAAACTGAAGAACTTAGAGTTCAATGTTCGAGGGCAGGAAGCATACAGCACAGGAGAAGATGTAGGCTGGGAGACTAGGCCAGTCTAGTCTTTTTACTTTTTGTTTTGTGTTTTTTCTATTTGTGCTGGCAGCTGATTAGATGGTGCCCACCCCGATTAGGGTGGGTCTGCCTTTTCAAGCCCACTGACTCAAAAATGTTAATCTTTGACAACACCCTCATAGATATACCCAGGATCAATACTTTGCATCCTTCAATCCAATCAAGTTGACACTCAGTATTAACCACCACACCTACCTTGTGATTTTAGCTTAATTTCGAACCAATATTTTTTTTATTGTCATACATTAAATTTTTTATTATAGCAGTCTGTATACTTACCTCTCCCCTCTTGTAAAGTATGAATTCTTTGAAGGCAAGGAAAGGATCTTATTTCTTTATAGATTCAGCACCCAGCTTAACATCTTGAACTTTGTACTCAATAAATGTTTGAATTGAGCAATGGTAACTGAATAAGGAAAGTTATATGCCAGAATTTGGTACTTCAGGATGAACTAGGACTGTATGTAGAGGTGGTTGACACCATTGAAAACAAGCTCATCTGAATTTGTAGTGCAATCTAAAGAAAGGGGAAACTGGTGAGCAGAATGCCAGGATTCTAGCATCACTCCTTCCCACTGTGTAGCTGTGGTGACTTAAGCAAGTTAGTCTCTGTGTCAGCTTCCCCATATGTCAGCTGGGGGTTATCTGTCTGATACAGGATGATGTATCTAGATCACAGGTGTATCCAGAGGATGAAATAATGAACATGGAACTAAAAATGGATAATGGTAGAAGGCTTTATTTTTCTATGTCATTGCTATTTTTAATCCTAAATGTATTAGCATTGTTGTTGCACTTTCCAATTGTTGTTACTAACAGCTTAGACAAATTGTCTTCTACAAATACATTTAAAAATGGTTATTATCTTTTATTTTTTTTCCTTCAATTCCCTCATTTCACAGATTTAAAAACTGGGGTGCAGAGTGATTTGCTCAAAGTTTTATTACTGTGACAATTCCCTGAATCTAGAACCTGGGATTCTGACTTGTAATCAAGTGACTGTTTAAGTCTACCCCATTACAGAAAGGTGTGAAAGAGAGAATAGAAAGAGAGAGAGGATAGACAGTCGTTACTGCTAATATTAACATAATAGAATTTCGGGCCCTTCCTTGAGTGGGAGGTGAGTGAAGAAGTATTTCTAAAATAAAAAGAGTGCAGTGGCCAAAAGAAAGCTTCCTCTTTGTCCTCCGAAGGTTCCATGAAAATAACTTTAAAAAGGCAGATTAATACGAGAAAAGACATACAGAATTTTATATTAATGTGCATAGCATAGGCGAATTGCAGGAGAATGATTACCCCCCATCTTGTTTTTTTTCTTGTTATTGTTGTTGTTTTTGTTTTTGAGACAGAGTCTCACCTGTTACCCAGGCTGAAGTGCTGTGGAACAATCTCAGCTCACTGCCACCTCCATCTTCTGGGTTCAAGTGATTCTCCTGCCTCAGCCTCCGGAGTAGCTGGGATTACAGGCATGCCCCACCGTGCCCAGCTAATATTTGTATTTTTAATAGAGATGGGGTTTTGCCATGTTGGCGAGGCTGGTCTCAAACTCCTGACCTCAGGCGATCTGCCTGCCTCGGCCTCCCAAAGTGCTGGGATTACAGGCATGAGCCATCGCTCCCAGCTGCCTATCTTTTAATTAATAATAAAAATGATAAAAGGATTAGATTTCTAATTTCGTATTAAATTCTTTCAGTTATTTTAAACTCAAAAGAAACGAGATTGGTGTTTGGATTTGTTTTAGCATATTTTTGGTTATTTTACGATTTTAACCATAATATTGGAAAAAGTAAAATTTTATCTATTTTTATTTATTAAGTAATGATAGATGTTAAAATATTTTTTCAGCTTACAGTTTTCTTCAAAATTTTTATGTTAGAGGAAAAATATAACAATTGTGATGTGTGTATTGGTTAGTCTGGTCCAAACTTTAGCATAATAAATTATTAGAAGTGTTACATCTTGTAAAACAGGGGACTCCCTTAAATTAATTTATTCTCAAATTCTCTAAATAGTTTTATTTTGAAAATAACTCAGATGAGGTGGGATTGAATGAGAAGATTGAGATTCATAGTTATTAATATAGTAAAATCTCTACTTAAGTGAAAATGTATTTGAATTACATTTTACAAACTAAAATTGACTGAGCGATTTGAATGTTTTCTATTGTATTCGTTATCATCCCCCATGAATTTTTTGTTGTTGTTATTCCTTTTCTTTGACAGCCAGAAATCACTGTGGAAAATCTTCCCAGTTATTTCAGACTTCAGAAACCATTATTGATTTTGTTCAGTGATGGCAGCATAAATCCTCAGTATAAAAAAGCAATATTGACACTGGTAAAGCAGAAATACTTGGATTCACTTACCCCTTGCTGGTTAAATCTGTAAGTATATTTTTATTTTTTAATATGTAAGAGGTAAAGAAAGTTTAATAATTATTACATTTTCGTTAGGAAACGAAACTCTAACTCTTTGGAGTTAATTTTATGGAATTAAATATGTTATCATGATATTTTAGTAACTAAACTCCCCCAAACAGGGTCCAAAGATTACCTTATTTTAGATTGAATTTTATTCTACAGTAAATTTTTAAAAGCAATAATTCTTCTGATTTTTAAAAGGAATTGATGCCCATTGAGAAAATTTGGCAAATACAGAATGTAAACATTGTGATTTTTGACCTTTTCCTTCAGTTCCTTTTTCTGTACTTCTATATTTTTAAAGTTTAGACAGATTTCCGTGCATTCATCAGCAATATTTCCTAGTATGTTTTCTAGATGTATGGATTGTGTTACATTTAATGTCTGAACAAAATTCACAAATAATATACTGTTTCTTGTTCAGATTCATCAGATGAAAGACATATTTTATTCTTTAGACTCATTTGAAAAATAACAGAAATGGGGCAGTGTACATTTTTGCTGTGAAGAGTTTCACAGTGCATTCTACTGCTTGAGGCAACATTTTCCCATTCCCAGGCAATTAGCATTATGGGTATCTCAGAGTAAAATATTATGTTATAAAATGTGGAATGTGTTACATTAGGAAAACTAAGTATCTTTAACTTAGAGTTTCCTTGTATGAACATAATTATTTCTACTTCTTTAATTTGAAATTAATGTCTTCTTTTTTTCCTGAGAAAAGGCACAATTTTATGGAAAAGAAGTATTTATAAAAATAAGTATCTTGTTATCTTCTAGTTATGTAATAATTTGATTTTTGAGCTGATATATGATCGGATACTTGGCCAAATGTTGGAAGGAAACTATTGGTTGTGTCAAGCCTAAATTGACAAGCCTTTAGGCTATGCCTGCTTTTCATTAAAATTGTCATTGGCTGCCGCTTTTCTCCTAAGTCAAACAAAGTGCCCCATGTTAAAAAGAAACTTCTAAAGAATCCAGTTACTAATAACATAGTCATAGATCTCTTGGTTTTTAGTACATCTTTTCATAAAGTGAACTTACTGGCATGATACTACTTAAAAGTTTAATGTTCTACAAATTACTATTTTCATTATTTTGTTGTAGAAAGAAACATTAATATGTTCAATTGTTCCTTTTTGCAGAAAGAATACTCCAGTGGGGAGACGAATCTTGCGGGCATATTTTGATCCTCTGCCTCCCCTCCCTGTTCTTGTTTTGGTGAATCTGCATTCAGGTGGCCAAGTATTTGCATTTCCTTCAGACCAGGCTATAATTGAAGAAAACCTTGTATTGTGGCTGAAGAAATTAGAAGCAGGACTAGAAAATCATATCAGTAAGTTTTCTGTTTTGTTTAATACATGTAGTTCTGTATTTTGTTCCATAAATGTTAAACTATAAATATAGCAAAAGAATGGTAGGATGAGTTACTAAAATGCTGGTAGCATCATCCATGTGGACAGTCTCTGACTGGGAGGCCAAAGGTTCTAGACTTCAGTCAGTGATCGGCTCCCCTATGAAGGCCTATTTCTTGGATTTTAATTCATTGAGTCCATGTTGTTTGTATAGATCACCTGTGTATTCAAACATGATTTTCGTAATTTATGCCATTAAAAAAATTGTTACAGTGGGAGCTTTGGCCTACCAAAGCATAAGTCTTTCATCTATTTTTATAAAATTTAAAATTGTAAATTTCAGAGGACATTTCTTGTGTAGCTTTTTCCATGTGCATACCAGCTTGTTTTCTTTTTATAACTGTAAGCAAATATGTGGTTTTATAGAAAATGAGAATATTTTACAAATAGTACATTATTGTTATATAAAATTCTGGTTCTAAGTACAGGCATACCTCAGAGATATTGTGGGTTCAGTTTGAGACCACCACAATAAAGCAAATATTGAAATAAAGCAAATCATACAAGTTTTTTGGTTTCTAAGTATATTATAAAAGTTATGTTTACACTATAGTCTATTAAATGTGTAATAGCATTATGTCCAAAAAAATGTTTTTACCTTAATTTTAAAATATTGCTAGAAAATGCCAACAGTTATCTGAGCTTTCAGGGAATTGTAACCTTTTGGCTGTTGGAGGGTCTTGTCTGTGTGTTGATGGCTGCTAACTGACAGGTGGTAGTTGCTGAAGTGCTGAAGTTTGGGCTGTGGCAATTTCTTACAATAAGACAACAATGAAGTTTGCAGCATTGATTGAGCTTTCTTTTCACAAAAGATCTCTCTGTAGTATATGATGCTGTTTGATAGCATTTTATTCACAGTAGAACCTCTTTCAAAATTGGAGTCAATCCTTTGAAACCCTGCTGCTGCTTTATCAACTAAGTTTATGGAATATTCTAAATCCATTGCTGTCATTTCAACAATGTTCATAGCATTTTCAGTAGTTTCCAACTCAAGAAACCACTTCCCTTGCATATTCATGAGAAGCATCCATTCAAGATTCATCGTAATATTGCAGCAATTTAGTTTCACCTTCAGGCACCACTTCTAATTCTAGTTCTCTTGCTGTTTATACCCCATCTGCAGCTACTTTCTCCACTGAAATCTCGAGCCCCACAAAGTGTACAAGGCTTCCTTTTCCTCTGCATTCTTGTCAGCATTTGTTATTTCCTTTGTTTGAGATAAAAGTCATTTTAACTGGGGTGAGGTGATATCTCATTGTAGGTTTGATTTGCTTTTCTCTGATGATCAGAGAAATACTTGTTTTCATAGACCTATTTTCCATTTGAATGTCTTCTTTTCAGAAGTGTCTATTCAGATCTTTTGCCAATTTTTAAATCAGATTATTAGTGTCCCCCCCCCTCCCCAGAGTAGTTTGAGCTCCTTATATTCTCTGGCTATTAATCCCTGGTCAGACAGGTAGTTTGCTAATACTTTCTTCCATTCTGTGGGTTATCTCTTCACATTGCTGATTGTTTATTGTTTCCTTTGCTGTGAACAAAGCTTTTTTTTAACTTGATGTGATCCCATTTGTCCATTTTTGCTTTGGTTGCTTGTGCTTGTAGGGTATTAAGAAATCTTTGCTGGCTAACACGGTGAAATCCCATCTCTATTAAAAATACAAAAAAATTAGCCAGGTGTGGTGGCAGGCACCTGTAGTCCCAGCTACTCTGGAGGCTGAGGCAGGAGAAAGGCGTGAACCTGGGAGGCGGAGCTTGCAGTGAGCGGAGATCATGCCACTGCACTCCAGCCTGGGTGACAGAGGGAGACTCCATCTCAAAAAAAAAAAAAAATCTTTGCCCAGTCCAGTATCCTGGAGAGTTTCTGTAATGTTTTTGTCTAATAATTTATTTTAGTAATTTAAGTTCTTACATTTAAGTCTTTAATATCTTTTGAGTTAAGAGTGAGATAAGGGTCCAGTTTGTTTGTTTTGTATCTTGCAACTTTACTAAATTTGTTGATTAGTTCTAACAGGTCTTTTTGTGGAGTCTTTAGGTGTTTTCTATACATAAGATCATGCTATCTGCAAACAGAAACAATTTAACTTCCTTTCTGATTTGGACAGAGCCAGAATTTTGAACCACAAGAAAATAGATCTTGGCCCAGAATCTATGATCCTGGCTTGTAACATACCATAATATCTACTTTTCTGAAAACATAGAAAAATGTATATTTGTAGTCTGGATGTGTATATATTAATTTATATTCGAATCTTAACCATTTATACATAGTTGTGGCAACAATAGGCCGGTAGCTATAGTTTAAATAAGTAAACATGTAGTAACCTAGATTATTATAGTATATTGAACAAATAGTATGAAATTTGATGTAACGAAAAGTCTCCTAGATACTATATAAGGATTTTATTAGACACTAGATGATCTATCCTAAAATGATATTTTGACACTGTTCCATGACAGAGTCCTGAAATAAGGTTTGTATGTGTGTGTATATATGTAAATATGTATGTATGTGTCTTTGTATGTATATACATATACATTCTGGTATACAAATTCTCAGTATTATGTCAACCATCAGGTATAGTATGAATCTACCATTATAGTTTATATATTTGTATGTATTTCATCAGATATTTATTTTAGGGTCAATCATTACACCAAACCCATTCTTCCTAAGTGATCTGCTTCATTTCTGTCAAGTTAAACAGTTTTAACAAACATATTATGCTTAAATAAAATATGGATTATATTAAAATCATATTATTGAAATATAATTCATATACCATAAAATTCACCCTTTTAGAGTGTACGATTCAGTACTTTTTCATGCATTCCCAAGACCATGCAACTACTACCATTGTTGAATTCCAGAACATTTTCATCACCCCAAAAAGAAACCCCATACCCATTAGCAGTCACTCTCAATTTTCTCCTCTGTGCACCCTTTGGCACCCACTCATCTATTTTATGGGTCTATGGATTTGCCTAATCTAGACATTTCATATAAATGGTATCATATAATATGTGGCTTCTTATGGTCTGGCTTCTTTCACTTATAAGGTTTTCAAGGATCAACCACGTTATAGCATGAACCAGTAGTTCATTCCTTTTTATGGATGAATATTCCACTACATGGATATGTTTCATTTTGTTTATTCCTTAGTTAATGGACAATTGGGTTGCCTTTACTTATGGCGATTATGAATAATGCTGCTGTGAGCATACATGTATATGGTTTTGTGCTTGTCTTTATGCTAGTACTGCACTGTCTTGATTATTGTAGCTTTGTAGTAGGTTTTAAAATTGGGAAATTTGATTACTCCAACTTTGTTTTTCATTTTCTTTTATTTGTGTTTTGTTATTTTTTTTTTTGAGGCAGGGTCTCACTCTGTCCCCAAGGCTGGAGTGCAGGGGTGCAATCATTACTCACTACAGCCCTGAACTCCTGGGCTCAAGGGATTCTCCTACCTCGGCCTTCCAAGTAGCTAGCACTACATGCATGCACCACCAAGCCTGGCTTTGTTTTTTTTGTTTTTGTCTTTGTTTCTGTTTTTGTAGAGATAGGGTCTCACTGTGTTGTCCAGGCTGGTCTGGAACTGCTGGCCTCAAGCAACCCTCCCTCCTCAGCCCCGCAAAGTGTTGGGATTACAGGCATGAGCCACTGCACCTGGCCCTGTTCTTCATTTTCAAGACGATTTTGGCTATTCTGGGTTCCTTTAGATGGTATTTTTGTCTTAATTTTCTGAGGTAATTTATTGGTTTTAATATTTTCCTAGGAAATGGGACAGAATTAATTAAATTCAATTCAATATTTTGTTTAAGTGGATCTGGAAGGAGACCTTTCTGTAGTTATCACTTATCTTTGACTGCTTCATTCTCACCACATGGTATAGGGATCTTTTCAGCTGTAGCTGTTAAACTCCTCAGAAAGTCTGTGTTCACTTCACTGTCTGCATTGCTATTTTATAGAATCAAATGAGTATTGTAATTTTGCAGGTGCAGTGACAGAGTTACCATGGACTCTAAGTCATGATTATGTGTAGCTAGTGCTAGAATGCTTCTCAAACAGAATTACTTAAAAAAAACAAAACAAAAAAAAACGGACATGTTCAAAACATAGAAACCTGAGCTCCTGACCTAGCTTCCTTGATTACTATGTGGCTCTAGGCAAGTCATTCTTGGTTTCCTCCTGTACAACTATAGAATGAGTTTAATAGTTTCCACTCTGAATACATCACATAGTTATTTAAAAGATGTATGCGGAGGCACTTTGTAAAGTGTAAACTCTAATGTATTATCATCACCTATGTAAAGATCTTTTCCTGCAAGGAGCATACCTGAGGGCTTTGATTCCTCAGCTCAAACCATTACCCAGAGGAAAGAATCAGTGTAATAATTCTGAGTTTTCTGAGAGACTGGCACGTCTTTGATTGCAATTTTGTTAATGTCTTTGCCAGCTCATTCTTTGTGGGTTTCCGTCATTTCTGTGCATCACTGCTCCTATTCTTAAATTAATCCTGTAGCCTCTGCAGCAGGAAGAAGAAAACTAAACAGTCTCTGCATATTGGATTCTGCCTTCTGTGTTAGCAGGGTCTGCTGTCGGCATCTCTTGTAGATAGATCTTTGCCATCAGTGGTGTTCTGAGATGGGGTTGGGGTGGGGTGGGTTGTAGGGACATTCTGGAAATAGTCTAAATCAGTAACATGGTGCCACTGGTTTCCACCTCACCTTACTTGTTCCATATCTTAATTTCTGTGAAACTGTGGCCACTGGCAATTCTTTTTTTTTTTATTTTTGTTTTTTAATTTTTATTTTTTTTCTTTTTTATTCAAGTTCTAGGGTACATGTGCACAATGTGCAGGTTTGTTACATATGTATACTTGTGCCATGTTGGTGTGCTGCACCCATCAACTCGTCAGCACCCATCAACTCGCCATTTACATCAGGTATAACTCCCAATGCCATCCCTCCTGCCTCCCCACTTCCCATAATAGGCCCCAGTGTGTGATGTTCCCCTTCCAGAGTCCAAGTAATCTGATTGTTCAATTCCCACCTATGAGTGAGAACATGCGGTGTTTGGTTTTCTGTTCTTGTGATAGTTTGCTGAGAATGATGGTTTCCAGCTGCATCCATGTCCCTACAAAGGACACGAACTCATCCTTTTTTATGGCTTCATAGTATTCCATGGTGTATATGTGCCACATTTTCTTAATCCAGTCTGTCACTGATGGACATTTGGGTTGATTCCAAGTCTTTGCTATTGTGAATAGTGCTGCAATAAACATACGTGTGCATGTGTCTTTATAGCAGCATGATTTATAATCCTTTGGGTATATCCCCAGTAATGGGATGGCTGGGTCATATGGTACCTCTAGTTCTAGATCCTTGAGGAATCGCCATGCTGTTTTCCACAATGGTTGAACCAGTTTACAATCCCACCAACAGTGTAAAAGTGTTCCTATTTCTCCACATCCTCTCCAGCACCTGTTCTTTCCTGACTTTTAAATGATTGCCATTCTAACAGGTGTGAGATGGTATCTCATTGTGGTTTTGATTTGCATTTCTCTGATGGCCAGTGATGATGAGCATTTTTTCATGTGTCTGTTGGCTGTATGCATGTCTTCTTTTGAGAAATGTCTGTTCATATCCTTTGCCCACTTTTTGATGGGGTTGTTTGTTTTTTTCTCGTAAATTTGAGTTCTTCGTAGGTTCTGGATATTACCCCTTTGTCAGATGAGTAGATTGCAAAAATTTTCTCCCATTCTGTAGGTTGCCTGTTCACTCTGATGGTAGTTTCTTTTGCTGTGCAGAAGCTCTTTAGTTTAACTAGATCCCATTTGTCAATTTTGGCTTTTGTTGCCGTTGCTTTTGGGGTTTTAGATATGAAGTCCTTGCCCATACCTATGTCCTGAATAGTATTCCCTAGGTTTTCTTCTAGGGTTTTTATGGTTTTAGGTCTAACATTTAAGTCTCTAATCCATCTTGAATTAATTTTCGTATAAGGAGTAAGGAAAGGATCCAGTTTCAGCTTTCTACTTATGGCTAGCCAATTTTCCCAGCACCATTTATTAAATAGGGAATCCTTTCCCCATTTCTTGTTTCTCTCAGGTTTGTCAAAGATCAGATGGCTGTAGATGTGTGGTATTATTTCTGAGGGCTCTGTTCTGTTCCATTGGTCTGTATCTCTGTTTTGGTACCAGTACCATGCTGTTTTGGTTACTGGAGCCTTGTAGTATAGTTTGAAGTCAGGTAGCATGATGCCTCCAGCTTTGTTCTTTTGACTTAGGATTGTCTTGGCAATGCGAGCTCTTTTTTGGTTCCATATGAACTTTAAAGCAGTATCTTCCAATTCTATGAAGAAACTAATTGGTAGCTAGATGGGAATGGCATTGAATCTATAAATTACCTTGGGCAGTATGGCCATTTTCATGATATTGATTCTTCCTATCCATGAGCATGGTATGTTCTTCCATTTGTTTGTGTCCTCTTTTATTTCACTGAGCAGTGGTTTGTAGTTCTCCTTGAAGAGGTCCTTCACATCCCTTGTAAGTTGGATTCCTAGGTATTTTATTCTCTTTGAAGCAGTTGTGAATAGAAGTTCATTCATGATTTGGCTCTCTGTTTGTTTGTTACTGGTGTATAAGAATGCTTGTGATTTTTGCGCATTAATTTTGTATCCTGAGACTTTGCTGAAGCTGCTTATAGGCTTAAGGAGATTTTGGGCTGAGATGATGGGGTTTTCTAAATATACAATCATGTCATCTGCAAAGAGGGACAATTTGACTTCTTCTTTTCCTAACTGAATACCCTTGATTTCTTTCTCTTGCCTGATTGCCCTAGCCAGAACTTCCAACACTGTGTTGAATAGGAGTGGTGAGAGAGGGCATCCCTGTCTTGTGCCAGTTTTCAAAGGGAATGCTTCCAGTTTTTGCCCATTCAGTATGATATTGGCTGTGGGTTTGTCATAAATAGCTCTTATTATTTTGAGATACGTTCCATCAATACCGAATTTATTGAGAGTTTTTAGCATGAAGGGCTGTTGAATTTTGTCAAAGGCCTTTTCTGCATCTATTGAGATAATCATGTGGTTTTTGTCTTTGGTTCTGTTTATATGCTGGATTATGTTTATAGATTTCTGAATGTTGAACCAGCCTTGCATCCCAGGGATGAAGCCCACTTGATCATGGTGGATAAGCTTTTTGATGTGCTGCTGGATTCAGTTTGCCAGTATTTTATTGAGGATTTTTGCATCCATGTTCATCAGGGATATTGGTCTAAAATTCTCTTTTTTTGTTGTGTCTCTGCCAGGTTTTGGTATCAGGATGATGTTGGCCTCATAAAATGAGTTAGGGAGAATTCCCTCTTTTTCTGTTGATTGGAATAGTTTCAGAAGGAATGGTACCAGCTCCTCCTTGTACCTTCAGTGGAATTCGGCTGTGAATCCGTCTGGTCCTGGACTTTTTTTGATTGGTAGGCTATTAATTATTGCCTCAATTTCAGAGCCTGCTATTCAGAGTCTATTTAGGGATTCAACTTCTTCCTGGTTTAGTCTTGGGAGGGTGTAAGTGTCCAGGAAATTATCCATTTCTTCTAGGTTTTCTAGTTTAATTGCATAGAGGTGTTTACAGTATTCTCTGATCGTAGTTTGTATTTCTGTGGGGTCGGTGGTGATATCCCTTTTATCATTTTTTATTGCGTCTATTTGATTCTTCTCTCTTTTCTTCTTTATTAATCTTGCTAGCAGTCTATCAATTTTGTTGATCTTTTCAGAAAACCAGCTCCGGGATTCATTGATTTTTTGGAGAGTTTTTTGTGTCTCTATCTCCTTCAGTTCTGCTCTGATCTTAGTTATTTCTTGCCTTCTGCTAGCTTTTGAATGTGTTTGCTCTTGCTTCTGTAGTTCTTTTAATTGTGATGTTAGGGTGTCAATTTTAGATCTTTCCTGCTTTCTCTTGTGGGCATTTAGTGCTATAAATTTCCCTCTACACACTGCTTTAAATGTGTCCCAGAGATTCTGGTATGTTGTATCTTTGTTCTCATTGGTTTCAAAGAACATCTTTATTTTCGCCTTCATTTCGTTATGTACCCAGTAGTCATTCAGCAGCAGGTTGTTCAGTTTCCATGTAGGTGAGTGGTTTTGATTTATTTTCTTAGTCCTGAGTTCTAGTTTGATTGCACTGTGGTCTGAGAGACAGTTTGTTATAATTTCTGTTCTTTTGCATTTGCTGAGGAGTGCTTTACTTCCAACTATGTGGTCAATTTTGGAATAAGTGTGATGTGGTGCTGAGAAGAATGTATATTCTGTTGATTTGGGGTGGAGAGTTCTGTAGATGTCTATTAGGTCCGCTTGATGCAGAGTTGAGTTCAATTCCTGGATATCCTTGTTAACTTTCTGTCTTGTTGATCTGTCTAATGTTGACAATGGGGTGTTGAAGTCTCCCATTATTATTGTATGGGAGTCTAAGTGTCTTTGTAAGTCTCTAAGGACTTGCTTTATGAATCTGGGTGCTCCTGTATTGGGCGCATATATATTTAGGATAGTCAGTTCTTCCTGTTGAATTGATCCCTTTACCATTATGTAATGGCCTTGTTTGTCTCTTTTGATCTTTGATGGTTTAAAGTCTGTTTTATCAGTGACTAGGATTTCAACCCCTGCTTTTTTTTTTTTTGTTTTCCATTTGCTTGGTAGATCTTCCTCCATCCCTTTATTTTGAGCCTATGGGTGTCTCTTCATGTGAGATGGGTCTTCTGAATACAGCAAACTGATGGGTCTTGACTCTTTATCCAATTTGCCAGTCTGTGTCTTTTAATTGGACCATTTAGTCCATTTACATTTAAGGTTAATATTGTTATGTGTGAACTTGATCCTGTCATTGTGATATTAGCTGGTTATTTTGCTCGTTAGTTTATGCAGTTTCTTCCTAGCATCGATGGTCTTTACATTTTGGCATGTTTTGTCAATGGCTGGTACCAGTTGTTCCTTTCCATGTTTAGTGCTTCCTTCAGGATCTCTTGTAGGGCAGGTCTGGTGGTGACAAAATCTCTAAGCATTTGCTTGTCTGTAAAGGATTTTATTTCTCCTTCACTGATGAAACTTAGTTTGGCTGGATATGAAATTCTGGGTTGAAAATTCTTTTCTTTAATAATATTGAATATTGGCCCCCACTCTCTTCTGGCTTGTAGAGTTTCTGCCGAGAGATCTGCTGTTAGTCTGATGGGCTTCCCTTTGTGGGTAACCTGACCTTTCTCTCTGGCTGCCCTTAACATTTTTTCCTTCATTTCAACTTTGGCGAATCTGACAATTGTGTGTCTTGCAATTGCTCTTCTTGAGGAGTATCTTTGTGGCATTCTTTATATTTCCTGAATTTGAATGTTGGCCTGCGTTACTAGGTTGGGGAAGTTCTCCTGGATGATATCCTGAAGAGTGTTTTCCAACTTGGTTCCATTTTCCCCCTCACTTTCAGGCACATCAATCAGATGTAGATTTGGTCTTTTCACATAATCCTATACTTATTGGAGGCTTTGTTCATTTCTTTTTCCTTTTTTTCCTCTAGATTTCTCTTCTCGCTTCATTTTATTCATTTGATCTTCAATCATTGATACTCTTTCTTCCAGTTGATCGAGTCGGTTACTGAAGCTTGTGCATTTGTCACGTATTTCTTGTGTCATGGTTTTTATCTCTGTCAGTTCGTTTATGCCCTTCTCTGCATTGATTATTCTAGTTATCCATTCTTCCATTCTTTTTTTCAAGATTTTTAGTTTCTTTGCGCTGGGTACGTAGTTCCTCCTTTAGCTCTGAGAAGTTTGATCAACTAAAGCCTTCTGTCAACTCGTCAAAGTCATTCTCCGTCCAGCTTCGATCCGTTGCTGGTGATGAGCTGTGTTCCTTTGGAGGGGGAGATGCGCTCTGATTTTTTTAATTTCCAGCTTTTCTGGCCTGCTTTTTCCCCATCTTTGTGGTTTTATCTGCCTTTGGTCTTTGATGCTGGTGACGTACTAATGGGGTTTTGGTGTGGGTGTCCTTTCTGTTTGTTAGTTTTCCTTCTAACAGTCAGGACCCTCATCTGTAGGTCTGTCGGAGATTGCTTGAGGTCCACTCCAGACCCTGTTTGCCTGGGTATCAGCAGCAGAGGCTGCAGAAGATAGAATATTGCTGAACAGCGAGTGCTGCTCTCTGATTCTTGCTCTGGAAATTTCGTCTCAGGGGTGTACCCCGCCGTGTGAGGTGTGAGGTGTCGGTCTGCACCTAGTGGGGGATGTCTCCCAGTTCGGCTACTCAGGGGTCAGGAACCCACTTGAGCAGGCAGTCTGTCTGTTCTCAGATCTCAACCTTCGTGCTGGGAGATCCATGGCTCTCTTCAAAGCTGTCAGACAGCTGTCAGACTCCACCCAGAGGTGGAGTCTACAGAGACAGGCAGGCCTCCTTGAGCTGAGGTGGACTTCATCCAGTTCGAGCTTCCCAGAGGCTTTGTTTACCTACTTAAGCCTCAGCAATGGCGGGCGCCCCTCCCCCAGCCTCGCTGCCGCCTTGCAGTTAGATCTCAGACTGCTCTGCCAGCAATGACGGAGGCTCTGTGGGCGTGGGACCCTCCAGGCCAGGTGTGGGATATAATCACCTGGTATGCCATTTGCTAAGACTCTTGGTAAAGCGCCGTAGTAGGGTGGGAGTTACCCAATTTTCCATGTGTTGTGTGTCTCAGTTTCCCTTGGCCAGGAAAAGGGATTCCCTTCCCCCTTGTGCTTCCCAGGTGAGGCGATGCCTCGCTCTGCTTCAGCTCTCGCTGGTCAGGCTGCAGCAGCTGACCAGCACCAATTGTCCTGCTGTCCCCAGTGAGATGAACCCGGTACCTCAGTTGAAAATGCAGAAATCACCTGTCTTCTGTGTTGCTCACGTTGGGAGCTGGAGGCTTGAGCTGTTCCTATTCAGCCATCTTGCTCTTTCTGGCAATTCTTATTTGAGATTTACACTTAACTTTGGCCCAGTTCCCTGATCTTTGTATGCTTTGGTCTTCTCATCTATAAAATTGTAAAGATTAAATGAATAATGCATGTGTATAGTAAAGGCTCAATAAATGTTAATTAGTATTATTTATCGTCAATACTGATTTCATGAATAATGTATTTGTTACCCTATGTTGTTACTGTTTTATTTGCAGTTGAAAACCTTAAGATCTTTGTAGAGTACCTTCAGCAAGTAATTAGCAGAATTGGGATGTTTCAGGCATTTTATCATAGTCTCAGACCATTAGGCTGCAGTGTTGACCTTAAAAATAAATATTCTTAAATATAATATTTGCTACATGCTACACTTTAAACTGGACTCTTTGTTGTTGTTGAGACAGTGTCACACTCTCTCATCCAGGTTTGAGTGCAATGGTGTAAACACGGCTCATTGCAGCCTCAACCATCTGGGCTCAAGTGAATCTTCCACCTCAACCTCTCGAGTAGCCGGAACTACAGGCGCGTGCCACCGTGCCCAGAAAATTTTTTTTATTTTTTTATTTTTTGTAGAGAAGGGTTCCCACTATGTTGCCCAGGCTAGTCTTGAAGTCCTGGGGTCAAGGTATCCTCCCATCTTTGCTTCCCAAAGTGGTGGGATTACACATGTGAGCCACCATGCCCAGCCTAAACTGGGCTCTTACAGATACTTTAATATACATTTATCTGCATATTGCAAACTACTTCTTCTCACCTGTTCATTATATTCATTATATTCAAGAAAATATATCATCTGTTTGTCACTTTTGAACCTGCTAACCTGGCAACACCAAGATTTCATATAGTTGAGTATGAGTGAAGAAATTATATATCAATAAGCAAAGTACAGCTGTACTGCATGTATAATATACAGATTTTTGTTTGAGCTTTAGGAAATTGCAATTTATATGATTTTTCTAAGTTCTTAAAGATACTCAATTTATGAGAGATGCTCAAGTTTATATCTTATGAGCATTTATTTTTTAGCGTGTAACAGTGCATAGATTTTTCATTGGAATTTATATTTAAAAGGTTTACTTTGTACATTTCCTTATATAGTTTATTTTTTAAAATAGTATCCTAAATGGGACAACTAAATTTTGAAACTGTTTTGTAAACTGTCTAGTAAATGGAAGACAGTTAGCTAATTTATCTCATGTTATCAGCTTTAATCAGTTTTCCTCTTTTACTAACCAATATTTTAAAATAATGTTAAGATTCATTGTAATGAAGCTTATCTAAGAAAAATTATTTAATCACTATGTATAGAGTACAGTTGATTCCACAGCAATTTTTAATTATTTCTTGTCTATAATTATTTTTATAAAATGAACTTGTTTTCATAAAGTGTGTGGAAAAGATGTTAATCAAAAGCTTCAACAACAGAAAATGCTTTAAAATGTAAGGAAACACTTGTATAAATAACTATATAATAAATAATTACATATGTTCCAGATTTTTTTTCTTGAATGATTTATAAGAAATAGTTACATTTCTTTGGCAGTAAAGAGGGAAGCAAGTGACTCTTTCATTTAACATTTTACATATAACGTTTTACATATGTGTTTGTGATCTTGTTACACATATTGCTATTTTTCAAAACTTCAACAGAGGTTAATTGGCATTGAGATTCTGGACCTTTTTCCCCGTATTCATGCTTATCTTTTTGAAAGAAAATAATAGTCTGTAAATGTAATCTAAAAATGAAAATGGCTAGTAATGACAAATATATCAAGTTTCTTGTTGACGATGACAATTTAAAAATTCCTAACTTTGCTTAGATAAGTAAAACTAATAAAGCTTTCACTTCTACATATGTGTTTTTCAAAATAAAACATTTTCGAGTATGTTGATGTGACAATTTTATAGCTGTTAATCTTTAACCTTTGATTGTTTCTTCCTTCCAGCAATTTTACCTGCTCAGGAATGGAAACCTCCTCTTCCAGCTTACGATTTTCTAAGTATGATGGATGCTGCAACATCTCAACATAGCACTAGGAAAATTCCCAAGTGTATGAAAGAAACAGATGTACAGGAGAATGATAAGGAACAACATGAAGATAAATCGGCAGTCAGAAAAGAACCGATTGAAACTCTGAGAATAAAGCATTGGAATAGAAGTAATTGGTTTAAAGAAGCAGAAAAATCATTTAGGCATGATAAAGAGTTATGATGCTCAAAGGTGAACTAATTTTATAGGGCTGTGGTTTCCAAAATTTTTTTGGCATACTAGACTTAATTTATTTCCTTAAAGAATAATACTAAATCATTTCAAGTTTGTAGACTAGTGCCGTCCAATAGAATTATAATACAAGTCACATGTTTTATTTAAAATTTTCTAGTAACTAAGCAAAGTAAAAGTGAGCAGGGCAAAATAATTTTGATATTATTTTTCACCCAGTAGTATGCCCAAAATAGCTAAATTAATATAAAAATTATTAATGAGGTATTTTACATCCTTTTTTATACCAAGTCTTCAAAATACAGTACATATTTTATACTTACTGCATTTCTTACTTCCGAGTAGCCATATTTCAGGTGTTCATTAGCCATATGTGGCCTGTTAGACAAAAACTAGCATCACTAACTTAGTTCTAGCCGTGATTTATACTTGGATTAAAATTAAAATGTAACTCTGATCACAGTTAACTCCGCAGTGCATTCATGCAGCTGGCAGTTATATTTGTTTTGTTGTAGTCATGATATTGAAATCAGTGTTTGTCAACCCGGGGGCAGTTTGGCTCCTCAGGGGATATTTAGCAATGTTGGGAGACATTTGTGATGTCATGACTAGGGCAGTTATTGGCATTTAGTGAGTAGAGGCCAGGGATGCTGCTAAATAACCTACATTGGACAGCACCCCCCCCACAACAAAGAATTACCCTTCCCAAAATATTAGTAGTGCCAAGGCTGAGTAACCTTGGGTGAGGTAACCTGTGGCAGACTAGGTTTCCAGAATTTCCTGGTTCTGCTCAAGTATCATGTTTGAAAAAATTTTGGCTATTAAAGATATGTATTAGATGGTCTTATCCTGATTATTACCTGGATACAACTTGATCTTTTCTAATATTTTCAGAAAGTGATGGGATAACCCTAGAAGAGGACTCAGAATGATATTTATATTTTAAGGGAGGCTTAAAACCTGCTCTTATTTCTACAACTTATATGGCTAAATTTCAGATTGAACAGGAATTCAGCATTCTGCCATCTCCTCATGGAAAGAGAGGCTCCTTCATCTGAAGCGTCTCTGAAATATACCCTTGCAAGCTTCAGACAAACCATTTTGTCTCCCTGAGCCACAGGGCCTCATCTGTGAGGGAGGGAAAGATTAGCCAAAGAGTAAATTTTCATTCCAAATCACTTAGCTGTTAGACTGATCTGTTTGTAGCAGTTGTTTGTCTCATTTTTGCTCTGTGCATTTTTTGAGACATTTGTTGAGAATATTCTATTTGGTGCTCTACTGTATTTTTCATTTTAGTATCTACTTGGTATCTTGTTCTTTAAATTATCTTCATGTATGGTTTGCCTGATACAACTGAGTTTTATAACTGAAATTTAAGGAATCAAACAGCTAAAATTCAGTAAGTGCATGTATTTCCTTATAACATAGACCCTTTGCTACTCTCAGCACCCTCTCCTCAATTTTTTTCCAGTAGCATGTGATGCCTTATTAATTCAACTCATTTTCATTTGCTTGTATTTCTAATATGGGATCTATGAGAGTGAACTCTAAATATGGTTTGTAGTAATAAAACATCATTAGCCTAATTATTAGAAAATGCTAATTAAGTACCAGCACATAGAAGCATGAAATTGCTTAGTCATTGTACCTTTGTCAGCAATTTTGACAGTCATTAATGTTTGTAATAATTTTAAATAAAGTATCTGGGTTTCAGACTACCTTCACAAGCCTTCTTGAGTCTCTACTGTGCCCTCTCTTGGACTACTCTCCCTCTATCAGTTGGGTTTCTTTGGTTACAAGCAACAGAAATTCAACTTTGGCTCACTTAAGCAAAATGAGAATATTGGATAATTCAGAGAAGAAAAATTAAACTAGGCTTTCAAAGGATAGGAACTAAGTCTGTTCTATGTAATAGGAACTAACAAGTCAGTGAAGAATCAGTTTCAACAGAGATACTATCTTTTATGACTCAGGGAGTCCTGGGAAAGTTGGGTTGGGGACCACTAGTCACTTTAATTGATGGTCCTAACAGTACTTTCAAATGCAGAAGGGGTAAATCTCACAAAAGAAATCCAAATTCTGTTTACCAGAAAAAGAGAATGAATGCAGAGGAGGAAAAACAATGAAGAAATAGAAAACCCATGAATCCTCAAGACACTGCTTGCTGTTCTACCATCCTCTGTATCCTTTTCAGATCTTTCTGCTACCTCTTACCCATTTTTGAGAGCTCCAAAAGCCCTCTCTTTACTCTGAGTGGTTACAGCTTTTCTGTATGTTCTCCTGGTCCTCTAGTAGGGTTGGTTGCCAGTGCATATATACATTTTGTATAACATTTCATCTCTCATGAGTCATATTATTTCACCCTCTCCTGCCTCACCTGTGCTAGAAGGTAAATATCCTGGTCCATTGTTTCCAGCCCTTGTGATGAAATATTTCATGAGCTGTTTTTCAAAATTCCTAGAGTTCCTCACTTATGCCTATGCTTTTTTAAAAACTAAATATGTGTAAGGTGAACAACAAGAGTTTGCAAATCAGTGTCTATTTCAGTAATAAAAAGTAATCAAATAGATACACTTTGGGATTTTCACTTCCACCTAAGATGTAGAAAGCTGCAAGAGAATGTTACTCCTATCCTAACAACAAAAAGTGATAAATTTTCTTATATCCATCAGAGAAAGTAGCCAAAGGAACTGGTTTTCAAAGAGTGACAAGCCCCCTTCAGAGAGAAACAGGATATATGAACTGTTTTGCCTTCATCAGAGAATAGGAGGCTGCCATTAAAGCAAGTGAGAATAAATTATAAAGAATTTAGAAGAGTCTGTGTGCTTACACTCCTTGCAAGTTAGTTTGCCTCAGATTCCTGAATTGGAAACAAATGACTTTATTACACCAGTAGCATTAGTCAGTGTCAGCATCCCCACAGTGTTATCAGAAGAGGCCCAGGTGATACCTGCACCCACAGTGGATTGCATAACAGAAGGAACCCTGAGTTTAGGGAACCAAACATGTTATAATGGATATTTAGCATGCTTGCCCTTTGCTCTGGAGGAATAGGTCTTTATTATACTGGACAGTAATCAAACTTGTTCTTCTTCTAGAGGGAGATACTGTCTGGAGAGATGGTATCTCTGTCGGTCTTTCCAGGCTGTTCTTTATATAAATATCCTTGAAAAGGTAGTCCAGAAAAAAGGCAGGCAGTACCTTTCCATGCAATCATGCAGAAATGTGAGAGACCCGTGGAGAATTGTCTACTGACAGAAATCATTAAATGTTAAGGAATTCTTTAAAGGCCAACTGTGTAATCGGTATCAGTTTAAAATAGGTCCCCTGACATGACAGAGGTTCACAATCACTTTCCACAAGCCTCCACTGCATGCTGATGAGAAAGACTGGGGCAAGAGACTGGTGAGAAGAGACCCCTCAGTGACACAGGCATGCATGAAATGCTGGGCTGACAGGCGTGAAACACTGCCCGCTTCCTCAGACCTTTGTCTTGTACAAAGCAAAGCCACTGGGGGAGAGATGGCAAACCTTCCTGCCCTTATGGCCCAGGCAGAGATCCACTGCTCTTGAAGGAGATGTAAAAGCAAAAATCTTTTGCCCTTGAGAAAGGCAGAAAATCTTGTGGGCCCAGGATCCTGTGCCAGTAACCAAGCAGAAATTCACTCTCACTAGAAGTACAGAAAATCTCTCCTGTTCAAGAATTCCCCAAACCGATGAGTATATAATTCAAATTGCAATGATGCAATGAAGGATATATAAAGGGAAGTGATACAGAATGATTATGATCAGAGGACCACCTACTTAAGTACAGTGGTGAGGTGAGTCCTCCCTAATGGAGTGATATTTGAGCTAAGACTTAAAGGATGAGATAGCCACCCTAGATCAGAATAAAGAGCATTAAGGATAGAGGAATAGCATCTGGAAGACTCAGGAAAGATTTTGGCTTATTTAAAGAATGGAATAGAACCAATATGGCTGGAGTCTAATGGGCAAGGGGGGCAGTAAAGAGATAAGGCTGGAGAGCTAGGAAGAGGCAGCATTACACAGGGTTTTGGAAGACATGGAGGGTAAGGCATTTAAGTGCACCAAGAAGCAGGGGAGCAATATGATGGGATGCAAAACTTCAGAAGAAGATTCCAGTTGCCATAAGGAGTGGCCATGGAGATGGAGAGATGAGGATGGATTTGAGCTGTATTTTAGAGGTTTGACCTGTAGCCCTTGCTGATGGATTGGATCTAGGTTTTGAGGGAAAGGGAAAAACTACAAATGACTCAAGTTTCTGATATTAATAACTGAAAGAATGTGGTGCTATTTACTGAAATGAGGAAAAGGGAAGCTGGTGTGGTGGTAGGGTGAACAGAAAATCAAAAGTTTTATTTTGTCTACATTAAGAGTGAAAAACCTGTTTGATTTCAAGTTGACAGTTGGATACTTTGGGCTGGAGCTTAGTGGAGAGCTGTTCTTCATTGATTCAACGAATACTGTTTATTGTCTGCCAGGCACTGCTTTTGGAAATGTGAATGAAACAGCCCCTTTCTTCATGGAACTTATATTCTAGTGCAGATGAGATGGAAAATAAGTAAACATACAGTTGATACACAGATGATAATGGCTGTGAAAAAAATAAGACAAAGGAGGGTAAGGAGAGGTATAGGAGATTCTAAAAATGAAGTGTGGATAAGGAAGGCCTCACTAATAAGGTAAACTTAAATAAAACCTAAAAAGGAAATGAGAGAGCAAGCTTTCAGGTTATTTGTGATCAACCCTGTTACTTAAAACAATTTAGAATGCTAGATAATTTTTTAAAATCTTTATTCAAACGATTGAGGGGCTGACTGACCAGAGACCAAAAAATTACTGGGCCAAAATGTAAGTAAAAGCAGGAAACCAGAGAATTAAAGGACGCGCTTTTAAGTATTTTTTCCTAAAGCACTTGTCCATGTAAGCTAACTTACTCAGCTCTCATATTTATATTTTAGTAAGTTATTTTGCTCTGGAGTTTTTTGGTTTTTGGTTTTTTTTTTGAGATGGAGTTTCACTCTTTCACCCAGGCCGGAGCGCAATGGCGCAATCTTGGCTCACTGCAACCCCCACCTTCTGGTTTCAAGCAATTCTCCTGCCTCAGCCTCCTGAGTAGCTGGGATTACAGGCACCTGCCACCATGCCTGGCTAATTTTTGTATTTTTAGTGGAGATGGGGTTTCACCATGTTGGCCAGGCTGGTCTTGAATTCATAACCTCATGATCCGCCCACCTCAGCCTCTCAAAGTGCTGGGATTACAGGCATGAGCCACTGCGCCTGGCATTTTGTTCTGTTTTACCAAAAACACAAAAAAAGAACAGAAACATTATTAAATACATTGATAGGATGGAGAATTTTAATCTTTTTCACTTTTTTTTTTTAATTCTAATTTTATTTTATTTTTGAGATGGAGTCTCGCTCTGTCACCCAGGCTGGAGTGCAGTGGTGCAATCTTGGCTCACTGCAACCTCAACCTCTCGGGTTCACACCATTCTCCTGCCTCAGCCTCCCGAGTAGCTGGGACTACAGGCGCCTGCCACCACACCCGGCTAATTTTTTTGTAATTTTAGTAAAGATGGGGTTTCACCGTGTTAGCCAGGATGGTCTCGATCTCCTGACCTCGTGATCCACCCGCCTCGGCCTCCCAAAGTGCTGGGATTACAGGCATGAGCTACCGCGCCTGGCCTTTTTCAGTTATCATTTAAATCCAAGTACATTTTATAACTTCTTTATACTAGCTGTCAACATGTAGGGCAATCTGTCTTTAAGTAGGGATGAAAGACTCTAAAAACATCCTGGAGAGTTCTCCCTGGACGCCAAGCATGGGGTTGTCTAAATAAACTTCTTGTTTAAAATGAAAAACAAAAAATAAATATAAAAATAAAAACACAGTCAAGTTTCTTTAACTGCCAAGTGTCTCTGTTGGCCTGAAGATGACGAAGGAAGGATTTTGTTGTGTAGAAAGTTCTAAATCCTCCCAGGAGCCCATGAACCGCTTCTGCCTCAAGTGAGCAAGAGTAGTCTCCCCACGCCCACCTCTGTAAGGTGCCTGTGGTGAGATTTCCAAGTTCACCCCGGGGCCGGAACTGGTCCAGCCTGGCCCAGGAGGTGCATGGAGTGTGGGCGTGGGTGACTGCCTGTCCCATACCCTGGCAAATGTCCCTAGCCCCAAACTTCAGCTTTGCAGTGGGAACCAAAGTTAAAAGTCCAACCAGCATGGAAGGTTGGAACTCCATAGAGCCTGTGAGGAAAAGGTAAACTTAAAAGAAAAAAATCTTCTCCATCTCCACATAGTCAAATACTACAAAAGATGTTTTGATACTGAGAAGCAAAAAGCCAAACCCTCTCTGAAAACTTGGAACTATATCCAAGTTTTGATATGATGCCTACATCATATCAAATGATGCCTAGAGATACAGAGTTAAGGAGTTGGGTATGCAAGCCTGAGCTTGAGATAAAACTCTAGGCATTCTATAGCTTATGAATGGAAAAATTTGGAATTAAACCCGAGTCTCCTTCACATCCATTTGGTGGGATAATACCATGTAAAGCCTTTCCGGTCCATAACATCCTTCTGCATTGAAATTTTAAAATATATTTAAATACATTAAATAATATTAAAATGGCCCATGACTAGATTATAGAATAATCAGACTTGGAGCCCTTGAGATTTGCAAACCAAATTGCCGTAACCTATGTGGTCCAAAAACTCTCAAGTGATTATTAGTTTAAAATGGTCCCAAACAGGTCCTTGAACTAGAAACTTGGCAAAAGCAAACACATTCTCTCTGGGGAAAGCTACCCACTTCATAGCAGGCCCCCAAGTATTGACCAAGATAACTTTTTCAAGGGCAGTGGTTTACATATAGTCAAAATTAAGTAAGCACACAAGGAAAAACCAAGCATACTGAAAACTAGCAAGAATTAAAAGCCAAACAAAGACTTCAGATATGAACATGATTCGACATATTAATTGTGCTTACTGTTTCAAGAAATAAAAGGCAAGCTTAAACATATCTTCAGGAAATAGGCAATCAAAAGACAACAGAACCAATTTGAGAAAGAAAGAAAATTTCTAGAAATAAAAAAAAATACCATAACTTGGCCAGGTGCAGTGGCTCATGCCTGTAATCCCAGCACTTTGGAAGGCCGAGTGGGGAGAATCACAAGGTCAGGAGTTAGAGAACAGCCTGGCCAATATGGTGAAACCCCATCTCTACTAAAAATACAAAAAAATTACCAGGCGTGGTGGCACATGCCTGTAATCCCAGCTACTCGGGAGGCTGAGGCAGGAGAATTGCTTGAACCTGGGAAGCTGAGGTTGCAGTGAGTCGAAATCGCACCACTGTACTCCAGCCTGGGCGACAGAGTGAGACTCCATCTCAAAAACAAAACAAAACAAAAACCCATAACTAAAAAATTTAAACTAGACACAGCTGAAAAGAGAAAGGTAGTTGGAAGATCATAAAAAATCACTCAGAATGTACCACAGAGAGATGAAGGGTGAAAACGATGATAAAGAAGCCAAAGGAAAGAACAATTAACAGAATTTTCCAGAATGAAGAAAGACATCAATTCACAAATTCAGAAGCTTATAAATTTTTAAACAGATTAAATAAAAACAAATTTATCCTACATACACAGTGAATCTACAGAATACCAAAAGCAGAGAAACCTTAAAATGTGCTACGAAAAAAAAGACATTGCATTCAAAGTAGTGTCAGACAACAACTGAGTCAGAAGCAAGTAGAATGATATATTCAGTAAACAAAGAAAAATAATTGCTAACCTAGAATTTTATATCCATGAAAAGATTTCTTAGAAAAGAAAGTAAGATCAGGACATTTCAGAGTAGCAAAAACAGAGTTGCCATCTGCAAAATAGGAGATTCAGGATATATTCTTCATGTGGAAGGAAAATGATCCCAGGTGGAAGGGAAGAGAGGCAAAAAGGAATGAGGAAAAAAATGGCAAATACATGGGTAAATCTGAATGAGAATTGAGTGCATAAAACAATGTCCTGTGGAGTTTTAAAAAGTCATCAATGAAAATAACACACAATGACAATATATAAGCAGGAAAAGGAATCAATAGAGTTAATGCATTCTACATTCCTTGGGAAAAGGATAGTTACTGATTAATTTTGTGTTTCAGTAAGTATGAATTTTGTAATTTCTAGGGTAAACACTAAGAGAATTGAAAATTTTCAAACTATGAGAAGAAAAAAAAAAGTGTCGCTACAAAAAAAAATGACCAGCCAAAAGAAGGCAGGAAAAGAAAATGAATGAAACATAGAACAGGTGGGATAAACAGCACAAAATAGGACAACAATTTAATCTGAAATGTCAGTAAATACATGCAAACAGACTAAAAGCTCCAATTAAAAGATTGTCAGGATTTAAAAAATCAACTATATGAAGTTTATAAGAGATATATATCAAACTAAAGTATACAGGAAGGTTAAAAGAAAAAGAATGGAAAAAAATACATACCATGCAAGTGAGAGAAAGCTGGTCAGATAGCCTTAATGTCAGAGAAATAGATATTAAGTCAAAAGCATTATTAAAAAGATAGATTCTTTATAATGATAATGTTCAATTCATCAGTAAGTTATACCATTGTAAATTTGTGATCACCTAATAACATGGTATCAAATTACATGAAGCAAAAATTAATAGAAGTAGACAAATTCACCATCATATTAGATTTTTAAATATGAAGTAATTAATAGAGCCAGCAGAAAAAAAATAAGGGAAGTTATTAAAGAGTTAAACAATGTCATTAATACACTTGACCTAACTTCACCCAGTGATTGCAGAATACACATTCTTTCCAAACACACACAAGGCATTTGGGAGGCTGAGGCAGGAGAATGGCGTGAACCCGGGAGGTGGAGCTTGCAGTGAGCTGAGATCCGGCCACTGCACTCCAGCCCGGGCAACAGAGCGAGACTCCGTCTCAAAAAAAAAAAAAAAAAAAAAAAAAAAAAAAAAAAAAGGAACATATACTGGGCTATAAAGCAAGTATTGATAATTGTTAAAGGATTAAAATCATGTACAACATGTTCTCTGAACACAGTGCAATTAATCTAGAAATCAATAACAAAATGATGCCTAGAGATATAGAGTTAAGGAGTTGGGTTTGCAAGCCTGAGCTTGAGATAAAAATCTAGGCATTCTATAGCTTATGAATGGAAAAATTTGGAATTGAACCTAAGTCTCCTTCACATCCATTTAGTGGGATAATACCATGTAAAGCCTTTCCGGTCCATAACATCCTTCTGCATTGAAATTTTAAAATATATTTAAATACATTAAATAATATTAAAATGGCCCATGACTAGATTATAGAATAATCAGACAATTCAATAATCTCTCCCCTTAGAGTTAATATTCTTAACACTTTATAGTTGTAGGCTGTAATTTCACATTCTCTTAAAATAAGCCTTTTTCTTTTACTAAGATTTATTAGTGGAAGCCTATCCAAGATTTAGTTTGGATAACCCAGGGTCAAGTCCTTACACAGGCCTTGAGAGCTATAAAAAAAACAGATGCAGAATCTGGAGTCTTGTGAAATATTCCAGACTGGCTTCTTGACTTATAGTGGGCAAAATTGCACATCAGTATTTTAATCAAATAAAGCACTCATTTCCTCTGACATTAAATGCAGTCTGGATTTTCTGTTTCTCAGGTGGATATTTTATATAGTTATGAAGGCTATTTTTGAAGAATTAATTTTCCTCACGTTTAAACTTGTTTTCTTGTTAGAGATACAACCTAACCAGCTACCCAGTTCTTTGTGCCATGAAACTCCTTCAGAATATCTGGTTTATTTTACTGAGAGTGCTGCATCTAAATCACTTCTCCAAAGTTACCAGGAGAGGACTCTAAGGTCACACCCGCCCCAGATGGTCTTGACAAATGTGAACACTGAGTAAGTCGCTGTTTAAACATTATAAGAAGGTAGGGTTATTCCTGTTTCTAAAGATACTTAAAGTCTGAGGGAAAAAACTATTGGAGAACAGTTTTCTTAAAAACAGTCTAACAAAAGTAGCATTCAAAGAACCTCTCATGTCGGTAGACAGAATTGAGAAACCTGCATATCCAGAAACATCAGGGAGACATAACCAGTATAGCACATTGGTGAGAGAATGGGCTTTAGATTTGTGCTGAAGAATCTTTGGACCTGACTCTTCCAATTATTAGCTGTGTGACATTGTAAAGTTACTTAAAATCTTACATCTTAGTTTCCCCAGTGGTGAAAATGCTGCTTACCACATGGTATTGAAGGTTAAATGGGAGTATGCATAGTAAGCATTGGATATATCTCATCTTAAAGATTGGTTCATTTACTAGAAATTTTGTCCTATTAATAAAATAAAGTAATACATTCTCATAATAAAATTTAGACAATATAGAAATAAACAAACAAAAACAAAATACCTGGTCCCACTTCCCTCCAACTCCAATTATGGAGACAAGTGGTAACTACCATTAACAATTTGGCTTCCATATGACCTGAATATTTCACTTCTTGTTTTTAGGATTCAAAGATACTTAGGTTAGTCAATTGTCCCTCAGTCTTTTCAACTAGGATCAAGTAAAGATACCATTAGAATACATTTTAAAACTTATTTTCATATCTAGCATTAACATTTTTTCTTTCACTTTGTGGTATTAAATATTTCGTCCATATTCAGTGCTCACGCTGAAATCAAAAGGGGGAGGTTGTAGAAAAATCTGTCCCATTTGATCGTTAATGTAGTCAATAGTTGCTTTTTTGACTGCAGTTTTGTTCTTCAAATCTGAACTTAAAATTAACATAATTGTACCTAGATTGTTTTTTGTTTGGCTGAACAACTCCCCTTGGTGTCCTGGAGTGCAGTACTTGAGAATACCATTCTGTACTAACAATCCACCAGATTTCCTGCTAAGGGATAACCCCTGTCCAATGTGTCTAAATACCACTTGTGGCTACTAGTGTCTGCATGCATATGACTGCAGGTGTGAAAATTGTGTCAGTTCAGAATCCTTTAACTGCATGTAACAGATAATCTAACAATAACTTATCAGGTTTTATTTTACTTAAGTGAAATATTTTACTTTATTTACATAAGAAGTCACCAGATATAGCAGCTTCATGGTGGTAACAATGTCCTAGGTTCTGTCTCTTTGCTTCGCTATCCATAATGTAATGGCTTGTTTCTTCTCTTCTGCAAGATGCTTGTTGAAGCTCAAGCATCTAACATGAATTTAAGGCAGGAAGAAAGAGAGAGGTGAGTGCCTGATACCTCCATTTTATAAGAAGAACAAAAGCTGAATCAAAAGTCGCCTGGGAGATTCTGCTTGTGTATCACACTTGGGCCAGAGCTGGGCCATATAGCCACTCCCACCTGCAAAAGAGCTGGGAAGTAAGTCCTATATTTGGTTTTCCAACCTCTATACTGGAAAACAGCAATGGAAAATGCTGTAACAAATCCACAGCCTCTGACACAAGTGGGAAAATGGAAGATAAGGGGATGGGTCATGACTATGCTGCCGTGTTCTTGATGCTGGTTTGAAGATATGCCCCAGGAATAGCATAGCAGTAAGGATGACCTAGAGGTTCTGCATTGAGAAGCCCCATGCCAAAAGGAGGCCTGGGTCCCCAAATGTTACAGTTGTTAGTCACCAGCAACTTTGGTTCACCCATAGCCACTTGCCCAGAGTACAAATGTGCCCTGAATCTGGGTTGAGCAGTTCCAGCATCTGCCATCTCTTGACTCGGGATTGCTGTTGCTCTTCTCTATAGCTCAGTGCTGGGTCCATTTAACAATTCTAGTACCTTTCTATCCTCAAGGTTTATTTTAGGGAGCCCCTTGTCCTTCCCTGCCCCTGAGCATTGTTCGGGGACACTCTGGCCCACTGAGAAGTTGTCCCAAAGCCCAGGGATCCTTGTCCAAATCACTTCACCCCTTCTTAGAATTGTGAATACCCAAGGGTATTAGAAAAGGGTATATAACCTTTGCTATAAGCAGAGAATCTTGGCTTACATTTGCTTAACATATAAAAACAATTCAAATGACTCTTCAAAGAACAAGGACAATCACCCAAAGTGACTCCCTTTATTGCCTACTTGGTTACCAGAGAAGTTGAGTTCAACTTTTCCCACTTAAAGGAAAAAAAATCTGGCTACACAAAAAATTAGAAAATGTGCAGTTATTGCAGTATTGGCAAGTGGCATAATTGATTCTCTGAGATTTCATGCCACACATCTTTAGATCACATCATTCATTCACTTACATTCATTCCTTCAACCAACCAACATCTGTGATGCCTATTAAGTGCCAGCCCCTGAGCTAAGTGCTGTGAACATAAAGTCAGATAAGGAATGGACCATTACCCGCAGGACCTTAGCATCTAGTGTGTGGGAGAGACATGGAAATCACTTTTGCCTGTTGTTATAAGTGCTAAGGCAAAGGGTGGCCCGGGATTGTGGGGAATCCTGGAGGAGGAGCAGCTAAATTAGTCTGGGGCCAGGAAACCTTCCTGGGGAGAGGATGCTTAAGCTGAATTTTGGAGTGTGAGTAGAATTTACTGAAGGAATTTCCAGGGAGAGGAAAGAGCCTGGGTGATGACATGCAGACCTCGAACAGCCTGGCGCATGGGGAAACAAGAGCACTAGTTCCATTCGGAGTGAAGAGTGTTCGAAGAAAAGACATCCAGGAGGCCAGAGAGGAACAGGAGCCAGATACAGCAAAGTGTTGTTGAACTAGTGAGCTTGAACTCTGGACTGTGGGTTATGAATTCAGGTTACAAGCCTATTCAATTGTTCCTCACCCATTCCCAAGAGTAAAAAAGTAAACTTCAAGTGTTTCTATTTTGATGAAAGAGGAAAATTAAACATCTATGATAGATTACCTTAAACGCACGGTCTCCCTAAAATGGTAATTACAATCATTTTAGAGTAAGAATCCCTTTCTACCAGCCCCTTTGCTTACATTAACGTAAGTAGGTTAAGCCCTCTGAGGGATTAAAAATTGTAGGTGAATGTTTTACCCTGGAAATTACAATGAATCACATACTCTCTAGGGCCAAAGTCATTTCCTGAAATAATTTTTCCAGACTATTAGAGTACAATTTATTCCCCTGCAATATAAATTGCACAAAATGGGAACCGAGTTAGTAAACCTCCCTTAGCATCTCAATTACTATGGTTCCAGGAAACAACTTGGGTATGGGAAGGAGGCAGACCAATACCAATATGTGCACATCCATTTCTTTTCTTTAGTTTGGCTTCAAAGTCTTCCAGTGTTTCTCTGCTTTCCTAGAAGACTGGGACTTTGAGAAGCAGATTCCCACAGTAAAGTCTTAACGTAATTCAAGAAGTCAGAAAGAGTGAAATTATTTCGATGTTTGTTATTCTAAAGTCTTGTGAAAACATTTTGTCTTTCAGTTTCAAAACTCCTTTATGTGTTTTTAAAATCGTGTTCTGGTACACTCTGAGAGTTTATACTATGAGCATTTCAGAAGATAGTCAGTATTGATATGTTTATATCACATCCTGTGTGTGATAGTTGCTGCAGAAATGATTGATAAGTTTATTTTACTCTAAACTTTACAAAAATATTGATTCATACTACCTTGTATTATATTCAGTTTTCCCATTTATAAAGCTCTTTCCTATACATTGTTTAGTTTTCACAATATCACTATAAAATAGACTCAGTATTTTACAAGCTAGGAACAAAACCAAGAGGTTACAGCACATAGGGCTGGGCACGGTGGCTCACACCTGTAATCCCAGCACTTTTGGGGGTCAAGGCAGAGGATTACTTGAGGTCAGGAGTTCAAGACCAGCCTGGCCAACATGGCGAAACCCTGTCTCTACTAAAAATACCAAAATTAGCTAGACATGATGGCTTGGGCCTGTAATCCCAGCTACTCAGGAGGCTGAGGCAGGAGAATCGCTTGAACCTAGGAGGTGGAGGTTGTAGTGAGCCGAGATCACGCCACTGTACTCTAGCCTGGGTGACAGAGCAGGATTCTCTCTCTAAATAAATAAATACAGAATAAAAAAGAAGTTACAGCACATAGGTCCCAAACGAGAGTCTTCATTTGCATCATCTAACAGAGTTTTTCATAAAACAGACCCTTGTATTTTTTTGTGTGCTTCACTCTCCTGCCCTCCGCTACCTGCTCCAAGATTCTGCTTTAACAGTTAAATAGCTGCCCAGATGATGCTGATAGTGAACCTGCTTGGGAACCCCTGGTTAAAAGGATCTTTCTTTCTTTTCTTTCGAGACCGAGTCTCACTCTGTCTCCTAGGCTGGAGTGCAATGACATGATCTTGGCTCACTGCAACCTTCCCCTCCCAGGTTCAAGCAATTCTTCTGCCTCAGTCTCCTGAGTAGCTGGGATTACAGGTGCCCACCACCACTCCCGGCTAGTTTTTTTATTTTTAGTAGAGTCAAGGTTTCACCATGTTGGCCAGGCTGGTCTCAAACTCCTGACCTTGTGATCTGCCTGCCTTGGCCCCTCAAAGTGCTGGGATTACAGGGGTGAGCCAACATGCCCAGCCAGTTAGGGGGATATTTCTAAAGCTCTTAAGGAGTAGAATCAGAACTTGAATGAGGTATGCAGACTGCAAATCAAGGGTGTTTCCCATAGATCACAAGTTAGGTAGGCGCAGTTGATGGGAGTCGAGGGGCAGGGGTAGAGGGGTGGATGTTGATGGATGTGAATTAAAATCTTATAGCAATTTTCCTTTAAAAACAACTTTTTTAAAAGTGAAGATGGAGTGATAGTCAAGATCAGAAATTTTCAGATTGATAACATTTTATGGGATAATGTTGTTAGTATGGATATTCATGATGTGAGTGTCATCTTTTTGTTTCTAGGCATGAAAAGCAGGAAATGCAGGAGAACAAGACAGAGGAAATGGTAGATTCATCCTTTGTGTCTTTCAAGGAGACATGGCGAACAAAAGTCCATGATAAGCTGTAAATTTGAAGACAAATCATGAAAAAATAATTACCATGTAACTGTAGTAAATTCCCAGGTGCGTGGGGAAGAGACACTTCCATGTTTTAGAAGACGAGTTACACTCGAGTCCCAAGAAGGAAGATCTGAGTGGTAGATGTTTCCATTTTTATATTACTAATGATGAAACTAAGGCTCAGAGAAGTAAAGGAGCTTGCCTAAGATGCTCTGAAAATATATGGGAGAAACCATCAATCTCATGATTATAATAAATGATAATAAATGATAGAATAAAGAAGAGCCCATAAGAGAGAGGAAAATAAACTTCAGGGCACTGTGAAAGAAGGCCTGGCAAATGCAACCTACAATCCATTTTGTGATATTGATGAACTGTAATGTTGATTTACCCTGTTTTTTTCACCAAAGGAAGCCATTGAGCTACAGTTATAAGATTTCTTCTTGGACATTTGAAACTGAGACTTTCCAAATTCTTATTTTTCAGAAGTTGATGAATTTCAGCCCTAGGCAGGATTTTTATAAAACAAATTTAGGGGAGAATACATTTTAGATAATTTCTTTGTGCTGCCATTTATCACCTGTTGGTTGAAGATCTGTGTTTTAGGTGATGCTGTTGTAAGTAGTACTGCAAACACTTTCTGCTTTTAAGTGTGTACAGCTCTCAGAATCTGAATTACATGGTATAGTGCTTTTGTAAAGTGTATGTTTTCAATGGTATAAAGTTTATTTCGATGTTTTAAATCATCGATCTCCTGTGCATAGATTTTGTTATTTTTTGCTTTTTCTACATTGTTACAAATATATCCCAGTCACTAGGCCATAGTTGTCTAGGTTTTCGTCAAGGTGTTTCTTTTCTCCATGTCTTTTCCCAGAGACTTTCCAAGCTCTAGGATTCAAGGCAGACCTCTCATACCTCTTAGATCTTACTTAAATCTGATTTGGGCTTCAGGGAAAACATTAAAGACACAACCAGTACCTGAAACTTTTAGCCTCAGTGTTCTCATTTATCCTTGGTCACTTCCCCTAGCCTATGAAGGGAATTTCGGATTGAGTTCTGCATCTCTGATTTTTAAAATTTTGATCATAATTCATTTTTCCTGAGAAAGCATTTTTGTATTTTAGGAGTGTAAACCCAAGAATTCACAATGGTATTTTTTCTTATAGGAATGCATGAGATGGTTTGCCTTTCTAAAAATAAATGTAAAACCTATAAACTATGTGATTATACTTTCCCAAGTTTCTAGGAATCAACCCAAGTGAAATTATTATAAACATATAAGAAATCATGTCTACCACTGAAAATATAAAATTTAACAGAACCTGTAATCAGCAATTTCTTCGTTTTCCTTGTCTTACTGTTCCTTCTTATAATTGTTGACAGACACGCATTGTAAAAAGAATGAGAGTTCAGTATTTGTGGGAAAGAATTTCCGAGTTATTTCTAGTAATTCCCTTGCTCCCTTAATTAGCCAGTATGGGATTTTTTTTTTAATGTGTAGAAGACTTTATTTTGTTAACACTTGCTCTAATCCAACTTAATAAAGTGGAAGTTTTCTCTGTCCGCTGATGCTATGGGAAATCTGAGAATTCAGGCTCTGTCCATTGCTGTTGGTCCATTCCCCTGAAAATGATCTTTAGTTTTTGGTCTACTAGAGAAAAATAATGATTTTTATGGCTCAAAAGTGTCTTTTTAAAATAGAGATTTTTTGGATGATATCTTTCAACTCACCTTTTATGTTTTCTGAATAAATAATCCTGTGGATAAATGCCCTTTTATACAGATGTGTGACAAGTAGTTGAATAGACAAAACTTCTAGTTGAAGAAATAATTCTATACTTTTTTAAAATTAAGAATTACTATTTATTTATTTATTTATTTATTTATTTATTTTTGAGACAGAGTCTGGCTCTGTGCCCAGGCTGAAGTGCAATGGCACGATCTCAGCTCACTGCAACCTCGACCTCTGAGGTTTCAGTGATTCTCCTGCCTCAGCCTCCTGAGGAGCTGGGACTACAGACACGCACCACCACACCCAGCTAATTTTTTTTTTTTTTGTATTTTTAGTAGAGATGGGGTTTCATCATTTTGGCCAGGATGGTTTCGATCTCTTGAACTTGTGATCCACCCGCCTCAGCCTCCCAAAGTGCTGGGATTATAGGCGTGAGCTACTACACCTGGCCCAAGAATTACTTTTTAGGTGAAAATCCACAGATTCTTGTTTTATATTTTTGGATTTTCAAATCTTGATATCCTTTCAAGAAAGGCATAGTCTTTATAAATAATATTCAAAAAAGTATTAACATAAATACTATGTATGTTCATGTAATTTCAGAGCTTCACTATGTATACCCATATATGTATATGTGTATATATGTGTGCCTGTGTGTGCGTATGTTTCTGGTACAAATTGATTTAATAAACTATTTGAAGAAAAAACTATCCCTGATTACCTAACTCATATTTTATCATATGAAATTTAGGACATGGTATAGTTTGTTTTATTCCGTGTTTCCGAATTGTTTTAGTTGTCATTAGTACTCTCTGATAGTTACCAAAAAAATAGTTGTAAATATTTGTAACATCAATCTTGTTTCACCTTTGGTTTAATAGTCTAAAATTCTTTGATCCTGAATACAAAGAGAAGTCCCAGAACATTTAGGAAGATTGATGGAAGGGTAATTGGAACCCAGGACTACATTCTGTCTACACATCCACCTAGTAAGATAGAGGCTGACTGCTGAAACTGCAGGTAGAGGTGACTGTGTTAGAGGACCTGTGCTTGCTTATGCAGAGCTCCACTCCACAAATATCCTATATCTAAGAAAGGATTTTTTTACTTGGGGTCCGTAATACACGTAGGTAAAGTGGAGTGTACATGAACGTGTATGCATTCTTCTGGGGGTTAGACCCATTTTTCTTTTTTTGGCGACGGGGGCGGGGGGGGGGATTGGAGGGGGTGGCGTCTTGCTCTGTCACCCAGGCTGGAGTGCAATGGCATAATCTTGGCTCAATGGAACATCTGCCTCCCAGATTCAAGTGATTCTCCTTCCCAGACTCACCAGCAGCTGGTATTACAGGCGCACAACACCCCACCCCACTAATTTTTTGTATTTTTAGTAGAGATGGGGTTTCACCATGTTGGCCAGGCTGGTCTTGAACTCCTGACCTCAAGTGATCTGCCCGCCTTGGCCTCCCAAGCGCCTAGGCCCTAGACCCATAGCTTTCTTTAGGTTGTCAAAGAGTTTCATGACTGTGAAAAAGGCAAAAAAACTATTAAAGCTTACAAGATGACTGTATACAATGAACTATTTATTTCAGTTTTTCTAAATATCGCTTAATAGCCTGAAACATAAATTTATCATGATTCTCTTCTCTGCCTCTTAAAACCCAGATGCCAGTCAACAAATTAAAGAAACTTTATTGACATGAATGGTACAGGCATATGACTAAAGCAGGGAAAGTACAATACGGTTTCATTTTATGAGAGTGACGTGTTCCTGAAGACTTGGCAATATTCAAAACTTGCATATTTCATGTTTAATTGCTCCCATAGAGCTGACAAAGATGTTTACTAGCAAAACTGGCCAAGACATATGCCAATAGCATAAACACAGTTGTTAATTCACTCATCCATCCTCCAACTTAAAATCATAATTCTTCAAGATAAAAAATTATATTTACATCATTTCTAATTTTGTGCTGAAAGTGAAACTTTACTGATATTTTTAGTTCAGCCTTTTCAAGTGAATTAAAGTTTTCCACAGAACACTGAGTCAAAATGAAAATTAAACACACACATACACACACTACTGGGTATATATCCAAAGGAGATGAAATCACTATGGTGAAGAGATATCTGTACTCCCATATTTATTTTAGCTCTATTCACAATATGCAAGATACAGAATCAGTCTAAATGCCCAGCAATGAATAAGTGGAGAAAGAAAATACGGTAAATATACACAATGGAATACTCTTCAGCCATAAAAATAGGATGAAATCCCGACATTTGTGACATGAATAAACCTGGAGGACATAATGTTAAATGAAATAAGCCTGGCTGGGTGCAGCGGCTCACACCTGTAATCTCAGCACTTTGGGAAGCTGAGGTGGGTGGATCACTTGAGGTCAGGAGTTTGACCACCCTGGCCAACACGGCGAAACCCTGCCTCTACTAAAAATACAAAAATTAGACAGGCGTGGTGGTGCGCACCTATAATCCCAGCTACCGGGGAGGCTGAGGCACGAGAATCGCTTGAACCTGGGCTGTGGAGGTTGCAGTAAGCCGAGATCGTGCCACTGCACTCCAGACTGGGTAACAGAGTGAGACTCTGTCTCAAAAATAAATAAATAGATAAAATAAGCCAGGTCCAGAAAGACAAATATTGCTTGGTCTCACTCACATGTGGGAGCTAAACAAGCTGATTTCATAGAAGTAGAGAGTATAATGGAGTTACCAGAGACTAGGGTGGCTAGAGGGGTAAGTTATAGGAAGATGCTGGTCAAAGGATACGTAATTACAGTTAGATAGGAGGAATAAATTTCAAGAGATCTGTTGTACAGCAAGGTGACTGTAGTTGATGGTATATTGTATTATTGAAAAATGTAAACAGAGTAGACGTTATGTGCCCTCATTAGAAAAGTGATAGCTATGTGAGTTAATGTATTTTTAAACTAGCTAGAGTTGTTAACCATTCTACAATGTATAAATAATTCAAAACATCATGTATACAATAAAAGCATACAATGTTATCTGTCAGTTTTTTAAAATGGCTGTCCTGATCCAACAGATGAGGCCAAAATAAGAGTGGTACCAGCATAGTAATATATGTAGTTCACCTTGGGGTGGGTTTAGAGGGGACCATTCTGAGACTTGGGCTGTGCAGTGTAAACATACACAACTTACATTCCAAAAACTTCTTGAGTGATCAAATAATGCATGAGTGAACTATACTGTATTGGTTATTCAGCCACTCCTTTCTGAACTTTTTTTTTTTTTAGGTTAAAGAGTTAATAGTCTTTTGAAAACGAAGCATGAGCTCAGCTTTCAAAGGGCAAAAGTTTTATATTCATCATTTACACCCCTGGTAACAAGAACCAGCTGCTAGGAAACAGGTCCCAGTTACGCATGAAACTCCAATCTGCTGGAGTTTCAACCTCAATTTATCAACCTCAAATATTAATAGATCTTTAATGAAAAGCTTTTCGTTTTTGGCAGAACTTTGATGATGAATTTCTCCTCTAGAATTTACTTTTGAGATAAGTCAAATTCACCAAAATTAGGCCTTCTTTACTCTGCTTGTGGCCCTTGCTCGACCTGTAGTTTTGGACATTAATCATTTAAAAGTAGAATCTTTTGATCACACTGGCACTACAAGATGCTTTTTTCACCTCTGGTCAAACATTTTTTGAGCCTTTTTCATTACTACATGAGCCAGAAAACTCAGCCCAAGCTGAGTTGGCTAATTCTATGCGCCAGCTTCTCTAGGTTATTGTGCCTAGTTGTTTGATCAAACACCAGTCTAGATGTTGCTGTGAAGGTATTCTTTTTAGATGTAACTAACATTTAAATCAGTAGATACTAAGTAAAGCAGATTAGCCACTATAGTGTGAGTGGGTCTCATATAATTAAAGGCCTTAAGAAAAAAGACTGAGGTCCTTCAAGGAAGTTCTGACTCCAGTCTAGCTTGGGACTCAAGACTGCATCAATTCCTGACGGAATTTCTAACAGATTTCAGACTTGCCAGCCCCACAATCACATGAAATATCTTTTTTTTTTTTGAGATGGAGTCTCGCACTGTCACCTGGGCTGGAGTGCAGTGGCACAATGTTGGCTCACTGCAAGCTCTGCCTCCTGGGTTCATGTGATTCTGCTGCCTCAGCCTCCTGAGTAACTGGGATTACAGGTGCACACCACCACACCCAGCTAATTTTCTTTTTCTTTTTTTTTTTTTTTTTTGAGATGGAGTCTTGCTCTGTCACCCGGCTGGAGTTCAATGGCATGATCTCGGCTCACTGCAACCTCTGCCTCCTGGGTTCAAGCGATTCTTCTGCCTCAGCCTCCCAAGCAGCTGGGACTACAGGCACATGCCACCATGCCTGGCTAATTTTTCGTATTTTAGTAGAGATGGGTTTTCACCATATTGGCCAGGATGGTCTTGATCTCCTGACCTCATGATCCACTCACCTCAGCCTCCCAAAGTGCTGGGATTACAGGTGTGAGCCACCGCACCCAGACAAAAAAAATCTTTATTTTACATATATAAATATTATATGTAAGTATATTCATATATAAAGATATTTTAAGGGATATATTATATATTTTTATGTAAAGAGTGAATACACTCACACAAATCATATTGGTTCTGTTTCTCTGGAGAATCTGACTGATACAACCTCAATCAGCCTTATTAGTGGAATGGGATTATTCATGCCTGCTGGGAGCAAATTAGATCAATGATTCTAAACCAATGAGCCTGTGGAAGTGTATCAGGCACTGCTAATGGGGAAAAGGAAAGTGCTGACAGCTGATACTCTGTCCCCCTTCCTGAGCTTCAACCAGAGTGGCTTCACTTCTGTTTATTTCATATACTGGAGGGTGGTATATAAACGGTAGAGAAATTCCAGTGCTAAAAATAAAACTTACAGATTTATGGTTAAGATAGACCAATATCTCAAAGTTTAAATATGTATGGTATCTGCATGAAATTTTTGACAAAATAATTTTTCATTGATGATGAGGTCATATCTCAAAATGGTCCAATTATATCTTTTGTAGCCAATAAGATATTTCTGTGATAAGGATTTTTTCAGGACATATTTCATCCCAGTAGCTTGATGTTACACAGCTCTATAGTTTTATAAATATGTAGGAAAATATAATTTACTTTGTTTCCCAAATGCAAGTCCACCTTCTCAAGTGGCCTTTAATTATGCCAGTGATCTCTAAAATCATGAAAGGCAGGGAAATGTGTATTTGATGTCATGTTCCTGATTTGTTTTTATAAGATTCATGAAAAGACTAAACCAAGATGTGGACACAGGATCAGGGACTAGATGGACTCTCTTTTGGCTGTTATAGCAGGAACTACAACAGGAACTGTAGCAGGAAGGAAGAAAAACGTGACTCGGGTTCATAAAACTCTTAAGTATTGGTGACAGGTGCGAAGTGGAGTAAAAGCCTGTGGTGTTGTGGGCTGGGGTATTGACAGCATTGGGGTAGCCGAACTCAGTGGTGGGCCTAAAGGAATTTGATCTAGCAGCTAGAACTAGCAGGTTCTGTCAGAATCTTCATCACCATTTAGAGGCACTGTTTGGTTAGGATTAATATGAGAGATTGCATGCTGTAGTGGAAATGGACTTCCACAAATGGCTGATAAACTGGGCCCCTACCGTCCAATATTGCCTGGCTCAGGAGACCATGAAGTTTTGAATATTTCTCTGAGCTAAAGGTCTCCAGGTTGGCTTTGCTACAGATGGGGACGGGGATTTGGTGGACAAATAGGGACCTGAGCAGAGGCTTAAGATGCAAATCTGACCATGTCACTCTTCAAAATTTCCCTTCCCACTACAAGATAGTCTAGGCCAGTGTTCTTCAGACCATAGTGTGCACAAAAATCACCTTTGAAAACATCAATTGCTGGACCCTACCTCCCGAGTTTCTGATCAGCAGGTCTAGGATAAGGCATGAGAATGTGCATGTCCAAGTTCCCAAGTGATGTTGATACTGTTGGTCCATGGGCCACACTTTTAGAACTACCGGTCTAGGCACTTTACCATCACACAAATGGATCTTTTCTGTTCATTTCATGCCAATCTCTTTAGTCTATATTTCCTACCTCCTGTCTTGCATGTTATGATTCAGCAATGTGGAACTGCTTATAGTGCACTTGCAGCCACTATGCTGTTTCTTGCCACCCCGCCTATTCCATTTATTTTACTAATTCCTATGTAACTTTAAAGACTTGGTTTGCATTGTTGCCCAGTACTCTCTTGTTTAATTGTCTCATTCCCCGCTCCTCATCTGGGTCAGTTAGCCCTCCTCTAATACCAAGATACTGCTCCAAACATATTTCTACATTGCGCTTATGATGATGCACTGGAGTGATCTGTTTATGTGGCTATTCCTTCTATGACACTGTGAATTCCTTGACACTAGGAGCAAATCTTACTCTTTGCATGTACAATGCATTCACTCTGGAGGTGCTTGCAAAATTGGGAGACAAGGGTAGAGGGGAGCAGGAGACAGGAGGAGAGTGAACCTTGTGCCCCTGATTACTGAGGCCATCTCTGATACACAGGAAATATGTGGCTCTGGCTTAGAGTAGAGCTTCAGGTGGCCATCTGTCATTAAAAGAATTCTTTTAATTCTATCTGTCCAAGATTTTGTAATAAATCTACAGAATCTCAGAGCAAATCAAATAAACAACACACTAGGGTTATATAGCAGTCAACTTCCTATTTCTTTCAGCTATGATCATTTCTTTAGCATGCAGACCTATAATGAGGGCTGCATATGAGTACTGTCACAATCTCTGCCAAGTTTCACCTTTAGCTTCCCCTCTGTTGAACAAGGTATACACTCATTAAAATTTAGGGCAATTTTAGTAACTTATAATTGGATGAAATGGTTATTATTGCCTTAGCATATGCAGTCCACAAGGACAATTAATTGCACAGTAAAATTTGCAAAGGAGATACTTTGATTCATAGACTACTTTAAATCATCAGTGTTTAGGCTTTTCGGTTTTCTTATTCCTTCTGTCCTCATTTTTTATTTTCCATGCATGGCTCCTTTTAGGATAAAACATTTTAGCCAGGAAAGAGCATAAAGATAATTCAGTCCTGATGCATAGGATAAATGATTTGTCTGGTCACAGAGCTAGTCTATAACAGAGGATTAGACTCCAGGGCCCTGTCCTGAACACTGCACCATGCTACCTTTTACCATCTGTTTAAGAAGCCCCACTTTGTATCATCAATTCTACTGTTGCTGAAGCAGAACAGTTAATAAGACAAACTCAGTAATTTATGCCCTAAAGTAGGAGAGAGTTAAAGTTGAAGGGTAAAATCCACATTGCAAAGAACCGTACAGTCTATTACTACTAATAATACAATCACAGGTAACATTTGTTGAGGATTTGCTATGTTGCAGGAACCACACTAGGTGCTTTACATGGACTGTCTCATTTGATCCTCACAACCACTCTATGAACGGGTCTGTTATTCCCAGTTTACAGATTAGAAACAGGCTTGAAGGCTAAGTAATGTGCCCTCAATCCACACTGGTAAAACCAAAATTAAAGCAGAGGCGGTCTGTCTCCAGAGCTCATGCTCTTTTAACCAGTACACTAATGGAGTGAAAGCATGAAGACATTCACTCTGGTTGCAATAGTGACTGGAGGAAAACAGTTGCTACAAAACGCAAATAGTGAGACAAGGCATCTGTAGGCAACTTCTGCCTTACCTCACATTTGTAAAACTAGGTATACTGTACGGACTGGTAGCTATGTTATTTAGCTTCTTGTCTTAGTAATTTGTAAATAAATTATGTTAACTTAGGTTTGGAAGGAGTCACATTGTTTATTTAATCCAGCTTTACCAGATGAAAAAATCCTCCCCTCTTCAAAATCCCTGATGCAGAGTGATGAAGTTTCTTCTTGAGAACAGCCAGTGAATAGAGGATTTGCCTTTTGAGACAGTCTACTCAGTGGTTTCTGGTTCTTTTTCATCTGGTATTAGAGCCCACTTTACCTGCCCCTTTTCCCTAGGTCCTGACCCTATCCCCTGAAGGGGAGTGTATTTGCCTGTTCTCATGCTGCTAATAAAGACATACCAGAGACTGGGTAATTTATAAAGGAAAGAGGTTTAATGGACTCACAGTTCCACGTGGCTGGGGAGGCCTCACAATCATGACTGAAGACGAATGAGGAGCAAAGTCACATATTACATGGCAGCTAGCAAGGGGGCTTATGAAGGGGTACTCCCATGTATAAAACCATCAGATCTCATGAGACTTATTCACCACCATGAGAACAGTATGGGGAAGGCCACCCCCATGATTCAATTATTATTATTATTATTATTATTATTATTATTTTTGAGACGGAGTCTCGCTCTGTCACCCAGGCTGGAGTGCAGTGGCCAGATCTCAGCTCACTGCAAGCTCCGCCTCCCGGGTTCACGCCATTCTCCTGCCTCAGCCTCCCAAGTAACTGGGACTACAGGGGCCCGCCACCTTGCCCGGCTAGTTTTTTGTAATTTTTAGTAGAGACGGAGTTTCACCATGTTAGCCAGGATAGTCTCGATCTCCTGACCTCGTGATCTGCCCGTCTCGGCCTCCCAAAGTGCTGGGATTACAGGCGTGAGCCACCGCGCCCGGCCTGATTCAATTATCTTTACCTGGCCCTGCCCTTGACATGGGGGATTATTACAATTCAAGGTGAGATTTGGGCGGGGACACAGCCAAACCATGTCAGGGAGGGAGTACGTCTACTGTCTCTGCTTGGAGGTAGCTGGAAAGGCTGGGAAGATTATGTCCCCCAATCCCCCAGACTTTCCTCATCAGGTTACACATCCCCAGAACATCTTTCAACCCTCCTGTTTTCCAGATCTCCCACCATTTGTTTTTATTTACTTTTCTTTTTTTATTTGAAATGATCATAAAACAGCACTCCCACCATTTAGTCACTTCTTCCAGGACATAGTCTAGTTTTTTCTACAGTCTTCTCCAGAATCTAACATTTTATCTCCTCATTGCTGAATGATATTAGACTTATTATTTCCTGTGTTCTGGGTATAATACTCCTATTAATATCAACTAAAGCCAAGATAGCTAAAAAGCAACCATACTTTTCCCCAACTAATTTTGCACTTGTAACTAACTATATACTCAGATCTATTGAGTCAGAATTGCTTTGCAACCCAGAATTTTCTATCCTAAGGCTAAATGTACAACTTTACAGCTAATATTGTTTAAATTATTATTTTTATAATTTATATATAATATTCTAGCTTGTCAGGATCATTTTGAATCTCTGGTGTATTAATCAATTATACCTAATTTGTTGGTACAATATTTCTTCCATATTATTAATAGAAAATACTGCATCTTACAGGGCCTATTACAGAGACTGGTGGTACACTGTTAAGTGAACTTTTCTCAGAATCAGTAATCAATACTCTTTCAATGTATTATTCAACCAGTTGCAATGCCAGCTAAGCAGTAAGAAAAGTTAGCTTTCATCATTTTATCCATAAAAGTACCACAAGAAACTATGTCAAATGTTTTATAAAAATCAAGACACAGTATATGTAAGATATTCTATTAGTTTATGAATTGTTTTAAAATATGGTTACAAATGACTATTTTTTTAAATAATTAAGTTTTCACTTTTCAGAACTATGGTGAGTTCTTAGTCCATGCTGGTTCCCATTGATTTCTAAATCCTCTCAAGGTGAATGGGCATTATCTCACACTACTAGACTGGTCCTCAAAATAGGTAGGTAAAAGAAGAAGGGCTTGGAAAGATTAAAAACTACAGCCTACAACTCTTAGAGAGATATAACCTGCAGGCCTATTTTTCAGGTGTGGAAACTAAAATTCAAAGAATTGAATTGACTTTGCTAAAGTCACCCAGCAAATGGATAACCGAGGATTCATATCTAGCTCTTCTGTCCCCAAGTTCATTTTTCACATTAACCTGCACATTCTCTTGATCTCAGTCCTCTACATTCAATTCCTGTGATGAATTCCTGCTCTCTCAGGGTCATGAGCAAATCTCAAAATGGGGTAAATGCAGCCACAGACAGAAAAATAGAGCATCTTTATAAAGCATCACCTTTTATCTGAAGACAGATAGCATTCTTTTTTGTTGACATAAAACACAAAGCTATCTTGGAGAATAATGTAAAATTCACATTAAAGATGAAACACTAAATTTTAAAGCAATCGTATGCATGTTTTGACCCTTGCTGGATTATACTATCAAGTCCTCAAGGCCTGTGGCAGAGCTAGCTATAGTAGTGGCGGCTCTGGTGTTTGAGGCAAGGGCACGCACAGGGTGCCCACAGAGCTGAGGTCTGGAGTGCATTCACACATGAAGCAGCTGCAGCTCCAGGGTCTGGGAAACATGCAGGGTTGGAAGGAAATAGGAAGTACAGCAGCAGCTCCTTCTCTTGGGAGGCTTCTGCAGCAGGGTAGCGTTGGTTATCTTTGTGGTGAAAAATATGCCAGTGTCCTCTGGAGAACAGAGGACTGTGGTGACACCCACTATGTGACTGACACTGGCAGCCCCCACCCTTCTTCTTTGTTCTTAGGCATCTCCAGATGTCTTGGATAGGCTGATCTCCCCAGTGGTCCTTTCTGTGGGGTTATTCTTTTCCGTTTTGCTCTACTGCATTCTGCAGATTCTTAATTGGACTCTTAAGTCCTCTCAAAGCTATTTTCATTTATGGGTATCTGCCTACTTGTTGGTTTTCGTGGGGAGATAGAGGTTGGCATCTCCTACTCCATCATCTGGCTGACGTCACTCTCCTGTGCCATTTTGAACATAACTCACTTTGTACATTAACATTTATTCAACATTGAACACATTTATTGAGCACCTACTTTGTGTCAGGCATAGTAATAAGCTCTTGGATTACCGTGGTATTAAGACAGACACAGTTTTTGCTCTTATTGAGAGCAAATTTTCTAACATTCTAGAAAGACAAAAACAAAACAAAAAACAACCAAAATGACAAAAAAACTGCAGGGTGTAATCAGTGCTATGAAGGCAGTAATGGACCTGAGATAAACAATAAAGTTTGGGAGAGGTCAGATGACAGAATGAAAATACTTTAGTTCACATGGTTTGGTGTTGGCTTTACTGAGAGACATTTCACATGAAAATCAAAGAATGAATAGATAGGTGAAAGGTGTGCAAGTACACTCCACAAAAGGGAAGTAGCAGATATAGAAACCTTGAGGCAGGAAAGAACTTTGAGGGTTGAGACAATGAGAGAAGCCCAGTGTTATTGAAAAAAGGTGAATGAAAAAAAAAAAAGAAAAGAAAAAAGGTGAATGAGTGAGTGGCAATGGCATCAGGTGAGGCTGATGAGGTGGATGGGACTGGATTGCACAGGGCCTTAGGAGTCATGGAAAAGAAGCTTGGATGTTATTCTAAGGACAATGAAAACCCATTAAAGGTTGTTAAGCAGGGAAGTGGCAAGATCTGATTTACTGTCAAAGAAGGATACTGTCACCTTGGTGAGGAAAAGAGTTCCATGAAGGAACAAGGATAGAAGCAGAGGCCATTGGGAAGTTACTACAATTTTGCAGGTGAGAAATGATGGGCGTTTAGGCCAGGTTGGTAGTCAACGCAGACAAAAATGGATGGATTGGGATAAGTGCTGGTGGGATGAACATGGAGGTTGAAGGAAAGAGAGGATGAAGCTTGACTAAACTTTTTGACTTAAGTATAATTGCATATGGGGATTGGGAAGTTGTTTGTGGTAGAAATTAATTCTGTTTTGAACATGTTAGGTTTGAAATATTTGTAATCTATTCAAATAAAGATATCAGGTTGTCAGATGCCAAGCTTACTAGTGTAGAGCTCAGAGGAAAGGGTCCCAGTCAGAAATATCATTTTGGGAGTCATTAGTATAATACAGCATCATGAGCAGTATTTAAAACTCTGGGCATAGATGAGATCATGTAGAAAAGAATTCAAAGAGAAAGAGAAGTGTATCTCTGGAAGAAATCTCTGAGAAACACTGACATTTAGAGATTGGGTTGGGATGAGCAATCTTGCAAGGAGCCAAAGAAAAAATGAACCTGAGAGGTGTGAGAAAAACCAACAAGCTCCCAAGAAAAAACAACATTAAGTACCCAAAATTAGGACAAGTAACTTAATCTTTCTGTGCCTCCATTTCCTCATCTCTAGAAATAGAACAGTTTATTAGTTTTTTATTGCTGCTGTAACAAATTACCACAAACTTAGTGGCTTTAAGCAAAAAAAAAAAAAAAAATGTATGATCTTACATTTCTATAGCTCAGAAGTTGGAATTAGGCCTTTCTTACTGGGCTAACATCAATGTGTCAGCAAGCCCATCGTCAAAGCTGGCAATGGAGGGTTGAGACATAATACTACTCCATTATAACATGTTGCTTCCATTGTCACATCTCCTTCGGACTCTGACTCCTCTTCTACTTTTAAGGGCTCTTATGGTTACATGGAGCTCACCTGGATAACCCAGGATACTCTCCCTTTCCCAATATTAGCTTATTTGCAACCTTAATTCCACCTGCAGCTTAATTCTCCTTTGTGGTGTCATATAACATGGTCACAGGTTTTGGAGATTAGGACATGGGCCTCTTTGGAGGCTATTATTCTGCCTACCACAGATCACAATAATATACACCTCATAGGATTGTTATGAGAATAAAATGAGTCAATACACGAAGTAATTTTGCTTGGCATGCAGCAAATAGTCAATAAACATTGGCTACTATTTTTACTCTGCTTTGTTTCTACCTCAACCACTAGGCAGCGAGTTTCTCAGACAAATGTGTTATCTTCATCTTTGTAGCACAGATTACAGATATTCATGAAGTATTCATTGAATGAATACATGGCACAGAGAATGTGGAAGAATGTTTAGTGAACAAATGAATGTAAATACACATGCCTCAAATAGAGTTACAGAAGCACTGTATTAACCTCATTTGATTTCATCTTTGCCAGAACCTTGTGAGGTAGACTGGCAGTCCTCCAAACCAGTTTCCCTTCTTGACTTCTCTATTTAAGTTCACGACTCCAACATTTACTCATATGTATAACCTCAGAGTTCTTTTATGACACTTATTGAATTACTTATACCCAGCTGACTTCCTGACCCATCTCTGGTTCTTTTCCTCCTTCATTCAATCAACACACATGACCTTAGAGTGTACTATGTACCAGATATAGGATTACGCACCCTAAATACAAAGTTGAATTAGGCATTAGTCTTAAAGAGTAGCCAAATTCTCAGCATTCTTCCTTAGTAATTAATGTCTCATAGATTTCTTTGCTACTTTCTCTTCTTCCACCAGCTGGTTCAGACCCTTAATACTTCTCCAGGCTCTTGTGCAGTCTGTTTCCACCCACTGTGCCTCTCTTTTACTAAAGCACAGTAATGATATACTCCAAATGTGCCTGGGATTTGTTTTCATGCTTTTGTTCAAGTTGTTTTCTCCACCTAGAATGTCTTCCCTCTCTCACCCTGTGAAATCCCAAGCACTCATTCTTTTCGGCCCCATTTCCAACACAACTTTTCCCAGAAGCCCTTTGACCCTGGCAACAATGTTTTCTCTCTTCCTCCTTCTCTTCCTTAACATTTATTTCCCTTTTGATTTCTTGCAGATGCACTTTGTGTTGTAAAGGTGTTTGTACATGCTGTTTCCCTCCACGAGGCTATACGTTTGTTCAGGGCAGTGACTGCATTTTATTGCAGCTGCACAGACTCTAGTTTCCGTGTTTGCCTCCTAGCTCTGCCACTTTCAAGCTCTGTGGCTGTGGACAAGCTACTTGATCTACGTTTCAGTCCTCTTTTCTGCAAAATGGGATTAATAGTGTTACCTAATCAATCGGGTTATGGTGAGGATTTAGTGAATAAAACGCAAGGGCTAGCACATAATAAGCACGCAAGAGCATTTGTTGAAATGTGCACATCTGGATGACTGACAATTTGCTACTACTGTTTATTGTGGGGAGAACAGATATCTAAATGTTAAATAACTCTCCCCAAATCAAGAAAGAACTAGGTTTATAAGTTACGTTATTTCAACGTCACTTCCACGTCACTTCCCAAATACCTCTCACTTACGTGTTGGAAGAAATTTATTTGTTTCATTTAAGCGTGTTTGGGCCAGGAGTGGTGGCTCATGCCTGTAATCCCAGTACTTTATTTATTTATTTATTTTTTGAGACGGAGTCTGGCTCTGTCGCCCAGGCTGGAGTACAGTGGCCGGATCTCAGCTCACTGCAAGCTCCGCCTCCCGGGTTCACGCCATTCTCCTGCCTCAGCCTCCCGCGTAGCTGGGACTACAGGTGCCCGCCACCTCGCCCGGCTAATTTTTTGTATTTTTTAGTAGAGACGGGGTTTCACTGGGTTAGCCAGGATGGTCTCGATCTCCTGACCTCATGATCCGCCCGTCTCGGCCTCCCAAAGTGCTGGGATTACAGGCTTGAGCCACCGCGCCCGGCAATCCCAGTACTTTAAGAGGCAAAGGCAGGCGGATCACGAGGTCAGGAGTTCAAGACCAGCCTGGACAACATGGTGAAACCCCGTTTCTACTAAAAATACAAAAATTAGCTGGGCATGGTGGTGGGCACCTGTAATCCCACTTACTCGGGAGGCTGAGGCAGGAGAATTGCTTGAACCTGGGAGGCGGAGGTTGCAGTGAGCTGAGATCGCACCACTGCACTCCAGCCTGGGCGACAGAGCAAGAGAAAAAGGAGGAAAGGGGAGGAGAGGGGAGGGGAGGGGAGGGGAGGGAGAAAGAGAGAGAGAAAGGAAGGAAGAGTGTTTGGTCTTAATTCCTTAAGTAGAAGCCCAGAGTCAGGCTACCTAATTTTACAACCTCTGGTTTTAACATGTGAGAGTTAATTTGAGCAAAATTCACTGCCTGTATAAGTTTTCACATTCTTTATCACATCTGCCAAGCCCCAACTCTCAGTTGTAAACTCCTTGACCCTAAACCTATGAGCTACTTGTTAGCAAGGTAGCCATTTCTCTCAAATAAAGAAGAAATGTCCATAGTACCTGGAGGCCCTAAGTTATTCCAGAATGATCCATGACATTATTCTCAGTTACCTTTTCTCTTGCTTTGATTTGGGTCTTGCTAGGGGACTGGAATGTAAATCACCTAAGTGACTTAGGTTGATACAAATATCTGTTATAAGATTTAAGGGAAAAATAAAATTATCCCAAGGATGTGGTTGACTGGGAGTTGTCAGAGGTACATCGGGACTTCAAGGTTTTGTTCAACTGTCGTCCTCTTGGGACAGAAACAAAAACGTCAGTAGTTTGAGAGTCCCTTTTTGCTTTAGGATAATCACAAATTGCAATCTCGTGGTGACACCAATTGTAGAAGTAGGGCAGAGAAATGCTGGTGGCTTAAGAGGTGAGATACTTGCAAACCCTGTTTGAACTCTGCACTCATCTGTTTTAAAGCAGGAAAATGATCACATCATTCTCTGGCTCAAAAATTTCAAATGGCTGTCCATTGTCAGTAGGATAAAGCTAGACTTTTTAGCCTAGTCAATAAGGTCTGCCACAAAGCAGCCTCAATTTACTATTCTGGCTTTATGACTGCCCCGACCTTGCCAGCAGCCACACTACATTTTTCATCATTCTCTAAACAAATATACGTATCCTGTAGTCTTGCTAAGGCAATGTTAAAATGTAATTTTAAGGTGTGTGTGTGTGGGTGGGGGGTGGCAATAATACACTTCTAATCTCATGGGGTAGATAATAATAGTTACTATATACCAAACATTGTGCAAAAAAACATCTTACACACATCAACTTGTTTTAACCTAATCATAATCGCTTTTACTAATTTTACTTATAAAGAAATTCAGGTGTTGAGAAAACTGCCCAACGTCATACAGTTAGAAAATGGTGTAGCCAGTATTACAACACAGAGTCTGGCTTCTTGAGCACTGTGACATTGTGGAAAGACCTGTACTCTGGAGACGGATTGTTCTGCTGACATTTGAGCCTCCAGAAACTTTTACTGCCTCTGCTGGCTTCTGCTAGCGTTGCAAGACTTTACTGGTTAAATTTGAGCCTTGCAAAAGAGAAAATGGACAAAATCTCCCTTAGAGGTTTTGTGCTCCTTACAGCCACAGTGTGCATTGTAATTTGATAATTTTCTGTTTTTGTCTAAAAAGGACCAAACAAAGCTGGGAGTTGCTCTGTATCATCTCTCTTGCCGAGAACTCTTACTGAGTTAATAAGAGAAATGTTTATGCGTGTTGTATAATTTAAGCTTTCCATGAGAATGCACTGAGTTAATGGATAACAGCTGTGGGTAGTAGTAAAACCAACTTGGCCATACCTGAAGTGCCTTCATAGTTGGAGAGACTGGCCTGCAGTGGTTCTCTATGTTGGCTGCACAAATCACAAGTAGAGCTTTTGAGTAAGACCCCGTGACGGGGCCCCTCCCCAGACCAGTTAAATTGTATTCTGGTGTGTATGTAAGCGGGGGTGGGTGGGCAGGCACTGGTAGTTTTTGAAAGCACCCTAGGTGATACTAATATGCAGTTAGGGTTAGAACCACTAGGCTAGAGAAGAAAGGGCTGTGCTTATGTATTTGTTTATGGTGATCTGCAATCCTTAATAGTAATCCCAATCACAAATTAAGTTGAAACCTGAACAATACAGGTCTTTTTTTAACTATCCGAAATATATTCTTAACATGTGCAGAATGGCAGGACTCTGAATGCATACATGAGCTGCTGAAACACAAGACAGGTTAGATACGGGCTGTCCCTTGGAATCTTGTTTTTCAAAGTGTGGTCCAAAGATTTGCATTATCAGCTTCAGCTGGGAGCTGGTGACAATGCAGAATGTCAGGCCCTCCCCCTCCGTCTACTGAAACAGAGTTTATATTTTAAGAAGATCTATACATTCAAGTGTGCAAAGCACTGCTTTGGAGATCATCTCTTTCAGCACCCTCATTTTATAAATGGGAGAAGAAGAAACAAGATATGAGCAAGATTATGGAACTCCCACCGAGACTGCACTAGAACACGGGGATCCTAGAGACCATGTCTGCTGATGCCAGGGCCTGGGACCTTTCCACTCCATTGCACTGATAGGTCATAAAAATAAATTGTGGTGAGTGTCTTTCCCTGAGTGAATTAAGATTATCTCTCTTTCGCATCTGGGATGAAAAACGGAGCTTTAAATCATCAACTCATGTTTGATAAAAGGGGAAAAGACTCCTACTGTAAAATGTACACATTTAAAGTAGAATTGATATATAAAATTTAAATTCACCTTGTCATAAAAGAGAAAAATATAGAACTACCGTAAAAACATTTTTTTTTTTTTTTTTTTTTTTGAGACAGAGTCTTGCTTTGTTGCCAGGCAGGAGTGCAATGGCATGATCTTGGCTCACTGCAACCTCCCGGGTTCAAGCGATTCTCCTGCCTCAGCCTCCTGAGTAGTTGGGACTACAGGCGCCCACCACCATGCCCGGCTAATTTTTTGTATTTTAATAGAGACGGAGTTTCACCTTGTTGGCCAGGATGGTCTTGATCTCCTGACCTCATGATCCGCCCCCCTCGGCCTCCCAAAGTGGTGGGATTATGGGCATGAGCCACTGCACCCAGCCGTGAAAACATTTTTAAGAAAGAAAAATGGTGCTTTAAATATGAAGCTATACAATAGGATTATTTTCTTTGAACTGTAGTGAATAAAAACAAATTTTATATAACAAAGATTGAGTTTCATTCCAATGACAGTTTCCATTTCATATGTATTAGAAGTTATTTGTTGGTAGAAATTTTTACCAGGGTACAAATTTTTGATGTGAAAAGATGTCATTGTTTGTATCTCTCCATAACTGAAATTATTTTACTCTCAAGCACTAAATTCTGCCAGTGGTGCTGGAAGACTTACTACTATCTAATTATGATCACTTGATGAACAATTTCTTTTGGACTAAATGCTAAGGCAAACACTAGGGTTCACCTCCTTGTTGAGGGGTGAAGGTGAGGATAGTGAGGATGCTTCCGTAGTGTTTTGCACTGGGGCAAGGCACAGCTGCCACATAATGTCCCATGTACTAGCTGAGTGGCATTTGTCTGGTCCCTAACACTACACTAGAACTGGTGTCTGTTGCCCATGTCTGCAGCTTAGCCTGCTGCTCTTAAGTCCATGTGACCTGCATCCACTTTGTCTCAACTGTCTTTTTGGCTCCGGAATCTCCCAAACTTACTTGGGGGTTCTTCCATTCTTTCCGTGGCTTCATGCCTGGCCCAGGGGAGTGCAAGGCACAGGCCTTTCTCAGAGACCCACTGCAGCTGACCTCCAGTCTCAGCATTTAGGAATCTCTCTTGTCTTCCTGTTGGTGGAATGCCCGTCCTTGTGGTAGGAATTGTTCTTACATAATCACACATTTCTTCTGTTCTACGATTCATGGTATCATCTGGTATCATGTTGTGGCTCCTGATATTTAAAAGAAATTCATATTTGGAAAATTTTAAAAACTTTTTTTCCTTCCCAATGCCTAAATCTTACAACTGAATGAGGTCTCCCCAAGGGCTCAAAAGCCAGGAGCTGAAGGTGCTTCTTCCTTTCAGGCTGGATCACCCATGCCCCAAGACCTGGGTACAAACAAAGCCCCCAATACTACTTGGATGGTAGAGGGAAGAGTAAGGGCAAACACCTGGAAAATACATTTGAAAAACCCAAAACTACCCTGCCCAAATCCTGCCAATTAAACGATATTTTAGGTATGCTGTTGCTGAATTTCTACATATGAGAGGCAGGGAATTCAATTCTATAAACTTTATTTGAGTACTCTGTGCAAGATACTTCATAAGGTCCCTGCCCACAGGTGGCACATTAGTTTTCAATAGGATGTAATAAATTACCCTAAACTTAGTGTCTTAAAACAATGCAGATGTGTTATCATAACAGTTCCAGAGATCAGAAGTACAAAATCAGTCTCACTGAGCTAAGATCAAAGTGTTGGCAAGCCTGTGATTCTTCTGGAGGCTCTAGAGGAAGAATCTGTTTTCTTGACTTTTCCAGATTCTAGAAGCTGCCTGCATTCCTTGGCTCATGGCCTCGTCCTCCATGTTCAAAGTCAGCAGTGTAGCATCTCCTCTCTCTGGCCTCTGCTTCCACCTTTACAGCTCCTCTCTCTGGCCCACCTGCCTCCCTCTTATAAAAACCACTGTTAAAGGACTAATATCCAGAATCTATAAGGAACTTAATAAGAAAAAAACCCAACTTTATTAAAAACTGAGCACAGGACATGAACAGACACTCCTCAAAGACATACACGTGGTCCACAAGCATATGGCAAAAAAGCTGAACATCACTAATGATCAGAGAAATGCAAATCAGAACCACGATAAGATACCATCTCACACCAGTCAGAATGGCTAACATGCAAAAGTCAAAAAATAACATGTTGGCAAGGCTTTGGATAAAAGGGAACACTTATATACTGTTCGTAGGAATGTAAATTAGTTCATTCCCTGTGGAAAGCAGTTTGGAGATTTTTCAAAGAACTAAAAATAGAACTACCATTCAATCCAGCAATCCCATTACTGGGTATATACCCAAAGGAAAACAAATGGTTCTACCCAAAAGACATCTGCACTTGCATGTTTATCACAATGCTATTCACAATAGCAAAGACATGGAGTCAACCTAGGTGCCCATCAACAGTGGATTGGATAAAGAAAATATAGACATATACACCATGGAATACTGTACAGTCATAAAAAAGAATAAAATCATGTTCTTTGTAGCAGCATGGATGCAGCTGAAGGCCATCATCCTAAGTGAATTAATGCACAGACAACCAAATATTGCATGTTCTCATTTAGAATTGGGAGCTAAACTCAGGATACACGTAGACATAAAGACTGGAACAACAGATACTGGCGACTCCAAAAGGATGGAGGGAGGCAGGGATGAAAGGGCTGAAAAACTTCCTATTGGGTACTATGGTTCATTATCTGTGTGACAGAATTAATAGAAGCCCAAACTGCAGCATCACACAATATATCCTTGTAATAAGCCTGCACATGTACCCCGTGAATCTAAAGAACAAATTAAAACTTAAAAACAGAACCTTTGTGGTTATACTGAGCCTTCCTGGCTAATCCAGAATCATATCCCCACATCAAGATTCTCAATTTAATTACATCTGCAAAATCTCTTTTACCATGTAAGGCGGCATATTCACAGGTCGTGGGGATTAGCATGTGGACACCTTTGGTGGGGCAGGGAGGGAGTATTATTCACCGCAAGGGTGCCAGGCGAGAGGACAAGGATGACAGATACATGGCTGGGGAAATTTTCTGAGATATGAATTTATGTTTTTCTTCCTGTATTTTATTATTTATCTTCTCGCATTTAAGCAGGGAGACAGGCTCTGACCTTGCCTCAGAGCGTGCAAAAGGCAGAAGTTCCTGGTAAGACACTTCCTTTTCTGATTTTTGGTTTTTAAAAGCCAAAGTGCATGGAGGAAGTTGGCTGGGTGTCCTGGAGGGAGAGGGGAGAGGGAATCCTGGAGGTGGGGTGGGGGTGGCGGTTCCCATCCTTGGGGGTGGGTGGGTGAAACTGGGAATGGTGTGGGAGCTCTTGCTCCCTGGAAGTGCCCTGGGGAGTGATGGGACCTCAAATCTTGACTTTTCCAAGATTTCAGTGTCCCCACACATAGCCTAGAATCAGCATAGCTGCTAAAACCCACATCCCATGGGGGTGTCCTGGTGACTGAGGCAGGTCCCTGGGGTCTTGGCCCTGCAGGGAAGGCTAAGGATGACTGAGAACGAATTACATCCCACTATGGTGGGATAGGGATTTGGAATAAAAATAAAATGGTTTGGCCGGGTGCGGTGGCTCATGCCTGTAATCCTAGCACTTTGGGAGGCTGAGGCAGGAGAATCACAAGGTCAGGAGATTGAGACCATCCTGGCTAACACAGTGAAACCTCCTCTCTACTAAAAATACACACACACAAAAATTAGCCGGGCATGGTGGCGGGCGCCTGTAGTCCCAGCTACTCAGGAGGCTGAGGCAGGAAAATGGCGTGAACCCGGGAGGCGGAGCTTGCAGTGAGCTGAGATCGCGCCACTGCACTCCAGCCTGGGCGACAGAGCCAGACTCTGTCTCAAAAAAAAAAAAATAAATAAATAAATAAATAAATAAATAAATAAATAAAATAGAAATAAAAACTAAAATGGTTTGAAGAAAACAGGAAATTCAGTATTTCTTGCTGATATGGTTTGGCTGTGTCTCCACCCAAATCTCATCTTGAATTGTAAACTCCCACAATTCGCACACCTCACGGGAGGAAGCCGGTGTGAGGTGATTTAATTATGGGGGCGGGTCTTTCCTGTACTGTTCTCTTGATAGTGAATAAGTCTCACGAGATCTGATGGTTTTAAAAACGAGAATTTCCCTGCACAAGCTGTCTTTTTGCCTGCGCCCTTCGCTTAAGATATGACTTGCTCCTCCTTGCCTTCTGCCATGATTGTGAGGCCTTCTCAGCCATGTGGAACTGTGAGTCCAATTAAACCTCTTTCCTTTGTAAATTGCCCAGTCTCAGGCTCTATCAGCAGCGTGAAAACGGACTAACACACTTGCCCAACTGCCTAAACCATACATATAAAATGAAATAAGGGAATTGCCGTAAAAGCCGTATAACTAAGACAGCCGAGTTTCTCATTACTCCCAGCTCTCACTAGTGTGATTTGCAGGGAAATCACAGGGGGCTGCACTGCAGTGCGCTAAGTCTAGGGGGCGGGAGCAGGTGGGGGAGTGGGGCACGGGACGCTGAGGGCACCGCATTCTAACTCCGAGGGTCAGGAAGACTTGCTGGAAGAACTGCCTTCGAAGCTGACTGGTAGATGTTCAACCCCGGAGACTGAGAAAATAGTGACAGAAAGAGGGAAGACGGGAGGAGGAGCTTCTATACAAGAATGACAGCCCAGAGTTGAAATTCAGCGTGTGCTCTCATAGTGGAGCTCAACGCCTTGACCGGGAGCCTGTGACCTGGGAAGCTGTGCTCCTAGTTTCCCGAAGGAAGGGGCAGGCACATTTCATAGTTCATTTTTCATATCTCCCCACTGCCCCCAGGGGAGTGCCTTTTAGATATTTTCATAGGTCTCTCTGCACTGGCCATGGGCAGATACGAGGGGAAGATGTGGAGCTCAGTGGGCACCTTAATTGAGTTGGGAAACTTTGGGGACAGCTTGGCCTGGGCACATCTCCAAGATGAAGTGTGTGTCTGATGCTCAGAGGGTGAGTTGCACTTGAATTCTAGGTTTTGATTCATTTTTTAGAGGTACGAATTGAAGCTCTGAGAATCAATGGGCTTAATCAGGGAAAGTAGTAGTGGAATTGAGGAAGGGAATGGAGAGAATCTTGGGTTAGACTGCAGGTTAGTGGAGCTCAAAATGCAGCCCACACCCCAGATACTTTTTTTTTTTTTTTTTTTTTAAATCAAGAGGTGGTTTAGTTTTCCAGGCCAGTCTTCACAACATCACTGAATATGGCCATAGAATAATACTCTCAGCACTAGAGAAACAAATCGTTCCTTATTACTTTGTTGATGTTTGTTCCAGATTCTAACTTCGGATTACAGGAACTTATTTTCTCACAACCCCAGAAATAAAAGTGCCCCCTCCCTGCCTCTCACTCCCAAACCCTCACTTACACTGGCCTGACTTTCACATGTTCCCCGGATTGGGAAGGATGGGGCACGGGACTTCCTGGTGTGGGCTGGGCGGGAAGGGAGGGCGCAGGGGCTTCAGGAAGCATCTGTGGGGTTGGTGGGAAGGAAGAGCTAGCAGGAGTGTGAGGCAAAGGCCCAGGTCAGTGCAGGGGAAGACAGCAGAATAGTCTCCCCGGGGTCTCATAGGACTGTGGTTCTTAAGGAAAGGCTGGTGAGGGGACGAAGGGGAGAGAAGAGAAGACAATAAAAAAGAAAAGAGAGGTGGGGAGTGGGACTGAGCCAGTTATCTGATGTACACAGCATGGAATGGAATCCCACTGGCTACCAGTACCCTGGGGAGATGGAAGAACCCAGGGTCCATGAAAGATCTGGATGGTAGGGATAAGGAGATGTCCTAGCTCCTTTATGTGATTAGTCTTACAGACTACTGCCTGTGTTGCTGAGCATTAGGGACTTAGCTATTCAACATGGAGTAGAAGTACTAGCCTATTGGTAAACCGTACCGTTTATCAGCTGGTCTTGCGTTGGTTCAAGAAAAGCCATCTGAGATGGGATTCAGCCTGGGAAAAAAGCTAAAGAGTAGTCCAAAAATTTTAAAAAATACTTGAAAAATCAAACAGACAGTAGAAAGTTGGCACCTTCTAGGTTTCTGTATTAACCATGCTTTTTAGTCCAGGCAACCCTCTGATTAAAAAAAGGATAAATATTTATAAGTTAAATTTATAAATAAAAGATGGTAACATCCTCTGAATGCAGAATACCAAAAAATCAGTAGTCTCTGATGGAAAAAGCCAGTTCAACTTTTGTTGACTTAATCATGAGTCAATTCAATTATTAAGTTATTGGTTTCAAAGCGTAAGTGAAACAAACAAATGTAAACAATGTCTTATTCACGTCTAGTTTGCAATCTAATTGGAAGATGGAATTTAAATACAAGGAGGTTTAATACATTTAAAATATTATAATATGCTAATTTATCATCGTTAAGAAACCAGCTGGGCATGGTGGCTCACGCCTGGAGGCTGGGTGGGAGGATCATTTGAACTCAGGAGTTCAAGACCAGCCTGAGCAACATAGCAGAACCCTGTCTCTACATACATACATACATACATACGTGCCAGGCATGGTGGTGTGCCCCTGTAGTCCCAGCTACATGAGATGCTGAGATGGGAGGATGACTTGAGCCCAGGAGGCAGAGGAGGTTGCAGTGAGCCAAGATCACATTGCTGCACTCCAGCCTGTATGACAAACCAGACCGTTTCTCAGAAAAAAAAGAAAAAAGAAAAGAAAAGAAACCTCCATGATGGGTGTTTCAAAGACCTTGGGAAGATGGGGCAGTCATTGGTATCACAGAATTCTGGGTGTTGTGTGCTGTGCATTCTTGAATAATACTGACCTGAAAATCTTTGTTCTTCCTTGAGAGAAATGGTATTTGTTTGCTATTGCTCATATTCAAACTCAAATGGTAAGACAGAAGGTAGGCCATATTATTACCCAATTACAACAGAAAATTGTTTGATTTTCTTGGGCTTGTGCATATGGTGAACATTTGGTTATTACAGCCTTGCTGCTAGCAGAACGTTTTAACTAAAGGCAGCAAAATGAACACAGACTTTGGACTTTTAGCTTGATCATTCTTCTATATACAGGCCATTTCTGCTTCATATCGAGAGAGTTAGCTGGCAATCTTAGGAAATTATTATGAGAGTAAAGTTGTCTCCAAAAGAAACTTAGAGGATGTGAATCTGTGTTCAAAGTTCAGTCAAAATAAAGAACTAGTTCCATTTAAGCATGAGTTGCCAATAACAATGTTATAAAAAATGTTTTCCGGCAACTAACAGTCATTTTTTTTTTCTTTTTTTTGCCTGCACGAAATAACTCAAACCATACTTAGTAAACAGAAATTCTGGAAGCAATTTCAAACAATGGATCTCCATAGCATGCCACATAAAAATAGAAAGTTAAAGATTGAGAACTTACTCATGCAAAGGTCACTTAGAGGGTTTTCCACAATAATGGGATTTGAGTCAACAAGTATTCATTGAATGCCTATTATGTGGTCAGCTTTATGAGGGATGGTGGTGGATGGGAAGTGGGACTAATGAAGCATCATACCTAAGACATGGTCCTTGACTTGGGGGAGCCTTCGCTAATTTTGAGGAACAAGTCAGAAGCACATGAAAGGGCTAAACAACAATCTAAAGCAGTGCAATGTTAACATTATGTATTTTAATAAGAAGTGAAATACCTGCAGATGTGGTGGGTGGTCATGAATGCAGTGAGGATTGGAGCAAGTTTTCCTGGGCTAGAGAAGGTGTGGAGTAGGATATTAGAGAGAAAGGGCATTCCAGGAGGGTTTAGCAGGAAGCAAGAAGGACGACAGTTTAGGGAGGTAGGATGGCACCAGAGTCATTTGCTGCCATTTGGAAGTCTTCTTTGTTTCCGTGCCTCACACTAACTTTACGTATCTGTCTCTTTGCTTTGCACCCAACTCCATTTCTTTCCCTCTCTCCCTCCCTTCCTTCCTTCTTTCCTTTCTTTTGCTTTTTTTTTTTTTTTTTTTGATGGAGTCTTGCTCTGTTGCCCAGGCTGGAGTGCAATGGCGCGATCTCAGCTCACCGCAACCTCCGCCTCCCAGGTTCAAGTGATTCTTCTGCCTCAGCCTCCTGAGTAGCTGGGATTACAGGCATGCGCCACCAGGCCCAGCTATTTTTTTGTATTTTTGGTAGAGATGGGGTTTCACCATGTTGGTCAGACTGGTCAGAACTCAACTCCATTTCTTAATACTGCCTGAACTATTTGCCTCTTACCACTGTATTCCTCTTCTCTCCATCCAGACTTGTTTTTGTACTATATTAGGAGTTAGACAGCTTGGGTCTAACTCCTTGTGAGGAACAAAGTGGCTGTTATTTGACAAATTGTGACTCTAGGTTGTGGTCCAGGCTTGTCTTAAAAATCAGACTACAAGAGTGAGTGCAACAATGATGTGAACATATGTCATGCCACCAAACCGTACAGTAAAAAATGCATGTAATGGTAAATGCATGTAATGGTGATGTCTCTTTTACCACAATTTAAAATAAAACCAAACACCATCTCCTTGACCTAAGTAAGGGAGTTTCCAACTTCATTGGAGAGGGTTATAGGCAGTGTAAAAAAAAAAAATCAGTTCAGCAATTTGGAATATTTTCTTCCTCTCAAGGAGTTAACTGTTATATATAACTGTAGGTTCTATAATGAAAAATAAAAGGCAGAGATAATTTTAGCCTTTAAAAGCATACCTTACCCACCTTTCACCACAGCACTTGCACTGTGAATTATGTGTAATTTCTTTAGCCAGCTTACTTCTTGAATCACCCCTATTCCTTTAGGTTGTGGTTGTTGTTGTGGTTCTTCGTTCTTCTTTCTTTTTCTCCTCCTCCTCCTTCTTCTCCCTCTTCTTTCCTCTTCTTCTTTCCCTTCTTCCCTCCTCCTCCCCCTCCCCCTCCCCGCCCTTTTCCCTCTCCATGTCCCTCTCCCCCTCCCCCTCCTCCTCCTTCTCCCTCCTCTCCTTCTCCTTCTCTTTCTTCTTCTTCTTGTTCTTCTTCTTCTTCAGAACATTGCAGAGCAATCAAGGCTATTGCCATCTCTATTGTAGTTGCCTAGGTAGGCTGTGCATGATCCCCAGGATGTACAGAATTGAACTAGGAGGGGAAAAATTTATCACTGCTGGGGCACAATCCTGGCTTCTACACTTACCAGTTGGGTAAGTTATTTAACCTCTTTGTGCCTTAGTTTTCTCATCTTTATTTTATTTTTTTTGTTTTAAAGACTTTTTATTTTTATTATTGTTTTTAATTATTATACTTTAAGTTCTGGGATGCATGTGCAGAACATGCAGTTTTGTTACATAGTTATACACATGCCATGATGATTTGCTGCACCCATCAACCCCTTATCTATATTAAGTATTTCGCCTAATGCTATCCCTCCGCTAGTCCCCCTATACCCCTACAGGCCCCAGTCTTGCTCTGTTGCCCAGGCTGGAGTGCAATGGCGCGATCTCAGCTCACTGCAACCTCCGCCTCCCAGGTTCAAGTGATTCTTCTGCCTCAGCCTCCTGAGTAGCTGGGATTACATTGTTCTCATTGTTCAACTCTCACTTATGAGTGAGAACATGCGGTGTTTGGTTTTCTGTTCCTGTGTTAGTTTGCTGAAAATGGTGGTTTCCAGCTTCACCCATGTCACCCAAGACATGCTCTCATTCCTTTTTATGGCTGCAGAGTAAGTATTCCATGGTGTATGTGTGCCACATTTTCTTTATCCAGTCTGTCATTGATGGGGATTTGGGTTGGTTCCAAGTCTTTGCTATTGTGAACAGTGCTGCAATAAACATATGGGTGCATGTGTCTTTATAGTAGCATGATTTATAATCCCTTGGGTATATAGCCAGTAATGGGATTGCTGGATCAAATGGTATTTCTGGTTCTAGACCCTTGAGGAATAGCCACACTGTCTTCCACAATGGTTGAACTAATTTACACTCCCACCAACAGTGTAAAAGCGTTCCTATTTCTCCACGTCCTCTCCAGCATCTGTTGTTTCCTGACATTTTAATGATTGTCATTCTAACTGGTGTGAGATGGTATCTCACTGTGGTTTTGATTTGCATTTTTCTAATGACCAGTGATGATGAGGTTTTTTTCATATGTTTGTTGGCCACATAAATGTCTTCTTTTGAGAAATGTCTGTTCATATCCTTTGCCTGCTTTTTGATGGGGTTATTATTATTTTTTTCTTGTAAATTTGTTTAAGTTCTTTGTAGATTCTGGATATTAGCCCTTTGTCAGATGGGTAGATTGCAAAACTTTTCTCCCATTCTGTAGGGTGCCTGTTCACTCTGATGATAGTTTCTTTTGCTGTGCAGAAGCTCTTTAATTAGATCCCATTTGTCAATTTGCCATTGCTTTTGGTGTTTTAGTCATGAAGTCTTTACCCATGACTATGTTCTGAATGGTATTGCCTAGGTTTTCTTCCAGGGTTTTTACAGTATTAGGTCTTATGTTTAAGTCTAATCCATCTTGAGTTAATTTTTGTATAAGGTGTAAGGAAGGGGTCCAGTTTCAGTTTTCTGCATATGGCGAGCCAGTTTTCCCAACACTATTTATTAAATAGGGAATCCTTTCCCCATTGCTTGTTTTTGTCAGGTTTGTCAAAGATCAGATGGTTTTGGATGTGTGGTGTTATTTCTGAGGCCTCTGTCCTGTTCTATTGGTCTATATATCTGTTTTGGTACCAGTACCATGCTGTTTTGGTTACTGTAACCCTGTAGTATTGTTTGAAGTTAGGTAGCGTGATGCCTCCAGCTGTGTTCTTTTTGCTTACGATTGTCTTGGCTATGCAGGCTCTTCTTTGGTTCCATATGAAATTTAAAGTAGCTTTTTCTAATTCTGGGAAGAAAGTCAGTGGTAGCTTGATGGGGATAGCATTGAATCTATACATTACTTTGGGCAGTATGACCATTTTCACAATATTTATTCTTCCTATCCATGAGCATGGAATGTTCTTACATTTGTTTGTGCCCTCTTTTGTTTCATTGAGCAGTGGTTTGTAGTTCTCCTAGAAGAGGTCCTTCACATCCCCTGTAAGTTGTATTCCTAGGTATTTTATTCTCTTAGTAGCAATTGTGAATGGGAGTTCATTCATGATTGGGCTCTCTGTTTGTCTATTATTGGTGTATAGGAATGCTTTTGATTTTTGCACATTGATTTTGTATCCTGAGACTTTGCTGAAGTTGCTTATCAGCTTAAGGCGATTTTGGGCTGAGATAATGGGGTTTTCTAAATATAGAATTATATCATTTGCAAACAGAGACAATTTGACTTCCTCTCTTCCCATTTGAATACCCTTTATTTCTTTCTCTTGCCTGATTGCCCTGGCCAGAACTTCCGATACTATGTTGAATAGGAGTGGTGAGAGAGGACATCCTTGTCTTGTACCAGTTTTCAAAGGGAATATTTCCAGGTTTTGCCCATTCAGTATGATATTGGTTGTGGATTTGCCATAAATAGCTCTTATTATTTTCAGATACGTTCCATCAGTACCTAGTTTATTGGGAGTTTTTAGCATGAAGGGGTGTTGAATTTTATCAAAGGTCTTTTCTGCATCTATTGAGATAATCATGTGGTTTTTGTCATTGGTTCTGTTTATGTGATGGATTAGGTTTATTGATTTGCATATGTTGAACCAGCCTTGCATCCCAGGGATGAAGCTGACTTGATCGTGGTGGATAAGCTTTTTGATGTGCTACTGGATTCGGTTTGCCAGTATTTTATTGAGTATTTTTGCATTGATGTTCACCAGGGATATTGTCCTGAAATTTTCCTTTTTTGTTGTGTCTCTGCCAGGTTTTGGTATCAGGATCATGAAATGAGTTAGGGACGAGTCCCTCTTTTTCTATTGTTTGGAATAGTTTCAAGGAATGGTACCAGCTCCTCTTTGTGCCTCTGATAGAATTTGACTATGAATCCATCTGGTCCTGGGCTTTTTCTGATTGGTAGGCTATTAATTACTGCCTCAGTTTCAGAATTTGTTATTGGTCTATTCAGGGATTCAACTTCTTCCTGGTGTAGTCTTGGGAGGGTGTATGGGTCCAGGAATTTATCCATTTCTTCTAGATTTTCTAGTTTATTTGTGTAGAGGTGTTTATAGTATTCTCTGATGGTAGTTTGTATTTCTGTGGTATCAGTCGTGATATCCCCTTTATCATTTTTTATTGTGTCTATTTGAGTCTTCTCTCTTTTCTTCTTTATTAGTCTGGCTAGCATTCTATCTATTTTGTTAATCTTTTCAAAAAGCCAGCTCCTGGATTCATTGATTTTTTTGAAGGTTTTTCATGTCTCTATCTCCTTCAGTTCTGCTCTGATCTTAGTTATTTCTTTTCTTTTGCTAGCTTTTGAATTTGTTTGCTCTTGCTTCTGTAGTTATTTTAATTGTGATGTTAGGGTGTCAATTTTAGATCTTTCCCGCTTTCTCCTATGGGCATTTAGTGCTATAAATTTGCCTCTAAACACTGCTTTAGCTGTCCCAGAGGTTCTGGTACCTTGTGTCTTTGTTCTTATTGGTTTTAAAGAACTTATTTATTTCTGCCTCAATTTTGTTATTTACTCAGTAGTCATTCAGGAGCAGGTTGTTCAGTTTCGATGTAGTTGTGCAGTTTTGAGTGAGTTTCTTAATCCTGAGTTCTAATTTGATGGCACTGTGGTCTGAGAGACTGTTATGATTTCTGTTCTTTTGCATTTGCTGAGGAGTGTTCTACTTCTAATTATGTGGTCAATTTTAGAATAAGTGTAATGTGGTGCTGAGAAGAATGTATGTTCTGTTGACTTGGGGTGGAGAGTTCTGTAGATGTCTATTAGGTCTACTTGGTGCACAACTGAGTTCAAGTCCTGGATGTCCTTGTTAATTTTCTGTCTTGTTGATCTGTCCAATATGTGCAGTGGGGTGTTAAAGTCTCCCACTATTATTGTGTAGGAGTGTAAGTCTGTTTGTGAGTCTCTAAGAACTTGCTTTATGAATCTGGGTGCTCCTGTATTGGTTGCATCTATATTTAGGAGAGTTAGCTCTTCTTGTTGCATTGACCCCTTTACCATGATGTACTGCCCTTCTTTGCCTGTTTTGATCTTTGTTGGTTTAAAGTCTGTTTCATCAAAGACTAGGATTACAACCCCTGCTTTTTTTAGCTTTCCATTTGCTTGCTAAATATTACTTCATCCCTTTATTTTGAGCCTACGTGTGTCTCTGCATGTGAGATGGGTCTCCTGAATACAGCACACCAATGGGTCTTGACTATCCAATTTGCCAAATTTGCCAGTCTGTGTTTTTTTTTAACTGGGGCATTTAGCCTATTTACATTTAAGGTTAATATTGTTATGTGTGAATTTGATCTTGTCATTATGATGCTAGCTGGTTATTTTGCCCACTAGTTGATGCAGTTTCTTCATAGTGTTGATGGTCTTTACAATTTGGTATGTTTTTGCAGTGGCTGGTACTGGTTTTTCCTTTCCATATGTAGTGCTTCCTTCAGGAACTCTCGTAAGTCAGGCCTGGTGGTGACAAAATCTCTCAGCATTTGCTTGTCTGTAAAGGATTTTATTTCTCCTTTGCTTATGAAGCTTAGTTTGGCTGGATAGGAAATTCTAGGTCAAAAATTCCTTTCGTTAAGAATGTTGAATATTGGCTGCCACTGTCTTTGTCTTCTGGCTTGTAGGGTTTCTGCAGAGAGATCCACTGTTAGCCTGATGGGCTTCCCTTTGTGGGTAACCTGCTTTTTCTCTCTGGCTGCCCTTAACATTTTTTTTCCCTTCATGTCCACCTTGGTGAATCTGACAATTGTGTGTCTTGGGGTTGCTCTTCTTGAGGAATATCTTTGTGGTGTTCTCTATATTTCCTGAATTTGAATATGGACCTGTCTTGCTAGGTTAGGGAAGTTCTCCTGGATAATATCCTGAAGAGTGTTTTCCAACTTTGTTCCATTCTTCCCGTCACTTTCAGGTACACCAATCAAACGTAGGTTTGGTCTTTTCACATAGTCCCATGTTTCTTGGAGGCTTTGTTCATTCCTTTTTATTCTTGTTTTCTCTAATCTTTTCTTCATGCTTTATTTCATTAAGTTGATCTTCAATCTCTGATATCCTTTCTTCTGCTTGATCAATTTGGCTATTGATACTTGTGTATGCTTCACAAAGTTTTTGTGCTGTGTTTTTCAGCTCCATCAGGTCATTTATGTTCACCTTTAACTGGCTATTCTAGTTAGCAATTCCTCTAACCTTTTATCAAGGTTCTTAGCTTCATTGCATTGGGTTAGAACATGCCCCTTTAGCTCAGAGGGGTTTGTTATTACCCACCTTCTGAAGCCTACTGTCAATTCATAAAAGTCATTCTCCATCCATTTTGTTCCCTTGCTGGCAAGGAGTTGTGATACTTTGGAGGAGAAGAGGCATTCTGGTTTTTGGAATTTTCAGGTTTTTTGTGCTGTTTTTTCCTCATCTTTGTGGTTTTATCTACCTTTGGTCTTTGATGTTGGTGACCTTCAGATGGAGTTTCTGTGTGGACATCCTTTTAGTTGTATTGATGCTATTCCTTTCTGTTTGTTAGTTTTCCTTCTAACAGGCCCCTCTGCTGCAGGTCTGCTGGAGATTGCTGGAGGTCCACTCCAGACGCTGTTTGCCTGGGTATCACTAGCAGAGGCTGTAGAACAGCAACGATTGCTGCCTGTCCCTTCCTCTGGAAGCTTCATCCCAGAGGGGCACCCACCAGATGCCAGCTGGAGCTCTCCTGTATGAGGTGTCTGTCAACCCCTTCTGGGAGGTGTCTCCCAGTCAGGAGTCATGGGGGTCAGGGACCCACTTGAGGAGGCAGTCTGTCCCTTAGCAGAGCTTCAGCACTGTGCTGAAAGATCCACTGCTCTCTTCAGAGCTGGCAGGCAGAACATTTAAGTCAGCTGCAGTTGTGCCCACAGCCACCCTTTCCCCCAGGTGCTCTGTCCCAGGGAGATGGGAGTTTTCTCTATAAGCCCCTGACTGGGGCTGCTGCCTTTCTTTCAGAGATGCCCTGCCCAGAGAGGAGGCATCTAGAGGGCAGTCTGGCTACAGTGCCTTTGTGGCACTGTGGTGGGGTCTGCCCAGTTCGAACTTCCCAGAGGCTTTGTTTATACTGTGAGGGGAAAACCACCTACTCAAGCCTCAGTAATGGCAGATGCCCCTCACCCCACCAAGCTCGAGTGTCCCATGTTGACTTCAGACTGCTGTTCTGGGAGCGAGAATTTTAAGTCAGTGGATCTTAGCTTGCTCAGTTCCGTGGGGGTGGGATCCACTGAGCTAGACCACTTGACTTCCTGGCTTCAGCCCCCTTTCCAGGAGAATGAATCGTTCTGTCTCACTGGCATTCCAGGCGTCACTGGAGTATGAAAACAAACAAACAAACAACAAAACTCCTCCAGCTAGCTCGGTGTCTGCCCAAATGGCTGCCCAGTTTTGTGCTTAAAAACCAGGGCCCTGGTGGTGTAGGCACCCGAGGGAATCTCTTGGTCTGTGGGTTGCAAAGACCAGGGGAAAAGTGTAGTATCTGGGCCGGAGTGCACCATTCCTCATGGCACAGTCCCTCATGGCTTCCTTTGGGTAGGGAAGGGAGTTCCCCAACCCCTTGCACTTCCCGGGTGAGGTGATGCCCCACCCTGCTTCTGCTCGCCTTCCATGGGCTGCAGTCCCAATGAGATGAGCTAGGTACCCCAGTTGGAAATGCAGAAATCACCCACCTTCTGCATTGATCTTGGGAGCTGCAGACTGGAGCTGTTCCTATTCGGCCATCTTGCCAGCCACCCTTCTCATCTTTAAAGAGTTAATAATGATTAAATCAATTAATTAATATAAAGTACTTAGAACAATGATTAGCACATAGTAAGCAATCAGTGTGTGTTAACTATAATGTTAGTGATTCCTTTATCAGTGTTGATGACCTATCTCAAAATTTAAACCAGTGATATATGGTGGACTATCTTAGTCCATTTATGTCACTATAAAGGAGTATCTGAGGCTGGGTAATTTATAAAGAAAAGAGGTTTATGTGTCTCACGGTTCTACAGGCTGTACAAGAAGCTGGTGCCAGAATCTGCTTCTGGTGAGGGCTTCAGGCAGCTTCCACTCATGGCAGAAGGTGAAGTGCAGCTGGCATATGCAGAGATCACATGGTGAGAGCAGAAGCAAGAGAAAGAGAAGGAAGTGCCAGGCTCCTTTTAACAATCAGTTTTCACAGAAACTAATAAAGTAGAAACTCATTCATTTCCCCTCCCCCCATAGCCAGGGTAGGGATTAATCTGTCCATGAGAGATCCACCCCCATGGCCCAAACACCTCCCATTAGGCCCTACCTCCAATATTGGGAATCAAATTTAAACACGGGGTTTGAGGGAACAAACAAGCACACTGTAGCAGTGAACCATCTTTAGAGGCACTAATAATAATCCAGGGTCTGAATAGAAGAGGCTGAGAGTGAACATGGTAGCTTAACTGAATGCTACCTCTACCTAGTCTCTGCCAGTAACAGCAACACCTCTCCACACTGGCACTGCTCTGAGCCCCCACTAACTCTGGAACACTTCTACAGGTGGTGATACCTGGGAGTGGAGGGCTAAGGAGGTTGGTTTTGTTTATAGTGAAATAAGAAATATGAATGGAGATGTGATAACATGAAAACATCTTCCAAAATAGTTTAAGAAACTGATTTTATACGTAAAAGACTTGGAATTAGGGAGCCATGTCCATAAACATGGAATTTAAGGAATGAGAGAAGAATGAAGAATCAAAGAACAAGCAATCAAAGAGAAAGGAGACAAACCAGAGAAGGTGCCCTTATGTAAGCCATAAGAAAAATTGTAAGCAGAAGAAGGGATTTGTGATCCAACTGAATACTTGATCCCCACATCAGAACTTGGGATCTTCCACCTATAGTTTATTAAACATTTCAAACAAACCCTAAGAGTCTGTGACTCAGCCAACTCTTTCAGAAGGTTCTTGTGGTCTTACTCATTATTAGCAAACTCTGCTGTCCACTCACCCCCTTCAAAACTAGAAAGTTGGCCATTAACTTCAGATAGCCCCAGTTCATGCAATAACAAGCACTACCCATCTTCCTGCAACTAGTCTGTTTTCTTCTGCCTCCCCAAAGCAGAAGGAGGTCTCTAGCACAGTGGTTAGGAGCTGGGCCCTGGAGCCACACCAAAGCTGAAAGGCCAATTTTGTGTATAGTCATGATGATTTCAAAATTACAACCATGTATTTTGAACTCTTTGCATTTTGAAATGATGTCGTCCTTGTTGCTTAATTGGTAGAATTTCAGTTTTCTCTCCTTTCTCAGCTCTGCTTTTCAGTTGCATTTAATACGTGGTGAACTGATATGTAGTTGCTGATTCATGATGGTCCTCTGACCAAGTCACTTGACCCTCTGTCCTAAGCTTTTTATCCAGGAAATTGCCAATTAATTTTTAATAAAATATCTCAGAATGATTCTGTAAAACAAACATATCCCAAGGACTTCTAAATCTATTTAAGACTCTTCTCCTTCCTCTCTGACGCTGCCATATTTTTTTCTTTCCCTAACTCTTCTTCTTACATCTTCCTCAATGTGGCCACATCCCAGGGCTCAAGTTGTGGCTCTCAGCTCATCTCTCTCATTATGGACTGAATGTTTGTTTCCTCCCTCTCCTCTCCTCCCCTAAAATTCATATGTTGAAGTCCTAATCTCCAGTGTAATGGTGTATGGGGGTGGGGTCTTTGGGAGTTAATTAGGTTTAGGTGAGGTCATGAGGGTGGATCCCCCATGATGGGATTAGTCCTCTAATAAGAAGAGGAGGAGACATTAAAGCTTTCTTTCGCTCCACATGAGCACACACAAAAAAGAGGTCATATGAGCACACAGTGAAATTGTAGGACAGGAAGGAGGCTCTTACCAAGAACAGAATCTGGTGTACTTTGATCTTGGACTTCCCAACCTCCAAAACTGAAAAATGAATTTGTTATTTTATTTGTTATTTAAGCCACCCAATCTATGGTATCTTGTAATAGCAGCCCATGCTAAGACATGTCTCATGGTATTCATTTACTTTGAGGCCTTTATCTATCTCCTCTATGCTGTTTTCTTCCAAATCTATATCTCTGCTCTTCTCACCTGAATTTTGTTCTAGATTTTTCATTGCCTCCATTCAAGTGTTGTGCTTTCAGTGCAAGCTGAACACATTCAGACACAACATGGTTCTGTCTACAAATCACCGAGACTCGTCTGACTTTTCCCTTTTCCTCACCCTTAGATATATTTAATTGACAAGCCCTAAAGATTTTGTTCACTCTCTTGGGAAGTATCATATTCTGCCTCTAAAATGGTCCTTATTAGACTATAATTCCCTTTTGGTTGTCAGCTTTGAGGATAAGGGCTACTATATCTTACCTTTAAATCCCTATTTAGCAGGCATGCAATACATATTTGCATTTACTAGTTGCATTGCAAAGAGTGTTTCATGCTTAAATACATTTGTAAAGCCCTAAGTCAAAGGTAATTGGAGTTTGTTATTCCTTATTAGACCATTAGTGGTTATCATTAATTCCTAAAAGAGGCCTCATAGTATGCAAGTCTATTCAAAATTACTTGATCTTAGGATCCATTTTTCATAGCATCAATTTGCATCTCCCTGAACAAAAACACCTTGAAACAAAGTTTGTGAAATGTTGTGTTAGGATAATTGGTTAATTATTCACATACAAAAATACAAAAGTAAAATCCACACAGATTAAAATGTTACATATAAAATATAAATACAGAGATAAGGCAAGATGGCAGATAGGAGGCATCTAGCTTGCACTCCCGCTTGGACAGAGCAGTGTGTGAAGACTCACATTGTGAACTTTTGCTCCAAGAACCACTGCAGGAACATACCAGAACAGCCAAGAGAATCCAAAGACCCTCTGAAGGAAATGGGTCACTGCTGCAGGTTCCCTGAAATGCTGAAAAACTGAGTTTGCTTGCTTTCTTAGTGGAGAGCCTTCATGGTCTGGGGCAAGTTCTCAGCCCTGGTTACCAGCTACCTAGAAATAGACTCGGTGCTGTTGAGGGGGAGCATGGTGGGAGTGAGATCAGACTTTCGGACTCTGGGCTGTGTGTGAGTGGGGTGAAGCCTGTGACTGCTGGCTTTCCTCCACTTCCCTGGTGACTTGTATGACTCAGCAGAGGCAGCCATAATCCCCCTGGGAATATAACTCCCTTTGGACTGGGAACCACACCCCCATCCCCCACAGCAGCCACAGCAGGCCCTGCCCAAGGAAGGGCTGAGCTAAGACATACCTATCTCTGCCTCCATCTGGTGGTCTTTCTCTACCCACCCTGGTAGCTGAAGACAAAGGTCATAATCTCTTGGGAGCTCTATTGCCTTACCCATTGCCCAAGAAACCTGAATACTTAACCAGGTGTCCCTAGGGCAAGTTTGAATCCTCCTTATAGGCTCATAGCTGATGTGCTCTTGAAAGTGCCACCTCCTGGCTGGAGGCCAACCAACACAAAACTAGTGCACTAAACAAAAACAGAACCAAGGACCCTCACAGAGTCCACTTCACCCCCCTGCTACCTCCACCAGAGCAAGTGCTGGTATCCACAGCTGCAAGACCTAAAGACGGATCACATCACAGGACTCTTTGCAGACATTCCCCAGTACTAGCTCATAGCTCTGCTGGGTGGCTAGACCCAGAAGATCAAAAACTATCACTATAGTTTGGTTTATACCACTCCTAGGAGAAGGGGGAGAACACTACATCACGAGAGTGCCCTGTGGGACAAAAGAATCTGAACAGCAGCCCTTGAATCCCATATCTTCCCTCTAACATAGTCTACCCAAATGAGAAGGAACCAGGAAAACAATTCTGGTAGTATGACAAAACAAGGTTCTTTAACACCCCTAAAAGATCATACCCGCTCACCAGCAATGGATCCAAAGCAAGATGAAATCTCTGAATTACCAGAAAAAAGAATTCAGAAGATTGATATTAAGCTAATCAAGGAGGCACCAGAGAAAGGTGAAGCCCAACTTAAAGAAATTTTTTAAAAAGATGATATCGTACATGAAAGGAAAATTATTCAGTGAAATAGATAGCATAAATAAAAAACAATCACAACTTCTGGAAATCAAGGAGACACTTAGATAAGTGCAAAATACACTGGAAAGTCTCAGGAGTAGCATTGAGCAAGCAGAAGAAAGAACTTCAGAGCTCAAAGACAAGGCTTTTGAGTTAATCCAATCCATTAAAGACAAAGAAAAAAGAATAATAAAAAAAGAACAAAGCCTCCAAGAAGTTTGGGACTATGTTAAACATCCAAACCTAAGAATAACTGGTATTCCTGAGGAAGAAGAGAATTAAAATTTAAAAGTTGGGAAATCATTTTTGAGGGAATAATTGAGGAAAACTTCCTTGGCCTTGCTAGAGACCTAGACATCCAAATACAAGAAACTCAAAGAACACCTGGGAAATTCATGACAAAAAGATCATCACCTAGGCACATAGTCATCAGGTTATCTAAAGTTAAGACGAAGGAAAGAATATTGAGAGCCATGAGGCAAAAGCATCAGGTAACCTATAAAGGAAAACCTATCAGATTAACAGCAGATTTCTCAGCAGAAACCTTGCAAGCTAGAAGGGACTGGGGTCCTATTCTTTAGCCTCCCTAAAGAAAACAATTATTGGCCAAGAATTTTGTATCCAGCAAAACTAAGCTTCATAAATGAAGGAAATATACAGTCTTTTCGAGGCAAACAAATGCTGAAAGAATTTGCCACTACCAAGTTAGCACTACAAGAACTGCTAAAAGGAGCTCTAGATCTTGAAACAAATCCTTGAAATACACCAAAATAGAACCTTCTTAAAGCATAAATCTCACAGGACCTATATAACAATAACAAAATGAAAAAAAGCAAAAAACAAAACCAAGGTATTCAGGCAACAAATAGCATGATGAATAGAACAGTACCTCATATCTCAATACCAACATTGAATGTAAGTGCCCCACTTAAAAGATACAGAATTGCAGAATGGATAAGAATTCACCAACAAGTTTCTGCTGTCTTCAGGAAACTCACCTAATGCATAAGGACTCACATACACTTAAGATAAAGGGATGGAAAAAGACATTCTATGTAAATGGACGCCAAAAGGAAGCATGAGTAGCTATTCTCATATCAGACAAAACAAACTTTAAAGCAACAGCAGTTTAAAAAAGACAAAGAGAGACATTATATAATGATAAAAGGACTAGTCCAAAACAAAAATATCACAATTCTAAACATATATGCACTTAACATTAGAGCTCTGAAATTTGTAAAACAATTACTACTAGACCTAAGAAATGAGATAGACAACAACACAGTAATAGTAGGGGACTTTAATACTCCACTGACAGCACTAGACAGGTCATCAAGACAGAAAATCAACAAAGGAACAATGAACTTAAACTATACCCTAGAACAAATGGACTCAACAGATATTTACAGAACATTCTACCCAACAACTGCCAAACATTCTTCTCATCAGCATATGGAACATTCTCCAAGATAGACCATATGATGGGCCACAAAACAAGTCTCAGTACATTTAAGAAAATCAAAATTATATCAAGCACTCTCTCAGATCACAATGGAATAAAATTGGAAATCAATTCCAAAAGGAACCATCAAAACTGTACAAAGACATTGAAATTAAATAACCTGCTCCTGAATGATCGTTGGGTCAACAATTAAATCAAGATGGAAATTTAAAAATTCTTTGAACTGAACGATAACAGTGATACAACCTATCAAAACCTCTGGGACACAGCAAGAGCAGTGCTAAGAGGAAGGTTCACAGCATTAAATGCCTACATCGAAAAGTCTGAAAGAGCACAAATAGACAATCTAAAGTCATACCTTATAGAACTGAAGAAACAAGAGCAATCCAAACCCAAACCCAGCAGAAGAAAATAAATTATGAAGCAGAACTAAATTATGAGCAGAACTAAATGAAATAGAAACAAACAAACAAACAAAAACCACAAAAGATAAATGAAACAAAAAGCTGGCTCTTTGGAAAGATAAATAAAATTGATAGACCATTAGTGAGATTAACCAAGAAAAGAAGTGAGAAGATCTAACTAAGCTCAATTAGAAATGAAATGGGAGATATTACAACTGATACTACAGAAATAAAAAAGATTATTCAAGGCCACTGTGAACACCTTTGCATGCATAAACTAGAAAACGTAGAGGATGTGGATAAATTCCTGGAAATATACAACCCTCCTAGATTATACCAGGAAGATATAGAAAGTCTGAACAGAACAATAACAAGAAGTGAGATTGAAATGGCAATTTAAAAGTTGGCAACAAAAAAAAAGTCCAGGACCAGACAGATTCACAGCTGAATTCTGTCAGACATTCAATGAAGAATTGGTACCAATCCTATTGACACTATTTCAAAATATGGAGAAAGAGGGAATCTTCCTTAAATAATTATATGAAGCCAGTATCACCCTAATACCAAAACCAGGGAAGGACATAACAAAAAAAGAAAACTACAGGCCAATATCCCTGATGAACATAGATTAAAAATCCTCAACAAAATACTAGTGAACTGAAACTAACAACACATCAAAAAGATAATCCACCATGATCAAGTGCATTTCACACCAGCGATGCAGGGGTGGTTTAACATATACAAGTCAATAAAATGTGATACACCACACAAACAGAATTAAAAATAAGAATCACATCATCATCTCAATAGACATAGAAAAAGCATCCCTTTATGATTAAAACCCTCAGCAAAATCAGCATAGAGGGACACACCTCAAGGTAATAAAAGCCATCTATGACAAACCCACAGCCAACATTATACTGAACAGGGAAAAGTTGAAAGCATTCCCCCTGAGAACTGGAACAAGATAAAGAGGCCCACTTTCACCACTTCTATTCAACATAGTACTGGAAGCCCCAGTCAGAGCAATCAGACAAGAGGAAAAAAAGGGGCATCCAAATCAGTAAAGAGGAAGTCAAATTGTTCCTGTTTGCTGATGATATGATCATATACCTAGAAAACCTTAAAGACTCATCCAAAAAGCTCCTAGAACTGGTAAATGAATTAAGCAAAGTATCAGGATACAAAATTAATGTACACAAATCAGTAGTTCTGCTATACACCAACAGTGACCAAGCTGAAAATCAAATCAGGGACTCAACCCCTTTCACAATAGCTGCAAAAAATTAAAGATACTAATGAATATACCTAATCAAGGAGGTAAATGACCTCTACAAGAAAAACTACAAAATACTGCTGAAAGAAATCATGGACAACACAAACAAATGGAAACACCATCCCATGTTCAAGGATGGGTAGAATCAGTATTGTGAAAATGACCATGCTGCCAAAAGCAATCTACAAATTCAGTGCAATTCCAATCAAAATACCACCATCATTCTTCACAGAACTAGAAAAAACAATCCTAAAATTCATATGGAACCAAAAAAAGAGCTCGCATAGCTAAAGCAAGACTAAGAAAAAAGAACAGACCTGGAGACATCACATTAACTGACTTCAAACTATATGATAAGGCCATAGTCACCAAAACAGCATGATACTGGTATTAAAATAGGCACACAGACCAATGGAACAGAATAGAGAACTCAAAAATAAAACCAAATACTTAGAGCCAACTGATCTTCAATAAAGCAAGCGAAAACATAAAGAGGGGAAAGAACACCCTATTCAACAAATGGTGCTGGGATAATTAGCAAGCCACATGTAGAAGACTAAAACTGGATCCTCATCTGTCTCCTTATATAAAAACTGACTCAAGATGGATCAAAGACTTAAATCTAAAACCTGAAACCATAAATATTATAGAAGATAACATCAGAAAAAACCTTCTAGACACTGCCTTAGGCAAACACTTCATGACCAAGAACCCAAAAGCAAATGCAACAAAAACAAAGATAAAGAGATGGGACTTAATTAAAAAGCTTCTGCACAGCAAAATAAATAATCAGCAAGCAGACAACCTACAGAGTAGGAGAAAATCTTCACAATCTATACATCCAACAAAGGACTAGTATCCAGAACCTATGAGGTACTCAAACAAATCATCAAGAAAAAAACAAACAATCCCATCAAAAAGTGGGCTAAGGACAAAAATAAACAATTCTCAAAAGAAGATATATAAATGGCCAACAAACGCTCAACATCGCTAATGATCAGGGAAATGCAAATCAAAACCACAATGCGATACCACTCCTGCAAGAATGGCCACAATAAAAAAAATTAAAAATAGTAGATGTTGGCATGAATGTGGTGAAAAGAGAACACTTTTACACTGTTGGTGGGAATGTAAACTAGTACAACCACTATGGAAAACAGTATGGAGATTCCTTAAAGAACTAAAAGTAGGCTGGGCATGGTGGCACATGCCTGTAATCCCAGCACTTTGGGAGGCTGAGGCAGGCGGATCACTTGAGATCAGGAGTTCAAGACCAGTCTGGCCAATGTGGTGAAACTCTGTCTCTTCTAACAAAAGTTATCTGGGCATGGTAGCATGTGCCTGTAATTCCAGCAACTCAGGAGGCTGAGGCAGTAGAATTGCTTGAACCTGGGAGGCAGAGATTGCAGTGAGCTGAGATTGTGCCACTTCACTCCAGCCTAGGTGACAGAGCGAGACTCCATCTCAAAAAAAAAAAAAAAAAAAAAAAAAAAGTAGATCTACCATTTGATCCAGCAATCCCACTACTGGGTATCTACCCAGAGGAAAATAAGTCATTATATGAAAAAGGCACTTGCACACACCTGTTTATAGCAGCACAATTTACAACTGCAAAAACATGGAACCATCCCAAATGCCCATTAATCAATGAGTGGATAAAGAAAATGTGGTATATATATATATATATATACACAATGGAATACTACTCAGCCATAAAAAGGAGCAAAATAATGTCATTCACAGCAACCTGGATGGAATTGGAGACTATTATTCTAAGTGAAATAACTGAAGAATGAAAAACTAAACATCATATGTTCTCATTAGCATGTGGGACATAAGCTATGAGGATGCAAAGGCCTAAGAATGACATAATGACCTTTGAAGACTCAGGGGAAAGGGTGGTGGGTGGCGAGGGATAAAAGACTACACACTGGGTACAGTGTACACTGCTTGGGTGACGGGTGCACAAAAATCTCATAAATCACCACTAAAGAAGTTATTCATGTAAACAAACACCACCTGTTCCCCCAAAACCTATTGAAAATAAAATTTTTTAATACATACATACATATATGTGACTGCCAAAAAACTATAGGAAAATATAAGTGATTATTTATCAATTTTGTTGTGGGAAAGTTTTTCTAAGCATAACATGCATAGCAGAAACCATAAAAGATTAACATATTTGACTATATTTAGTGAAACAAATTTAATGTTTCTGTACATTATAAAAACTATAAAATTAAGTCAAACACGAGAAGGTAGAAAATTGTGATTAAGACATTTGAAATGTATATGCACATAAATTATATCGTTATCCATGCAAGTAACAAACTATATGAAAAAAAGATGAATATTTCAAAAAAATGGGCAAAGTACAGAACAAGCAATTCACAAAATAAGAAATACCAGAGGTTAACATTTAGGAAAAAATTCGACCAACTATGCACATAGTGAAATACAAAGTAATATAAAAGATTTGATGAGAAGTAGGGGAAATAGACACTGTTGCATTGCTGCTGGAGTACCGAATTTGTATAATCATTTGTGAGTAATTTGGCAATATTTATTGAATGTTTTAAAAAATGTGCTTCTCCTCTCACCCCACAATTCCATTTAAAGGAATTCATAGTAAGATAATATTCAGACAAATATTAAAAAATGAATGCACAAGGATGTTCATTATAATATTGCTTGAAATAGTAAAAGATTAGAAATAGCCTAATTGTCCAATTCCAAGGTAGAAATTTTTCAGGCTAAGTTTATTTCTGGATTAGGAATTAGTGGTAACCTGATTTTTTTGCACTTTCTTTTGTGTTTTCATACTTTCAAAGTCCAGCATGCGTTATTTTTTAAATTAGAAGTAAGTGACTTTCAGCTCTTTTTGAAAGCAGGCAATTCACATATAATGTAATGTGCAAGTTTCTGGATGACGGAATAGCATTTACTAGCTTGAATATCTGAAAACATCACTGTTTTCATATCTTAGTTCCCCTTTTAATTTTCATTTCTAATTCTTTCCCTTTTCCTAGTAAAACACAGAAGAGTCTTCTAGATGTGGTTTTATAATTCCCCTACCACAAAATCATCCTTTTCCTTAAATAATCCACCCCTCCAATCTGCCTCTATGTGAACCTCCTTTTTTGAATCTAAGGCTTCCTTGGTTCCCTTATTTCCAAGTCCCACTCCACCAGGTAGAGAAGGACTCCTGAGAAGGGTCCAGAAGGAAGCCCCAAAGCCGTCCAGACCCTGCCAGACATAGTATTCTGTCTGTCACCTGTCTTGCTCTTCCTCTTCATTCATTCTCTAAGAATATATGTCCTCTAAAACTCTGCATTTGGCTTTGTTCTTTCTGATCCACGTTCCTGAAGTTAAATTTCATTAAATCAGGGCCCCTGTCACCATTGCATTGCATCCTTAGTGCCTACGGAGGCACTTTGTGAGAAAACTGCCCACTTTGTGAGACAGGGACATATTTAACTCATTTGGCAAACGCACTTCCAAACAAAAGTGCCAAATCTTGCTTAACTGGCAGCACAGCACGTCTCTACTCAGCCTAAGGATCTCCTCCTGTGAGTTGTGGTAGGATAAAGATGTGTTTTCCGTTTGCCACAAGGTAACTGTTTCTCTGAAAACCAGTTCATCCACATGAAAGATTTGCTGGATCGTGCCTTAGCTTTTGTCATGATCACATTTTCCTCCTTTATTCTCTGATCTTTCCTCAGATTATGGCTCTGACTCCTCACTGTCCTGATTTCCTAAGGTTCTGACCTCAACCCTCCCCTCCACACTTTCTGCCCAGGAATCTCTTCTGCTGCCACACTTTCAAAGCTCACCTGCCAGCTAATACTGCCCAAAGCTTTGTCTCCAGTCCACATGACTTTTCAGCTTCCATATGCCCAACCCACTGCTGAAAATCTACTCTAGTCTGTCCCTCTGACACCTCAGACTCGCTCAGCTATATCCAAAACCAACTGGCCATTCCTTCCCCAACCACCAGAGCTTCCTGTTGACTCGGCTTAAAACCTCAGTCACTTTTTCCTTCTTCTCCAAAAGTCCTCTTTACCTTCCACCCTTGGTCCAGCCAAACATTCCTCCCTCCATACCTTTTTTTCTATCCATGCTTTCTTCTCTAGTGCTGCCATCTTCTCTCTTCTCTATGCTCATGCACAGAGCAGGTGTGGTGACCTCTTGACCTCTCCTCATCTCCACACCTCTAATGCTTCCAACCCCTATATCCTATTACTTGCAATGCAAATTTAGAATATGGCTCAACTGATGTTTTGGCCATTCTACAATACCACATTGAACTTCCTGTCTCTATGCTTTGGCAAATCCTCTTCTCTTGGATCTTTCTCTCTATGTAAGTACCACCTCCTCCTTAAGATATCACAGTCAGGTTCCTAATGAGGACTTTGTTTCAAATGACACTTAACTCACTCTCTTTCGTATTACTGTTTGTATTGATGTCTAATCTCTCCCACAAGATTAAAGGATTTGTCTTATACATCTGTATATACCCCACATCTCCTAGCACATATTAAGTACCTAAGATATACTTGTTTAACGAGGAAATGAATGAACACTTAGATCAAACAGCCAATTTATTATTCAGCATTTCTGGACTCTGAACAGAAATAACTTAGGAGTGCCAATTGGCTGCATCATCAAAGTGAGCCTATTTTGGCAAAAGATGTCCACATACCACTACAATTTCTCACTGTAATTTTTGTCTCTAATGAAACAAAATACAGATTGTTCTAAGGTTTTAGTGGAGAGGACACCAGAAAAAAAGTTGCCACATGGCAATTCCCACAGGCAAACTTCCCTGCTTGTTGTGGTTATTTTTATTATCTCTGTGGTATGTCTTTTACATTCTTTCTGAAAATGAACCCTGCATGCCTTCCCTGGGCCCCACTGCCCACCAGCCACTAGAATGTGAAGGTAACAGGTAAGATCCAGTCTTGGAAGTCCACTGGCATGGTGAATACCCCAGGGCTGGGTACTGGGCCCAAGCCAAACCAATGGAATCCTTCAGAGAGACTTTCTATTGGTGCTGTCAGGGAAGTGGCTAAAAGGATATGATTCCGGAACTACCATGAGCCACACCTCTGCCTGGAAACCAGTGGCCTCCTTATTGCCAAAAAACCATTATTTTTATTTAGCAATCCAAATAATATTCACTTAGGCATCTTAAATTTTACATGTATCAGATGGACCTCTTTATCCCTCCAATGTTTTTCTCCCTCAGTCTTTCACATCCACATGAATGGCATCACCTCCTACCTGACTCAAGCAAAGAATCTCAGAGTTAACTTTGGTTCCCCTTTTCCTTCATCTCCCATAGTTAATCTATCAAGAAATTCTATCACTTCTACTTCATATCTGGCCCTTTCCTTATGTCTTCTGTCACAAACCAAGGCCCAGACATAGCCTCTCTCTGCTAAACCACTGGCAGTAGCGTTTTCCAGTCTCATTTCATACCAGTCTTCTACCTGCTCAGTAGGCTACAGCCACACTGGCCTTCCTTCTGTTGCTCTAATAACCTTTTGTGACTTCTGTACTTTTGTACTTGTTCTTTTTTCCTGGAACACTCTTTCACTGCTCTGCAAGAACTTAGACCATCCTCAGGTCTCAGTTCAATATCTCTTCCTTAAGAGGTCTCACCTGGCAGCCCTAGAGAAAGAGGCCTTCCCCAGTCCTCAGCTTCTCATTGCTTCATTTTGTTTACTTACTTTTTATGTTATGACAATGTATAATTTTTGTGTTCAATTTGCTTACCTTGGCTTCCTTCTATTGGAACATAAGCTTCCCAATAATGAACTCTTCCTGGTCTTCTGCTGCATCTCCACGTTCAGAAGGTTCAAGGCATAAATATGGAATAGTTATAACAAACTAATTCCCTCTGCAACATTTTACCCTTTTTTATTGAAACATATCCCCTTTGGCATTTAAGACATGGTATTCTCTCTGTTACCTGTCTTGCTATTCCTCTCCATTCATCCTCTAAGAATAAACGTCCCCTAAAATTCTGCATTTGGCTTTGTTCTTTTTGGTCCACATTCCTGAAGGTAAATTTCATGAAAGCAGGGCTCCTATCACCATTGCATCCTTCATGCCTACAGAGTAAGAGCTCATTCAGGTTCATTGATCAATGAATGATTTCTCTCCTTTGGTACTCTATGACTTCAAGTCTTCATGCATGTGACACATTCATTTCTCTATTCAGTCATGACCGATCTCCTTATCACCTATCCTACACTTCCAATTCCTGTCAGATGCTTGCCCTTGGGCTTGTTGAGGACACTTCCCAGTTGGTATATTCAAAGTATCTTGAACTCATCACCTTCCCTTTAAACATTCTTCCTCCTCAGTTCCTTTCTCAGGATCATTACCGACGATCATACCATCATCTTTCGAATCACCTGTGGGATTCCATTTACTTCTTTTCCCACTTATGCCCCACAGTTGTTTGTTAGCCAACCCTAGTTGCTCTCACCTCTCACCCATTCTCTTTCCTCTGGTCTCACTGCTCCTTCCCTCATCAGCTCTCTACCTCTTGGCTGGATTCTCAGCCTTGGCTGGATTCCAGCCTCTTTAATGTCCTTCCTCACTCAAGCTGATCCACTTCCAACCCTCACAGCAGACCACTTTCAGACTTCTTCTATAGCATCCTCCTGCTGGAAAACATCAGCTGTTCTCCAGAGCGAATATAACTAAATCAAGGCTGGAAATTTAGAATCCTTCATCTGCCCCAAACTACCATTCTAACAGCACTTCCTCCTGCCTCATTTTAAACTTTCTCATCTCTGGCAGTTCTGGATCATTCAGTGTTTCTTATGTCCATCTTGTGCTTTTCTTCTCTATTACCTGTACTTACACAAGTCATTCTGACCTCCGTCTTCAACTGCTATAGATGTTTCAGTTTCTTATGGCACTCAATTCTCCTTTGTACTACACCAGTTTGACTGGACTCTAATTATCTTACCAAATCATGAACTACTCTTTGAGCACAGGAACTATGTCTAGTTCATATTTTTAATTTCCATAGCTCCAAAATGGTGCTTTTTCCAGAGTAGATGACTAGCACATGTCTATCGAATGTTGAGACACACTGTCAGAGAGTGTTTAGGGGCGTGGAAGACTTGGATCCAAATTCCAGCTAACTTGAGAAAGTAATAAACTTCTCTAAGCCTTGGTTTCCTGCAAAATCGGAAGAATGATGCTTACCCCATATAACTACTGTGAGAATTAAGTGTGATTATGCTTGTTGTGCACTTAATACCTAATAACTCCTAATAAGTATTATTGTAAAATGAATCATCAGACCACTTTGTCCCTTTCCTGATCACATGAAAATGTAAAATTTAAAGTACCCACTAAGCATAAACAGCTGCCTTCCTCTCCCTTATGTCCCATCTAATCCACAGGATAAGAAAGAATTACAGTTGCTCTTCTCTTATTATACTTGGTTTGTATCTCATCTTCAAGTCACAGGGATGTAGAAGTAGAAAGTGTTCTGATAATACTGCATGTCTACCCACCCACTGCCTTGTGTTCATGAAGACTGAGTAGATGGACTAGGCCAACATAGCAGGCCCTGGCAGCCACCTTGTCACTACTACCTTTAGTCTCCCTGCTACTTTTGATTGGCAGGACTAAGCATGTGGAGGGTACCTGGTGTTGTTCAAAGAGTTTCCTGATTTCCTGACTTTGCTCCAATGTGGCCCTCCTGCTGACCCTGATATCATGTTTGACCTGTCGATATTGTTGGTGAATGCCTGGGCCAGTTCCTCTCTATTTCTCCACTTGCTAGCCAAAAGCCTAGACTTTTTCATGCCTGTAGTGCAGGCAACTCTCGACCAAAGACTTCAGGAAATTGAACTCCAAGCCAGGCACCTGGGATCAGGAAACCACCTGATGATCAATGCTGTGGTTGAGGGTTCAGGGGCTATAAAATGTGATGGAAGAAGTCCAGCCCACATCTTCAGAAAAGGCTGTTTTCCTTAAAAGAGCTATCAGTAGTCAAGCCCCTTGAGACATGTACAGAAGGCTAAGAAAAAAGCAGAAGATTGAATTCTATGGTATCCCAAGTTCCAGACAGGTCAAGATTAATGAGGACCAAGAGGAGGCTGTTTGGCTGGAATATTAGGAGGTTAATGGATTCTGGGTGAGAAGTTTCAGTGGCATAGTGAAGGCAGAATTGTGATTCTTCTTATGTTAGCTGGTCAACAAGTATTTATTGAGCACCAGTGATGGGCCAGTCATGGTGCCATGCCTGGAGGCTTAGTAGAGAACAGAACTGACTTAGTACAAGCCACTCAACAAAGAGGTATGGGAAAAGGCAGTACCAGCTCTGCCCTTGAGGAGCCTACCATTCCTCTGAGGAGTTAAGGCAAACACACATGAAAAGTTCAGTACAAATTATGTAATTCTATATCATGGGATATTTCAAATTTTATACCAGGCTATGATATATTCATAGAAATTCAGAGCTTAAAAGAAGTTTAATGAGTTTCTTCTTCAATCCTCTTTTTATATGAGGAAACTAAAGCCATGGAAATACAGAAACCACATCAAGGCCACATAGCTATCCTCCCTTTCATTGTACGGTTTTCACTTGTTATAATAACAGCTTTAGGTCATTATTGTCACAATCTAATAAGAAGTTTTCATGTATTGATAACTCCACCTTAACAAACACAAAGTGTCATTAACGATCTTCATGAGCACTATAGCAGCTATAAAAGTCAGTCCTAATTTCCACCTTCCCTAGCAAAGAATGATGTCCTAAGACAACAGCGCTAGCCTGTGAACAGTTCTTTTCCAGTAAGATGAATGTCCTAATCAGTTTGCACTTTTAAAAAGCTCTGAGATCCTTGGTTGGATGGAACAGTAGATAATATATTTGTAGGGTGGCTACTGCCTGGTTTGGTGATCTTTGATAGACTGGGAATGAGATGCTGTGTTTGGTAGCAGAGGAATTTAACAATTAGTTGTGTGACTTAACCAAAGAGCAATTCATTTTTGGCTTGCTTTGTAATTTCCAGGTTTCTCATACCCTAAGAAACACTGAGTAACATACTGTGGGAACGAACTTAATTCAGTTTAGCTCCCCCTCTTTTGAAGAAAAAGCCATAAGGACAGCATGTGTCTGTTCTATTATTACCCAGTTGCTCCTGTCCATAATGGATGTTCGTGATTCATTGCTTTTTGAGGAACCACTTATATGGAAGATTGCCAAAGATCTGAAAAACCAAACAAAATGTCTTGCCCCCTGGTTTGTGGATCAGAACTGAAAGGCTCATTTTCAAGTTGCTTAGGGCCACACACCAAGCTGTTGGATAGAAAAGTCCAATGGGACTTAGGAGGCTGAGCCTAGGCCTGGGATTATGCAATGCCAGTCTCAGAGCCCTCACCCTGCCAAATTTTTCAGAGGAGAAGGCCCTCCTGGTGCCAGGCCCAGGAAGCGGGGATATAGGGGCTGTAACGGGTTTTGTGGAATGTTTTTAAGACATGGCAGACCAGAGAGCATCTATACCTTTCCACCCCTGTCTTGAGATGCCACTGTTCAACTTCATTCTGGAGCGCTAGTCCCAGTGATATTCCATGATATGTTAAGGGGTGCAAGTTTGGGAAATGCTAGCTTAAACAACATTAAACACGTTTCTTTACTGTAGGACATCTATAAACCTTTAATAGATTCACGTTAATTATGATTCATTATGTATCTTCAACAGAATGTTGTTTTTTTTTCAAATTGACTTGACCAGGAGATCTCCCCTAACCTTAATTGTAGTGAAACTATTAACATTTGAAGAACTATTAATGAATTTTATGAAATTATAGCCGGGAAAAAAACCCAGGAAGCCTGATCTGGCTCCAAAACAGCTTTGATTTTGAGAGTCTCCAAAGGCCAGGACTTTTTCATGGCCACTTCAGAGTGGATGGCAGGTCCCACTCTTGGTTTTGTCTTTCCCTCTGGATTTTGAGTCTGGCAGTGGGGTCTCAAATCCTAGAATAATTCTCTAAGGGATCCAGTCACCGAGGGTTTTAGACCTCAGTCAACTTGTAGCTGACTGGCCATCTTGGAGCTTTGCAAAATATGTGCTGTGGTCTAGCAAGCTTGTCCAACCTGCCTTATTTTGTTGCTATTTTGTTTTGTTTTGTTTTGTTTTGTTTTGTTTTGTTTGGGGCTTTTAGCAGCCTGAAGCGATGGTTTTTAGTTTCTGTCTCTAGTCATAGTGGTAAAATGGGATGAGGAAGGAGATTTATTGGCCTGACCAGAAACAGAAACCAAGAACCCATGACTGTATTCTCTCCATTGGACACTCCTACCCAGCCGCTTCAGAGCACAAGCTCTGGAGCTGTGTAACTTGGACAAGTTACTTAATCTCTCTGTGTCTCAACTTCTTCATTTGTAAAATGAGGATATAATAGCATCTACCTCGACTGGGCACAGTGGCTCACGCCTGTAATCCCAGCACTTTGGGAGGTCAAGGAGGATGGATCACTAGAGGTCAGGAGTTTGAGACCAGCCTGGCCAACATGGTGAAACCCCGTCTTTGCTAAAAATACAAAAATAAGACTGGCACGGTGGCACATACTTGTAATCCCAGCTACTGGGGAGGCTGAGGCAAGAGCATTGCTTGAACCTAGGAAGGGGAGGTTGCAGTGAGCTGAGATTGTGGCACTGCACTTCAGCCTGGGTGACAGAGTGAGACTCTGTCTCAAAGAAAAGAAAAAAAAAAACATAGCATCTACCTCATGAGGTTATGGAGGATTAGATGAATAAATACAAGTGAAAGGACGTAGAACAGTGCCTGGCACACAGTAAGTGCTAAAAATCATTAGCTGTTATTGGATCTGGACTTAGATCTCTGAGGCTGCCCTGTTAATGGAAATGGTGGATGAGTACCACAGCATTTGCCCAAGCCAGTGGGTCTTACCTGGTGGGATTCAATTGAAGTGCAAATTAGCAATACAATATTCTCCCACCTACAGTCTTGCCCCTCAAACCCGACCACATGTAAGTGTCATCTTTAGGGAGTGCTCCAAAATGTACACTATCTTCTGAGAAAAAGTAAATGTTTGTTTCCATCTGGTGAGATTAACAATATGAACATCTGGTTTATATTATTGTTTTTGGAGCTGTGCCTTTGTACTTTTGAAATGTTCAAGATGCACATATCTGCACAGGAATGAAAAGTTGCTATAAAGCTAAACAAGTTTCCCTTCTTTTATCACTATAGCCTCCAGAACTTATTCCTTCTATTTAATAGTTATTGGTCCTGAAGTACAAATTGTGGGTTGCTTCCTTCTGATGCAGCTTAAACAGTACAACTCAGACTTGGGGAGAACCCAGGATTTCTGGCCCATTCTGGAATGATACCAGGTCAGCTGAAGTTTACAGGATACCTATGAGTTCAGGGATGAAAAACAGACTCTATTGATTCCTGCTATGTTTGGCTAAAGGTTAGCTCTACCCTTTTTTTTTTTTTTTTGCCAGATAATACCATCTAATGGTGGTCTCAGTCAAGATAACCTGATTTGTTGTAAGTAACTGAAATAAATCAACTCAATAAATTTGACATTTTAAAGTTGACTAAAGCTACATACCAGCTTTCACATCACCCCTAAGCAAATGTGAATGAAAGTCATTGCATTATCTCCATTGTGGATGGAAAATAAAATGCTGACAGAGAGGAAAAAAGGAAATCTAGCCGTGAAAAGTCATTAGAGAACTTCGTCAATTCATAATTTGCACAAATCTTGGATTTACTTTGCTCCTTTTCTTTTCTCTCATGTCTTTCTGAGGATGTATGATTTACAAGTAGAAATAGTTAAAAATATTTGAATATGTTAATAAAGTCATATTTATTGGTTCAGAAGTTTAGATTTTGCAGGTGAGCTGGGTGGTAGACTAGTGGTGCCATTTAAGTAGATATCCTTGAAGAGATCATAGGATAGCTAAAATATTAAGATTTTTGGTTTATAGCTAAAATTAGATAAACAGTGTAGCAACACTGGTTATTTTCTAAAGATCCAAAACTTGGATTGAGCAGTTCTTATTATAATAAGATGAGAAAACTAATTAATGTATATACAGTTTGATGGAAAAATAGTCCTTGGGTTATAAAAGATGAGAGGAAGGTATGATTCTAGGATTTCTCCAGAAGATCTAAGACTTGCTTTACTAGATAGTCTAGGATGAGGAGAGTATATTCTAACAAAAAAGAAACTTATAGCTGGGCGCGGTGGCTCAGGCCTGTAATCTGAGCACTTTGGGAGGCCAAGGCGGGCGGATCACGAGGTCAGGAGATTGAGACCATCCTGGCTAACATGGTGAAACCCCGTCTCTACTAAAAATACAAAAAATTAGCTGGGCGTGGTGGCGGGCGCCTGTAGTCACAGCTACTTGGGAGGCTGAGGCAGGAGAATGGCATGAACCCAGGAGGCGGAGCTTGCAGTGAGCGGAGATCATGCCACTGCACTCCAGCCTGTGCGACAGAGCCAGACTCTGTCTTAAAAAAAAAAAAAGAAACTTATAATGCAAGTTATTTGTGCTAGTAAATTATAATATCCAATATGGTCATTAACTGATTAACAAAATTATAATAAATAAATAAAGCAATGTAATTATATAAAGCAAAATACCCTACAAATAAATGTATATTAATTATCCCATAAGGTGATATTGTCCATCAACAATCCCACTGAATTTCTCCATCATCTCCAACTTCAAAGCAGTTTAAAGATATGTTCTGCACCTCAGGAGGCCAGAGTCATATTTAGATAAAAATGTAGGAACACAGGAATTCCCTTCCTGGTATAAATGTTAGAGAAACGCTTGTACATGTTCACCTACAGTAGCACACATGGATGTGTGACCTCTAATATTTCAAAGTTTACAATTTTAAAATGCCTACCAGTAGGAAAAATGGATTAACAGATTGTAGTATATTCTCATGATGGAGTATAACAAATAATTAAAGTGAAATAAACTAGATCTACATTTATGAATCTTGAAAAAACAGTGTTTAGTGGCAAAACAGTTTGTAAATTGATACTTTATAGTATGATAAGACTTGGATAATTTATTGTAAAAGTTGTTTAAAGAGGCACAAAACCATACTACACATGTATTTTCAATTCTGAGTGGTAGGCAAGGTATTTTGCATATTACTCTCTGTACTTCTCCATGTACTTAAAATATTTCATGTTTTTAAAAAAATTACCACTCGGTATAGTCTCTTTAGACTCACCACATTTGTTCCATCTGTAAAGGGTAAGGAACTAGAAAGTCATGTTACCTTGACTATTTCAGGAAGGATACCAAGCCAAACTCTAGAGACAATTCTATATCTCCTTGGAAGGAAGAGACAAAATGTGTTATTATTCCTCTGAGAGAAGTTTGCAATCTGGAGAGACTTCGAGTTAATACTCCTCCAGAGTATTACTTTGGGGAATTCAAGTAATGTACTGTTGTTTGTAAATAAACTGGAGTCTGACCTATCGTCCAAGTTTCTGCGTGCTTGGATGAGCCCTGCCTGATTTCCCTGGCTCAGCTCTTCCGCAGCTTTCCCCAGCTGGACTTCAGCTCTCTCCCTCTACAAATGGAGTTCAGCTGATTCCAGGCAGGAAGTCCCTAACCTGCTTCTCTCCCTGCCCCACCTGTTGTATCTGGTCGGGCTTGGTAAGGAGTCAGTGTTCCTGCTAGATTAACACATGGCAAGTCCTCTGTGTAGGTCCCTACAGATACCATGCCCTGTTCTCACCTGACTGGCCTCTGGGACCATCTGGAAGCTGGCTCCAGCCCCTAACCTGTAAGTCCTCTCTTGCTACCAATAATTCAGCCACTTTCTCTTCGTGAGATCCTAAGATTCCATTGCATTTGGGAGAACAATATATATGCCTTGCATTTGGCTTGTCCATCACTTCCCCAGCCAGGCCAGATCTCCTCTTATTAGATGCTGTCTTTACAGCCTGGACTTCTCCTGTAAGGTCTCATCACAGCTGCAATTAAACAATTAATTTCATAACTAGTTTAATGTTTGCTTCCTCTGCTCTGATGTGGGCTCATGAGAGCCTGGACTGTGTCTGCTCCTGTCATGAGAAGCAGCACCAGTCATAGCATATATGTATTGATTAATGAATGAGTAAAAGTAAAACTTTCTCTATACACAGACAAATCTCATATATCTCATATATCATTATTTAAGAATAAAAAATGGAATATATTAAAATACAGTTTTTAGAAGGTATTTTTATTTTTATTTTTTAAAAGTTTTCAACATATATTCACAGGATGGACTATTGTAATGGGCTCTTTAAGACAGTAACTATCCCCTGAACTTAATAGTGATTAATATTTGCCATATTTCATCTGTTTTTTCTGAAACATTTAAAGCAATTCCTGGATATCATGACATTTCATCCCCCAAATACTTCAGTACACAGCTCCAAGAAGAAAAAAAGCTCATTTTTCTAACTGCATCTAACAAAATTGACAATAATTTCCCCACCTAATATAGAATCCATTTTCAGTTTCCTTTTTCATGATTAGTTGCTTTCTTACAACTGTGGAAAGTACCGTTTCATAGCCACTTAGATTCAGGATTAACTTTTTGGCAAGAATATTTCATAGGTGATCTCATGTTCTTCAGATCGTATCACTTGAGGAGGCACAGTGTCTCATTGTCCCACTGCTAGTGTGGTCAGGATTATCAGTGTGTTCAGGGGTGACAGCACAGTCTCTTCAATACAGAGTTTTCCTTTTCCCCTTACAAACAACAAGTAATCAGTGCCTGGCATCCTGCAAATATCTAGTTCCCCCATTAACCTTTTTTCTAGGATTTTAGCATCTGTTGATGACTGTGGCCTGAATCAATTATTTCATCGGAGATCGTAAAATAGATGTTTTTGAATTTTATAATTTCTTCAGTACTTATCATCTGAAAGGATTATGTAACGAGGCACTCTCTGACATCAATTAGGGCTAGCTGTGTGGATGCTTTGAACTATAATTTAGATAGAAAAGGCACAATAAATGCCTAATTCTTTCCCTTTAATTACCATTATAGAAATAGAGAGCTTTTGAACAAGCTATTTCCAGTGGACACAGAATTTTTTGGAGGGCTTTCTCTTTTTTGAGTATCATCATAAACTCTTGGATTTTTAAATATGTAATGTGATTTCACTTACTGTCTGAATTCCTTCCCATTCTTGAGTTGATTGTGGAGAGCTCATTCAAGCTAGCTTCTTTGTCCTTTATATGTACAACTGTGCTTTAAAGCATTCATTACTCTCTGGCACAAAAAGATTTCTCAAGCTCATATCGTACATTTTCTTTTATTCTTTGCAACCCTAGAACTAGTCATTCCTCCAAGGAATCCTCCTTAGTGTCTTTGTTCCCTTCAAGGGTGGGGATGGCATCTAGAGACTAAGTTCTGTGTGTTGCAGGTGCTCATTGTTATTGAACTATTCAGTGGTCAGATGAAAACAAAATTTTTTTTGAGATGGAGTCTCGCTCTGTTGCCAGGCGGCTGGAGTGCAGTGGCACGATCTTGGCTCACTGTAACCTTTACCTCCTGGGTTCAAGCGATTCTCTTGCCTCAGCCTCCTGAGTACCTGGGACTATAGGCGCGTGCCCTACGCCCAGATAATTTTTGTATTTTTAGTAGAGATGTGGTTTCACCATGTTGGCCAGGATGGTCTTGATCTCTTGACCTCGTGACCTGCCTGCCTTGACCTCCCAAAGTGCTGGGATTACAGGCGTGAGCCACCGCACCCGGCCACATAACCATTTTAATTAGTTTTTTATTTAACCTTTCAGTGTTTATATTTTGAAAATATAAGTATTATTAGGAGATGTCATCATAGTTTGAACATCATAGAGTGTATTCACACAAACCTAGATGATACACACTTCAGCAATATGGTATAGCCTATTGCTCCAAGGCCATAAACCTGTACTACATGTTACTGTACTCAATACTGTAGGCAATTTTAACACAATGACAAGTATTTGCGATCTAAACATATCTAAATGGAAAAGTTACAGCAAAAATATGATAGCTGTTCAGGGCAGCTCCATTATAACTGTATGAGGCCACTATTGTATATGGGTTCATTGTTGACCACAACGTTGTCATGAGGAACAAGTATTTGTATTCCTCTTTCTTACCTAAAAAACAAGCATACTATTCATATTATTCAACACTGCCTTAAAAGTAATTTAATAATGTATCCTGAAGATCATTCTATATCAATATATAGAGCACTGCCTTAATATTTTTTATAGCTGCATAAATTCTACTATGTGGATGCATAAGAGTTTTTTTTAACCAGTATGCTATTGATGGATAGACGATAAATGGGTTGATTCCAATCTTTTGCTGTTATATTGTCACAATAAATAGTCTTCTGTGTGTGTGTGTGGGGGTGTGTGTGTGTATATATATATAGATGTACATATTTGTTTGGACTAGATTTCTAAAAGTGGGATGACTAGGTCAAGGGGTAATATATATATAAATTTATGTATCTATATAAATTTATGTATATATTTATATATAAAGGAATAATTTATGTATATATTTACATATAAAGAAATAATTTATGTATATAGTTACATATAAAGAAATAATTTATGTATATAGTTACATATAAATATAATTTATTTACATATAAATATAATTTATGTATATATAAAGTATATAATTTATGTATATATAATTTATGTATATATAAAAAGTATATAATTTATGTGTATATATAAATAATTTATGTATATATTTTAATATTTTTATTTTATTTATTTATTCTTTTTTTTTCTGAGACGGAGTCTCCCTCTGTCGCCCAGGCTGGAGTGCAGAGGCGCGATCTCGGCTCACTGCAAGCTCCGCCTCCTGGATTCATGCCATTCTCCTGCCTCAGCCTCCGCAGTAGCTGGGACTACAGGTGCCCACCACCAGGCCTGGCTAATTTTTTTGTAGTTTTTAGTGGAGACGGGGTTTCTCCGTGTTAGCCAGGATGGTCTCAATCTCCTGACCTCGTGATCCGCCCGCCTTAGCCTCCCAAAGTGCTGGGATTACAGGCGTGAGCCACTGCGCCTGGCCATATTTGTATATATAAATAAATAATTTTTATATATATTAATATATACACAATATACAATTTATGTATATAGTTGTATATAAAAATATGTAATTTATGTATATATTTGTATAACATACATTTTTTGTGGAATTGATAAATTCCCCTCCATTGGGGTTTTACAATTATACATTCCCACCAACAGTGCATAAAGTGCTTATTTCTCCACAGCCTGGGAACAGATGTAGATTTTGGATTTTTTGTCATCTGTTGGTAGAGAAATAATAGCTCCTTAAATTTTGATTTTCATTTTTCTTAGTATGAATGAGGTTGAAGTTTTTTATATGTTAAAGACCATTTGCTTTTACTTTTCTATAAAGTATTTAGACATTTTTTGAGTTTTCTGTCAGATTGTTGGTCTTTTTCTTCACAATCTTTAGGAGCTCTTTATGTGCGAGAGAGTTTAGCTCCATGATAAACACTGCAAATATTTTTCCAATTTGTCTTTTGTCTTTGCTTATAAGACTTTTTGCCATGTGAAAGCATTTTAACCTTATGAAGTCTGGGTATCGAGTTCTAGGTAGGGGGTTTCTCCACTCTCAGCTTTTAAATAAATTAATCCATGATTTATTTTAATACTAAAATGGTCTCATTTTGTACATTCAGATACCTGATTCACTTGGAATGTATGAATCTGCTTGTATCTTTGTTTAAATGTCTATTCATTTCAAATGTTTTTAATTAAAAATTTTGTTAATTAAAAAGAATATGTTAAAACCCATCTTTTACCCACTGATTTAAAATGCCACCTATCTCTTTTATTAAGTTTCCCGATTTGGCTCTAGTTTTGTAATTTCTATTGTTCTGTTGGTCTGTCTCTCATTCATGCCATAGTCTATTCAACCAGTACCATACAGCTGAACTACGGAGACTTCTATTACATATTTAAATAACAGATAGAGACTAGCCTCTCCTCTTTATCCCTGTCCCACCCCCAACAATTACTCATTCTTTTCAGGTCTCTCCTAGCTATTCTTGCATGTTTATTTATTTATTTTTAGCATGAAGTTTAGGATTAATTTGTCTAGCTCCAGAAAAGAAACCTGATGTTATTTTTTTAATTACTAAGATTGCATTGCATTTATGAAATAACTTGAAACTGACATCTTTATCATGTTGAGTCTCCCTGTCTAAAACACAATATGTCTTTCTATATGTTCCGATTTACTTTACAAACAATTTTTTAAGACAAAAAGAGACTATGTTTTATAGTTTACTTTTTCATTTTTATAATGTATCTTAGAGATATTCTACCTCAGTACATATAGGTTTATCTCATTTTTTAAAAGGCTATGAATTATTCCATTATATGAATGTGCCACAATTTATTCAGTCTCCTTTTGGTGGACATTGTTTTGTTATTTTAAATATGCTATGATGAAAATTCCTAGACATACATGTACAAGTATTTCTACAGAATAAATTCCTAAAAGAGGAGTTTGGGGGCCAAAGTCTATACACACATTCAAAGTTTTGATAGATAGTGCCTTCAAAGAATTGTAACGTTTCCCACTTCAATGAAGGTTGAGTGAGAATGCCTGTTTTCTCACACACTCGCTAATGCTGTTCAGAATCAACGTTTACATAATCTTCATAACTTGATTCTTTGGTTACATTGGCACCAGTCCACCTTTACCCATCCCACTGAGCCTTCATGATGCCAGATGTGAGATGATTGAACAGAAGCACATCTGGACTGCTGTACCTAGGAACTTGTTTCATGGTATTACATGGATTTGCCATGACATTCATGTTTGGCTCAGTGGGACAAGGGTCAGCCAAGACCCTGTCTTAATTTGGGTCCCCCCAGAAACAAACTCTAAAGATTTGGGTATGAGTAATTTGGGGAGGGAAATGATCCCAGGAAATACCAATGGGGACCTGGAGAAGTAAGATGGGAAGGGGAAGGCAGCCTCTGAAGGGTGTGTTATCGGGTTACCACTGTGGGCAGGCAGGGCTCAATCCCCTGGGGAACCCTGGGATCCAGTGTAGAACCGGCCTCAAAGTTATACCAATCGAGGAGTGAAGAAGTTAAGAGTATTTCTCTACCAACTACTCATCTCACATTGGACTGAGGATTACTCAGGGTGATGCACTCTCACACTTGTGGCTTGACTTGTAGTGTGGCTAACTCCATGACGAGGAAGAAAGCTGTAAAGTGGAGAGCCACAAGTGCTGGGAGTTTACGATGAGGTGAATGCTGAGGGAGTATGGATGGGACACCAACAAAAAAGAGAAAAGAGAACCCATCTGAAAAAATGACCACTCACCCAGTGCCTGTAGCCCCAGCTACTTGGGAGGCTGAGGCAGGAGAATGACGCGAACCCGGGAGGCGGAGCTTGCAGTGACTCGAGATCGCGCCACTGCACTTCAGCCTGGGCGACAGAGGGAGACTCCGTCTCAAAAAAAAAAAAAAAAAAAAAAAAAAAAAAAAAAAAAAAACACCCACAAATCTTTGGCTTCTGCTGTCTTCCTCACAATATTACTGTCAAACTGTAGTTTTTCTACAAAAAGCAGAAATCTAGAAATTATTCTAATTACTGGGAGTCTGTTGCTATTTTTTTGTTGTTGGATTTTTTTCTCACTAGTTTATGTTTCAGACATGAATAAACGTCCATGAAAAAAACTTGGTAGCATTCCATGTTGAGTCATAAACAAGTAGTCAAATTCCAGTTTGTTCTGGGCTGTTAATCTGACTTTCATTTCCCGATGACTTCCTCCCATAAGTCCTTTGCTGTTCAAATAGCCCTATGACTTTCTTCTCATCCAGTGCTTATGTCTTCTGTTCCTGCAGTCTTGAGGGGATTTGTCTTCCTTTTATTCAGCTGTTGGGGATGGTTTGTGGATAAGACCTGAGCAGGCTGAGTCCTCCTGAGTTCCATGGCCTCCAAAGCCAGTAGTGTGGAGTAAGACACAACACTGTGTGTATGCAATGGCTGTTGTCCAGTTTAGGGATATCACACAGTTGGCTGTATATTTAGTGACTTGCCACTGAATCATAGCCTTTTCCGAAGGTGGACTGAACTTGTAACTTTTGGGTTAGAAAGAAGTGGATAATTCATTATTCTAATCACCATGTCCCCATTAATCAGTTGTGTTTCTCAAATGGGAAACTGGGCTTCAGTGGAGGCTTACGGGTGAAGGAAATTTAAAGAAAGGAAACAAAAGGAAAGGGTCAAATTTTGTGTCTAAGAACTATTTGCTAAGATTGGTTCTTATTAGTATAGATTCCAAGAATTCTCAGCTAACTTGAGAAATGCAGGGAACTGGAAAAGATGGAAGCTGGGTAAGGTGACTGCAAAGAATTACTGGTCCTTTAGGGTTAGAGGAGATTATTTTAGGATCAGAAATATGTACTTTGGAATTGTGCCTGTTTTTAGAGTTTTGGTTTTCCATAATTATTTCTTATGTTCTCTTTTATTTAGTTAAGTCTTAAAAAATATCAAGCACAAACCACTACCAAATGAAAAGCAACACAAGTATATGCGTTTATAAGTCTAAAAGAAAATATTAAATGGGTCAAAGGGAACTAGGGGATGGGGCAGGGAGGGGATAGGGAAGAGTGTTTATTCTTGAGTCAGAGCTTCAGTGGGAATCAACATGAGGAAAACCTTAGCAGACTCCCATTATGGAATGACTTCCTGGGGACTTTTCTTTTTTGCTAAAATCTTGGAAGATCTGTGTTTTACTCATAAGGGAGGCTCTTTTCTGTTATGATGTACTTTGCTTTACTTAGCACATGTAATCCTAAAATTACGTTTATAAACTGCTTAGTAGAACTAGAAAAGTTAGATACTTAAATTTCACTACACACACACACACACATATACACACACACACAGTGAAAGAAAGAGAGATGAGGTCTCTCCTTGTCACCCAAGCTGGAGTGCGGTGGCACAATCATGGCTCACTGCAGCCTCAACCTCCCAGCTTAAGCGATCCTCCCACCTCAGCGTCCCAAGTAGCTAGGACTATAGGACTATAGGCACACACCACTATGCCTGGCTAATTTTTGTATTTTTTTTATAGAGACAGAGTTTCACCACATTTCCCAGTCTGGTCTCAAACTCCTGGGCTGAAGCGATCCTTCTGCCTTGGCTTCCCAAAGTGCTGGCATTACAGGTGTAAGCCACCGCACCCAGCCTCACTTCATATACTATCAAGGCCCTTCATAGGTTATTGTTTGTATAAATCCAAGTTTTGTTTTACTAAGTTTGCTAAAGAAGGTGGAAGATGGTTACTGTTAAGTGTCTTTATTATCTAAAAATCTTAGTGATAGATTTTGACTTGTTTGCATCTTCCTTTTTTTCCTGGAATAAATTTGACTTTCTTGGTTTATTAAAAGAAATTCTGGTTTGTGTAACTACTTGTCAGGCCATGAAATGTGCAAAACCATGCATCTTATACTCTTTTTTTTTTTTTTTTTTGAGACAGAGTTTCGCTCTTGTTATCCAGGTTGTAGTGTAATGATGTGATCTTGTCTCACCACAATCTCTGCCTTCCGGGTTCAAGTGATTCTCCTGCTTCAGCCTCCCAAGTAGCTGGGATTACAGCCATGTGCCACCACGCCCAGGTAATTTTTATATTTTTAGTAGAGACAGGGTTTCTCCATGTTGGTCAGGCTGGTCTCGAACTCCTGACCTCAGGTGATCCCACCCATCTCAGCCTCCCAAAGTGCTGGGATTACAGGCATGAGCCACCGCACTCGACTCTTATACTTTTTTATTTCTGGTTTTGTGGGAAAATACCTTGACAATAATATTATTAATGTATTAAAAACATTTCCCCAGGATGTTTGATTTTTAAAAATGATTTATAATCTAAAATCTGTAGTGTCCAGCTTTTATATAAAATGTGAGCTACAATGTTAACAACATTGCCAAATGGCTTACTTTAGTCATTCTCTGAAGAGAGACTTCCTTCTTTCCTCTTTCTACTCTACCTCTCTGCTCAAAAAATCCCAAATAGTAACCTTATTATATGTTATTATGATGATTTATAGGAATGACTTATAATGTGAATTACTCTTTTTCAAAAGGATCTGGAGGGACAGCTTTTTTTGTAGAAGTTTTTGAAAAGAGCCACTTAATAAATAATAAGCAATGTTTATGTTTTTTGCAAGTGTAGCAGTGGGGTGCAAGGAGAAACAGAAGAGGACCATTAGAAGATGGGGATGGCTGTTTGTGTAAGGATCTCATCTCTTGTGTTTTCCTCACCTCCTGAACAACAGGGATTATGTCTGATGCGTGTTTGGTTTCCTTGTGCAATGCTTTGGAGTGTTTCCCTTCCAGGAACACACAATTCAAGAGAAAAGTAAGATAAGTACACAAACAACTATAGTTCTAAACAAATGAGTAATTGAGTTATTTGAAACGTTTTAGAGGCTATTTTAAGAAGAAATACAGCTATAGTGCTGTCAAGTACACAGAGTAAAGTGAATTCACTGCCAAGTATTATTAAATTTTAGTTACTGATGATGGCACAAGTTTTTGTTGAAATGTTAGACTTGTTTTGACCTTCAAATCGTGTTGAAAAGTTTTAACCAGTTTAAATTTGAGTGTTTCAACATTTTAGTTTTCTGATAATTAGTTGGTTTGGGGCATACCTCGCAGGAAAAGGAAGAACAGAGGGGTTTTACTCAGAATCAGACCACTGTGGTTGTTTTTCTCCCAGGGTGATATGTCTTTAGGGGCATAGAAGGGTTAAGGGAAAAATCGTAAAAGCACCACAGCGCTTGCAGTCCCTGAGTTGCTTCACTGAATGTAAAACTAAGAAATCTCCTGTTAGCCAATCATTAATCTAAGTGTTGACAGCCCATTCAGTTTACTGACATTTATATAAAGCCCAGAGAGCTGAAGAAAATCAAATCAGATTTTAAAGCACTGGAAAGAATGACATAGTTAAAATATAAATGTCTTTCTTAAAAGTTGATCATTACTGGAGGGGAAAATATCACATCCCTGAGAGATGAAATGTTTTAGGTCAATAATTGTGCTCTGTGGGTTGTACCTATCTGGAATTGCATAGAAATGTACTGATGTGTCCCTGCGCATCTCATGGGCCCTCCAGGGCGGAGGATGATGTCTTCCTGGGCCAGACTGCATCAGGGGAGAAAATCCACCCTGGGGGAAGATAAGTGTTTTGTAATAAGTATGAGCAATTGGCTGAAGGGAACAATTACTTTTATCTTTGCTACTGAGCCTCTGGATTCTGCCAAGTATATTTATGCTCCTTGGCAAAGACTGGATTTTAATTTCTTGGCAAAACACACACACAGACATCTCTTTTACAATATCTAGTAAAAGATCCTACTTTGTAAACACTCATTCTACAGGGTTTAGAAGCTACAGTGCGGGGGATTAGATCACATGTGCCTCCTTAAATCTTCAGAGAGGAAAGAATTATTTAGGAAGGGAAAACTTCAAGGCAGTTAAACGGAGGAGGTCTGCCTGGTGAGTTATTTAGTCTAGCTCCTCTCCTTTTAAGTGCTGTCACTGATTCTGAGAGACAGATTGAGTTCTTGATGCCACTTAAAAAATGTAGCCGTACCCTCCAGCTCACCCTTCAGCTCCTCATGAATTCTGTGCCATCTTGGGCTTATCTTTGTTTCTGGCTGGTGTGAATGTGGTGATGTAATTTCAGCACTTTGAAGTCACTGAGAACACTGGAGCTAGCGGTTACTGAGGTTATTAAGTGTCACTCAGGGCAGAATTCCCTATTAAATTGAGCCAAGGATACAGGCAAAAGTGAGCTCCTGGCACAGGGCGCTAAACAAAACTGGCAGAAAGAAAACTTTGGGTTGCTGAAACCAGTGGCCTTCTCTTGTGAGAAAATGCTCTGACAAAGAAAAATGTTTTGCCTAGTGAGATAGATTGCCTCCTGGCTGTGGCCATGCTACTTAAGAGGAGCCATATGATGCGATCCTAAGGTCCGTGATCAGTGATTCTGAACAGCAACTGTTTTGTTCAAAGGTTTGTGATCAGGGACCCCGAACAGCAACTGTTCTGTTCAATGGGAGAGGTGTTACATAGCAAAATCATCAAGCTGATTTTTTTTCTAAGTGCTATGCATCTGGTACATGGTAAAATGTGGCCTACCTACTCTCAGCTCCTGAGATTACAGTCTCCTAAGGCAAATAGCCCTTAATTAAGGTTCTGGTACTATTAACAAGGATTTAAATGTTCATAGTTTAAGCCCCCTTTTTATAATGAACAAAATGATTCTCTACACAGCCATACTAATTCTACAACTTCTAATCCTGAGCAAGGATGGTGAATTTGTGACACATATGAGATAGCTCTCCTTGTTTGGTGCCCTGGCAGACATTCATTCACTCATCATGACGTTCCAATAAGTCTTCAGAATTCATGTCAATAGAGCACTCAGGCAGCTGTTGCCCAAAAGGCTTCTTACAGGAGTATAAGAGTGTGTCATGGCATCCAAGAGCAGAAATGCAGGAATGGCTTGCTATTGGAACTTTTTATTTTATTGGAACCTGTCATCACCGTTCCTCCTTGAACTTTTATGGTAGGCAAATAATGACCCCCCACCCCCCACCACACATAAGGTGTCCTAATCCCTGGAACTTGTAAAATGCTACTCTACATAGCAAAAGGGACCTTGCAGGTGGAATTAAATTAAATATCTTGAGATGGAGAATTTATTTTGGATTATCCAGGTGATCTCAGTGTAATTACAAGAGTCCTTAGAAGTGGGTAAGAAAGTCAGAGTCAGAGAAGATGTGACCAATGGAAGCAGAGTGGAGTGATGTAGCCATAAGCCAAGGAATTCAGGCAGCCTCAGATGGAAAAAGCAGGGAAGTAGAATTTCCTCTATAACCTCTGAAAGAATACAAACGGCCAGCCAACTTTAGATTTCTGACTTCCAGCACTGTAAGATCATACATCTGTATGTTTTAAGCCATTAAGTTTGTGGTAATTTGTTACAGCAGCAACAGGAAATTATACAACATTCATCTCCTTTGTTTCTCTTTACTGAATGGCTTTTTCTGCCCTTTAGTTCACAGAGCAAAACATGGCCTCCCCAGAATGCCCAAGCTTACACACGGCAGGGACTGTCACACACATAGATTCTGACTCAGCTTTCTTGGCTTCATTTCCAAATACCAGAAAGAGAATGTGCCCAGGACAGCTTGGGTCAGGGGTTTTCCCTTTGGCTGCCCAGTCAAACCCAAGGGGCAAGGCCATACCACATCATGTTTCCTGTTTTGTGTGTGTGTGTGCCCCTAAATGTTAATATCTTGGTTCTTGTCCTTCAATATAAAGATTTGCTTTCTAGAGATTTACAGGTAATTGTTCATGTGCTGTTTACATTACTGTTCTTAGTGTGAGATTATATATTTTTCCACAGTTACAATGACCACACTTATTTCTTCATGTGCAAAAACACAGTTTTCTTGATTGGGGAGTTATTAGAATCCTAATATTTTACTTCCATTTTTTTTGTTTGTTTTTCTCATACCATCTTTTAAGAGCAAAAGATAGGGCATACATCTTGATTCTTGGTTCGATAATGCAGTCCATAATCCATGTAATTATCTGGTGTTTGCACTATTCACAACAGATGCTAACTAGATACAACCTGTATGCTAAATAAATAGGATAAAGGCCCTGCCCACAAGGTTATATTCTAACAAAGGAGGCTGTGTTCTAGAAAATTTTGAATAATGAGATTTGGAAAGGATTATACATTTTATTGTGTGCTCTGCTTAAAAAATAAGTATGCTCTTCCTATGTCAGAACATGCTGTGAAAATAACAGTCACGAATCTTACCAAACAGAAATTCCATCTTAATGCCATATTTACTCACATACAATATTTACAAATTTGCAGTGATTCTTAGGAAAATAATTCCCTGCTTTATCTCCTGTGATATGGTTTAAAAAACCCAAGAATATTAAGTCAGGCTTCTGCAAGTTAGCCCTGCATTAGAAAGGAGTGTTTATTACTTTAAAAAGTACCACGTAAATTAAGCATTCCTGTGTGCTGAGCAAGCAGGCAATGTGGACTCATACTTAGACATCTGAACTGTGGAACCATGGAACCTCTTAGCCAACTTTGTCAATAAGTTGTCATTTCCATGTGGCTGTTTAAATGTTAACACAGAATCTGCAGCCCAGAAAATCAACAGCAGATCATTTGTTAAATGAGTGAATGGTGGTAACATTTTCCTTTTGGTATTCTTCAGAAAACATGAGCTGGTGTCAGGCAAGAGCCTCAAAAGCAAATGGGCCGGGGATCACTTTTTTCCCAGTTGTGATTAGAATGGCAAACATAGTCTAAAAAACGATGATCCAACCTGTAATATTATGGCTTATATCAGATTTAAGCCAATAAGCACATAACATGAACCCATAGACTGTAAAAAATATTGGATGAGCCAGAAGTGGGTAGCAGTTTTGTTCTGAATTTTGTTGCTTGGCTGGCTTCTACAGAGAAGCAACAGAAAGTGCCCTGAGTCGATTGCAGCATGCACTGTCCTGAGCAAATGTCCAAGTCTCTGAGCACTGCCCTATCCAGAGATCCCTGACTAGGGAGTGTCCCCAAAGTTGTCATTAAGAGGTCTCTTCAAATAAACCCAACTTGGCAGTTTTCGATGCATGAAATATCTTCCATTCTCTCTCTTCTTCTCTCTTTCTCACACATACACATGTTTAGTCAATTTTCTCACCGTAGCAAAATTTACACATTTATATACTTCATCTTTGCAGACTTGTGTCTTATTTTATTTTTCCACATTAATAGACTATTAGTTTTTTAACTCTAAAAAAATTCAGACTCACAGAAAGCATGGAAAGTGTACAATAAAGGCATAGGTGCCCACTATTTAGAATTAACAAATATCAACAATGTGTTTTATTTGCTTCAGGTTTTTTTTCTTTCTTTCTTTTTTTTTTTTTTAATTTATTTATTATTATTATACTTTAAGTTGTAGGGTACATGTGCATAACGTGCAGGTTTGTTACATATGTATACTTGTGCCATGTTGGTGTGCTGCACCCATCAACTCGTCATTTACATCAGGTATAACTCCCAATGCAGTCCCTCCCCCCACCCCCCTCCCCATGATAGGCCCCGGTGTGTGATGTTCCCCTTTCTGAGTCCAAGTGATCTCATTGTTCAGTTCCCACCTATGAGTGAGAACATGCAGTGTTTGGTTTTCTGTTCTTGTGATAGTTTGCTAAGAATGATGGTTTCCAGCTGCATCCATGTCCCTACAAAGGACACAAACTCATCCTTTTTGATGGCTGCATAGTATTCCATGGTGTATATGTGCCACATTTTCTTAATCCAATCTGTCACTGATGGACATTTGGGTTGATTCCAAGTCTTTGCTATTGTGAATAGTGCTGCAATAAACATACGTGTGCATGTGTCTTTATAGCAGCATAATTTATAATCCTTTGGGTATATACCCAGTAATGGGATGGCTGGGTCATATGGTACATCTAGTTCTAGATCCTTGACGAATCGCCATACTGTTTTCCATAATGGTTGAACTAGTTTACAATCTCACCAACAGTGTAAAAGTGTTCCTATTTCTCCACATCCTCTCCAGCACCTGTTGTTTCCTGACTTTTTAATGATCGCCATTCTAACTGGTGTGAGATGGTATCTCATTGTGGTTTTGATTTGCATTTCTCTGATGGCCAGTGATGATGAGCATTTTTTCATGTGTCTGTTGGCTGTATGAATGTCTTCTTTTGAGAAATGTCTGTTCATATCCTTTGCCCACTTTTTGATGGGGTTGTTTGTTTTTTTCTTGTAAATTTGTTTGAGTTCTTTGTAGGTTCTGGATATTAGCCCTTTGTCAGAGAGTAGATTGCAAAAATTTTCTCCCATTCTGTAGGTTGCCTGTTCACTCTGATGGTATGGAGTCTTGCTCTGTTGCCCAGGCTGGAGTGCAGTGACGTGATCATTGCTCACTGCAGCCTCAATCCCCTGGGCTCAAGTGATCCTCCCACCTTGGCCTCACAAAGTGCTGGGATTGCAGACGTTTGTTTGTTTGTTTTACTTTGTTTTTAAGAAATGAAAATAAGGGACAACTCCTCTTTTGTGCCACCCTTACTCTGTTCCTGTCTCTCCATCCCCAGAGACAGCTGTCATCAGGAAGTTACTGGGTATCTGTCCTGAGTTTTTGTACCTTTACTATAGATGTCTGTATTCAAAAAAATATTTGCTTCTGTTTATGTGTTTTTAAACTTTACACAAATGTCTGTTTATTCTACAAATGAGCTGAAACTTAACTTTTTAAGCTTGACATTGTTTTTGAGTGTATATTATGTGTATATGTAATATATGTGTAGCACATTTCATTTATGCATTCATCAGTTAATGAACATTTGGGTTGTTTTCACCTTTCTTATCCATAAGAAAGTATTTAGATCTAGTTTACCCATTCATTTTTATCTGATGTGTGATTCTTGTCTAATAGGGTGCAAAAGATGTTTTCATTTGCATTTTCTCAATTACTAATGAGGTTGAACATATTCTCATATTTGTTTTTCTTGGACATTTAGATTCTTTCTTCTATAAGTTGTCTGATCTTATCCTTGGCTCATTTTTTCATTGTGTGATTTGTATTTTCTTAAAGAACTATAGACGCTCACTTTATAATCTTGTATGCTTTTTTGGCTACATGGGTGGCAGTGGTCTTTAAGAATTTGTGGTTTATCTTTTTTACATCATTTATGATGTCTTTTAATGTGTAGGAGTATTACATTTTGATGTATCCAGTTTATCACCTGTGCTTTTTTATTGTGTTAAAATATAGATAGCATAAAATTTACCATTGGTGATATTTGGCAGTGCAACCATCATCACTCAAACTTCTCATCACTCAAAAAGGGAACCCATATCCATTAAGCAGTTACTCCCCATTCTCTTCCCACCTCTGATCCTGGAAACCACTAAGCTGTTAGCTCTATACATTTGCTGACTCATTATATTTCATATAAATGGATCCATACACTATATGGTTATTTTTGCCTGGCTTTTTTCACTTAGTATAATGTTTTCAAGGTTCATCCATATTGTAGTGTGTATCAGTACTTCATTCCTTTTTATGGCTGAATAATATTGGGGTGTATATAATATATATGTAGCACATTTTATTTATCCATTTATCAGTTAATGACATTTGGATTGTTTCCACCTTTCATAGTAGTCTGATAAACATTGGTTTAAAAGTATCTGTTTGAGTCTCTGTTCAATTTTGGGGGGTATGGAATTGCTGAGTCATGTGGTAATTCTATGTTTAGTTTTTAGAGAAACACCCAAAATGTCTTCTACAGCAGCTACACTATTTTGCATTTCTATCAGCAATTTATGAAAGTTCCAATATCTCCATAACTTTGCCAACACTAATTTTCCATTTAAAAAAGTGTTATCACAATTGCAATTGAATGTGAAGTGGTATCTCATCACAGTTTTGATTTGCACTTCCCTAATGGCTTATGATATTGATCATCTTCTCATGTACCTGTTAGCAATTTGTATATCTTCTTTAGGGAAATGTCTGTTCAAGTCCTTGCTATTTTTAAATGAGTTATTCATTTTTCCATTGATGAGTTACAAGTGCCCTTTATATATTCTAGATCTTAGACCCTTATCAAATATATAATTTGCAAATATTTCTTCCATTCTATAGGTTGCCATTTTATTTTCTTGATAGTGTTCTCTCATGCCTAAAAGTTTCTAATTTCTATGAAGTGCAACTTATCTTTTTTTTCTTTCGTTGCTTGTACTTTTGATGTCTTATCTAAGAAACCACTGGCAAATCCAAGGTCATGATGATTTACCTCTATTTTATTCCTAAGATTTTTTATGGTTTTAGCTCTTAGATTTAGGACTCTGATCTATTTTAATTGTTATATAACTGGACCGCCTTATAGATTTATAGACATTGTTTCTATGTATTCAATATTAATGGTTTGGTTTTGGTCACATGGGTGGCAAACATGTTTTAGAGTTTGTGGCTTGTCTTTTTATTTTATGCATGGTGTCTTTTATTGTGGAATAGTATTACATTTTTATGTATACAATTTATCATTTGTGCTTTGGGGGTCTATATAGGAAATTTTTCTCTACTTAAGGTCATAAAGTTATTTGTCAGTATTTTAATATTTTCCTTACCTTTATGTCTACACAATTTATCTGGAATTGATTTTTATATATGTGATGAGTTAGGGAGCTCATTCTTTTTTCCTACATGGAAAACTAATTGTCTTAACAGTGTCTATTGGCTTTCCCTCCAAATTTGTAAAACTACCTATGTCATATACCAAGTTCCCATATATGATAGCCCTTTTCTGGGTTCTGTTTACTTATGCCTCTTCCAATACTACCTGATTTTAATTACTAGAAATTTATCATAAGTCTTAGTATCTAGTATGGCAAGGACCCTCTCCTGGTTCTTCTTCAAAATTATCTTTGTGTGGCAGACAGAGTAATGACCCTCTTTCAAAGAGGTCCCATCCTAATCGCTAGAACCTTTCTGTTTTGCATGCAAAAAGGACTTTTCAGATATAATTAAGTTAAAGATCTTGAGATACAGAGATAATCCTAGATTTATCCAGGCAGACTCAATGTAATCAGAAGGGTCTTTATGAGAAAAAGGGAGAAGTGTCAGAATCAGAGAAGAAGATAAGATGATGGAATCAGAGGTCAGAGTGATGTGGCCATGAGCCAAGGAATGCAAGCAGCCTCTAAAAGCTGGAAAAGACTCCAGCTTTGCTCTTTTTGCTTAGGATTTCTTTGGCTATTTGGCCTCTTTTTTGGTTCCATATGAAAGTTTGGAGTTTTTTTTTCTAATTCTATAAGAAATGATATTGGTATTTTGATAGGAATTGGTAGTATGGTTATTTTCACAATATTGATTCTTCCAGTCTATGAGCATGGGATGTATTTCCATTTATTTGTGTCATCTGTGATTTCTTTCAATAGTGTTTTGTAGTTCTCCTTCACCTCCTTGGTTAAGTATATTACCAGGTATTTTACTTTTTTGAAGCTTTTGTAAAAGTGATTGAGTTCTTGATTTGATTCTCAACTTGGTCATTGTTGTGTATAGCACTGCTACTGATTTGCGTACATTGATTTTGTAACCTGTGACTTCACTGAATTCATTTGTCAAATCTAGGAGTTTTTTTTGGAGGAGTCTTTAGGATTTTCTATGTATATTATCATATAATTGGGAAACAGTGATAGTTTGATTTCCTCTTTTCCAATTTGCATGCCCTTTATTTCTTTCTCTTGCCTGATTGCTCTGGCTAGGACTTCCAGTACTGTGTTGAATGGAAGTGGTATAAGTGAGCATCTCTGTCTTGTTCCACTTTTCAGGGGTAATGCTTTTAACTCTTCTCCATTCAGCATGACATTGGCTGTGGGTCTGTCATAGATGGCTTTCATTGTTTTCAGGTATGCTCCTTCTATGCCTAGTTTCTTGAGGATTTTTGTCATAAAAGGATGCTGCATATTATTGAATGCTTTTTCTACATCTATTGAGATAATCGTATGATGTTTGTTTTTAATTCTGTTCTGGAAAAGGCAAAGGGAAGTTCTCACCTTAAGCCTCTGGAAGGAGCACAGCTTGGGCCAACACCTTGATGTTAGCCCTGCAGGTCTCATTGTGAACTCCTGCCCTTCGAAACACTGAGATGATAAATGTTAAGTCACTAAGTTTGTGGAAATTTGTTGCAGCAGCAATAGGAAACTAATATACTTGGTCATTTTACTTGTCTGCGTGGATTTAGAATAACTTTAAGTTACACGCACACACACAAATCCACAAAAAATCTTGATTGGAATTGCATGGATGTTGTAGATAAATTTGGTGGGAATTGATATTTGTATATTATTGGGTCTTCCATTCATGAAAGTAATGTAACTGTACATTTGGTCAGTCTTCTATGCCTTTCAATAAAGTAGTGTAATTTTCTCCATAAAGATCTTTCACATATTTTGATATATTTATTCCAAGCTACTTTGTAATTTTTGCTGTTTATGGTAAAATTTTTTAAAAATTATATTTTCTCATTTGTCATTGTGTGTAGGAACACTACAGGTTTTTCCAAGTTGATCTTTCCAGCAAACTTGCTGAACTTAAAAAAAAATTATTCGAATCGTTTGCTTAAAGTGCCCAGTGGATTTTCCATGCAGACAATCATTATTTACAAACAATGTGTCTTCCTTTCTAACTCTCATATGTGTTTCTGTTTCTTGTCTCACTTCATTAGTTAGGTTTCCAGGCCAATAGAATAAAGCATTTTCTAGGGTATTTCCTTCTTGTTCTGGTCAACTAGCTTTGTAGGTATATATGTGTGGGTTTTTTTTTTTTTTTTTTCCTATTGTCAGTAAAGAAACAGTGTGTACTGTTCTGGGGATAGCCTGTCCAAACCATGAAACCTAACCACTTCTTTTACTCTGTCAGTTCTATAAAGATCTTTCTAGAATGTTCCCCAACCTTTTTACCATTTGTTTTCCTTGGCCTAAAAGACAGCCTTCTTGGGAAAGAGGGTAGACTCACCCTTACATGCCCTGTTTATGGCATGAAACTAAAAATATCTTTGAAGGAAGCCAGAAGCCAAATCAATCTCAAAGATAGGGTGATCTTTTTCTAGGATCTCTTTTATCAGCCTAGGATATCTAGGATAGTTATTTAGGATATCTTTTCTTGGGCTCCCACCACCCCCTTGATGATATGAGTGACCTTCAGAAGACCTGGTGCACTCACTTGGAACAGCACATGAACCTGGCACAGGATTCAAAAAAGCTGAAGAAAGCAGCCTAGCTCCTGTTGGAAGTACAGTGGGCCAGGCTGCTGTCCCATGGAGATCTGGGAGGAGATTGGGATCTGGGGGCTAGCCATGGCCTTCCCATGCCAACAAGATGAGCCAGCAAATACAACGATGTGTATGAGCCACAGTGTTACCTGAACTAACATCGCCCTTCAGAGCTTAAACATGGCTGAGGCTTTACTTCTGCCTTCTAATTCTGGCAAAAATTTTTCTTGTGGCCAACCTGAACCCAAAACCATGAAAAAAAGGAAGCACTGAAAAACAGTTGTAGCTTAACGGTATCGACACAATAAAAAGCCACCATGATTGTTGTCTTGCTAGATAGTCAGAAAGTATCTTATATATATCATATTGTCTTGTCTGTGTATACAGAATACCTGAACTGGGCCAAGTTTAAAATTTTAATAAAGGTCTATTGATTAAGGCTACATTTGAAGACTGTTTCTTTTGTTCCACTATTGGACATTGTCCATTACATTTTCTGGAATGCCTCACAGTTAGCAGTTGAGTCTTTTTTCTCTTCTTATTGAGATTAGATAACAAAGGTCTGTCATATCATCAACACAAAAGATAGGCAATGCGGTATTAAGGAAACAGTAGTTTATTTTCATTTAGTTCATATATATAAATAGAAATACATAATTGTACATGATTATTGTGTTGCATAGGTGACTTACCATTATAACTTTCCTGAAATCCTTTCTGGAAGTACATAGGATACAAAAAATACAATTGGGCCAGGCGCAGTGGCTCATGCCTCTAATCCCAGCACTTTGAGAGGCCGAGGCGGGCGGATCACTTGAGGCCAGGAGTTCAAGACCAGCCTGGCCAACATGGAGAAACCCCATCTCTACTAAAAATACAAAAATTGGCCGGGTGTGGTGGTGCGCGCCTGTAATCCCAGCTACTCCAGAGGCTGAGGTGCAAGAATCACTTGAACCCGGGAGGTGGAGGTTGCAGTGAGCCAAGGTCATGCCACTGCACTCCAGCCTTGGCAACAGGGCGAGACTCCATCTCAGAAAAAAAGAAAAAAAAAAAAAACCAAAATATTTCCGCAAGTGTACTTGATTTTCAAAGGACTTTCCAAAGATAGGTCTGAAGAAGAAACCTTTCAATCAACACTTTCATTTCCGGAGAAGAATCCTCTCAGTGGAAATGCCATATATAGTCATAATGACCACTTCACAATCAAAGCACAAGTTCTCTTATGTGTGTATTTGCTAATTTTTCTTTTGTGTTTAATTTTCAGCCAAAGCTAGATGCCAACATTGGTCATTATTCTTAGTTCAAAATTCTTCACTCGAAATAAATGTCTGAACGTAAAACAAGACTTTGGGATCAACATTTAAAGTGGAAGCCTACTAAAAAGTTTATTAATCCAACATATCTGGCTGAGTTTATTATTTATGTCACTATTTGAGATTTTATCTTGACTTCTTAGGAAACTCAAACTGTAGCTTCTAGTTTTGGCCCCTGGGGTATTGTTTTTTGGCATAAGAAATGCAAATGCTTATCAGATATCCATTTTATTTTGTTTTGCCTTGAGAAAATTTCATGTAAAATGATATATTTAAATATAACACCATTATTTCTGAGATATCACTTATACTCTGAGAATCTTCATGAAATAATATATAATTTTGTGACTGACCAAACTGGGCTTCCTTATTTCGAGTTTTTGCTGAGTTAAAAGTTGATAGAATGAGTTGACAGAGATATGCCTGACTAAATCAGTGTTAAGTTTTGTTTTGCTTTGTTTTTTTTGCCATTTCTTAAAAGCTGGGTACTGTTTGTAAGATTATCTGCAGAGGGAAAAATAATTAGTCTAAGGCTATTTTTCTACCTGTATTTAATTTCTTTTACATGCTTGGATCATGGTATACTTCCACAGGTATTGGGAGAGATGCATATTATATTATCACAATTAGAATCTCGAGATCTACAGCGGATATGGAATAGGGTGAATTGTTTGAGAATATTATGAAGAAAACATTTTAAAGATATGTCTTCAGTGAATACACAGCTTCAGAGAAAAAGCAGGGCCATTATGTTAGTTTTACTTGCTCTGAACAGTTTTAGCAAAGGGTTGCAAACATATTATTGATCACAATGTTGAATTCATTTGATTTTCATTATGGTCATGGTAGGAAGTACAGGTCAGGAATACCTTCCTCAGAGACTTAAGAATGGTTAAGTGCATAGCAGGACAGGGAAATGGAGGTGCTGCAGTCTGAGGGGCAGCAGGAACCCAGGCATGGAGAGGGGAAACTGGAAGTATCTCAGCACTGAGCGGAGGCAGCAGGTGTTGCCTGAAATGAGATGGGGAAGTGAGTGGAACCAGCCCCCTGTTGTTTGACCACCAAGGAGCTTGGATCTTAACTCTGGGGATGATGGAAATCCAATGATGTGGGGAAACTGATGACTTAGGAATGAATTGGTTCCTGGACAACAGTCACACATTGGACTGCGAAGTCCTATAGGTGCAGTGTTATAGAGTGGGGTTCTGTTCCTGAAAACCTATTTTATGAGAAAAAACTCGGTCATGAAAATAAACAGGAAAGAAATAACACAGAAATATATGCTTTTATAAGTGTGTGTTAAGAGCTTTGTAGTGAAGGCTGCTTTGGGGATTTTTTTTTTTTTTTTTTGCATGAACTGTATTGAAGTCATCTTCTTTTCTTTGTAAATTTCCCTGTAGCAAACATGGGAATATTTCATTTTTGCAAGACCTTTGACCTCAACTAAATGTTACTGTTATTTGTCCCTAAACTGCTGGCTGACAGTTTGATTGATTGGTTGGTTGATTCATGTATTTGTTTACTCAAAAATATTTATCAAGCACCCACTAGATGAGGTATTGTTCTAATAGCAAAAACATAAAAAATAAAAAAAAACAGACAAAGGCCTTGCCATGATAAAGACTTTTTTTCTATGTTTAAAGAAAGATAATACATATACACACACACACTCACAGATGATGACACGGATAATATACTGCCAGCTAGTGAGAAGGGTGATAGAAAGAAAAATAAACAGACTGAGGGGAAGGGGAAGGAAAGTAATAAAAATATTTTATTGAGTGATTTTATATTTATATAGACCAGGAAAGACTTATCTGTGGAGGTGACATTGAGCAGAGACCTGAACAAAATGAGAGAGCCAGCAGTGAGACTACCTGGGGGAAAATACATACATGAATGCTTCCGAATGTCTTTGGATGGATGGAGACAGGTGGGGCAGTCACTCCAGTCACTACTTCTTTGGGGATTTCTTGCTGTGAACACAACATAGGTTCAAGCAGCTGCAACACCTCTGGCTTCAGTGGGCTCCTCAGGCTCTCCAGTCAACTTTAGACTTGTTGGTAACATCTGTCACAGTCATCAGGCAAACACAAATATGGTGATGATGATGTTGGGAGGGGTAGTGGGTGGGTGAGGGTGTTGGTATTGTTGTTGTTGTTGCTATTTGTAGTGCTGGTGGTAGTAGTTTTGTTGGTGGTGTTGGTGTTGGTATTGGTGTTGGGGTTAGTGTTGTTGGTATTGGTAGTTTTTTGTTGTTAGTATTGGTAGTGTGTTGGTGGTACTGTTAGTATTAGTAGTGTTGGTGAGTGTTATTATTGGTAGTGTTGTTGTTAGTATTGGTGGTGTTGCTGTTGTGGTTAGTATTGGTAGTTGTTGGTGGTGCTGTTGTTGTTAGTATTGGTAGTGTTGTTATATTGGTAGTGTTGATGGTGCTCTTGTTTGTACTGGTAGTGTTGTTGGTGGTGTTAGTGTTAGTATTGTTGTTAGTATTGGTAGTGTTGTTATATTGGTAGTAAGTCTAGTGTTGTCGTTGGTGCTGTTGTTAGTATTGGTAGTGTTGTTGGTGTTAGTGGTAGTGTTGTTAGTATTGGTAGTGTTGTTATATTGCTTGTGTTGTTGTTGGTGGTGCTGTTGTTAGTTTTGGTAGTGTTGTTGGTGGTGGTGTGTGTGTGTGTAGGTCCCTCATGATGAGAAAGGTTTGAGTAGCAGAGGATTGGAAATCAGTACACTAGAAGTATGGGATCCTGAAAACATGATCAGATTCTCATTTTAAAATATCAATAAATGATAATAATAACTGGCATTTTTAAAGCTCATACTGTGTACCAGACATTAAGTATTTCATACACCTCTTGTGACTTTTTTGGTATGATTTTATTATCATTTGACTTTTTGCAGAAATCCTATGAGGTGGGCAGCTACTACCCTCATGATGAAGGTGAAAAAACGGGCTTAGAAAGTCTAAGTAACTTATTTAAGGTTACACAGCAAGTGGCAGAGTTAGGGTTTGAAATGAGGTCTGTCCAACCTCAAAGTTCAAACTTTATACCAACTACTGTGCTATTCTGCTTCCAAGGGCAATGCCCCTACACCAGGGTGGAGGATGGGCTGGGGAGGAGATTAGCACTAAGTAGAGGAGGCAGTACTTCTGACTAATTTCCTGACAATCTGCTCCCTCCCCTGGGTATCCTGGTGCACAGTCTGCAGAGTAAACACAATCCTTCCATGCTTTTGAGTACAGATTTATGATTGACAGGAGAAGTGAGCAAACAGATTTCCTTATTGCTCTTATGGAAATGCATGGAAAGTTCAATGGAAATTTCATTACGGGAAAGGACTTACGGAAATTCATCTTTAAGAACAATAAATCTCCATTTGGGAGATTCGAAACCTTGTTGCATCTGTGTAGGTTGAAGTGAGGAACAAGAAAGTTGAAGTGCAGCTATTCTGTAGTTAAGAATGAACTCATTATTCTGAGGAAGCTGCAAAAGCCCACAAATTCAAATAATCACAGTGTGGGCTAGACCTCTGGTGGGTAGACTACTGTTTTCTTTTGCACAGAATTATTTTTTCATATGATATCTAAAATTATCATTAACTTAATGCTGAAATAACTGCATTATTTTTCCAAAATAAGTCATGTAAATTTAAATAACAGTTCACAGTTGTAAATGTGTTTGGTTTATTTCTCTCTAATGGGAACAGAGTGATAAGTATATAAATTCCTTTCATGTCATATAAATGCTTAGCCTGACTTGTTGGTGAGCAAGTTGATAACAGTCTTATAAAGAGCAGCTTTGGCTGGGCCCAGTGGCTCATGCTTATAATGCCAGCACTTTTGGAGGCTGAGATGGGCTGATCAAGAGGTCAAGAGATTGAGACCATCTTGGCCAACATGGTGAAACCCCGTCTGTACTAAAAATACAAAAATTAGCTGGGTGTGGTGGTGCGTACCTGTTGTCCCAGCTACTCGGGAAGCTGAGGCAGGAGAATCTCTTGAACCCAGGAGGCGGAGGTTGCAGTGAGCCAAGATTGCACCACTGCACTCCAGCCTGGCCAACAGAGTGACATTTTGTCTCTAAATAAATAAATAAATAGATGGATGGTAGGTAGGTAGGTAGGTAGGTAGGTAGGTAGGTAGGTAGATAGATAGATAGATGGATAGACAGATAGATGGCAGCTTTGTGGACCACCTCATTCTCCAACGAGCAAGATAGCTATCATTGGCATTTAGTTTTGATATTCGTTTCATATATGCATCTTCATTCACAACTCAAAAACAAAATATATGAGGAAAGATTAGAGTGATAGGAATTAGAGTGATTTTAGTTTACATCGTTAATGTATGTCTATGTGCAAACAGTATGGCCCTTTTTTGGTTTGCTTTCTTTTGAAGGGAGTATGCCTACTGTTTTATTTTGTAATTGTTTTGAGTATCGAAACAATCATAAACTCACAGAAACATTAGGAGCACAGTACACGTAACTTTTTTCCCCTGAATTCTTTGAGATTAGGTTGTGGACATGGTGCATCATCATTCCTCAGGACCTCATGGTGTGTTTCTAAGGACATTTTCCTATATAATGACAATTTAATAACCACAGTCGGGGAGTTAACCTGGATGCATTACTGCATCTATTCCTCAAGACCTAGTAAGTGTTGCCAGTTGTCCCAATAATGCTCTTTATGGCAACAGAATAGAGTTCTGATTCCCCTGTTGCAGTTGGTTGTCCTGTCCCATTAGTTTTTTTCAGTCTGGAATAGTTCATCACTCTTGTCTTAACTTTCGTGACTTTGACTCTTCTGAAGATTACAAACCAGTCATTTTGTAGAAATCCTTCAATATGGGTTTGTCTGGTATTTCTCCATGATTAGGGTTAGGCTACTTCTTTCAGGTACTTCTTCGACAAGAAGAAATATCCCAGAAGTGACACTGTATTCTTATTGCAGTTTGTCTTCTGGCTTACAATTTAATTGGTTCTGTCACTGCTGATAGTTTACTTTGGTCTCCTGATTACATTAGGGTCTGTCAGGATTTCTTACTGTAAAGTTATTCTTTCCCTTCCTAATTAATGGTTATTTTATGGTCAGGTACTTTGAAACTTTATAAGTTGCCTGTTTCTCATTAAACTTTCATTTTTAAATTTGTTTTTATCTGTGTGGAATCATTGTTTCCTATTTTTTTCAAGGGGTCATAATCTATTATTATCATTATATATGTTGATGCTCAAATTGTCCCCAGTTTGGTCAGTGGGAATCCCCTTTCAAACTGGCTTCTGTGTTCTTGTGAAGTGGCTCTCTCATTCCTTGAGCACTTCCTTATAATTAAGATGTTCCAGGCTTGCTTTATACTTTCCGTGCCCCAGTTTTGAAGTCAGCCATTTCTCAGAAGAGCCCTGGTTCCTTTTAGAGGAAAATAGTATTTAGAAATCAAGACCTATGAGCTAGGTGTGCTCATTGCTATTGGATGGGGAAGAGGTTGCTAATCCCAGCTATTCTCAGTGGACAGAGCTAGAGGATACACACAGACACACACACACACACACACTCACACATATTTACATATGAATTTATTTCCATATTTATCTCTATATGTTGAAAAATATGAGCTAACACAATATACCAGTTCCAATCCAACACCACAGCATTCATTCCAGTTTTCTCTCTTTTCATTTTTCTCTAACTGACTAAACTGTTTTTTGTTATTTTTAATATCTTTGTTTATTTGATAAATCCCTCTGTATGTAACCAATCTCCCATCCCCAGCATCTTCCCCTCCCCACACCTCCCTCTTCCTGCTCAAGCTGTTAGTCCCCAATCTGAGTCCCTGACTCACCCCACGTGGAGGCCATGCACACCCTGCCTGGGTCCTGACAGCTCCTGCCAGGCCATCCCACAAGTGCATGCCTGTCTCACCCCACTCAGGTTCCTAAACCCCATCACTAGGCCATCCCCTTGCAAGGGTGCCCCATCCTCTCAGTCAGGCTCTGCCTCCCTACAGCAGTTCACCCCATGTGGACAGCCTCCCCAGGCCCCTGAGCTCTGTTTGTCCAAGCAAGGCTGCTCCTCTGAATGGACACCCTCCTCTGCCTCAATCTGTTCAGGCCCCACAACCCAATACCAGGGCACCTACTCCCTCCCTCTTTGGGTTCCAGTGCCCCACACCATATCACACCTCCTGTGTGAATAACCTTATCCGCTTTGGACTCAGATGCCCACTGTAGGCTGCCTTTCTGTGTGAACACTCTCCCCAGTCCACACTCTGCACAGCAGCACCCCCATCCTCACCCCGTCTGAGCTTCGATACTCCACTCCAGGCCCCTGTGTGGGCTCTCACACCCCCAGCTGCAGAAGCCTGCCTTAGTCTGCCCCACTCAAAGCTCTTCACATTGAGTTGTTCAGACAGGAGGGAAAGAAAACAGGAGGAAGATGAAGTCTTTCAGAGGTTGACAGAGATTGTATCCTCGACATTAGCCATGCGTTCATTCAACAAATATTTATGAACACCTACTACATACCGGACATAATCCTAGATACTGCAAATATGGTGGTGATAGGCCAGGGCCATGCCAATGGGATTTTCCTTCCAGGGGAATAGAGTTGGAAATAGAGGGCCATTATAGATCTCCATTATGTAGGGTAAGTAGAATGATCCCTGGCTTGAAATCAGAAAATAGTTTAATTTTTTTTTTTTTTTAGATGGACTGTCGCTCTGTTGCCCAGGCTGGAGTGCAGTGGCACAATCTCAGCTCACTGCAACCTCCACCTCCCGGGTTCAAGTGATTCTCCTGCCTCAGCCTACCAAGTAGCTGGGATCACAGGTGTGTGCCACCATGCCTGGCTAATTTTTTGTATTTTTAGTTGAGACAGGATTTCACTAAGGTAGCCAGGATGGTCTCAATTTCCTGACCTCGCGATCCGCCCATCTCAGCCTCCCAAAATGTTGGGATTACAGGCGTGAGCCACTGTGCCTGGCCAGAAAATAGTTTAATTTTTTAACTTTCCCTTAAAAGCTGTGTGATCTTGAGCTATTTGCTTAGTTTTGAATAGGTTTTGTCATCTGTAGAATGGGGAGAGTGCCTGCCTTACAGTGTTGTTTTGAAGACTAAATGAGATTTACCACATTCAAAACATGGTATGGGATCATTTTCAAAATATCTTTAGAAGAATATACTTGTTAGAGTAGGTAGCTAGGCAGACATGAGCTGGACAGGAGAGTCCCCCACCCCAGGAATGTCAGGCAGCCATCAGGTGATAGCTGGTTGTTAAACTGCCTCTTTAAAATAGTAATTGGTTGCAGCTGGTGCCAGGGAAAGGCTGCATCTCAATAGATAGAAAACAGCTGAAAGTGGTGATGAGCACCTTCCCTATAAGATCTTGGGAGTTGGGTGAGCAGGCTCAAGCATGTGCACTAAGAGGCAAAATGGCGGAGTTTAACTGGCATATGACCCTCCTTTTGGAACACATGACTGATAAGGGAAAAGTGCCTCAAATGATCATGCGCACAACTTCAGTACCCACCTTGCATGGGGCCCCTCCCAAGTGCTGGCAAGCCACTGTGCAAGCGCACAGCCCACCCCAAGGGAAAAATCAAGGGAGGAGAAACAGAAACCCTGGAACTATGTCAATGTATAAAACCCCAAGTCAAGGGCCGAACAGCATGCTTGGATCTCTCAAGTCACCTGCTTGGCCCTCAACCAAGTGTGCTTGACTTCCTTTCGTTCCTGCTTTATAACTTTTTAATAAACTTTCACTCCTGCTCTAAAACTGCCTCATTCTCTCTCTCTGCTTTATTGCCCTCAGCCAAATTCTTTCCTCCTGGGAGGCAAAAGTCGAGTTGCTGCAGACCCACACACCCTCACTGCTGTTAACACAGTGAGTAAATAAAAAATAGAAAAAGGCCTTGAAATGTATAGGATACAATTCTACATGTATAGGACACTTGGCAAGTGTGAGATATCGTAACATTAGACATCAAAATGGGCAGCATTCTCTGTTTGGGACTCACATTCTACTCGGGGGCGACAGACCATGAGTATTATATAAAAAGTCAATCTTGAGGTATGTCTAAGGTCACTCATATGGGGAAATGATAGAGGAGGGCAAAGCGAATGGGTAGGGCAGGGGCGTGTAGTTTTAGGAAGAGGGTTCAGTAATGGCCTTACTGAGGAGGCATCTCTGGGGCAAAATGTTCAAGAAGGTGAGGAAAGTGAGCCAGGGCTACCTGGAGGAAGAGCATTTGTTGCAGGCAGAGATAACAGCCAGGGCAGTGATCCTGAGACGGGAGCTTGCTGGGTGTGCTCCTGGCCCAGCATGGTGGCCGGTGTGGTTGGAGTCAATGAGCAGGGGGAGAGAGCAGAGAGGGGTGGCCTGGGCAATGGAAAGTTCATCTAGATGGAAGATTCCCTGATTAGACGTCTGCATTCTAATCCCAGTGTCACGATTCTCACTTAACCTTTCAGTGTATTAGTTTAAAAATAAAGTTATCAGGCTTTTTCCCCCCATGTGATTTGTCTCTTAATCCAAAATTCCTGCTATGAAGGATTCCAGTTAGTAGCATTTTAATGTGCTCAAATAGAGAAACAAAAGAAAGTCCTTATTATTCAAAAAAGCCTTTAACACTGATAACAGGATAATTTTGTTTCCCCACTTAATATTTCTTTGCAGCCATTGTAGTTTACTATAACTTCATTGAAAACACAGAAGAAATTTGTAGAAGACAGGAATCTGACTCTTCACTCTCCTTAGTTTTCCAGACTGGCATGTCATGGAAAGATGTGAACATCTGAAAGTGTTTCCTCTCAGAGTGGGTGTCCAGCTCCCCCATCACCATAAAAGGTAGTCAAGAGAGTCAAGTCTCTAGTTTACAATTAGGCTTGCTCTTCTTTTATCGGAACGCCTACTCACACCAGAAAAAAATTATTTTTACAGGTCAGAGAGTAGTACACCACAACAAGCAGCCCACAGTGTTTTGGTTATCATACCTTTCATCCATGGGGACATGAGGCCATTTATTTTTAAAAACATAAAAAGTTAACATTGGATTTTCAAAAGCCTAGGGCTTTTTGGCTTGTTCTCTGAACACTTCACAATGTGGCCGCACTGACGAGCTCTGTAAGAGCTATAAAAGGCTCCACTATGTCTTCAAAGGTTTGCTTGTGCCACTGTTGAATTGTTAAACATTTTATTTATCATGATCTGTCAGGCACACTGTTAGGACTGAGATGAGTATTGCCAATTAACTCTAGTAAAAATGTTTGGTAACTCAAAGCAGTGAGTTCCACTTCAAGAGAACTCCTGTTCTCTGGGGTAGGGCACTGGCATCTAGTTCCACATAATCTCAGCGGCAAAATTATTAACCCAAAAGACCAGGTTCAATGGACAAGCCCAAAGTTCCCCATCCCTAGTGTACACAGCCAATCCAAAAGCAAGAGATAAGAGACAAGAGAGAAACAAAATGGCTATGTGGTCTCAGGTTGGCAAGATCAGCACCATAATCATAAAGGTATCTTATGAGGATGTCTCTAGTGACCAACTCACTTGGCCCCTGCACACCCAGTTTTCCTCTATGTAAACTGGAATGCTGTTGCTTCTTCTATCTGTCGGAGGTTTCAAAGATACGACCTGGTTTCTAGATAGCTTTGTAATCCCAGGTTGCATTAATAGAAACATAATATCCAGATTAAGCCAGGAACTGAAATATCAGCATTCAGTATTGGTAAGACTGGTTTAGAATTACTGGTGTTTGGTTCTGGCCCACTGTTTTTAGATGGGCATTGATAACTTGGATAAGATCTGGAGGAGGGCACCAAAATGGTGAGGTGTCATATGCCCTGTTGTCTTTCTGTCTGTCTGGTTCCGTTTTTTTTTTTTTTGTTTTTTTTTGTTTTTTTGAGATGGAGTCTCACTCTGTTGCCCAAGCTGGAGTGCAGTGGTGCGATCTTGGTTCACTGCAAGCTCTGCCTCCTGGGTTCATGCCATTCTCCCACCTCAGCCTCCTGAGTAACTGGGACTACAGGCATCCGCCACCACGCCTGGCTAATTTTTTGTATTTTTAGTAGAGACGGGGTTTCACTGTGTTAGCCAGGATGGTCTTGATCTCCTGACCTTATGATCCATCCACCTCGGCCTCCCAAAGTGCTGGGATTACAGGCGTGAGCCACCACGCCTGGCCTCCTCTCTCTTTTATACTTACTCGGTCCTCTACATTCTCCCATGTGTACCAATCTTCACTGCATTCTATGAGATGCAAATTCATCCCATTTGTGTATTCTCATTTTTCTTGACAGTTACTCAGAGTTAATAAATATATAGCATCACCCCTAGCACCCACCACCACCACTGAGAATCAGAAATAAGAGCCAGGTGTGTGTAAAGAGGTCAGAGGGGCCACTGAATGGGCATCTAAGATGATACTAATACCTAACTTATTAGGATTTATCATGTGCCATGAAACATGGATCACAGAATTAAACCACTAAAATTGACCTTACATAGTACATACATTTCATAAGAAATAAAAATATTCGAGAAAATGCACTTAATTTTTTTGTATAGTAACACAAAAGCTGCCAGGGGGGGAAAAAAGCAATTTTCTGAAATAAGTAATGCCCAATACATGGCCTTGGCCCATGTATAAATTAAAATGTAGCTTTTGTGAATTGCTAAAATAATACTTCTTTCCATAGAATGTATTTTAGGTCATCAAAATGACTTGTAAATTTAAAAATCAATTATAGTGCTGTTAGGTGATTGAGAGGAAAGCCAATGGAGTGAGTGAGTGATGAAGGCAGAAGAGAGGCTTCAAATATTCAGGTTGTAACAGAGCAAGTAAGAGTAGGCATTGCAAGTCAACATGAATGAAATAATCATTTATCGAGAGGAATGCATCTCTCTCTGTAAATGGCTCAAGTAGTGGCTCTTCCCAAGTTCCAAGTACTGGCTCTTCCCAAGTTCCAAAAACCATTAGATTTGGCTTAAGCTAAGTGAAATAAACAAAACTCTGCCTAAGTGAGAGCTAATTGTCTTCCCTTGCCTTTCAAAGTCACCAAATTCTAAACTGGAATGTGTTGTTATTTCTTGGTTCAGATCAGAGCTGACCTGCCATTAGTATTAGGACAATCCCTCTCTCAAAGCGCACTGACGCTGAGGAGACAGAGATGCCGAAGTGTAACTGAATTACATGGGCGTGTAGTGATGTGAATCAGTTTTGCCTCCCTCCTCAGGGTTCGAGGCCTCTGCAAGCATCATGATTTGGAGTTGGAGTGGTTTCCAGAGTTTTGGTCTCGCTCTGGGTTGTCGCGGGTCCAACCCACTTTGTGATGCAGGTCTTCCAGAGTCATCTTATACCTTCTAAGAAAATTCAGATCCCAATCAGATTTTTGGAGATTCAAGGCCACAATTTAGCACCAGAATTTTTCAGTTCTTTCTTGGAAAAGATGACCAGGGCCACACTGAACCACTGAGGAACAACTCAGCTCAGAGCAGACAGCTTGGTCCATCCCATATCCAAACACCTAAACTTAGGGCTGGCATGCTGCAGGGAATCCCAACTATAGTTTCTTTCTCCCTTTTCATTCTGACTACTGGGGGCAAAGAATAAAGTCTAGATCTTCTTTTATCACAGTTCAGTTCTTTAATATATCAGGCTAAGTAAATTCTATTGTTTTATTTAACTTGATAATGAATCAGTAACTTAAACAGGTATGTCTGATGTGGTAAGATTTTTAGAAAGGGAATATTTACATAGCTAATTTTAGTAATTTTTTTTCTAAGTTACCTTTAAATTGCCATTAATAGGAGGTAATGACCATTACAGAGGATTTTTACTTTCAACTCCTTCTACATATATTTTGGTGTAAATGAAATACCAGCACAGTGCATGGAACAGGAGTACATGAGGAAAACAAAGTTCTAGAGATATATCAGTGCTTAAATAAGTGGCTTAAATTCTTATACTTTGGCCTCCAGAGTGAATCATTTTGTTCCTGCTAGTGATATTATGTCCAATTTTGTGTTTTTATTTTCAGTTCTCAGGCATTATTCTGGGATTTTCGGGGGAGGGGTAAGGTGGGGTGAAAAATTGTAGTTGACATTTTCATCTGGAGAAAAACAAGTCATCTGATAAAAGGAATCAATCTTCTAGATTCAAAGCAACTTCAGAATTTTATGTTTAGGAATTACCCATGGGCCTAATTAGTCCCATTTAGAATAATTTCTTAACTTTAGAATGCCTGGTGGACAGGGAAGATTTATTTATATGTCGAGATTTTAGTTAAATTTTGCCTGGCTTGTTTAAATTTGTAGAAAAGCAAACCACTTATTTATTCTTCTTAAGAGCTGATTTGACGTAGATTGTTTGTATCAAAATACACTGATGCCTAGATTGGTTCGAAATCATTCTAAGTGATCGTCTAGTTCTATAACTGCTTAAAGGAAATAGTTTTGGTAAACAACTCAATGAGACTTTGGAAAAAACAAGCATCTCTCTCTTCTTCTTCTTCTTCTTCTTTTTTTTTTTTTTAGGAGTGGCTATCCAATAATAACACTATGTAAAAAATAAGATGGTTCTACTAATTTAAGGATCATACTGGAAGGGTAAAAACTGGAGGAAAAAAATATCTTCTAATACCAAGTATTATAATGAATATTTTAAACTCTAATTTGCAACCACACTTTTAAAACCTGGCAACCACACTTTACGAATCTGCCAAATTAAATATAATTTTTCCACTTTGATCTCATTTAAATGGTACTATGTTTATATTAATTGCAAAATGTTATTTGAGGGACTTCATAAAATACTATTCCATTTTCAAATTTTTGTTTTATAGTTTATTTTTGTAACATTTCAGATGAGTTTACACAGTAACTATGATTAAACAGTGCAAATTCACTGAAATATTTTGATGCTGAGTTTACATTTACATGCCAAACATTTAGAAATATATTAAGATATGACTCACTGCTACATGGTTTCCCATATAAGATGAGTCAAACCATGTTCCCTAAATAAAATATAGACAGATGAATTTTGGTACAACACAGTCGTCTTATAAAGTCTATTTTACTCATGGCCCCAATATCAACATTAAAAGCGTTCCAGTATATCTGAAGAATGAACCAAAATTTTCAGTTTTTAATCCTAATATCTGGCTTCCTACATGGCCACGTATATCCTCCCCCAGAAATAGGATAAATAAAGAGTATTAATGAGAATTAACTGTCTTGAGACATTTCTATTATTTCTTGTTGAGAGAACCATTCCTAAAGTCTTTTTGATCACTATTAGCATATGGACGTTATAAAATAAATAACCTGACAACTTGACCTGTAGTTCCAGGAGGATGAGTAAACAAAACTGATGTTAACCGACTGAGTCCACTCTTGTAAGAATAGTACTGTAGTGACTCCCACATACACAAACATCACTGTAAACGGTGCCTATGATTTTCAACTTCATTGTTCAAATAAAGTGTTCACTAAGTGATCACAAGAAAGCAGGCTTGATTGCTTCCACATATCGACTTCCTAGAGACTACATACATATGAAGCTTAATCTGGTCTGGCTGTACACTATATGTTTATAACGGTAGTAGCAAGATTAAAATGGAAAATACAGTCACTATTTGGGGTTTCAAACAAATTACAAAACCACATGCTTTGTCATTCAACAGGAAAGCTTAAATCAAAAGGCAACTGGATCTTCAGTGCAGCCGATTGTTCCTCCAAAGGCCAAGTACCATGCTCATTGAGGGTAGGTTTTGTAGCTCCTTCTGACACTTTACATGAAGTGCCTTGTCAGCAGGTCTGTAGCCTTGACCACAGCTTAAATGTCTGTTTACTCCTTTTTATTAGGGCAGCTTCATTTTGTTTACATACAGTTTTCATTTCTCCAAGGAACAATTTCAAAATGATCTTCCAGATGCTATATAACTAAGAACTTTTAAACTACTGACCTCAAGGGTCAGCCTGTTTACTGGCATCTGACTGTGTAGAACAGGAAGTTTGTATCGTATCTTGTGTTCTTAATGAAATCCGACAACAGAGCACTGAACGCATTAGTCTCAGAACAGGAGGCCTAAGGATGGCAAAGACCCAAGGGTCAATTATTGAATTAATTGATAAAAATCTAAGAGCTTGGAGGTCCCACTTTTCCTTTCTGGAAGAGGTTTCATTCATATATGCAAAAATCTGTAAGACGCAAAGAGGAAAAATGATGTTAGTTTTACATCGTAGCAGTAGACAGGCTTAGATCCTATGTTATGTCTTGAGATTTAAAAGCAAAACCATGTTTTGTCTGTGGTAGTGGGGGGAAACGAAAGGTGGGTTGTGGGAATCTCACCTTTCTTCCTCATGTAAACTGTAACATAATGAATGTATTTTTTCCCTTTGAACTCAATGAAAGCATGTTTTCTGTGGAATGCAATTAACATTAACACTATGCACAATGTTCTGGTGTCACTGGGAATGGACAGAAATAAACTTTTCTTGTCACCTAGAATAGAATCTTTTAATAATATAAATAATAATGATAATATTAGTAGCTCCAATGTATCAATAACCTAATATATGTGTCATGAATTGTTCTGGGTACTAACCCTGCTTTATCTCTACTCCTTAGAGAAACTCTGAAACTTAGAGATTGTCTCTTTTTTACAGATAGGGAAGTGAACTTCAGGAAAATTAACAGCATGTTACATTTACTTCCAAATACTAAATCGAATGATCGCAATTCAGTGAGACAGGGTCTGCAATGGAACACCCTCAGGGGGAGTATGAGTTCTGGCCATTGGACTGGGTTTGAATCCTAGCTCTGTATATAGTTTGGGACCAATGGCAAGATATTAATAATGCACCTTTCTTCCTCAGTTTTGACATCTTTAAAATGGGTGATAATAATAACACACCCACTTCACAGAGTTGCTGAAAGGATGATAGGAAGTGATGTGTGTAAGCTACTTACATCAGTGCTCACATCATAAGTGCTCCACAGTGTTCATTGTTATTATCTCCATTTTACAAATGCAGACACTGGGGTATAGAAAATTAGATAATTTACTTAAGTACCCAGAGCTGATTAGTGGCCAAATCAGGATGCAAATTCCAACTCTCCTGATGGCAGTGCAGTGCTCACTGTGTGCTACATGCAGGCCTGTATTAGCAAAGGCCCCAGAACAATGTCCTGAACACTGGAAAGCTGACACGTCTTTACATGTGGACCAAACTGCTCTACCAGCTCTCAAACAATTTCTTAGATACTTAGGGAGCAACACAAATGTTTGGGCAGGTTGGAAGGAATGGAATAGTGCATCTTGATAAAGATCACACTTCCACAAAATTCACAGAAAAGAGGAAAACAAAGGTAGATCACACCTAGTCATTTAAAACCAGTGCTTTATAAGGCTCCAGGGTCTTTCTTACCAATGGCTTTAGAGACCTAGCCCCTCTTTTCTTCGCTCCCTTTCTGCAGAAGAAGGAGCAGTTTGTTTCCTTTCTCCTCGTACTTACTCCGCAGGCATCTGGCAACTGGATATACAAAGCAAATTGCAGAGAGGGCAAAGGGTAGTCATCTTCAGTTTGTTTACGTTAGGACAAGGGCAGGAAGGTTTGGCAGCCATAGGTGTTTATGCTGGAGAATCTTGGCATAGGGAGTGGAGAAAAGATTTGGCAGATGAGTGAGGAAAAAGAATTGATGATAGGTTTCCCAGATTACAGAGAGAAGGGGAAAACTAGGTGAGGAGATGCAATGGAGCAATAGTTTTCCTGTCAGTTAAACTATTTTGGATGAAAACTATACAGGCTGGTGTGTGAAAGGAGTGATTTGGAGGTAAGAAATTCAGGATAATGATGCACATAGGTCTATAGATTAAAACACATTCGTGATTACATATGCACACACATGTGTGCACGTGATGCATAACTGAGCACTCCTGTAGAAAGGGCCTGCAGCTGAGTTGATGATCTAGTTTAGCCAGAGAACATACTCACACTGAATTGGCCAGTAGAGAAGTGCAGAAAAGGCATAGCCTCTGGTGTTGCAGCTTCACACATTAAGATGAGTCAGGTTTTCAGGGGAGAATAACCCACATCAGAGTTCCTGAATGTCTTTAGAGCGTGACAGAATAATGAGAAGTGAAAAACGGTTGTAGAGGATGAAGCAATTCTGTACTGTTTCCTTTCCTTTTCATCTACTATGCTGGGTAATTTTGAGAATTGCTTAAAATTTGCATTTTGGGAGGTGACCAATATTTTGTAGAAGACAGCTTTTTTTTTTCTTTCTTTTTTTTTTTTGAGGTGAAGTCTCACTCTGTCACCCAGGCTGGAGTGCAGTGGTGTGATCTCAGCTCACTGCAACCTTTGCCTCCTGGATTCAAGTGATTCTCCTGCCTCAGCCTCCTGAGTAGCTGTGATTACAGGCACCCACCACCACGCCTGGCTAATTTTTGTATTTTCAGTAGAGACGGGGTTTCACCCTGTTGGACAGGCTGGTCTCGAACTCCTGACCTCAAGATCTGCCTGCCTTGGCCTCCCGAAGTGCTGGGATTACAGGCGTGAGTCACCGCGCCCAGCCAGTTCCTTCTTTATACTTGGAGAAGAGACATATTTCAGTGACCCTCAAAATTCTTGATGTAAGTTTTGTCTTCTACCTCCCCATTTTTTTCTTTTGGTTCTTGTCTTTTGCCTAGATTACTATATTTTTGATCTTACGGATACTGGGATTTTAAAAAGTTGTGGTAAAATAAATATAACATAAAATTTACCATTTTGCCATTTTCAGCTGTACATTAAATACATTTACATTGTGGTGCAATCATATTTTTTATATTTTCACTTTTCTGCATATTATGTTTTGATATCTTAAATTCCTCTTGGCCGGGAGAGACTGCCCCTCTAGGGGCTAGCTAATTTGTAGAGACAGCAAAGAGTTAGGCTGGGAGCATATCTGTGATACACAGACTAACCTATCCAGGGCCAGAACTCTTCTATCTAGCCCATACACCCAGAGGAAATATTTATTCTTCTGCTTTAATCATTCCAGTGCCAGGTATCAGGCAACTAGGGACCAACCCTATAGCTTAGAGCCCACTGAAATTATTCCACCTAACCAACCCTAAACTGTTTACCCTGCTCTGCCTTTCTTGTGGAAACCCCAATAAAGTCTTGGCCCAGATCCTCCCCACCCTCCTGCCCCTCTGCCTCCTAACTGAAACCGATGTTTCTTCGTGTGGCCTTGAGCGATCTGCCATGTCTGTGTTTTCCTGAACGTCTCCTGTGTCTCCTCTTGTGGATGCACTTGACTGCATGCACATAGAAGCACAAGGAACAGCAACCATCACTACCATCTCCAGAATTATTTTAATCATCCCAAATTGAAACTCTGTACCCATTAAACAATAACTGCCCATTCTCCTCTCCCTCCAGCCAGTCTTGAGTTTTGAATTAAAGGATGTCACAAAGGATATAAGATAATTAATAATATGTCAGTGATATTCAGCAATTCAGTTTCAGAGGTTGGTAGAAGTTATCCATCTTTTTGTATGCACTACCAATACATGAGAGAAGTACCAAGTGCTAATCCCAATGAATCAGTGAATTTTAATTCCTTAGGGCAGGCTCCCTCTACAGGGCTTTGTTAAGAAGGTAGAGCCTTGTTGTGACATTTACAAAGTGGCACAGATGAGAATTAGTGCTATTTTAGCATTGTCATGTATAGAAGCAGCCTCCCATAGAAAACTTCATTTTGGCACTGACCAGGTACTATTCTTTTGAGCTACTTTTCTATCTTTAATGCAACTACAAAATGGGTTCAGAATTTTAGAGCAAATGAGGGCTTTTTATTTGGCTGATCATTTAAATCACCTGAGGAGCTTTAAAAATAGGATGGGCACAGTGGCTCACACCTGTAATCCCAGCACTTTGGGAGGCTGAGGCAGGCAGGTCACCTGAGGTCAGAAGTTTGAGACCAGCCTGGCCAACATGGTGAAACTCCATCTCTACTAAAAAATACAAAAATTACCCAGGCGTGGTGGTGGGCACCTATAATCGCAGCTACTTGGGAGGCTGAGGGGAAGGATTGCTTGAACCTAGGAGGCGGAGGTTGCAGTGAGCTGAGATCGCACCACTGCACTTCAGCCTGGGTGACAGAGTGAGACTCTGTCTCAAAATAAATAAATAAATAAATACATACATACATACATACCTACATACATACATACATAAAAATATTCTGAGGCTTTTCTCCCTTCCCCAGATGTTGTGGGAAGTCAGGGACCCTGAACAGAGGGACTGGCTGGAGCCGCGGCAGAGGAACATAAATTGTGAATATTTCATGGACATTCATCAGTTCTCAAATAATACTCTTATAATTTCTTACACCTGTCTTACTTTAATCTCTTAATCCTGTTATCATCATAAGTTGAGGATGTGCATCACCTCAGGACCACTATGATATTTGTGTTAACTGTACAAATTGATTGTAAAACATGTGTGTTTGAACAATATGAAATCAGTGCATCCTGAAAAAGAACAGAATAACAGTGATTTTCAGGGAACAAGGGAAGACAACCATAAGGTCTGACTGCCTGCAGGGTCAGGCAAAATAGAGCCATCTTTTTCTTCTTGCAGAGAGCCTATAAATGGACATGCAAGTAGGGAAGATATTGCTAAATTCTTTTCCTAGCAAGGAATATTAATAATTAATACCCTGGGGAAGGAATGCATTCCAGGGGGGAGGTCTATAAACGGCCATGCTGGGTGTGTCTGTTTTATGCAGTTGAGATAAAGACTGAAATACACCCTCATCTCCTGCAGTACCCTCAGGTTTATTAGGGTGGGGAAAAAACCCCACCCTGGTAAATTTGAGGTCAGACTGGTTCTGTGCTCTCAAACTCTGTTTTCTGTTGTTTACGATGTTTATCAAGACAGTATGTGCACCACTGAACATAGACCCTTATCAGTAATTCTGCTTTTGCCCTTTGCTTTGTGATCTTTCTTGGACCCTTATCAGGAGTTTTTGATTTTGCCCTTGTCCTGTTTCCTCAGAAGCATGTGATCTTTGTTCTCCTTTTTGCCCTTTGAAGCATGTGATCTTTGTGACCTACTCCCTGTTCTTGCACCCCCTCCCCTTTTGAAATCCTTAATAAAAATTTGCTGGTTTTGCAGCTCAGGTGGGCATCATGGTCCTATCAATATGTGATGTCACCCCCGGCGGCCCAGCTGTAAAATTCCTCTCTTCGTACTCTTTCTCTTTACTTCTCAGCCGGCCAACACTTAGGGAAAATAGAAAGAACCTATGCTGAAATACTAGGGGTGGGTTCCCCCAGAACCCAGAGACTCTGACTTAATTAGTCTAGGCTGAGCCATGGGTATCAAGGTTTGCAAACTCCTCCAGGTAATTTTAATGTGCAGCCAGGGTGTGAGACATCCCTTTAGAACCTTATCTAAAACCTGGAATAGTTTAAAATTATTCATTTATCACACTTAAAAACAAAAGGCCCACTTAGGCCTGGTCAATCAAACAAAAGACTTTGAGCTTTCAGAATTCATTTCCTGATCATTAATATACAATCTGATTTTCCCTTGGAAATGGAATCCTCTAGAGATAGCAGCTAACATTTATTAAACACCTACTGTGTGTTAGGCATGGTGCCAAGCAATTTATAAGGCATATTTTGTTTAATATTTACACAAACCTACAAAGTATTATTATTCCCATGTTAGAAGGAAATGAAGGTTTAGAAGATCAATTACTTTGCATAGAATTACAGTCTGGGTAAGTAGAGAAAATGTGGAGTCAAACTGAATCCATGGGACACCACACTTTGCTTTTAGCCGCTACACACTCTGCTGCCATCTATATAAAAAGCCTGTAATGTAAAGCTTCGCATGAAATTCACAAATGTCTGACCACATTATGGGTTTGGAGGAGATTTCTCTTCAAAGATGTCACAAAGATTTATGGATATCATGGTTCCTGTTTATGGACTGAAAAGCCATGGCTATTGCTAAGTAGCTACTTAGCTTTCACTGGGACTTCTTTTTCCTCCACACTTTTCCACAGTTAAATTGCAAGCATAGATTGTTATATGGTTATCTGCCTTCTGAAAGACACTAAGATGTCCTGACTATAGACTTTGCCTAATTTATTCTTTAAAAAAAACATTTTGTGGGGAGATTATTTTTGAGGTATATGATGCTTTAATGAAATTCCTTTGCCCGAATCACAGGTGCTTTGTGGTAGAGGGAAACAGAAGCCTATTTTCTTTCAGTAGGAAAAACCAGATCCGTGTGGCTGCAGGACTAGAGTGTCCTTTGCTCTGTGCTTCTCAGAACTGGAAACAAAAAAAGAGCAAATGCTAAGGTTTAGACCTCTGGGCCTATTTATTCCAAGATGGTGGCTCTTAACTCTTTGACAAACTGATGGACACTATGAACCATCTACCCACGACTCATACAAACATATAAACTCATATAAACATTTTTGCAAATGATTTCAGGCAGAAAATCCATGCACTTTCCATGCAGCACAGGTTATGGACCCTGCTCTAGAGGAACTTTCCGCCTTTTCTAAATGTACTTACCAGATCCCTGGCCCTTCCCATCACATATATGTCCCAGCTGCAAGGTTCATAGGTTTAGTTTTCTGTTAGGGGCAGTTTTAGGTAGCAAAATATTCTCAGAAAAATGGAGCTTAGTATACCTTGATAATGTAAACTGAGGCACAATGGACTTGAGCTCAAGATAAGGACAGGGAGTAGAGGGTCAGAAACTTCAAAATAGGTCAGGAGAAGCCAACTGAGCAGACCAAGTTGCAGATTAACTGGGTCTTAAGCCTCTAGCTGGAAAGAGACCTGTTGATTGCCTTCCCGAAACACTGTCTCACCATTTCTATTCTTTTTTTAAACTTAATACTGTGATTGGTTTTTGATATGCCAAAGAAGAAATATACCATCTCCAGAAGCTGTTTCTCTTTAAGCTGAGAACCTGGCCTAAACCATCTGAGATAGCAGTGAGGACCCACTTGACCAAAGGTGTGGACATGATGCACAAATTCTCTTTTGGGGAAAGAAATAAGGTTCCTTGTGTTTACATTTTTAAAACCAGTGTAATTGTGTCTTTATTCAAATCACTATTCATAATATCAAATGGCAAAGGAGAAAAGATGTCAAGTGAAAACACTCATATAGAGGAACTTTCTCTTAAAAGATCATGTGTATTAAAACTGTCTCATCTATCCCCAAACACATCATTAATGATGTTTAAATGATAAAGGGCCTTCCAGTTGTTTATGGACATTAACTTAAACTATCACCAGGCAAAGTTCATTGTGGTTATACTTAGAGATGTCTGTAGAGATGTCTGGAGTTCTTTTTCATTCCTACCAGAATTGTTATATTTTGCATGTATGTAATCTACCAATGTCATATCAGCTTTTCAACCCCCAATCACGTTATATTTTACATAATGAGTACCACAAATGAACAAGAAACTCTAGTACCGTTTACTGGAGTTTGTTTTGTATTGCCAAGATCAGATTTCCACTAATCAGATTTACCTAGAAGTTATAACCCTAAATAACTTCTAAAATTGGAGAGCTTTTAGTATGAGTCAATGGTTTACTCTTGAAATTTTAGAACTGAATAAAAACGCCTAAGCACTTTATCCTCATGGCATGTGGAAAACAGTTTAAAATGGCCAGAAGCTATCCACAATTAGAAAAGTGGTGAGAAAGGGGCATGATATGAGTTGGATATGAAGACACAACCAGTATCTGAGGCAAGAATAGAGATCTCATATATTTCCTGTGTTCTGTTCCATTTCAGGAAAAGAGTTTCTATTTATCTCTGTAAAATGATGGCAATAGCTGATTAACATAAGGAGAAATTTATTAATTTATACAATATCCCTTTAGTGAATAAACAGTTTGGAATATGTTGTTGGTTCCATGCAGAATTTCATATTGGGCAGCCAAAACAATGTCATTTCCCAAACACCACATGGTTTTTGATCACTTAAGAGAGGTTTTATTTGTTCTGATGAAAGATTTTATGTGAGGGATAATCTGATTATTTCTTAATTTAGACCAGCATTTACATTAGCCAATCTCCTAGAATCTGAGTCTCAGCTTTTTGTTTCATAGGTCTGTGGAGAAAAGAAAGGGAACCACATAGTTGGTCCCGGCTCAGCTCCCTTGAGCTGACATGAAGAAAAAGGTCCTTGCCATTTTATTTTTAAAGCTAACTAGTTGGAATTAAGAGGCAAAGTGTCCAGATATTTATAATAGTCTCATAGCTCTTTTATGAAATCTTAGTTAATCTCATCTGTTACCCCTGAAATGAGTACTTTCTCTTGGATAGTGTTGTGGTTAGGTTAATTGGCTCAGTGCTTAAACTGACTAGCTTTGAATCCCAATTCCGCCACCCATTAGCTGTGGGACACAGCGTGAGTCATTTGCCTTGTCTGTACAATAGAAATCATCATACTATTTCCTATGGTGTTGTGAAGATAATGGGTTAATGCAAAAGTTAGCATTCAAAAGTCTTATTTTGTGGTTGATAATAATGATATATGAGGTTGAATTGGACTTCACTTGAAGGGACTGGGCCTTTAAAAAAAATTTACAGTTTTACTTCCAAAATTTTGGAAGCCCTAGACTGGCATCTTCGGAGGAAGCAGTAATTCCAACCTGCCCAAACTTTGGGACAATGCTTGACATTAGTAGTTCCAGGTTTCTGAATTCCCCCATTCCCCTCCTCTGTCCACTACTGGAGTGCTGTGGAATAGACTGGTGTCCCACTGGGTATAGCTGTCCTCCTTGTTGCCAGTGGTTTGGTCCACTTTTGAGGGACATAGAAAGCAGCTTGTTATCCTGAGGAAGGAGTGGGAAGAGATAAAGTAGATTGCTACTATTTTCTGGGATACAAAGAAGAAACTTACTTGGAACAGCTTATTAATAATTATTTTACATAACTAATATTTTGAATTGATAATATTTTAGATATATTGGGTTAAATAAAGTATATAATTCAATTAATTTTCTCTGTTTCTTTTTACTTTTTGTTATATGACTACTAGAAAATTTAAAATTCCGTTCGTGGCTTGCATTTGTGGTTCACACTGTATTTCTATCAGATCACGTGCACTCCGTTAGAGAAGCAGAAACACTTCTGAAGGCAACCATAAACCTTTGCTTCTAGAGCCCCCTGTTAGGACATGTGGAAATGATTCCTGCTTCAGGTGTGAGATTGGTATAGGCCACTTCTGACCACAATTTTAGTGTAGGCCAAGTAGAAGAAAAGGACTTGGAGGAAAAAGCAACTTCCCCTGGAGGCACATGCCAAGGATTCTGAACAGCGGAATGTATGAACCAAACAGTAGCCATAAGCTTGAATTTTCAGATAAGCCCTTCAAGAAATAACTTAAAATCAAGATAGTACAGCATTTCGTAAAGCTTAAAGTGCTATGTAAGTGAAATATACTAGCAATTATTCCCAATAATCTATTGACAATAAAAGCCATCAGTGGTCAATATAAATTTTCTTATTAAGAGGTGACAATGCTTCACCTTTCCATTTTGTGTCGAGTTCATCTGGATATGGTGTCATGGTAGTTCCAAGAACGGAAGTCAGGGAGGCTGGCTTTCTGATTACTTTCACACTAGGATTTTCTCCGGCTCTTTGGGAATCTTTGCCATGAATATATGCGGAAGCAAAAGGAATTTGCTGATAGTGTCAATGCTTAGGGGTGGCTTGGGGGAGCAAAAGCCCCTTCATAGTCTCCATCTGGCCCCCTTAAGCCATAAACAGGAAATAGAAATAAAAACACAGCTTCAAAGCAAAGCTCCTACTCCCTCAACACCTTTTAGCCAGACTTCTGTCGCAAAGCCCCTTCTATCTGGCAACTCTGGAGCAGCCCTTGGCCTAATATTAACGGAGGGAGGGAAAACAATTTCTATATCTATATCTATATCTATATCCACACACATGTATTTGAATTTACAGAAACATATGGCAGTGATGGAGTTCTCATGGTAAAAGGCCTATTTACATGAAAACAGGGCAACCTGTTGGAAACCACTGCCTTTATTTAAAAAAAAATACAGTTTAGGCAATGGGTCAGTCATGGTCAAAGAGGAGACCTTTTTCCTCTTGCTCATGTAGGAAAGAGACTAAAAATCATTTTCACAAGTGTGTTATCACCCCACAAGTGTGTTATCACCCCAAACCCATTCCCAGGCTATTTAAGTAGCTGATGGTGGGGGATGTTTTTATAAATACACTCACAAATGACAGATAAAACCCTAAGAACTGATATCTTAATTCCCACCACCCTAAGACAGTCTTTCAGGAATAGTTTCTGATTCCCGAGCTGAATGCAAAGCTGTTTAGTGGAACTTGAAATGCTTCCTTTCATAGATATATGTTCTGCATCCTAGTCCTGACCTTCAAAAGCTGATTTAGCTCCTAACATCATCAAAAGCTCCTACTAGTAAAATAAATCAAAAGCATGTAAGCCATGTGGGTTTCTACATCACAGCGTTTCTGTTTCATAAACTCCCGTGCTCAGAGTGGTATGGGAGATGCAGCCTCCCACAGTCCGACTTCATTTTATAAGAGGGCGTCTTTGAATATTCCATCTCATTCCCTCAAAGCAACCGATTCAGAACAGTTTCTGCCCTGACAGAGGATGGGGTAGAAGGGTGAGGACAGTGGGGACCAGGGAGAAGAGAACGTAGCTAAGAAAGGGAGTTAACTGGGCTGGGGAGGAGAGAATCATATTCAGGCTTTTGGGACCCTGTGTCCCTTCCCATTCCTGAAGATGAGCACATGAAGATATAAGAAGCAGTAATGGAGGCAGGAGATAGGATAAAGTTACTTCTCCTCCAGCTTTTACAGGTCAGACCTGTTAATAGTAGGCCCTGCCCATCTCTTTTATTTTCTCCAAGATTGTGGCAGGTGGAAGTCACTATTAACTGCTTTGATGCTGCAGCAGCAGTCTAGCTCTTCTGAAGATTAGGAAGTGGAGTTGCCACAGCTCCCAATTCCTAGCCCCTGTAAGAGGCCAGCACATTCTCAGACATATTCCAGGCTCAGCTAAAAGGTTACACTTCAGGAGACTTGAACTCACAGCCTCATATCATTTAGCAGTTAGTTAGCATAAACTAACTGCTAAAGTTGCCCCAAATCAAGGCAGCATGATGCCAGGACTTGATCTCTTGTCCTTCAGTCCCCCAGGTAGCCCCACTCTTCCCTTCCTGAGATGGACCAGCCATTCCTGCATGTAGCTTTGTGCTCAAGTGCATGACTGTAAGCTGAAGGACACCTGTGTGTATTTCTGACAGTGACATTAAGAGGGTGTTTTGCAAGATATTACAAATGCTTAGCAAAGTGTTCCTCCAAGTATTTCCTCTAGTTATCATTATGGTTTTATAAACTTTCATGGCCACAAAGAGTTCCATTCAAATATATAAATTGGGAAACCTATAAACTGATGTTTGTTGGACTTTTAGGACAAATAACAAATGCTCTAAATTTCTGCATCAGGGACCTTTCTCATCTGGGACCATTTTCAATGGCAGCTGGAATGTTATGGGTTGGGTACTACATTTTGCCCTGGCAGGAACAGAAGGCAAGCATGGAGAACTAGTGGAGAACAGTGGGTGAGAGGTACAGGGCAGCAAACTGCAGCTCCAGGTCATCAGGTTGGAACAGTGACAGCCATCCTAAGGTGGAAGGGGCTGCCTCTTTCTCAATTACTAAGCCAAGACAGGCAACGGCGAGAAAGGGACACCGCACAGGGCTAGGATGAGGAGATTGGCTGGCTTAGCTGAGGCCCAGGACTCCCTTTCGGACGGTCTGTATTACTGTATATGAAACTAGCCTAGCAATGCCCATAAGCCAGGATTGAGGGAGGAAGGAAGTGGGTTAAAGAGGAGGGGAAGTGAGTGGGGAAGGCTACAGATCTTTACAAATTAGGACATATTTTTACAAGTTGCAAAAAGTTTGTAGGGTGGTGGAAAGAGTGGAGGCGTCAGGGGAGAGCATGAGAAGGCTGAGCAGAGCTGGGCTGTGGAAACGTACGGAGTGACTTACCGTGAAAGGCAAAGAGCAGACGGCGAAGGTGATGGTCATAATAGCCAGGAGAATGAGGTGGTCCGTCTCCTCCGCCATGGACACCCTTTCCCCTCTCCTGCGGGCCCCGGGGCCGCCCCGGCCACTGCCCAAGGAAGGTCCGCAGCGGCTTCTCCGACTTCGGCGATGCATGCGGATGAGGTTGAGAATGACACTGAAGTTGCAGGCGAGCACCGCGACGATGAGAAGCAGCAGCAGGGTGGCGTACAGCTGCAGGTAAGCGGTCCGCCCGTGCCGGATGAAGCACCAGGTCCCGGGGCAGTACTGGACGTACTGCCCGTAGTCCAGCAGCGGCAGCGAGCAGAAGAGCAGGGAGACGGCATAGATGGCGGGCAGCACCGCCAGGCCCCCGGAGCGCGAGACGCGGCGCTGGTAGAAGTAGGGGTGCCCGATCGAGAGGTAGCGCTCCAGGGCCATGGCGAAGAGCATGAGCATCGTGGCCAGGCTGAAGAAGGTCATGGCGAAAGCGAAGTAGGTGCACGCGCGGCTCTCGGGCGCCAGTGCCACCAGGGTCTGGTTCCGCGCGTAGGAAGCTAGTACCACCGGGCTGATAAGGCAGGTCCCGAGCAGGTCGGTGAACACCAGCTCGGTCACCAGCACGTGGAACAAGGAGAGGGAGCTCCTGCGGCCGGCGCTGCACCCCGTGTCCCCCCGCCAGCGGCGCGCCAGCAGCGCCAGTGCTATGAGGTTCCCCAGCACCCCGGCCGAGAACATCACGGAGCTGATGGCTGGGCTTTCGCCCGGGGGAAGCCACTGTCGCGTCTCGCAGTCCTCAGGCCAGGAGTCATTGGAGGCATTGCCCATGGTGGGGTGCCTGGAAAAGAGATGTGTCGTCCTCTCCCGGTCTTTACCTGGGAGGAAGACAGTCTGAGAGCCGGAGCGTTCCGAGACTCAGAGGAAAAACGGGAGGGACGGAAATCCAGAGCCCCCTTCCCGCACCCAACGCGCCGACGGCGGCTTGCCCTGGGTCTCCCGCCGCGCGCCGAGTGGCGGCTCGGCTGCTGCATCCGAGCGGCGCTCGAGGCTCCCGCGCCTACCCGCGCAGGCCAAGGCCGGGAGCCAGAGCCTAGGGGAGCCGTCGTCTCCGCCCCCACATCGTCGGGGGGCGGGCCCAGGAGCGCTGGCCAGGCCTTGTAAGTGCGAGTGTCCGCGAGCTGCCGGGGAGGCAGGACGCGTCACACTGGCGGGGGCGTTCCGAGTCCCTGGGGCGCGCCGGCGGGGATGGAGAGAAGGCGTCTGAACACCCGCGGGGCGCGGCACTGGGCAGAAGCGCACGTGTTGCCGTACTGGAACTGTCCTCAACCTGCCGGAGAGGCATTTCTCGCACGGCAGTCTGACCTCGGCTGGGAAGCGTTAAGCCCCAGCAGCGAGCTGGGAGGGAGTGCAGGAGCACTTGCGGGGTCGGCGCAGAATGCACAGAAGATCGGGGCAAAGAGCAAAGCAAAGAGACTCACCAAACAATGAAGTTAGGAGAATCCAATCCCATGAAAAGAGCGAAACAAGGGAATAACAGTCCAAAGGCAGCTTGAAGTAAGACCAAAATGTTTTGCTTTGTTTTTTACCATTCCCAGGAAGATACACTAAGAGGTTGGGACAAAAACTGGGAGGAAGTGTAAAGCAAGTGTGTCCATCCAAGGAACCAAACCACGCAATGAGCACCACCGAGCGGCCTGTTGCACTGCCCCTTTGATTCGGTTACTAGCATTTCACCTTTTCCTATGTCAACAGCATAAAGAACAACCACTTGGTTAAGCAACCATCAAAGAAAAAAAAAAAGGAATGTTTCTTGTAATTGTACAGAATTGTGTTTGTGGATACATGAAAACCATTGCACATCACTGTTCTGTCCTTAAGCTCAGCTCTGTAAGAAAATGTTGATATTTTGTTTAGCCGTTTATCTTTACGTGTTCTGTTAACCACGTAGTATCCCTCCAGAAAGACTCGTTCCTGGCAAAGTGTATTGGTAAGTGGCCAGTTTCAGACTGTAGCTGACAGTAATGGTTTCCTACCACATATTGTCATAATTGCATAGTCGTGAAAATGAGCTGATACTTAAAACAAAACAAAATCCAGTTTGGCAGACAACATGGGTAATTGTGTTCTGTAAGAAATCACATTCACTTGGGGAAGGGAGGCCAACTGGGAAGTGAAGGGTCTGATCTGCCTAGGGAACTGGCAAGAAGACAGTCATCACGTGGGAGGAAGCAAATTGCCTGCTGAAGAACCTATCTTGCTATAGCCTGCTTACTCTCCATGAATATTTTTTGCCAACTTTGATGATTCTGGCCTGGGGATTGAAATGTGGAGTGGGGGGTCCCACTAGGACAAGCATAATTTACTGGATCGCTTGCAAAGTTTACAGGCCTGTTTTCACATATCAGCAGCCACTGCCTCAATCCCTAAACTTCTTATGGCATGGATTCCTAGGAAAGAGGATCTTAACTCCTACAGTTTTTCTTTCAAGCTGTAAACTCTGCAGGTCAGTAACAACTTACCACTAATCTTTGCCTCCATCTCTGACTATTCCCCTACTCCAACTTTCCCCCCATCTCACCCCAAGCAATGGGGAAACATCAAACTTAAATTAGAAGTATTTCTTAATAGGAAAACACTATGAGTCTGGTTTATAGCATTCTGCACTGCAGTTTTACTATTAAATAAGGGATTTTTAGATTCACTAAATTTGCACAGTGCTTATTTCCAAATATTTTTATACCTTTTTAATTTTCATAAGGCCCCTCACAACAAAAACCTACTATTGAACCTTTCCTATGTATTTGTCTCTAGCTTTTCTTTGGATGGGTACCTGGTGGCAGGCCGGCCCCTGGTTTTTATGAATACCAGAGCAAGAGTGCAATTGAAGATCCTCCCTCAGGCCCCTGCCCCTTTGTCTTCCTAACCCCTGACTCAGTGTTGCACCACAAGGAGTCTTGCACAGAAATATGTGGCCAGTATACTTCTTGATAACCAAGCTCTCTCCCAAAAGCCACCTCGGTCTTGGGAATACGTACCTCAAACATGCAGTTGACCCTTGATTGGGTGGACCTAGGGAAGATGCCTGATCAAGCCCTGGAAGCAAGTTATGGGACCAATATTTGAGCAGGAAATTTCATGATCTCAGGTACCTGGAAGGTGGTCTAGAATGGAGGGTGAATGGGGTCTGGGTGAGTAGTGCCCTGAGGGTGTCTCACCTGTGGTAAGGTATGTAACAAGAGGAAGACTAGAGTGGACCCTATAAATCTTGGGGGGCCGGTATCCTATTAATTGCTGTGCTGCTCAGCATTACTTGTTCAAATTACTCCTTTTAATTGCTTCCAGCGTTTGGACAGAATACATACGTGTGTGTGTGTGTGTGTGTGTGTGTGTGTGTGTGTGTGTGTGTTTGGTTTAGCAGTTCTGGTATGTTCCATGTTGCTAGATTGCTGAGTAGTGCTGAGTAGGAGGGTTGATAAGTTTGCTGTCGCTACATAGCAACTGGATCATCATATTTGTTCCTTTAAGTGCAAGTCTAATCTTGCTTGTCAGTTACCCTCAATTAATGTTGTGGTTTAAAAGCTGCTTCTTCCCATTTCTAATTTTAATGTCAACATCTTGATACAGTTTCAGTTTACATAGAGCCTAGAGTTTCTTAACAGAAAACAGATTAACACCCTCAGTTCTAGAATTGAGCCATATAACTTTGCTAATTGTTTAGTTCATGTTTGTGGGGCCATTGTATGTGGGGAACACTATGTGATGGTTAATTTTATGTGTGGACTTGACTAGGCCATGGGCTGCCCAGGTAGCTGGTTAAACTTGATGGCAGGGTATGTCTGTGAAAGTGTTTCTGGAGGAGATTAGTGTTTGAGTTGATGGGCTGAGTAAAGCACATGCCCTCCTCAGTGTTGGTGGGCTTCATCCAATCCATTAGGGCTTGAATAGAACTAAAAAGGTGGGGGAAGGTGGAATTCACTCTCTGCCTCACTGCATGAGTTGGGACATTGATCTTCTGCTGTTGGCACTCATAATTTTCAGGCCTTCAGACCAGGACTGGAATCTACACTATTGGCTCTTCAACTGTCAGACCTTCAAACTTTGTCACCAGCTTTATTGGGTCTCCAACTTGTACATGACAGATTGTGGGACTTCTCAGCCTCCATAATTGCATGAGTCGATACTTTATAATAAATATCTCTCTATATATCCATCCCACTAGCTCTGTTTCTCTGGAAAACCCTGACTAATACACACTTCTTAAAGTCTAAAGTTCATAGTGTTCATTTGTGTATCCATGAACTCAAAGGACTGTGGAAGGTGAGTTACTTCCTCTAGGTCATTCTTCAAGAGAAAGCAAAGATAAACATGAAGGAAAGGAGAATTGCTTGGGCAGAAAGCTAACAATTCTTGTTCATAGTTCTATTGATGTTACTTTCCTTGTTCAAAAGATGAGTTTAAATTTATATTTTATGATTCCTATGCATGCATGAATACTTTTTTTTTTTCAAATTGAGTTCTAAGAACACCATCTGTGTCCTGTAGTATTCGAGACAAGGTCTACACCACTTCACGGCAGGAAGCAGAAGCCACCAAGAAAAGAGGCAGGATTTATTGGAAGCACACAGTTGTAGTTCACTGCCCACTGGGGGTCTATTTTTTTTCTCACTAAGAAGTTCAAAGGTTGTAAGCTGGTTGAACTTCCAGGAGCCAGGCTGCTTCTTCCTCTAGCCCTGTGATTCCTAGTAATGCTGGCTTTGTGTCTCCATGCTTTTCCCATGTAGCTAGCAGCTGCTGCCTGTATCAGTCAGGATTCAACCAGAGAAACAGAGCCACTACGAGTGATTTAAAAAACATGGAATTTATTATTAGGCACTAGGCCTGCCTGGACCAATATTGTAGCTACTAGCCACATCTGGCTACTTAAATTTAAATTAATTAACATTAAATAAGTGTAACAACTTAGCTCCTCTGTGGCACTAGGTACGTTTCAAATGCTCAATAGCCACATGTGACTTGTGGCTATCATACTGGGCAGCTCAGGTATAAAACACTTCCATCATCACAGAAAGTTCTACTGGACAGTGCTGCCCTAGACGTTGCAGGATGAGACCTGGTGGAGGAGTCCTGGCATGGCTGTTTGTTATCTTTGGTTCTAGTGTTGAGTCTGAAGTCACTATAGGTCAGCCAGGATTGCAGTCAGAGTAGAAAGTTAGATGTGGATGATAGAGGGAACAGACTGGAATCTGTGAGAACAAACTGGAATTCATGAACGACTGAAGTCCTTTAGGACAGGCTGGATCTACAGGTGTCTCTCACTACCTCCAGCCTCAATAATACAGGTGTCCTGCAAAACATGCTGGCACCCTTTACCGAGCTACAGATGCACTTGGCTTAGGACTTTAAGAAGCCATAGGAGGTGATCTGGCGGGAGCAGGAGGAACTGTGAGGCTTGCTCCTGCTCATGCCAGCAAGGTGAGGCAGCAGGTCAGTGACAATGTGTGAGAACTGCCAATGTTCCTTACACCTTGTGTTGTCCTTTACAGCATAAAAACCATGGCTGCTGCTTGGCTGCTGCCTCTCAGATCTCATGCAATATTTCCCTTGTGGCCAATGCTGGAACTATGGGAGGATTCTGGATAACAGATGCTGCTTACACCAACACAATGCAAAGCCAACACACTGTCCTACAGGTCTAGACATCAAGTCTACCTGGAAGCCAGGGGCAAAGGAGAGACAGTGCCAGTGAGCTTGCTCTCTCGTGCCTGTTTCTTCCATCAGGAAAGCAAAAGGCTTTCTAGAAGCATCCAGATAGACTTCCCTCTGTCTTTTTAGCCAGAATTTGGTCACATTGTCATCCCTTAACTCCAAAAAAGGCCTACAGAAGGGCTGCTGAGTTTTTCCAGCCTCTTCTAGAGTAGAAGCAGGGAAGGGAGAGGAGCTGGGCATGGCTATCGAGTTAGTCATCCAAAGGGGCCTACTGCAGATCTGCGTGGTGCATTCGCCATCACTCCCCTACTGATAGCCAGAGAAGAAGCTCAAGAATGCCTATTCCAAATCCCTCATTTGCATGTGAAGAAATGGAGGCATTGAAAGATGAAGTGGCTTACTCAAGGACACACAGAGTTAGTGCAATATATCTGGGAGTATGGTAGCCAAACCATCTTATTTATGCTCCAGGCCACTATATATTGCACATACTGCCCATTAAAAGCCAGAAAGAAGTACATGACAAGATCCTTATCCTCAGCACGAGAACCAAATCACTCAACAAAATTGAAGTCTTACTTTTTGTTTGATGGTAAAGTTTGGAAAGATTGCGCACATCCAGTATGATCAAAGACATAGAGAAATGGGTTCGTTGTTGGTGACAGTGTGAGTGCAATATTTATATGCATAAGGATTTGCATAGAACAGCATCTATAAGGATGTTCAACAAAATATTAATAGTAATTAAATGGTACTTTCTTCCTTATACCTGTCTGTTTTGGTTGATTTTTCTGTAAGTATATATTACCTATATATTAGAATGCAAGGAAGCTGATTTTTGTTTAGAAAAAAATTGTCATCATTGGAGGACATGGTCTTCATACTTGGTAGAAGGCAGGGACTTAGATGTTAATGATTTAAATTCTCTTCCAGTTCTACTCTTTAAAGAGTGGGCAGGTCATGTCAGTTGTTTGAAGCCAATCAAGAGGATTGGAGATGCTATCCTTATACTTTTTACAAGGGTTTTACAACTGTCATGTTTACTTGAAGATTGGAAATCATTACACATTATGCGTCGTTTCTATCAAAATAATACCTTCCTTCACCTCAAGCAACTACTTTGACATTAGATTATTGTCATCCCTGAATGTCATTGCTTAATCCAGTTTTGACACTAGCATTGCCAGGAAGTTCCTCTTTCCTAAAGGTGGTAACTAGTCCACCAAAATGTAAAAAAAAAAAAAAAAAAGTCAATAGAAACCGACTTCCAGATAACCTGGATTTTGAATTTAATAAATATGTTCAAAGAATTAGAGAAATTGTCAATGGACAAGTAGGGAATCTCAGTAGAGAAATGGAAACTCTAAAAAGAATGCAAAGGAAATCCCAGAATTAAAATTTACAGCAGGTTGGAGTTGGCAGAAGAGTGAACTTGACGACTAGTAATTTCTTTCCATGTCCTCATTACTTCTGCACTCATGGGAAATATTCTCACTATTTCCATACCGTGTAAGGCTTAGAGAATTATTGTTTCCTCCTGCTCTCCCTGTTTATACCCAAGTGAGGCATAGGTTTTCTACGATGTCAGATCCCTGAAACTCCTCTGAGATTTGGGAGTACAGGGCCACTTTTTCAAGAAATCTCTGTATTAATATCTAAGCTCTCCTTGTTCTCTTGAGCTTCACCCTCTCTCCTTCACTGGCTGAGGAATTAGATGGGGGGAGATGTGGTGAAACTTTGCTATTCTTCATTTTCTGTCATCTGGGCCTCCTCTAAGCCTAGGCTTTTGAAAGTCATAAGCCAAGAATTGATACCTGTGTTCTTCAAGGTCTGTTATATTGTTCTTTCTCCAAGGGAGTAAGCAGAGAACACTCTAGCTGCTGCTAAAACTGGGGAAAGCTCTGGAGTAGCAGCAAGTACTGGGCAAAAAGTACAGAGGTTAATATGTCAAATTATTATCTGGCTACATTTGCTTTCATGTAGGTGTGTATGTGTATCCAAGGTTCAGTGGAACACACTACAACCTCACAGGATTGTTTGAGAAACAATTTGATAAAGTCTTTGCAAAACCCTGAGTCAATAAAAAGGGCTTTACAAATGGATGCAAGAGTACAACAGTTCTCTTGTCCTCAGTCAGGAAATATCAGACAGGTAAATCTACAACACTCCTTATTAGTGCCAGGAGTTAGATCAAACAAGTTACCATGCTCATGTTAGGAAGGCAGATTTCCTGTGACCCTAATTTCCTTTCTAAGATTGATAGAGGATACAGAATGCCATTTAATCATGAAAATTCTTTTTCTTAGAGAGGTTTGCTTTCAAGAACAGAATGAACTGTGAGGTAGAACAACACATATAACACCAAAAGCAAGGCTATGGTTATTTAGTTTGTTCTTATAAAGTAACAACTCGTTATAGAAAAATTTTAAAAAATAGAAGGAAAAAAGTCACCCATGAATTGTCCTTCAGAAATGGTAACTTATAACATTTTGATGGGTTTCCTTCCACTTTTCTTCTATGCATTGTTTTTCATAGTTATGATAACATTGCATATAAAATTTTATTTACTGCTTTTCAAAAACTTAACATTATAATAACTTATGTTACATATATGTTTGAAAAGTCTTAAAAATATGTATGTCCTGAGACCCAAAAGTTGCATTTCTAGAAATCTATCATATTGATTTCTATATTTACTGGGGATATATTTACTGAGGCAGCATGGTATAGTTTTAAGAGCATGGGCTTTGGAGTCAGATTGCTATGAAATCAAATTTTAGCTCTGTTCTTAAGCAAGTTACCTCACTTCTATGTGCCTCCATTTCCTTATCTGTAATATGGGGATAATAGCAGTACCTGTAATACTTCATAGGTTGCAGTTGAACCCAGGGTCTGGCCCATAGAAAGCATTTAGCAGGTGTTAGCTATTTTAATATTGAGCACTTATTATGTGCCAGGCCCTGAGGGACCATGCTGACATGGTCTGGGCCCTAAAGAAGCTTATAATAATAATGATGACAAAACCACAGTTTATTAAGGGCTCGTTACATTCCCCAAACTGCTAAGGGCTTCATATGCATTATTTCATTCATCTTATTTATTTCTTTTTTTAGAGATAGAGTCTCATTTTGTCACCCAGGCTGGAGTGAAGTAGCACAATCATAACTCATTGTAGCCTTGAACTTCTGGGCTCAAGCCGTCCTCCCACCTCAACCACCTGAGTAGCTGGGACTACAGATATGCACTATCATGCCTCGCTAATTTTTTAGTTCTGTATAGGGGGTCTCACTGTGTTGCCCAGGCTAGTCTCAAACTCCTGGCCTCAAGCAGTCCTCCTGCTTCAGCGTCCCAAAGTGTCATTAATCTTTATAACAATTCTATAGGAGGGGTCAGATATATCTCC